>NC_046320.1:32969168-33569168 GCF_009819535.1 Lacerta agilis | reverse complement strand
ATAGCTGCCCCATAGCAGAATTACTTTAGGAAGCCAGTGTGATGGTGTGGTTAGAGTGTCAGACTAGGAACTGGGAGTTAAAACCACAGAAGGTGGTTAATGCAGTTTGAATATGCTAAATAAACCTTGGATTCACCAGGATTTGTTTTTTATTTTATTTTATTTTTTTGTATTGGCACAACATTTGCAGCATTTATGTTCATGATGAATAACATTCCACTCAAGTGAAGTTGGGCATGAAAATTAGGAATGTAGAGGCCCAGCAAGGGCAAGGGAGTAATAATGAATACTGTAACTTTTTTGTTGAAAATTTTGAATTACTTGCCAGTGTGTATTATAACATATCTGACAATGTGGATGTTTGTGAATAGAACACTTGGATGGAGAAAGTTCCACTGGCCTGTTGATGTCATGGTATTTTTAATTAACATAGGAAAATTGCACAGATTGTCTTTTTGTCTCCAATTTGCTCATGTGTGTGCATGTTCTCAGCATATTTTGTTACTCCCCTGCTCTTTTCGGTGCTTCTAAATAACAAGAGTGTTTTTAAAAATATTGTTAAGGGTTTGCATAGCTTGGAGACAGCAAATGCAGTTTTCTATAATAGGTATCTGTCTTGTTTCAAATATACAGATAAAAAGTATTGCCAGCAAACATTTTCTATACTTGAATCAGAAATGCTTGATTCTCTTTCTGTATTTAGAGGCAGCTGATGTTTTGCCATCCTTTTTACAATTGTTATAATAACTTTTCATGATGTAATTCTGACTGCTAAACAAATACAGTAGTAAAACCTGGTTTCTATGCAGGTCATTGTTCTGCTGAACAGACAGAAGAGAGGATTATGCTTTTCTGACATGATTTGTAAAATGAAGAAAAAAACCCAGCAGAAACATAAAAAATACCTTTGGGTTTAACATACAGGTACTGTGTTAAAGGGTTCCCATGCCTGGAAATTATGGCTGTTAAGGGCCACACCCCAAACACGCATTATTAATATGGTGTGGTATCCTACCCTGTGGTTAGTTTCAGCTTCACAAGTACCTTGGAGCTGGGTGGCTGTAGGTGGCAAAGGTATGGCCCCTGCACACAGATTTGTTTGTTCACTGGGACAGACACATCACTTCTGTGCAACAGAAGAACAACCAGTTTTCCAAAACACATGGTATAATTGGATACATCTTTCTGCAGAAAAAAGCACCCCAGCAAAGTCTATGGAAGGAAAACACAGAACACCTGTCAACTTGCAAGAGTCTCTTGTAAACTTTTAACTCATTCAAAATAAATAATTTCTTATCAATTATTTCCCAACTTAGAGATGGACCATCCTTAAACATACCTTCAGGGCCGTCTTACCCATAGGTGCTAGGAGTGTGGGGCGCCAGGCTCTCAAGGGCGCCAGACTGAGAGACGGGGGCCTGAGAGTTGAGTCCGGGGAAGAGCCTGCCTGTCGGTTTGGAGCGCTGCGGTGGGCTCTTCAGCTGCGGGTGGCTCTGCTCTGTGAGTTCGGGGGCGACTGAGCCAGCGAGACGCTGAGGCGGCTGGCCTGCTCCACCCTCCTGCACGCCTGGGACTGGGCAACTGGGGGGGGGCGCCAGGCGGATCTTTGCACCCCGGCGCTGCATATGTTTTAAGACAGCCCTGCATACCTTCCCCTACACTGCCACGTTTTAAATCAGTCAACTGAACTATAAGCCATAGATCCCACCCTTCTCTGATTTCTCATTATAATGGCAGAATGAATGAAACTTTATTTGTGTCAGCCATCGGCCACAGGAACAAAAATGAATGGCAAAATTAAATTTAGCTGACTTGTTCTTAACATTGGACCACAGCTCTGGCCCTATAATTAATTCTGTTTTATCAAGCAGTTTTCTTTGTAAATAAATATAACTTCTAGGGTCATTTTTTGTTTTTTAAAAAGCTTCATATCCTGACCTGGTGTGATGGCATATAAAGTCTGGCCACATTAGGTGAATGAGCAATCCGATGAATGTTTCTACCCAGAACCAACTCCTTCACTCTCTGAAGGTAGTGAATGAGCAATCCGATGCACGACTACTGTGAAGTAGGACCCCCCCCTGTGTTCAAATTGGGTTTATTCCCTAGTAGGTGTGTATATGATTTCAGTCTTAAGAGGTAAGAGAGAACATGCTCTCAGCCCTGCCTTTAAATTAGGTTTTGGAAATAGTGTAGCTTGAGAGCATATTTTATATTCAGAACAATTAGTAGAGCAAGTATGTTTGTTCCCTTGGAAACCATTTACTTTTTATAGAACCATATGGAGCATTTTCTTCTTAAGTGAATATTATAATAAAATTAACTATACAAGTGAAGCAACTTCCATTTTTCCAGCAAGTCGGGAATGCTTTGATTCTGTCCATTGTAAGCATATTTTTAAGAGGGCTTACTTCAATGCCAAATGGGTGTACTGTATGAATCTGTTCTGGAAAAGGTGAGGTAAGCTTTGTTTTGAGTCTGTTTTACTCTAGGTTGTCGTGTTATCTATGCCAGACTGAGATAGTGTAATAGGAGAAGATATGCCAAGCTATGTTACTATGAAAGCATGTGCAACTTTCAGTGGTGGTGTAATGGTAAACTTTTTAAGTACACAAGTGGTTCATGACAGCAGCACCCCCCAAAAACGTAAAAAATGAAGGCAACAATGTTGATCCATAATTGTTATTATTTCTCTACTCATTCATTGAACTTTCAACCTTCTTTTATAAAAAGTAGATCCTAGAGTTGCTTATACAATATTATATAAATGAGAACACAACACACAAAAATAAAAAAGCATTATCAAAGTGTTAAAACCAACAGTGAAAGAGTACACTTTCTATGATCCTCAAACTAGTTCTTTGTTACAGTAGTAATAGGACCTTGAACATTCAATTTCCACTAGAGGCCTATGCTAACAAATAAGTCTCAACTGGATGTTAGGAGCCCCAAAGTGTAGGAGTCATCTTTGCATCTAGATAGAGGGCGTACCACAGTAAGGGTGCCACTTCATAGAAGCCTTGTATCAGTGAAAGCCTTCCCTTCCCTTCTCCTCCCCCACCTCCATTGGTTTATACAGGGAAAAGGTGTTCAGGGCTTTATTATGTCAATATTAACACCCTGAATTGAGCCTACTAACAAAGCAGTGGCCAACACAGATCCTGCAAAACATTTGTAATATGCACAGGTGTGACGGAAAAGTTTGTTTTGCTGGGCAGGTTGGGTCACCAAGTGTTTTCTTTTTCTTTTTCCCTGCCAGTAAATGGTTAACGAACGGCAGCTTCTGATTGGCTGGGGTTCCAGGAGAGGGAGTTGAAAAGGAGAGGATTTGGAGAGACAGGTTTCAGGTTGGGAGATAGGGAGTGAGAGGAGAGAGAGTTGGTTCTGGGTAGAAACATCCACTCTGAGGAATATATCAAAAGCTACAGAAAGGGTATCTGAGCTTTGTGTGAAGGACAGTGTGTGGTGTTCTGTGACAGTAATAGGCCAGGAATTAACTGGGAGGCTGAGCCAGGAGAAGTAGAAGCTGGAAAAATACAGTCTACTTAGGTCTCATTCCAGTCAGGAGGGGAGAGATTCTGCTACAAAAAGAGAAGACTCCCAAACCAGTTAAGAGGGGTGTGGTGATAACTTGGGTCTGTTACTAGGAGTACCTCAGGAGTAGGGTTGTCAAAGGGATGTGTAACTAACAGGAAGTACCACCTTGTTTAAGAACCAAAGTAGTAAGCGGCAACAGCAGTGCAACAACTGAGAAAGAACTGAAGTGAAATAACTGGAAATAAGCTGAGCATTTACCCTTTAGTTTAAAAAAACAAAACAAACCTGTAACATCTACCTGAAGCGAAGTAACTGAACACAAGCAACTGAAGTTTAAAATAAGTTGTGCTTGATTAGAAGTCCATTGCATCAGTTAGATTTAGTATCAATATTATTAGGTGAACGGTTACCTGGAATAACATTATAACCTGAAATATCCTTTGTTTTACCCGTTTTGTGTCATAAACTGTCTTTGTTTAATAAAATCTTTCTTGTTTGTTTGATCAAATCATGCCTGAAGTTTTCCCTCACACAAGTCCCCCACAAGATAATCTGGGGTAATTTGTAGAAATTTGTGTAACTGGTGTACTGTGAGGTGGTTGCACTATATTTAAATGAGGGCTGGCCCAATGGCACCAGAGTGAAAAAGTGCCATTACGCCATTGCAACAGGTGCATCAGTCAGCCCTCTGGAGGTTGAGTTCTGCTCTTGCTATAGTTTCTGGATTGACTTCAAGGGTAGCCCTACAGAAATTACATTGCAATACTCGTAACAAGAGCCACCAAGGCAAGTCCATCCCAGTCTAGAAACAGATGTAAGTGGTGTATCAGCCATGAATCTCTCTCTCTCTCTCTCTCTGTGTGTGTGTGTGTGTGTGTGTGTGAGAGAGAGAGAGAGAGAGAGAGAGAGCGCACCAAGAGCACACTATTCATTTAATATACAAGAACCATATATCAACCTATCGTGCCAGGTTTCAGCCTAAGTTACTGGACCTCATTCAACCCCTGCCCCCCAGGGAGTGGTTTAGCATAAAACAGCTTCATCTGGTTCTAATGGCATGAGGAATAGAGCTGGGTATCATCTGCATATTGGTGGCAACAAGCCCCAAATCTCTGGATGACTGCTCTTGGCAGCTTCATACTGATGTTAAATAGCATGTGGGACAAGATGAAATCTTGCAGGATGCCACAGCATAATGGATGGGAGCACTATTAATGGCACCCCCTCCCCCCATGGACTAAAAGGATGTCTCATGACAACCAGAAGTTGTGTTTTAAGTGTAGTGTGCCCAACTCTATGGAACTACCTCCATTAGAAATCAGGCAGCACTGTCCTTGCTAAATAAAAAAAACCCTTCCAGTAGCACCTTAGAGACCAACTAAGTTTGTTATTGGTATGAGCTTTCATGTGCCTGCACACTTCTTCAGATACCAACACCCCTGCAGCTTGGAACAAAATCACCATGATGTCATGACTGTGATTCCTAACTCACAGAACCTCTTGAGGATACAATGGTCAATAGTATCAAAAGATGCTAAGAGATAACAAAAAGGTATATGGTCATTTTAGGAATATGGTCCATTGGGTGAGGGAGATTTCTGAGAGTGGGAGAGGTTCTGCTCTTGCATTTCTTCCCAGCATTCCTTAATTCCTGATTGGTGCCATGGGTTAAGTCTGTCTACACAGGAAGGGGGATGGGGTGATGCAGAATTAGGTCATCCTGTCTCATGAAATAGCATTCTTGCCGCTGTCTGTTCCCCATGGCATTCCTAGTCAGCCTTTGAATCATAGTCCCAAAGAAAAATTATGATACTTCTATCCGTCTGTGTCACTCAGCATACTCTTAGTCTAAATGCAAAAGTAAATGTTGGAGTCCCTGCAGATTAATTTCAGCAGCAAATACCTGTATAAACTGTTGCATAATTTAGCTGACATATAATTTTAAGGTGTAATTTAACTGATCACACAATCACTTAAAATAGGTGAAATATTCAGTTCCCACCACAAAACATGGTTTGTTTAAGGAGCCTGCACTTCCACCTCAAGACAGCTGACCTATCCAAATTGGGAATCAAATGAGTTTCATGGGCTTGAAGGATTAGAGGTAAAGGTAGAACTGTTACAAGAGATCAATTAATGCATTTCCATGCGAGCAAGAACACACAGACACCCTGGGCAATCCCAATACTGGGACGACAGCAGAATTACTATACCATCACTGCTTATTCCCTTTCCTCTGTGTGATACAATTTTACTATACCAGTCAGATGGGTGGTGGTTGTGGTGGTGGTGGTGGTGGTGGTGATGATGATGTGGCTTACGTGACAAATCTCAAGGTGGTCTCTTGCTTGACAATGCTGCTTTTCATTTGTGCTGTGAAGAGCGACCCCATTTCACCAGTGGGACTGCATGGGGAGAATAAAGAATATGGAGTCAAAAGCATGGTTTGAAAAGGGCCTAGGGTGGAAAAGAAGTTCACAAGATATAGTTCAAAAATTAATTAGGAATTGCGGGCCTCATAAATAAAGGGAATTGACTTATACAGAGTGCACCTCCCTTGCCAGTGCGGGATCTCTGTATTTAATAAGATGATTCTTAGTAATGTTGATTGAAGATTAATAAATCTTTATTAAATATTGACATTTCTTGGCTTTAATTCATTTACATTCCTAAAAAAATCAGGTTTGGCAACTTTGTACTCTGGCATTTAGGTAACCCTGACCTAGAGGCTCTCATTGATAATCTAAATTCAGCCTTCGTAGTATGAGTGCAATAACTAATTGATTTAATCATTTAAAATTGCTAACTGGAGAATGGAAAGTGGGAAGGTGAATGCCATGAGCAAAGAAGTGTGGTCACGGAGCAGTGTTTCTGTGAGGTTTGGAGCTTTCAGGGTTAAATAAGCTCAACAGTATGCCCCTCCCACAGGGAAGAGAATGTGTCACAACATCCGGGGTATCTGCTGTATGTGAATACCTATGTGATTGATGTGACACACTGTTCAGTCTTACTTTCACTTTTGACTGAACCAGAGCGGAGATGTCCGAGTCTCCGGGGAGTGTCCATGATTTATATGCTTGTAATTAAAGCTTGCTTGCTTTGATCAACCCAGACGTTGTGGGACTTTATTTGCCAGCACGAAAGGTACACATACCGTTGCGCAAGAAGAAGAAGTAAGAAGTTTGAAAAAACTCTGCAAAAGCACTGGAGAAGCAGGAAAACGCAGAGGAAGTGTAGCAGGACACCACTCCAAGTGCTAAACTGGTTTTGAGGCTTTTTCCAGTTAAAACCAAAAGCCCAACAGTTTCTCAGACAGTGGGCCAGGATGCACTAGTGGGGTTTAGGCAATGTTCAAGTGAGCGCTTCAGTGCCATAGCCTGCCCAGTGTCTCTTCACTTGCCTTCCCTGACCCCAAGTCATGACATAGCCTTCAACTGATTCCAGCACCAGCTGGAGCAATGGTGGTAGGGAGAAGAGTTCAGGGAAGAAAGAAAAGGGAAAGGAAGTTCTCTTCCTCTGAGGAGAAACCACCACAGGAAGTGTTGAAGGAACTTAGGAAGCTAAAATGTTAATATTCGCCATGACTGTTAATTAAAAATAATAGTACAACAAACAGGGAATAGAAATGAAAGGGATAAGGAAGGAAAGGTGTTGTAGGAGGAAGACGTGAATATAAAAAATCAGAGAGGAGGGATGAAAGACCACCATTAGCAGTTGGAGGAGAGTAAGGTTCAAGTTGAATGTAAAAGGTGAAACACAGTGGTGAAGAATTTACACATTTCCAAAGATGGATGACATATTAGTAGAAAGTGATGTCCATTATTGCCAGTTGATTGTCAAACTTGCCCACTATTTTGTAACTGCTCCTGCTCCTGCTCCTGCTCCTGCTCCTGCACCACCATTTTATCACTGGCTGACCTCAGTAATTTTCAGCCATCTGAAGTGGGCCCTGCAGCTACAAGGTTTGAGAACTCCTGTTCTGGAGCTGAAAGTCCTGAAATTCCACATATATTGTGAGGCACAGATGGATTCAGATTAAGAGGAAAAGGGAGTGGCAAAGATTATGAACATTTTTCTCCAGTAACCAGAAACTGCCTTTCTACTACAGTGATTGCTGTGTAATATAGTCCTTGTAATGCTAACATAATGCCATTGTGATGCTGAACAAGTATAGCAGTTTCTAATTATTGACATTTCAGCTATATAAAGACAGGTTCTTAGTGGTTTAACAGATTTTTACAAGTGACTTGCATTTTATCAGTACAAGCAAAATTTGTGCAGAGGTGAGAATAAACGTTTTGAGTTTTTCTATTTTAAGAGTGGTACTAATGTCTTACATTTTACATTTGGATCCATGTCCAACAGTATAGTATCGGAGAAAGTAATGGGATGAATTTCTACTATCAAACATGTGTTCCAAAAATACAAAATGAAGAATCTCATAATTTTAAAGCAGCCTTTAAGTCTTATTTGTATTGTCAATACACCCGACCCCTGATATTGCCTCAGAAGATTGAAAATGTGGTTTTGTCATATGCATAGCATTAAATTTTAAAACTGTAGCTTTATAGACTTGGTTTTGCTCAAAGTATTTTCTGTCCTCTTTCAGTTTTGGCAAACGTTCTGCAGGAAGCTTCAGACGTGGCTGTGAATGCATTGTTCTAGAGCCATCTGAAATGATTGTGGTAAGCATAACTAGATGAATGTCTGTGTTAAGGAAATGTACAATTATGTATTTGAGAAATGTATCATTTGCCATCTTTAAAATGAGTTAGTTGCTTGGGTTTTAAAATAGGTTACTTTAAGGAAAACCATGGAAAGAAAAGTTCTATGTCCCTTCCAACTCTGCAATCTATGATTCTAGAACTCCTGTCTCCTGCATCCACCTGCAACCCTTGAAAAACTTGTCTAGAAAGGGTGTGTGTGTCCTGAACTATATAGAACAGTGCTGGACAGCTCTCTGGATCCCATCCCGTGTTGCTCAGGAGGAGCCCCCACCCCCAGTTGTCTGAACGAGTTTCTTTAGGCACAAGTGGCTGCAGAGGAAACTTTCTTCCCATGAACTTTCTTAAGTTAACTTGTCTTAGGATCCAAGTCATTTTGTGTATAATAGCTATGAATACAGGATAACTATATTTTATCTATTATACAGATTAAAATGCAGTGTTGAATAAGGAAACCTTGTTTTGTAGGAATTTTTAAAGATTTCTTTAAGATAGTTGGATTTAGCAACACACCTGGAGATACTGCCAGAATATCTGTTTTAGTGGGCAGCAGAGTGAATAAATTCATTTTTGTGCAAAGAAACTTTCTTACATAGGCCTTCTTAGCACATAAGTAATATATCTACTAGCAGAATCATAAAGTGACCTTTTAGGAAGCTCTACAACCTACTTTTCAGGTTGGTCTGGTCTGATCATTCAAATTCCTTCAAGACCTCCCGTTTTCTCCCCCCTCCCCTACATTTCAGGCATTGCAAAATCCATTACATAATTGTTTTGCACCATATTGTGTTGGGTGGTTTTGTGCTTTTGTTTTGTAAAGGGAAATGTTTTGGGTTGGACTAGATGACTCTCATGGCACCTTCCAACTCTACAAATTCTAAGTAAAAATTCTTGTCACTACGTATAGGGAACATTTACATTTTAAAATACTTTCTTTTGGTGACCGATTTCCCGCTCTCCCTGCTATAATTGGATTAATCACCATATGAAACAAGGGCATTACCCCTCTTCGTATTTCAGTACACTACAGCTAATACTACATCACACAATACTTGAAGTAGCATTCATAATTGGCACAGAGTTCTTTATAAAATAGTTGTTGCATGCTTTGTCATAGCTCAGAGCCTTATCAAATACAGTGTTACCTTAGCAGTTGAGCATCCAGATTTCTACCATCTCCAAAATAGAAATGGCTGTGTGCAAGTTGCAAAATACAATACTTGTTGTAGGTGTGTATCAGAAGAATTTTTGTGGGGGTTGACATTATTATAGTACCGTTGTGCAGTTTTCCTTCAAATCTTTCTTTTTTCTTTTTAAAATCTTGCTTGCTTTAGAGGAAATAGGATGCTGTGTTTTAGAAGAGCTAGCTCCCACAGGATGGGAGGGGTAGCTCCCCAATGGCTTATTGAGATCAGCCGGAAGGCTTCAAGTTCGCTTCCTTCAGAAATGTTCTTTTTTCTCCCTAGTAAGAAACTAACTTTCTGTCTGAGAGAGTAAAAAACAGACGCTTCTAAATACACAGGTGTGCAAATGCACAGTAGGTCAGTTGTAGAATATATGAATGTCAACTGAGTAATTGTCTTAATAACTATGCCTGCTCATTCTCACTATGTAGGAATAGCTTCTACTGTGGAAAATACAGAAAGTTTTATAACTACTTACTGCTGATTTCTGTGAGAGTACCATTTCGTGTGTTCTATCTCAAACTGAAATGAATGCCCGTGCTTTCTAATTGTAGCAGAGAAGAGGCCACCCATAACCTTATTTATTTTTATCATATTACAAAATGTATTTTTTTGCTATTAAATATGCCTTTTTATCAGGTGGATTATATGGATGAAAATGAAGAATATTTCCAGCGACAAGCATCTCATAGACAATCTCGACGGAGATTTAGGAAAATCAATCAAAAAGGAGAAAGACAAACAATTATTGACACTGTGGATGCTTATCCTGTAGGGAAACCACCGTTACCTAGAGGTTATCACACGGTAAGCCATCCAAATTATTTTGATAGTGTAACTTAAATTTGAATATTAGCAATTGCCAAATGCTCATTCTCATTTTGTGAAAGATTCACATGACCACAATTTGCCTTTCTTAAAATTTCATGTGCAGGAGATTCTTTAGCATCTATAAAGAAGAAGCTGAATTTGTAGTTAAGAGTATATTATCTGTCATTGGAATAGTTTAGAAATACTGCTTTTGGAGCAGATCAGCGTCAAAATGCCAGCTTAAAACACTTTATTCAAATTTGATCTCTGTAATAGATCATTGTGCTGGCTTTATTTAGTTTAAAAGACATCAATAAACCAATCACTGAAACATTAAGTTCTGTGAATAGCCACTTCTTCTTGAAGCACTATCATCTATTTAGGCCATTATTTTGCTTTATCTCTTCTCAGCATGGGAAGTAGACCAGAGCGCGTTGTTTATACTGATGTGACTAATATCAAATTGTTCTAACAAATCTACACCATGCCTTTATCATCTGAGAGAGCATTATTTCTATATTGCTTTAGCCTTCAAATTATAATTATTCTGCATTCTCAAACTGATGGAGAAAAGTCTTCACAGTTCATCACTGTAGTGTAGAATTACAAAATTGCAAACACTGATTTTCAAAATGGAAAAACCCATATTTGTATTCTATGTGCCTAAGTGCTTAAGATGGCTGTTACATTAAAACATTTATTACTATCATCATCATCATCATCATCAAGTATTGTTTCTTACTAATTCACAGTATCAGCTGCACATTGCAGGAACTAATTTGGCACCAATGCTATTCATATTAGCACTTCCCATTATGCAAACAGTATTCTAGTACATAATTGTATGGGGAATTACAGCATTTACACATACCTATAAAATTATAAATGTCTTGGGACCAGAATGTCCTCCTTGGTACTGCATCTTTCAGCATGAAGTTGCCTATTAGTCATCATCTGAAGCCCTGCTCTGTTCTGCCACCAAGGGTAATGGTAGCGTGAGGTTGGGCCTTTCCTTATCTGTGTAGCTTTCTCCTGATAGAGGCTTGACTGGCCGCATCATAAATGGTTTTTATGTGGCAGTCAATAGATTTTTATTTCATCAGGCTTTTAATGAGTTTCAACTCGCAAGTTATCTCAGAGTTCCTCACAATACAAAGCCTCAGGAGTACATAGCCATTTGAGATTCTTCATGTGCTCTCTCGGATTTTAAAGTACTGGGGATTTCCCACTGTTTCCTTTCCTAAAAACTATGTTCCTTCTTGTTAATTTCCATCTACAATTCCACCTGCAACTGTTAGCACCTAAAGGTTTAACTATGTCCCTTGTTAATTGTCCAAGTCTTTTCTTAGATGTCTTCAATACTTAGGTGTTTTGCTTGTATGACAGAAGGCTTGATTTTTCAGGTTTTGATGTAACCCCAACTTTCATTGTAATTTTATGGGGAACAATTCACTGAAATCTAATAAACTGATTTGTGGTGTATTAATCTGGCATACTTCTTGATCAGTTTTATGAATGACTAAAAGGAAAATGTTAATTTATGATCATATGTTCCCATTACTCAAAGTTAATCAGTTTGTTTGTGGGAAGACGTGCCTCTCAAAACACATGGTAGGAACATGCAAAGAACCTCATTTTAGATATGGTTTTCTCCTATGTACCCACAGAGAGTTTAGAGATGCAAGTCTTCCCTTTTGTGCTATACATATCAAGGCAGGAAAACATGGCTGCCAAATAAAATATGAATTTCTTTACAGTGTTCTAGTTTCTTTTAGAGTTATAATATGTAGATATACTGATTGAGATAGTATGTGTTCAGTTGACTGTGTTTCAAAGACTACTGTACATAATGACAGAGAAGTGAATATATGTTATGTTTTAAAGGAAAGTGCTTGACAAATACTAGCAATGCTGCTATTATACTGTTGCATGTTAAGTGGCCATATGGGTCAGGGAGAGTATCTACACCAAACTCATAAGTCCATTTAAGAACCTTCCTTACATAATAGCATTAGTTTCATAATAGTACTATATGTTTTGAGCATCTCTGATAATGTTCATCTTTTCCTTTCCTCCTATATGGCATTCATTTCATTTTGGCTCACAGGAATGCACTAAACAGCAGGTATTGTAACTTATGTGTATGGTCCTCTAACCCTTTACACCCCCCCCCCAACTTTGGAGTGTAACTAATGTCTTAATATTAGTTTGCTGTTGCTAAATTTGTGCTGCATCCATTCTGTTACACTATATGATACACAGTTTACCTTCAGTTAAAATCACACAAACTGAATGTAGATAGAGCCTAGTGACATCACCATTATTTGCATTTCAGTTTTTACCTTAAAAAAATAACCATTGCCTGTGGTGGTGTATTTTGTTGTTAGAAGTCGTCATGTGGTATCAGTATATGACATACAGAAATGATAAAGTACTAACATTGAATAGAACATTCTCCATTTATGTCCTCATTTAATATCCATTACCCAACCAGTGTCTCTATCTTACTCTTTAGCTGTTGCATTTTGAAGCAGAAGTTTGTAGATAATGGCTCTGATACAAGCTGAATATTTGTAGGGCATACTGTTATAAAACAGATTGTTTTGATTCTGCTCTATATTAGTTGCACCTAAAGATACTATAGAAACCACACGTTCCTAAAATACAGAAGGTGTTGAAACACAAAGTGGAATGGAAGCTGGAAGGGAGGGACATACGGAATTACTTTAATTATTTGTGGCAGTATTTTCACTTGTTTAACAGTGTGATATTTTGTTATGAACTAGCTAGTAAGAGTTAATTTTATGTCACAGAATTATGATTTTTGTTAGACTATTGTAAGTAAGCAGTGAAAAACATGCATAAAACATATAATTATTATGGTTATATTATCCTTCCGGTGCTTTATCTTGCATACAAATTTAAGGTAGTAATATCATAATCACTATAGCAGTGTTTTTCAACCTTTTTTGGGCAAGGGCACACTTGTTTTATGAAAAAAATCACGAGGCACACCACCATTAGAAAATGTTAAAAAATTTAACTCTGTGCCTATATTGACTATATATAAAGTAATTCTCTTGAAAAGGAATCAAATAAACACATTTTTTCCCACGGCACACCAGGCAACATCTCGCGGCACACTAGTGTGCCGCGGAACAGTGGTTGAAAAACACTGCACTATAGCATAGCTGTTTTTATTTTAAAGTGCAATCATGGTGTGTTTCTGTGAAATTATGACTGTAGTGGCCTCTGAGAATGTCAAATACACAACATCAGAAGGCATCTTACTGGAACGCTGGTTGATAAAAGGATACTGAATATAATATGTCTCTGTGTGTAATATATGTAGATGCTTTGATGTTTTCAACTCAACATAAATAGAAAAGCTGTCCCTGGCAGGAAAGCACAAGGTTCACTTTGGAGCTTCCTCAGCCCCACTCTTCTCTGCCTCATTTCTCCTTTCATGAATGTTGACACTTTACTACCTGAATTGTTGCTGTTATAGGTAGGTAGCCGTGTTGGTCTGCCATAGTGAAAACAAAATTAAAAAAAAATTCCTTCCAGTAGTAGCACCTTAGAGACCAACTAAGTTTGTTCTTGGTATGAGCTTTCATGTGCATGCACACTTCTTCAGATACACTGAAATGGAAGTCACCAGACCCTTAAATATAGTGAGGGAGTGGGGAGGGGTATTACTCAGAAGGGTGGTGGGAATGGGTGATCAGCTGATAGGTGTGGAAAACCTGTTGACAACTGCAATTTTTACAGGGTCTTACAGGGAAAGCAAGGGGTGAGATGGCTAAAGATACCTTTAACAAAATCGAAAATTCTTTCTAGTAGCACCTTAGAGACCAACTGAGTTTGTTCCTGGTATGAGCTTTCGTGTGCATGCACACTTCTTCAGATACACTGAAACAGAAGTCACCAGATCCTTAAATATAGTGAGGGATAACAAAGCTATCTTTAGCCATCTCACCACTTGCCTTTCCCTGCAAGACTAATTACAGCCGTAACAGGTTTTCCACACCTATCAGCTGATCACCCATTCCCACCACCCTTCTGAGCAATACCCCTCCCCACTCCCTCACTATATTTAAGGATCTGGTGACTTCTGTTTCAGTGTATCTGAAGAAGTGTGCATGCACACGAAAGCTCATACCAGGAACAAACTCAGTTGGTCTCTAAGGTGCTACTAGAAAGAATTTTCGATTTTGTTTTGACTATGGCAGACCAACACGGCTACCCACCTGTAACTGCAAAGATAGCTTTGTCATGTATAATGAGATAAGAATCCAATGTCTTTGTTCAGACCAGATTCCTCCATGGTTTTAAGTTTGGTGATTAGTTGCAATTCAGCCACTTCTCTTTCCAGTCTATTTCTGAAATTTCTTTGTATTAAGACAGCTACTTTGAGATCTTTTATGGAATGTCCTGGGAGATTGAAGTGTTCTCCTACTGGTTTCTCTGTCTTGTGATTCCTGATATCAGATTTATGTCCATTTATCCTTTGGTGTAGGGTTTGGCCTGTTTGTCCAATATAGAGAGCTGAAGGGCTCTGTTGGCATTTGATTGCATACACAATGTTGGAAGATGAGCAATTAAATAATCCTGAGATGGTATGTTTGATGTTGTTGGGGCCAGTAATGGTGTTGTGGCAGCAAAGTTGGCATCTGGGTTTTTTGCAGGCTCTGGTACCAATTTGCTGCAAGAACTTGCTGCAAGACAGACCCAAAAAAGAAAATAACAGAACACCACTAGTAATCATGCACACGAAAGCTCATACCAAGAACAAACTTAGTTGGTCTCTAAGGTGCTACTGGAAGGAATTTTTTTATTTTATTTTGTTTTGAATTGTTGCTGTTTATGAGCATTCTATACTATCACAGCAGTTGTCAATAGCTATTTTAACTCCATTTGCACACGTGGCAGTGAATCCAACACTGTTATGTAAGCATTAGGGGGTATGCATAGACTGCAACAGGGGTGGAAACCTCCCCTAACCCTCACAGGCCATATTTCACAGTTGTCACTGATGTCAGGTGATGAGCCTCTTTGAAGGCGCACTTGCACCTTCAAAGAGGGTTGCTACAGGAGAAATGATTTGTATTGAAACCACTGCTAAAATGCAGTCGTTGTCGTCATCTCCCCCCACCCCCCACCCCGTTCATATTCACAGAAGTTTCAGTGCAAACCACTTTCTGCTCCTGGGCCAAGGTGTGCTTCCACCATTCATCAGCTGATGGTTGGTAGAAGCATGCCTTGCTCCAGCTAAATAACAGGAGCTCACTTTAAGCACCTAGTTGTTCCTTTGATATACCATGTCAGTATCTGCATGGTTTGTCAGTAACAGCCTGGGCCACAATATTTTAAAAACAACCCAGCTCCAAATTCTGGGTAATAGAATCATAGAATGGTATAATTGTAGAGTTGGAAGGAACCCCCAGGGCCATCTAGTGCAGCCCCCTGCAATGCAGGAATCTCACTAGATTATACATGACAGAGTGCTATCCAACCTCTGCTTAAAAACATCCAAGGAAGGAGAGCCCACCACTTGTAGTGGGAGTCTGTTTCACCGTTGAACAGCGATTCCTGATGTTTAGTTGAAAGTTCTTCCTGATGTTTAGTTAGAATCTCCTTTCTTATAACTTGAATCTATTGGTTTAGGTCCTAGCCTCTGGAACAGGAAAAAATAAACTTGCTTATTGTTGTGACAGCCATTTAGATGTTTGAAGATGGCTCTCATGTCTCCTCTCAGTCCCCACTTTACCAGGCGAAACATACCTAACTCCCTCAACTGCTCCTCATAGGGCTTGGTTTGTATTTGTAATAGATATGTGTAAGGTGAATTTTTTTTTTTACTAGAAAGATAGATAATGCACCAGAGACCACTATCTTTTTATGTACTGTTCAGGAAAGGTAAAGATCAATATATAAGCTTGACTTCACACCATTAATACAATTCTGTAAATAAATAAAAAATTAAGAATAGTAGTTAAATACTGTATTACAGTTGTACCTTGGTTGTCGAATGGAATCCATTCGACTTCGAAAATGTTCGACAACCAAGGCGCGGTTTCCGATTGGCTTCAGGAGCTTCTTACACTCAATCGGAAGCCGCAGAAGCCGCGCAGGTCATTTGGCTTCCAAAGAACATTCGCAAACTGGTTGGCAGCATTCAGGAGCCCAAACAATCGAGTTGCAAGGCATTTGGGATCCAAGGTACGACTGTACTATGTTTGCAATCTATGTCTTGCTGTATATCTAAAAAAAAAAATAAAAAAATAAAAAATAAAAAAAATCCTTCCAGTAGCACCTTAGAGACCAACTAAGTTTGTTCTTGGTATGAGCTTTTGTGAAGAAGTGTGCATGCACACGAAAGCTCATACCAAGAACAAACTTAGTTGGTCTCTAAGGTGCTACTGGAAGGATTTTTTTATTTTTTATTTTGTTTTGACTATGGCAGACCAACATGGCTACCTACCTGTAACTGTATATCTAAAGTTAGTGGTTTAATACTTAATAGTAGCTTAACACTATTAATTTTATTGGTTTGTCATAGACTGCACTTTTTAATACTTTCAGTTGTAATATTTCATCCTAACATCTGAAATCCCATAGAGATTAGCAGCATCTGAGGGTAGAAGTCAAAAGTAGTTTTTATACTAGACAAAATAACCAGGTACTAAGCATTCCTAAAGTATAATGATTTAAGAACATTTAGGGCTTTGAATTTTTTGATGTATGTCAGGATGGATGGATTTATTTGCTGTAGTGGCATATTTAACTTCGTTTTGCTTACGTATATCCTAAATTTGTATTTTCACAAGGTGCTTGAGTGAGTATTCTTAACTCATAGCCAGTATTGTTTAATTTTTTTGTCATAGCAATGTGGCAAACATATGGATAACAACCTGAGATACTGTTACAGTTTCTGTTGCCATTGTGTGTGTGTGTGTGTGTGTGTGTGCGTGCACACACACGCGCAATTGAAAGAAGTGCACAGAAGTTCAAGGTACTGTGTGCTCTGTTTACCTAAGTTTCAGCTTCTGTCTGAGGATACCTTTCTGTCTCTATACATTACATCATCTTTGCTGCAAACGTGTGTGTCCACTGGGATTTGCTCTTCTTCCATTCCCCTTGGAAGAAGAGCTTGTATTGATGCCATAATTGGACCCATCTTTTGGTTGCTTTGGAAATTCACTGTAATAAGGGTGTTGTGTATCAAGCCATGCTGCATTTTAGGCAATTTAGGTGTCAGTAATATGCCTGCCAGTCTGCGTCCTGTTTCCAATTTGTGAAAATTGACAGCGCTGGGTTGCCTGCCCTGTAAGCTTATAAATCTGTTAAGAGAGTTACTGAGATATTCTTCAATAAGCAGTTTTTGTATCAGGTGGTATTCTTTCTGAATTACTGAAATGTGGAGTTGTGTCACATTTAATGCTAGTGTTAAATGTATGCTTATTCTTTAAGAGCAGATTGGGCAACCTTCCTTGAGAGAAATCCATTTAATAATAGAAAATTGAAACCTGTACATAAATTCAGTAGAAAATTGAATGACAGAGAATTCTTAAAAACTTGGATAAACATTGAATACTAAAACTTTTTTTCTTCACTGGTTTGCTACTAACTTTGCAATATTTTAATATTGTATATATGTTATGCTTGGGCATCTTAGGGTAGGTTTCCTGGAAGATTGTCTCCTGCATAGCCTACTCAAATCTTAAGCCTTGCTCTGGTTGCATGACATCTGATGGCTGTTGGATGGCTACCAGAGAAAGGGCTTTCTTGGCCGTGGTACCGTAGCTGAAATTAAAGTACTTTCCTGTCTTTTTGGATTATTTTCCTAAAAAATATAATGGGGGGCATCCATGCGATACAGGTGTCCCCTTCTCGGTGGCCTGAGTTTTGGGCTGTATGGGAGCTGCAGGGGGAAGGGGGGGAGAGCAAGGGTAAGTCTTGTCTCACCAGTGGAAGCCTGGTCCACTAGTGGGTGGCCACTATTGGATGTCATTCTCTATTTATAAATGTTTTGTTTGTAAGATACCCAATGAATATTTATTAAGGGTGGCTAACTAACTAACTAATCAATCAATCAATCAATCAGTCCTTGACTGTTCAAACTCCAAGTATCCTTATGCTTATGATTGTTATAAAAACAACAGCAAAACTCATTATTCTGATTAAAGCTGTGAACTGCTTACTTTAGACTGATCACATCAGTGTTGATGGCTGTGATTCTAAGGAGACTTGACTTAAACATGTCTGAAATAATTAGCTGCACATACTTAACTGGGACCATGGGCTTGGGTGCACAAGATTGCTACAAGCTCTCTAAACTCTCTTGGGCACCTGAGCAGAGCCCTAAGCAGGATTGCCCCTCCCCTCTACATTGACTGATGCAAAGGAAAAGCGATCCTGTTTGTGAGAGAGTTCCTTTCATTAATCCATAAATATGCATAAACAGCCATAAATATGCAAATTTAAAAATTCAGGGACACCACCTGTACTAGCCAGGATTGCTATAATGCTGTTGCTTTTGAAGAAAAAGAATAAGAGTTGGGATTTGATATCCCGTTTTATCACTACCCGGAGGAGTCTCAAAGCAGCTAACAATCTCCTTTTCCTTCCTCCCCCACAACAAACACTCTGTGAGGTGAGTGGGGCTGAGAGACTTCAAAGAAGTGTGACTAGCCCAAGGTCACCCAGCAGCTGCATGTGGAGGAGCGGAGACCCAAACCCGGTTCACTAGATTACGAGTCTACCACTCTTAACCACTACACCACACTGATTTGTAAGATATGTGAACACTTAAGTCTCCTTTTCTGAGGTATAATTAAAATAGATGTTAAAGTATTTTTGCAGCTTAAAATTTGTGTGTTTGCATATGACAGGCTTTTCTAGTTTAGTTATTAAATCCTGCTAACAAAACAGCTGGCATTAGCTGGAATGGCGCAAACACTTCCATAGTTTTCTAATGTTTCTGTTTTAAAGTAGCTATTTAAACAGGAGTCATGGATTAAAAATATTTAATACCTTTATACACACTGCTGCTCTTTTAAGCAGTAGGAAATGTAAATGGAATGTTTTTCTCTAAAAGCTAAGAACAGAATGTGCTATATGACTAACCAATCTGCAATTAAAGCAAGATTGGCAGGTGTCAACAGCAAACCCAGCTAAGGCACCAATGTGTCTGTGCTCAGTGCTTGGTGTATTAAAGATCTGGATTATGGATTCATCCACAGTAACAGCTCAACAGAATGGTATTTGTACAGATGGTCTGGAACATCAGCAAATGGGTTAACCATGCAGCATATATTGCTAATAGAGGTGGTGAAGATAGAATGTTAACAGGATCTAAGCCTAAACCTAGAGAATCTAAGAAAAATGCACTATAATGTTATTTGTAAAAGTAATATTTTAAAGTTAAATAGTGATAAATTAATAATAATAAGTCAGGGTAATTATATTTTCCTTTTTACAAAACTGAACATTTCAAGTGGTGTGGGAATACAGTAAACTAAAGAGCCATACTCGGGCATCCACATATGATTGCCTGCCTGCCTACGGTTGGCTTTAGTAGTGGATTGGCAACCATGATTCAGATCACATAGTTCTTAATTGCTGCCATGATTCAGATCACATAGTTCTTAACTGCAGCCACTCAGACCAAAGGGTAACGATGTGCTGAAACCTGCCCTTTTATTGTGCAATTTGAATAGTGTTACTACTCGATTTGAGTAGTGTTACTGTTGCTTGTTACTACTACAGCCTGGCAAAAATATTAGTTACAAAGAAAGTTACTAAGTAGATATTCATTCTGCTGCTGTAGGTGTCCCTGGATATTTTTGTCAACATGTTCATCTTCCAGGTTGGATATAGTATACTGGGAAGGCACTTTTTGTTGATTGCCATAGTTCATAGGGAGAGGTAGTGCCCTATTTAATCTCACTGAGATTGTGATGTATTGGTGTCATGGGTGTAGAAGTTGGCAGTACTTTATGGCAATGCAGTTGAGTTATTCAGTGCATTACAGATTGTAAGGGTGGCAATAGGTATAATGGATGGTTTTCATCACTTACTGGGTGTCCTTATTAAAGTATGCACTTGATGCTATTCTGAATCTTCTACCTCTTGTTTGTGTTTGAGACCACAAAGTAAGGTGTTCATAAACTCACTGCCATCATCACTAATGATGCCCAACCACCACCCTGTTTTCATCAATGTTGGATCTTGTACTTGACACTTAGTACTTGCCCACAATGACATCAGTGTGTAGTCAACCAGCAGAGGTGGGTGGCGATGTGATCTAAACTACTGAGTGTCTTGGGCTTGCCTGTTATAATGTTGGCAGTTTGAATCCATGCAATGGTGTGGGCTCCTGTTGCTCTGTCCCAGCTCCTGCCAACCTAGCAGTTCAAAAGCATATCAGCGTGAGGAAGTAAATAGGTACCACTGCGGCAGGAAGGTAAACGGTGTTTCTGTGTGCTTTGGTTTCTGTCACAGTGTTCCGTTGTACCAGAAGTGGTTTAGTCATGCTGGCCACATGACCCAGAAAGCTGTCTGTGGAGAAACACCAGCTCCCTCGGCCTGAAAACAGAGGTGAGCGCCGCACCCTCTGGTCGAATTCGACTGGACTTAACCGTACAAGAGCCCTTACCTTTACCATTTTACCAACCAGCAGTGGAACCCATGGAATATACTTGTATAGTTGCAGTCCAGTTTTTATAACTGCCCCAGATGAAATTTTTTCGCAAAATGATTGAGAAGCAAGGCTTTGGGTAGCAGAGGGGCTGTTGATATATTTTGCTGACAAATTAAACTGCTTGGATAATTGATTTAGCTAGGTTTCTAGTAGCACTTTTGTCTACTAAAAAAGAATGGGATTGCCATAATGATATGAAATAATGAAGGTAGTCAAAGAATGTCAGGTAGATGGGACTGCCAACTGTGGTGTTAAAAGGTAAATGAGTAGGATTCCCCCCTTTTTTGGCAGTTTGTGTTACAATGATTCTTTCTAAAAGATATTGGATATTGCAATGTGTGGTGCTATTATTTTCTGCCTGTTGTAGCAGTTGTAATGCATTGTGCTTAGAATGGTAGAATTGTAGAGTTAGAAGGGACCCCAAGGGTCATCCAGTATCCTGCAATGCAGAAATCTCAATTAAAGCATCAGTGACAGATGCTTAGATGCTGCATGGTTTTTATTTGTATTAGTATTGCTTCTTTTATTTCTTATATTGCATTTGTATTCTTACAATTTGAATTTTATGGAATGCAAACTACAATACAATACAAATGTAAATAAAAATAATAATATGAATGTTTAATGCAGACCTGCTGCGGACCACTATCCTGTGGCCTGTGGTCCACAAGCCACAGTTTGGAAACCCCTAATTTAGACTTAATTTTAGGAAGAACTTACTGACACCACAACCTATTTAACAATGAAAAAGGCTGCCTTGGAAGGCAGTGGACTCTTCTTCTTTACAGGTTTTTAAGCACGGCAAGTCTGGTTAGTACCGTATTTTTCGCTCCATAAGACACACTTTTTTTCTCCTAAAAAGTAAGGGGAAATGTCTGTGTGTCTTATGTCTGGAAACTGTAGAAATGGCTGTAGGACTAGAAGCTGCAGAACTGTGAGTTGAAACCCATAAAAACAGGGCTTTTCCTCTTTGAAAAAGAAGCTGCACCACTTTCAGCTGATCCTCAAAAAAGCAGGGCTTTTCCCTATGCAAAAGAAGCTGCACCACTTTCAGCTGGTCCTCAAAAAAACAGGGTTTCCCCCCTTTCCTCCTCTAAAAACTAGGTGCGTCTTATGTTCAGGTGTGTCTTATGGAGCGAAAAATACGGCAACTTATCAGGGATGCTGTGCTAGTAGATTTCCAGCATCAGCAAGTATTGGACTTGATTACCCTTTCAGACACCTTCAAGCTCTATGATGGAATTATGGTCACTATTTCTGAACTAATTCTTGGTCACTAATAAATAATTCCATTACTTCACACTCTGCTGACATCTAAATTTGCATGACAGTGATATCATGTCATTAGATAAGAGTAAATTCTGGGAATTGAAATGCAAGTGACATGACATCTTTGTCCATAGGGATTTCATTGTTAGTAAGTTCCGATGTATTTCTAATGAAAAACGTAGGTTTGATAGCAGAGTAATGGGTATATAGTGAGGTCTTTAAATTGTATCCCAAGGCTACCTAATTTTTCCAAGCCTGTGTTAAGTGTATGTTTGTATTGGTCAGTTGCTTACTACTATTCTAGACTTCGGCCTGTTTTCACAGCTCCAGAGTACAGACATTATATACAGCAGAGCAGCTTTTCGCAACCTTGTGCTCTGCAGATATTTTGAACTACAAATCTTATCAGCCTCAGTCAGTATGGCCAATTGGTTATGGAAGATGGGAATTTAGGACAAACAATTTGAGTGTTACCCAATGGGGGAGGTTGCTCTAAGGCAGGGGCCAGCAAACTTTTTCAGCAGGGGGCCGGTCCACTGTCCTTCAGACCTTGTCGGGGTACGGACTATATTTTGAAAAAAGAAGAATAACGAATTCCTATGCCCCCAAAATAACCCAGAGATGCATTTTCAATAAAAGCACACATTCTACTCATGTAAAAACACCAGGCAGGCCCCACAAATAACCCAGAGATGCATTTTAAATAAAAGGACACATTCTACTCATGTAAAAACATGCTGATTCCCGGACCGTCCGCGGGCTGGATTTAGAACGCGATTGGGCCGGATCCAGCCCCCAGGCCTTAGTTTGCCTACCCATGTTCTAAGGTATAGAACTGAAACTTGGGGTGGGAGGCTCATAGAACCTTCCCATGCCATGCATAGAATATACAGAATGAACCAGGTCCAACTGATTTTTAACATTTAAAGATTTCCCATTTATTTGTAATTTTCACTTGTTCTGCAACTAATTTTTTATCATCATTAATATATTAAGTTTTTTTCCTTTTGTGGCTTGAGATTCTATCAGTACTTAATGGAAATAAGCAGCTGCTTGACTTTTTGTAAAATAGCTATAAAATCATATTTTGTCTCCACTTTACTATATTCAGTAGAAATATTTAGTGTATCAATACAAAAGCTGATATAAAACGGGAAGACGTAAAAGTTGTTCTGAGGTAATATTGGATGCTGTTTCTATAGTTTTTAACTTTTAATGGTTGCTCGGACTGTAAAATGATGCATTTAACACAATGTGACTGACAAAGTTGGCTTCATAACATATTTCAGATTTTGTGTTTACCCTAAAAACATTGAAATAAATAACATAAAATTGGCCTCAAATTTGTAACATCAATGTAGGCTTCTGGGGCAAAAAACCTTTGGGATAAGTGTTAGGCTTGATAGTAGTTTGCCCTCAAAAATTCATCAAAATTGATGGAATTTTGTGCCTACAAGAGTAAGTTTATGCTGACAATGAGTTGGTAGTCAGTAAGTTTTAGGGTCATAGCAAAAGTTTCAATTAGATAGAGAATGATTTGGGTTCAGTTTGCCAAAAGAAGACAAAAGCCATAAAACCATTCAGGCAAATGTAGTTTTCTCATATAGCCTCAATTTTTCCCTGACTAGTAGGGTAGCTGGCCATAATTGACCTTGAAGGTTTTGTACATGGTGCGGGAAGGTGTGCAAGGGCTATGCATCTCTGCCATCTGTAAAAACGACAAGTTGTGAGTGGGACCTCAGTGACCCTAGTCCATACTTAGTGAGCCACTTAACCTTTGTGAAGGGAGACTGTATAGCCTTTGTGCTTAACTGCTGAGAAGCATTTCCTAATTTAAACCTAAACGTGCTTCTTTCAGTGACCTTGGTAAACATTTGTTTTCTCCACCTCTCTGTGGGTACCTTAGGGCATTTGAAAACAACTTCTGCTGGTTCCACATACCTCAGGCTGCTGCAACATGAGCCTAACAAATTTTTATTGCAGCTCAACAGTAGCCAGGTAGTTGTGGAATCAAGCCTTTGCACCTGCGGAGTCTTGTCATAAGTCGGGCTATCAGAACAAAATGTTAAGAAGGAAGGAGAAAAAGAGGATAACAAACCAGAATATGGGAACAGGAAAAAACCCCCAAACAAACAGAGAGCTTTTGTCTACAGGGCTGTGCCTTCCACTCCAGTGAGGAAGTAGTAAGAGCTTAGTGAGTCAGACGACTTGCTGCAGCTTGCCAGAAGAAAGCCCAGCAGCTGTGTGAGAGCTCTTCTAGATAGGTTCTATATTGCTCTGTGATTAGTATATCTGAGCTGTCTTCTTTTGACAGCCATAGCACATGGTGGGAGAAGCAATTGCCACACTTCCTCACACCCCACTTCTGCCTTTCCTAGTAGGTATCACTGCAGAAGGATGCTCAAGCCTTACCCACTATAAACTACTGCCCGTGGCACTTGTGACTTCAGAAAAGTTATTCACATCACCACCAGTGTCATGTGTCCACTAAAATCTAGAGACAGAAGTGTTCCGGGTATGGCAGCAAGAGGAAAAAATGCAATAAGAAAACCATTGTTGGAGAAGGTGCTTCCTAGATATTAAGAACCAAAGAGTCCAGAGTAGGGCGTTTCCTCATTTGCTTTCTTTTATATGTTTAAAGGGAAAAGATTTGCAGTCGGAATAAACAGTGATGGTGGGAGGGTGACAAACGTATCCACGTTTGTTCTTTGGCTACAGCTAAAAATAAATTTAAAGACCACTGCTTCAAATGAGTGCTATCAGCTCCCACAATACTGTAAAATGCTTTCAAAAATACTCTGGCACATGCATAAAGGCAGTTTTTCCATAGTTAAACCCTGCAGAAAAACCTACGGTCCCGTATTAGTCTTATTCTAGATTTCCTTTGTAAGGAAACAGATTTTAATGTGTGTTTTAAAAAACCCCAGGGCAGATATTTATGGTATACACAAGCCTAAAAATGAATGATCCAAAACTTTAAAATATGGTTTAGTGGCGGTGCTTGTTTTTATTTTTTAAAGAATTCTATGGCTTTATAAAAATAGACTTTTAGAGAATCACCTTTTGGTCTGCCAAGTGAGCTTTTAGCCTCTTTGACCTGCAGTCAGTACAGCAAAGCATTGCTGTGTGACAGATTAAATTAACCAACTGAGAATGCATGTGTCTGGTAGAAACAGCTGCAGCCTCTGTCTTTGGCACCTTTCTATATTGTTCTTAAATATATATTTAAAGTTCTTGTCATCTATTTGATTTTTGCTACAGTAGTAGCAGAAATGAGCATTCTTTCCCTGCCTTGTGTGTGCACATGGGCTTGAATACCAGGAATGCATTGTAAGTGTAAAAAGGTCAGATTTTGATGATAAAAAATTGATGGCAAAAAGTCTTTCTTATTTTTCTCAATGATGACTTGCATAAAAACATGTGGAAGTGTGTTGCTTGTAATGTAGCAGGGCTTTGTGTGTTTTTTTTGGCTGGGGTATGCCCTTCAGCTTAGTTCATGTGCCATAATGCTGTGGTGACAGAGCTAGTTTTACATGGGAGTGGCTAGGTTAATTTCTCCATTTTAAAAATGAAATACTACCTTCAAGAGACATGTTGTATCTGTACAAATTTGGAGCCTGCCTGCCTATTCCAGTGCTATATTCTGTGAACTGTACACCTCTTTTAATGGAAACTACATGTTTGACCTGTATGGCAAACTGCAGACTTTATTTAAGCAAATTTCAGCGGAGCATTGTGAAAATTCACAGCTATGCACCTCTCAGTTACCTAAGCCTGAACAGTATCATACCTGTGTGTCCATGAAAGCTTGTCAAGTATGCCATTATTAAGCAGTTGATAGAGATATTTACAGCTTTGCCGCAACATTATTTTTGGGTGGGGGAGGGTGGGGGGAGGAGGTGGCAGCAAACACCATTGCTTTATATTCACCTTGGTGAAAAATGATATTTAGTTCGGAGCCTGTTCAAGTAAGTCTTTCTCCTTATTCCCACCCTGTCTTCAGTAGTATTCATTGGAGCCAGCAATCAATGGATTCTTTCCCCTTTGGGATTTGCTTGACCTACAGAAGCTGACATAATACAGGCAAGCGCTTGTTACTCTATCTGAATTGTCCATCTGTACCTTAATGAGTGAAATAGTTAAGCAGCCGAGGGGGCAAGCCGCAAGGAATGTGTCTTCCATTTGAGTTGAATATTTCGATGTATAGGGGGAGAGGGAGGGAGGCAGAGAGAGATCCACTTACATCATTAGAACTGCATTGAGTGTGCCTGTGTGCAGGTTAAGAGACAGACTACAGTGTCTTTGCTTTCTGCAGGAAGCAGCAATGCCGTTTGTATCCTAAGAGGAATTTTTTATTTAGAAAAGGAAGCGTTCTTTCTACCCAGGAAATGGCTTTCCTTGTGCGTTGCTATGCCAACTGCCTGCAGCCATGGTCTTCCAAAGTAAGCACAATAACGTAATTATATTGGCGTATTACATTCAGACTCATGATTCTCTAGGTTTTTCTCTGTGCATGTGCCTTTGGTGTTTTTGTTTTTTTTTGTTTTTGTTTTTTCCCTTAGTGACTCTCTTGATGGTAGGCATAGTTTCCTTGAATGTGAGGGACAGGCATCATTAAATTAAATGTCCGTCAATGTCATGCCGCTTGGATTAATTGTGCGAACTTGGTTAGTTGAGTGGAACAGAGATCACTGGTCACCCTGTCAGCATCATTAGCAGCCAGAGGGGAGGTCCCTATTCACATGCTCTGCCCTGATTTTTTTATTTTTATTTAATGGGGGTGAGGGGCTCTCTATTACTGTGATTGCAAATTAAACAGGAGTATTAACAATGCTTGGCTGAATGCAGGAAGCTGGTTCCCGCACCCTTACTAATATAATACTGTATTAAGCTTTTTTGAGGGAGTCTGTGTGCAGTCAGCCATTTTAGCTTTTCTCTCCCCCCCCCCTCCTCTTTTTCCTCCCTTTCGCTCTCAGGGAATCCTGTCGTTCTTGTAGAAGAATGCTGGATATGTATGGTGTTGCCAGGCACTTTACATCCTTGCACGCTTAAGACTTTGAGTGTTATAAAAATGGAGACAATTGCTGCTGTTTGGATTGCTTTTCTGCACTACAAGTGTGAAAGATTTTGTGAACGGCACTTTGAGCTTTTGGCTTGGTTTCCCCCTTGGTTTTTGTTTGTTTAGTTTAATGCAGTAGAGGATGATTTGCTATCCATGAGAAATTGGTACATGATGTGTAAATTCAGTTCAGCATATGTTTGTTCATTATGAAACCTCTTGCAATCTCAGCTAACCATGGAGTTATGGGCCAGCAGGAGAAACACTCAGTAAGTATAGCAAATTCTGCTTATTTTGGGAACAGGCTTTCGTTAAATTTCATTTTAAATTGTAACTGCCTGTATACATGCTCATTTTACTTTAATTGTGGATATAATGGGGCTGTTAAATTGTAGTAGAAAAACAGATGTCTGCTGTGGTGTCAGTTGTGATTTAATACTTCGGTATTTCATGTTTTAAAATATGGAAGTTGCTTGCTTCTAAATAGAGAACTTTGAAATATTATACTTTCTATAGAGTATGCTTCAGCTAATTTCTGACTTGAAAAGAAATACAAAGTTAAGATTTCTTGAAGGCGTATAGTGATGTTGAATACTTCTGTAACCAATATTTTCCTGTATTTGCATGAAAGGTCTGTGTCATTTTGGTCTGGCATACCATGACCAACTTAAAAAGCAGTAATGTTTAATAAAATGGGAACAATTTAAAGGGAGCAAGCAATAAATGCTAGCCCTTTTAATTAATCCCATGAGCCAACTTACACCTCTGTCATGCTGTAATCCCATAGGAAGGTACTGTTCCTTGTTTATGAAAATAGCATTCATAGGCAGAATAGAAAATCTTTAGAAGTGTGGGCCTTGAATGCCAAGATTTCAGGCCATGATCTAGAGAGCTGTTAGGTGTACCCAGCTCGGCATCTGTCTTTTTTGTTTTTTATTTGAATGGCAGACCCCCCCCCCTTCCCTGCCCCACCCCCAATGCCGCATTGATCAAACTGCTTTGGAAATTCCCCTGAGTTTCTAAAGCAGTTTGCCATGATGTGCAGGAGGCTGCTGCTTGAGAAATAGAGGTCAAAAACCCCTTTGGGTGGTGCCAGTCTTCTTGCATGGCTGTCTGAATTGTGGCCTAGATTTGTTTTTTAAGTCTTACAAAACCATTAAAAATGTTAAACTGTATACTAACTCCTCAGGCATTACTATTACATAAATATTTATGGTTTACCAGTGAATTCTGTTTAAATTTTTGTTGTTATTGAGAAGTGTGCAAGTGTGGATTTTGCAAAATATTATTATTATTATTATCCACTCTATCATCCCAGGGTGGGTTGCAACAATTAAAACACAATGTTAAAAAGAGCTTAAAACAACTTGCAATCACAAAAATAAGGTGGGCCCTAAAATATACATCTCAGCCCCAGTACCAAGGTGTGCAGACATGCTTCACTCTTCAAACTACTTGCTTTTTCTTAATCCTCATGAAGTCACACTGGGACTTATATGAAGCAAGAAGTTTTTGACACATGTGAGAATGTGCATAACTGTGCATGAAATTTTCATACATGTGAGATGGAGACATACGTGAACATTAAAATTTGTGTGCGTGCATACAATATAATATTTAGGTCATGAATCAGGTGGTTGTTAACATTACAAAAGTAATATACAGTGACTTAAGAAGTGTAAAACAAACATTTAGAATAATTCAAGATCTTTGGTAATCATTCTCTGCCCTGAGTTGTCGTAAGACCATTCCACCCCAAACACAGCATATTAGTGTAGGGTTCAGTTATAGGTAGGTATCCGTGTTGGTCTGCTGTAGTTGAAACAAACAAACAAACAAAAATTTCTTCCAGTAGCACCTTAGAAACCAACTAAGTTTGTTCTTGGTATGAGCTTTCGTGTGCTTTTTGTTGTTGTTGTTTGTTTAGTCTAGGGTGAAAAACTTAATGAGTGGCATTCATTTGGTGCCCTTGCACTCACAGAAGGACTTTTAATTCAATTGATGCCTCCATTAATGGAAGAAGAGGGGAGGGGCTTTTTTGCCAGTATCTCATGCATCCCCCAGCTTGAGGGAGTTGAGGAACATTCCATAGCAAGGTAGAAAGTGATATGGAGGTCCATAAAGGGAATTGCAAATTGGTTCACATCACTTCATCTCCCTTTCAGTGAGTGGAGGTGCCACCTGTATCAAAAGCTTTTGCACGAGTGCATGGGCATCATTTGGATTCCACCTAATGAAATTATACAGTCCTCGGTAAACTGATGGAGGTGAGCTGGAGAAATGTCACGTTCTGGATTCTATCTATCTGTGAAATCAAATTTCAAGAACATGGCACCCTTGTTTTGGAACTTCTTCATGAATAAGCAGTTGCTAGATTCTAACTATTATTTTAGAAGTGTGAAAACATTTTTTATTTAGACATACATGTGTGTGATAATTGCTGCTGGTTCTGTTCAAGCAGCTGTTTAACTTCCTTTTTCTGAGTTGTATTGTTTTTATTGTGTTTAATAAACTGTTCTCTCTTTCATGGTATTATCTACTGTTGTCAACCACCAGCTTCTTGAAAACGGAAATAAATTGGAAATAAATACTATAAATCCAGCTGAGGAGCATTGATTCCCCCTGCCCTCATGTAAATTGGTTGCTGCAGGTTCATTTTTTGAGGAGGAGAACCAATAAGTGGAGGAGAACAGCTGTGGTTTGTTCTTGGTATGAGCTTTCGTGTGCATGCACACTTCTTCAGATACCATGCACACGAAAGCTCATACCAAGAACAAACTCAGTTGGTCTCTAAGGTGCTACCGGAAAGAATTTCCTATTTTGTTTCGACTATGGCAGACCAACACGGCTACCCACCTGTAACTGGAGCTGTGGTTTGGAATGAGATAAAGCACAAGCTTAGGTCCAGATGTAACACTAAGCCAAATCATGGTTTAGCTCCCAGGAGCATGGCAACAGCAAGACTAGGGAAGGACTGAGGCTGCATTTATTTTCTAAATATATACCAGCACAATTTCTCATTCAAACTTAGATATGGTCGAACAGGGACAGTAATGAAATGTTACATATCTATATCATATCTATCTATTAATCTATATCTATCTATCTATCTATCTATCTATCATCTATCTATCTTTAACTAAGTTTTAATCAGAGTAGTCTCAATGAAATAAATGGCCATGGGTAGGTTAGGTCCTATAAATTCAATAACCCTACTCTGCGTAAAACCTAGTTGAATAACACCAAGGTGTTTATTGACTGAATCTATATTAATAGCCATGCAACTTATTGAGCTGGAATTAGCAATGCTACTATTTCTTGATTTTCTAAATGCCCTATTTCATCTTCCATAATATTTGTAAATTGCTACTCCAGGTTGAGAATTTAAACTCTGGCCTTGTCAGATTTTTGGAATCTCAATAGAGTCTGTGTCATATATGCCCAAATACAGTCGGCTTAATTTTCCAATTTAGCAAATGAGTAAACTATTCTGCAATTAATTTTATCTCCTTAACCTTAGCCCAGTTCGCTAGTGGATGACTCAGGTCCTGCAATCCTGTAAACATGTCTGCAGTTGTTAGTGGCTTTTTCCCTGATTGATTGATTGATTGATTGATTAGTAGTAACACCCTTCAAGTTAGTTGCTAAACAGTTTGTTTTTCTGAGGGGAGGGGTAAGAACTTCTTTAAAGGAAACTAGTAAAACACCCTTAAATGGTCTACTAGCACTGAATTAACACATTCCCCCTTCCATTATTTGTGACATACATGACACTCATTCAAATAAGAATTTTGTCCTATTGTAGTTTGGAAGGTAATATGGATATTAAGCTGCTCTCAGGCACCCAAATATTAGTGGCACTACTTTTGCCATGTAAAAGCAGCATGCTCATGGGCCTTTCCTGCAGGTGTTTGGATGCAAAGAGAGAGAGAGAGAGAAGCTTGGTGACACAGCTCTTTGGAGTTTTTTGTTTGTTTAGCAAATTGTTTAGCTCTGTTTTGAACAGAGGTGGAGAAACTTTTTCATTCTGAGGGCCACATTCTTTTCTGGACAAACTTCATCTCAGAGGAGGATAAAGACATGGGCAACACTGGGCAGAGCAATACATGCAAATTTTAACCTTTTACAGTAGGCACATGCACATGTGCGCGCGCACACACAATCTTCCATCCAGAGAAGTAAGAGGCATTATCAGAATTCAAGGACACATTCCTCAAGGAGCTGTGGAGAGAGTTTGGCTCTTGGGCCATAGGTTCTCCACCCTGATTTAAAACAAACTGGCCAAGTTAAACTGTCTCAAAGCAACTTTGCAATGATTGTGCCACTTGGTTTATTCATAACGCCAACAGAAAAAAAGAGATGGGTGGCACCTAAGGGACAAGAAGCTTCCCGTCCCACCAAAGAGGAATCTCTGAAGACCCGGAACAATGCTGAAAGCAAAATAATATAGTATTCCCTATCATTTCAGCATGTCAGCCTCTTCAGGAGCCAGCAGATCTTATTCCACACTGCAGTTCACTTAGAATGCATTGTTTTATGCATGTTGTTCCAGGGGTGATGAGCTGAAATCCATTGGACATAGTATACTGTAAAATAAAATTATTTTGCCTTCCGCAACCTTTTGAGGTTTCACCCTTTTTAGTCTTACATAATGCTGTATCTTTTATGTACTAATGCTTGTGCAAGTTTGCTTCAGTAAATTTGCATTATATTGTCTTGGGAATACAACACTAAGCTATTGTATGTTAGTGAGCTGAAGTAATCTGCATTGATGTAAAATGTTGGTGGGTTTTTTAGGCATGCAAAATTGTGAACATGTTCATTTACGTGGCAGAGGGAATGGGACTCCCCCCACCCCAAAGAACAAATACTGGAAGTTCAGGCCAGAGTGAGGTGACTGCCTCAGGTGGCAGGTGATGGGAGGCAGAGAGAAACAGTGCATGTTGAAGGATAGAGCAATGTGTGCCTCACAGCCTTCCTGCAATTCCCTAAGTGAGTCTGTTGCCTTCAGGTGCTTTGTCCTGTTGCCAGTGTTGATGTCAGTAGGACAGTGCACCTGAAGGCAACAGACTCACTTAGGGAATTGTAGGAAGGCTGTTAGCCAATCCATTTACTCATCTCTTCTGTCCCCCCACTACCAAAATACACTCTCACATACTTCTAATTTATTGATTTGGCAGTGAGAAAGGCATGCTATCTCTTCCCAATGGCCACTATGCTTTTTGTCTTGGAGCTTGCAGAGTATTAGGTGGACAGAAAGCATGGAGAGAGGGACAGACCTAATTCCCCTTTCCATGTACTGCTGCTACCACTGGATCTTGGGGGTGAGGTGCAGACAGGAAGGATGTGTTGGTAGTAAGGGGGGCAGGTGGGTAGGTGGTGCACAAACTTACATTTGGTTTTTTTTTTAGCACAGATTTTAATTGAACTGGGAAAGAATATGTAGGCTTGAAGAACTATCATCTCTTTCTGAGCCCAAACATGGAGAAGTTCATTGGGATTTCTACTCTTAACATCATTCCTTATAAATGGCGGGTCTTCAGACCTCCTCATACATTGTGTTTGAACTCTGGTGTGCTTCTGAAATAGTTTGTTGTAGGTAGGTTGAGGCATCTGTTTAGAAAGTCGAAAGCTTCATTGACCCAGCTAGTCACAGTGTCCTCAGTTGTGGCCAAAACTGCTAAATAAATAAATTTATGCAGCACTGATGCAACTGTGGGGTCATTCTGGGTGGCTATCTGCTCTCTGCTCTTCAGGTTAGGTTTCCACAGGATGGCTGCTTCTTTCAGATTCAGCTGCTGTTGAGTGTAGTTTCATGGAACACTTCTCTTAGCTTACTCATTTAGTTCACAGCCACACTAGTAAGTTCAGGGGCAACTATGATCCAAACTACTTTCAGCATATAATTTTATTGCAGTCGTCTGCATACATTTATGGCTAGCTCATTAAAGATGACCCAGAAGCTTTGATTAGTTCAGAGCTCAGCTGGTTTAATTCTGATGGGTACAGACATAGAATTTAATATTCCATCTACGTTGAGTTGTCAATGACTCAGTTGACTGAGCTAGTCAAGAGACCTCACAATAAAACTTATGCATCTATTGACATGCAAATACAGGTGTATTGTATGTTATGGAAAGTAAGGTCACATTATTATATATTACCTCATATCTTCATTTCTCTCGACAGGAATTTAGCTACAGATCCTGTAATACTCTTATTTGTATCAGAGGGAAGAGAAATGTAATGTGCAGACAATCTTCAAAGTTACAAAATGGTATCTATAAAAGTTACAAAACAACAAGTCATGGATGAATGTTTCTATTTCTTCTGAGGCAGAACGACATCACTTATAAGAGTAGGGTGTTATCCTAAATCTCCTCTCCATAAGAGCTGAAGGTATCACACTGAAGCATGCAGGATAGGAATGCCCTCCTGTATTTTGTTATGCTTAAGTTCTGTGGATATTTTGTCTGAGAATTAACAGATGTATTGGAAATGCCAAATACCAAAGCTGAACAAGTCATCTTGACTATCGAAAGGTTTTGGAAGCCTATTTATTTAATAAAAGATCTAGCCTGGAGCTGTGACAGAGAAACTGTAACACAAATTTTGTTACTTAGCAACTTCATCTATGTACTTGCAAACTGGTCTACATGAACTGAAGATAGGTAGCTGTGTGAGATAACAGGGGGCATTAGCACTGAATTTTTGACTCGGTAGCAGGGGTAAGAAACCTCAGGTTTGTGGGCCTACATGGGCCTGCTAGGTCTTCCCATTTAGCCTATGAAGACACTTCAGCCAAGACACAACTACCTGCCCTGCATCTGATGTTAAATATGGCATCAGATTGTGGTGCATGTAAATACATGGTTCATCTGAAGGCATCTCTGTTCAGGGAAGTTTTTAGTGTTCGACCTTGTATTTTTTTTCTTACTGTTTTTTGTTGGGAGCCGCCCAGAGTGACTGGGGCAACCCAGTCAGATGGGCAGCATGTAAGTAAGTAAGTAAATATTATTATTATTATTAGAAAGTGTTTGCATGCAACACCAATCAGCAACACAGCTTTGTGCAGAGTGCTGTGCACAGTGGTTTGCATGACGAAGAAGAAGAAGAAGAAGAAGAAGAAGAAGAAGAAGAAGAGGAGGAGGAGTTTGGATTTGATATCCCGCTTTATCACTACCCGAAGGAGTCTCAAAGCGGCTAACATTCTCTTTTCCCTTCCTCCCCCACAACAAACACTCTGTGAGGTGAGTGGGGCTGAGAGACTTCAAAGAAGTGTGACTAGCCCAAGGTCACCCAGCAGCTGCATGTGGAGGAGCGGAGACGTGAACCCGGTTCACCAGATTACGAGTCTACCGCTCTTAACCACTACACCACACTGGCTCTTGACTGGCTCTTGACAATCATCTGTGTTGGATCTTGCTAAGTGTTTTGCAAGGGGGTTCACAAGACCCAGCAATCAGCTGATCATTGGTGTCCATGCGGGCAAAAAGAGTTACCCAACATCATTGTGATAGCTCGGGACTGACAGATAGGAAGTCCCCATTCACCTTTGCAACTTGGTCCCTGAAGGGTGGGGGAAATAATGATCTGACCTTCTAGTCAGATCTAATCTCTGCCTCTTCACTCTAGAATTCAACCCTCATCTCTAAGCTCAGGATTGCTGAGGATGAAACATAGTTGGGGACACCAAACATAGCCTTTAAGAGCCTTGAACAAACTTTTTCAACACTTGAATTCCGTATAAGAGTTGGGCTAGCAATTTGGTAGTTAACACTTGTCCTGCTGAAGAATATATAACACATCCCTGTAGTGCACAAAAATGTTGAATCGCAACCATGCATTATGTCCTTGGTACTCTAATTCTGAACCCAACTTAATATGCTATATTTACCTTAAAAAGTCTTAACTGGTTTGGGCTAAATACTTGAAGGAACATCTCTTCCCATACCAGTAAAGTCATGTCTTAATTTTAGATTACCTTTGCCTGTTTAGGCTTTAATTGTTGTTGTTGTTGCATTATTGTCCTTTATATTTATTTGTTGGTTTACAATTGCATCTATATATTTCTGAATTAGCTTTTATTTGCTCTTCTCTACACTATCCTGATGGATAAAAATGGATGAAAGAAAATAAGCTTTGCAACATTTCAACATGCTTTTGCTGATTGGGAACTTTTGCTGATTCTCAGTAGTCTTGTGAGCTGTGCTCGAAACGCCCATTGTTCTAGGTGCATCTTGCAACAGGGAATTTCATTAGCGCAAGCAGTTTCTGAGCTCTGAGCGCAGTACTGCGCTTAAGATTTCAGATTAAAATTGCAGAGTAGAAGGAAAGGAGGACCTTTTTCTGCCTCCCCACTTCCAGCTACTCTCTGAAGACTGGAGAAGACACCCTTTTAAGAATATTAGGGGGTGGGCAGGTGAAGGCCTAGACCATGTGAAAAATTAATATTTTAGCTGCAGTTCATTCATTTTCAGCTTTGTATTCTTGTTATAAAAAACTGCCTAGACATTCCGTTGTTGTGCCCATAACCTAGGTTTAAGGTTTCATTTAGCTTTTAGCTTTCATATCTAGTTGTTGTGGGGGAGGAGGGGAAAGGAGATTGCTAGCCGCTTTGCGACTCCTTAGGGTAGTGATAAAGTGGGATATCAAATCCAAACTCCTCCTCTTCTTCATCTTCCTCCTCCTCCTCTATCTCAGTTTCTAACACTGCATGTGAGATGTTAGTATCTCAGATGATGATAAATTTAAAAACAGCACCATACTTTTACAAAGAAACATTCTCCCCAACTCCCTCCACTTGCTGTCTGTTCAACTTTGCTTCATGTGTTTTCACTCAGCTGAAACCCACAGGATCCTGGCTCACAGCCATGGATGGGTAACTGAACTTTATTCCAAAATGCTAATATGTGAGAAATTCTGTTTCACAACTAGATGGGCTGGAATAAGTCAAAAGGAGAACAAATCGTCAATTAAGAAAGGAAATAAACTCTTACGGATTGCTTTGTTAAAGCTATTTTAATGTTGTTCTTATACAATTCTTAGTATATTTTATTTTTGCAGTACTACATTGTTTTTATGTTCCTATGCTGTGATTCAAGTTCAGAGTACCATTATTTCCCATATAAAGATAATAATATGCTTTGAAAGAAGCATTGGACACCAATAAGCTGACTGATTCATTTTAGTTCTAGTCTTGAGTCTGTGGTCTTTATTACTGGTTATGTTTAATCCCCATTGAACTGAGTTGCTAATGAGCAAATTTTGACCCCTGGTTAAAGGACCCAATTAACTTTGGTGTGTTGGCCAAGAATTGGCTGATAAACACTAGTGTTTATGGGATCTCCAGATTAACAACAGATGGCCATCAGAGGTACTGTAGCTTTCATCTTGGTAGGATCCAGGTGACCTGTGGAGCCAGTAATGTATTTATTTACCTGTTCACACAGACTGTTGAGGCTGGGCTGCAATAGCGTGCTTGGATGCCCTGCCTACAGTGCAAGAATTAAAAGAGGCTAGAGAGGCCCTTTCCTATTTCTATCCACTGTTAGATTGTTGCAATCTAAATTTAGAAACTTTTTAAGGATAAGAAATACAGGTATGTTTTGAATTTAAAATGCAGAGCTATTTATTGATAAATAAATTTATTTCAAAGTGAGATTTACAAAATAAGTTATTTGTTGCAATTTTAGGGTGGTATTGAACTAAGTTTTATTCAGATGAAACCCATTGAAATTAATGAACATAACTTAAGTTAGGTCCATTAACTTCAATGGGTTTACTCTGAGTAAAACTTGGTTGAATGCCACCCTTAGCTTTCCCTTGTAGTTGCTCATTATTTATTTAATATTTTAATTGTTTAATTTAATACCTCTGTAGATTGCATAGAATAACTCAATGGGATACCAGTTGGAGCTTTTTAATGTCTTTCCACTGTCCACCAGCTTCGGCCAGGAACTCCCTTTCTACCTCATTTTTCAAACATCACCTGTCACTTTTTAGAATGCTATGATACCTGCTATGATACCTGCTCATGTAGTCTCTTTCTCTTTGTAAAGGCATTGGAGGATCTCAAAAAAGCTCTGTTGAAATGTGGTTCATAATATTTATCTTTATGTTTCCCACTGTAAAATATGACTTTATAATACCTGGCCAATAAGGAATTTTTTTTTACAATAATACATAGAGACAATTGCTTGATCTCAGGATTCCAGGGAGATGATTAATTGGAAGCCAGTGAATAATAAATCACCCCACCTTCAAAAAACTGTAAAGCTCACAAGAAACAGATACACAAACTCAGATACAATAATCCAGCACAGAGGTTGGGAGCTGCTTAACTCCATTTGATTGTAGCTGAACATGTGCACTTGAATATAAGAACTCCTCTAATACTCTAGAAGTAGATGATAGGAGAATTCTATGGTTCCTATGGTTTCTATGTTTGCTTAGCATCTTATATGTTAAAAGGTTAATAGGTTCCATTTAGCATAGGAAATTGGTTGGTATGAAGCAAGTGGTGGTGAGTGCCAGTGATGCGTACAATGACAAGAATGAAGGTCTTTTTAGCCAGTGAGGGCAAGACCCAAAATTAGCCATTTTATTTGACATCCATAGCCTGACCATGCTATTTACTTTACATGGGTTTTGGTCCTCTTTTGGAAGCTTGGAACAACTTAAATGTGGCTTCCTGTCATTTTCCAGCCTAGCATCAATCAAACCATACCTGTTTAGTGTCAAAGCAGCTATAGCAACAAGTACTCCTTGATTATTCATTGGGCAGTTTAGAAGATTGTTCTGTAAAGTTGGAGTAAGTACAGGAAAAGTTTTGGTCCCTGCTATCTTATTTCACATAGGGCACCAACAATTTATACTAATGCTGTTGTTGTAATACTGTACTTTGTATTTGAAATCATTTTTTATTCTAATACATACCTCTTTTTTGAGACTAAATCACCATCTGGATTTGTTGTCTTAAGTTGCCTATTTCCAGATATATTATGAATCTTGAATGTGTGTGTGTGTGTGTGTGTGTGTGTGTGCGCACACACACACACACACACACACACACACCTGACTTGTAACTTGGTTTTTCCATGATCCATGAAGTTGTTGTTGGAAATTACACTTATTTCTGTAATATATGAACAAATACTATGAAATAATGCTTAGTATGTAAATGAGCAGTTTAGTTGGTGTGTCCACTGATCTTTATGGGTAGCATATTTCCCCACAGTTTGTTCGTAGAGCAGATGTGGAAGGGTATATATGTGAAATTATAGTAACTACTCCATGCTGTCTAAAACTATACAAACATAAAGCATTAATTAGTTACATTCCAGAGTAAACTGTCTGTTAGATTTAACACTATGTTGGGCATGTCCTTGTGCATCATGTCTATAAATGAAATCAATAGAAATCAGTTCATTATTCTGTAATTAGGTATATTGACTGCTGCCCTGTAAATCACTGAACCATACAACTAATATTTCCTGCAATGTTTCACTTGGTTAGGAAAGAAAATGAATTGCCTTGAAATAAGAAGTGTGTAAGACAAATAACTGCAAACCTTGTTTTTAACCTAGATCTTATTGTTCAACTGGCCGTGTTCAATTATTCCAGAAATTAATAGGGAAGTATTATGTGGTTATTTTGGTCACATGTGCTTAGGTTTCCTTACAGGCTGATTATAGTTAGGACAGGAGTAACTAATGTGGTATCCTCATATGTTGTTTTTATGAAGTCAGAGAGCTGACATCATGCTGGTATCATTGAAGGAAATTCCAAACATACAGTGCAGCAAGGAGAGGAGGTTGCCAGGAGATCTTTGGATGTTGGTGGAGCTTGAGAGAATATCATGGGGAGGGATGTATTGGAATATTAGAAATGTGAGATATAGGCGGTAAGGCTATGGAGGGAACTTGAAGGTAAGGATAGACAGAATGCCAGTGTAGCTATTAGAGGGGAAAACATTTTGGTAGCAAGAGTGCTGAATGTGTGTTGGCATTTCTGTGTGAACAACTTTGAGAGAGGTCACTGTGTTGGTCTATAGGAGCAGAAAGAAAAAAGAGGCTGTAAAACCAATAAAGACCAGTATGCTTTTTATGACAGTATACCGGTACTTTTGTGGTCTGCAGTCCACTTCAATTGATACATGACTTTGTTGATTTCACTAATAAGAGATAACCCCCAGCCTTTGTATATATTTGAATGTGGTAATATTGTTTCCTGAGTAAAGAGGTATTGGATAACACTCCCTCACACCTGGAAGAACAAGAAAATATATATTATGATATATGTTTGAATTACAGTATTGTTATAATAACCTTGTGCCTAATGTTGCTTACTGTAATACATTGTGCAAAGCCTTTGTATTATTACTTGGTCTGTAATTTTATTTCATTTCCTCTTTCCCTCTCTTTTAAAATCTGCCCCTCCCTCATTTTTGCATTTCTAGTTGTATTCTTGTGAGGAAGTAATTTGTTCAAAATAAATTATAGAAGATTTTTTTTAAAAAACAGATGCATGAAATGTTAACCATCACTTGTCAGGATTTATAGGTAAAGGTAAAGGGACCCCTGACCATTAGGTCCAGTCGTGTCCGACTCTGGAGTTGCGGCACTCATCACGCATTACAGGATTAATAGGGCCACAGTATTGACACTATGTTAAGGGTGAGCCAGCTATATTGAATTCTGCCATTATAATGATAATTTTTGGGGGGAGGGGAGACAGTACAGTTAGAAAATAGTTCAATAGATTGATTTGAAACTTGGCATCATAGGAAAGGTAAGCTTGAGGGTGGTTCATTCCAATTTGGGGATAGAAAGGATAAGAAACTTCTGATTTTGTTAACCACTTGACTTGTGATGCTCAAAAGTTGGCAAGAGATGTGAGTTTTTCTTCTACAGACTTTGCTGGGGTTGTTCAGGGGAAAATATATCTCCGTACTGTGACTTTGGGGAAATAGTTTGTTGTGTTAGGTCAAGAGGAATGTCTAGTAAGTGTCATTATTACTCATGAGTTGCATAAAATATTTGTATTTTTTGTTTAAAATGCATTTTTATGGCTAATGTTAGGCAACAGGAATTCAGAAGGGTGTCCCTTCACATGCTCATTACTAAACTGTTTTGAGAGAACCCTGGGAGTTTAATAGATTGCTGAGTGAGAGTAACAGGCAAAGAGATTTTGTTGGGAAATGGGTGTGTGTGAAGTACGTTTGTTAATTTTATTTATTCGGTTTATATCCCAGCTTTACACCAGTGATCTCAAGGAGGCATACATGGTTTTCTCCCTCACCATGTTATCCTCACAATACAAAGGATTTTAGTCAAGATTCCAGAACAGTACACTTTAAAAATGTATTTATGTTAGCTTTGTAGAATTGAAACAATATAGAAAACTTATTTTAATAATTTACCACAGGATCTTGAAATGCCTTTGTCTTTGGACTTTGTTAATCTGTGTCAGCCATAGTTAGTTCTTTATAAGGTCACTCAGAAATGATGACTAACAGAGCATTTCAATGGCCCTTTCATACTTTACTTAAGTAAGATACCCAGTTATTCCTTACAATTTCCTATTGAAATACTGATGAGGGTCATAATTTGTTTTCCTAAATATTTAATCACAAACACTTTAGAATTGTAACTGACTATTCCACTTTTTGGTGGGTGGGTGTATACACTAAATTCCAAAAACTAAAAGTACAGTAACTGTGAACTATAGTGACAATCACGAATTCACATTTCTGTATCCATATTCTCTAGGCTACTTTTAACAAACACTTCTGTATTCTGTTATTTTCCCCCATTTGTCCCACTCCATAAATGACTTGGGTAATACTCTTCATCAGTATGCTAGTTTTAATTAGTACAAAATGGTGCTTCATAGATAAGTGTTTAACAGCACTGTGTAATTCTGCTTTAGTTTTTGGAATCTGGATTTGATAGAGACAAAAGAACAAAAGAGCATCCTGAATACCAGAAAAAAGAAGAACATTTGTAGAGCAAGGGTGGCTAGCCTCTTTTGAGGGCAGGGCTAATTCCACCTTGGCCAACTTTCTGGGGCCTACAAACCAACTGGAGGTGTGGTCACCCTGCACACACATACACACACACCCTAACTCTATACATGGTGATGGTATTATGTAAATGTTTTGACCTGTGAACCCTTATTCTGTCTCTGTCTCTCTCTCTGTGTGTGTGTATACGCCAAACCATGGCTTTGTGTGAATGAGTGTTTGTGTGAATGAGTGTTCAGTCTCCCGAGAGGAGATTGCAGCTCATTTGCTCCTTATCTGGTCCTGCTGCACTGCTGTGAACTTATCAATTGTATTCATTTAAACCAGGGTTTGTGGTTTGTTTTCTCCAGACAAACAATGAGTTATAAACCAAGAACAAACCTTGTTTGCAGCATGAAGCCAAGCCATAAATTAGTTCGCTGCAGTGCAGCAGGGCCAAAGCAAGACCAAAGTGGCCATAGTCTCCTCTTGAGGAACCCACATGTTGGCATTTAGAGTTGTATCCAACTAAATTATTCTGTATGTGTGGAATGACTTCTGCAAAGGCAACATAATTTTCCATCCTTTTCACTTACCACCCGTTCCCTGCGCTACCCCAAAATCTGCTCTGGGGGCATGTTTGAGGGGGCATGGTGAGAAGGGAAGTTCCATTGTACTAATGAATGTTATTTATGTATGTATGTACAATGATTTAGTTAAACAATATAATAAGATTCTTAAGTGAAAAACTAGGCAGGGTAGATTAGTATTTGAGGAAGTGAGCCGAAAGGACGCCCTCCGGCTCGCGCCTCACTTTTAAAGGATTGCTCCGGCCACGCTCCCCAGCCGGCCGGTTGGCTGGCTGTTTGCTGACGTGGCTGGGACTCCCCCGGGTGGCGAGGGACTAAGTCCCCCGCCCACCCGGAAGAGGGAGGGCAGCCATGAGGTCCACCACAACTTCTCCCCACGGGTAAGTGGAGTGGACTTAGAGTTGTGCTATGTGGCACTGTGGGTTAAACCACAGAGCCTAGGGTTTGCCTATCAGAAGGTTGGCGGTTCGAATCCCCGTGATGTGGTGAGCTCCCGTTGCTGGGTCCCTGCTCCTGCCAACCTAGCAGTTCGAAAGCACGTCAAAGTGCAAGTAGATAAATAGGTACCACTCCAGTGGGAAGGTAAACGGCGTTTCCGTGCGCTGCCCTGGTTCGCCAGAAGCAGCTTAGTCATGCTGGCCACATGACCCAGAAGCTGTATGCTGGCTCCCTCGGCCAATAAAGCGAGATGAGCGCCGCAACCCCAGAGTCGTCCGCGACTGGACCTAATGATCAGGGGTCCCCTTACCTTTAGGTTGTATGTGTTCTTATTAGGTGATTGATTCAGTAGGGAGATGTTGCTCTCTACAATGGAAACAGTGATCTTATGTAGGCTCTACATTTTGAAAGTGGAATCTAGTAGTGGGGAAGACAAAGGGAAGACCTAGGTTTGCTTTGGAATCTTATTACTGTGCTTAGCTGACAAGTAGTAACTTCTTCCATAACCTCCCACTGTCAATATCAGCTGAATTGTTTCAGGCTCAGCTGTGGAAATATTCAAAGAGGACTGTGTGGCTCTTTGGAGCCATGCTTTTCAGTAGTGTCTTGTAACTTCTTTAAAAGCTGTAGTTTGAGTAGACGGCAACCAGATAGAGACTAATCTAGCTGAGCTCCATCTTTTGCTGGTTCATTTCCTATAGGGGAACTGGAAACAAAGAAAGTAGCTAGAGCAGATAGCAAAGGAAGGTTTATTATTCCTGTCCCATGCACTCCCCTATCCACTTTCATTCTAATTGAATGAGAGCGTCTGGAGTGTGGGAACTTTCCAGAAAAAACCACTGGTAAGGCTGTCTAAAGCTTGGGAAACTATCTCCAAATTCTTATTAAGTATGCATGCATCACAGGGGTCTGTATCATTTGGTTCCTCTGGAAATTTGTGAAATATGGGAGACAGTAGTTAACCAACATAGGTTCTGAATGAACAGTTAAGGGCTAGAGAGAGATAAATAATTTTACTATTTATTTGTTACTTCAGATTACTGCTTAGAAAAAAATAGTACAACCCCTCCAAAAAGGTATTTTATGTTGTCAACCAACCTGTTTTTAAACAACAACAGAAACAACGTAGCAATTGAGAGGTTAACACAATTTCAGTCGCTTACATGTTGCATGATACATAGCTATAGTTTTGCTTTTCTGCCTCACAAATTAAATAATATTTACCTACTTCTCATCAGTTTTTAAAAACCGAATCAAACAAGTTTGAAACATATTCCAATATTTAAGCATTGCTCCCTCAACCCTACTTGGCACAAGTATTTGTGCATTAACAGGTGTTCATCTCACAAAAGCCAGTGACTACCATCCTAAATATAGTCATGGTAACTCCCACTGATTCCTTTGAGACCGTTCACATGATTCCAGTGGGAATCATGAGTAAATGCTCGCTAAAGGGTTTGTTCTTAGCAAGTCATATTCCATTCTTACATTTACAGCAACATCCATAGTAATGTTTATGTTTGTCACATATTTACAAAGCATACATTTGAAACACCCTCTCAACCCTTTTGTCCTTAAGGATTTGCTTAATGAATTTTGTATGGTTTTAGTACTGACGACTACTGTTAATCATTCAAATATTTGTGAAATGAATGCCTAGGTACACAATTTAATTATGCCTTTTCTGTTTCTGTCTACAGCTTCCTGCAGATTTCACAAAGCTGCACCTCACTGACAGTCTCCACCCACAGGTGACCCACGTTTCATCTAGTCATTCAGGATGTAGTATCACTAGCGACTCTGGAAGCAGCAGCCTGTCTGATATCTACCAGGTATGATAGTGAACAGTTGCAATTTAGCTAAGTCAGTATTTTAAAAATGGCAACCAGCAAATAACTACATGGAGATTGGGAAAATTTGGTTAAATTGTAGTGGTTAGTTTCAGAGTCTACAGAATCTTATATCCATGCTCACCCATCTCCTTTCCCTATTCTGTGTTCATGTATTTTATTTTATTTTTTAGAAAACAGGTTCATTTGCAAATGCCAGTTACAACCTTTGGAGGCAAATGCCACTTTATGGCCCTACTGATTGAGACACACACTTTCCTACATGTTTAATGGCGGAAGACCTTGTTTACTCTGGGTAATTAGTAATTTGGTAGAAATCTGGATAATATGAAGATAATGATGGGAACATCATGCTTTGTTATTTCAGTGCAGTCATAGCAATTTCACAATGGGGTTGCCATCCATTTAAGTGGAAGGCAAACTATCCAGATGTCATAAATAAAACTTGTTTCTTACAAAAGGGTTTTTACTTTTGAAGTGTGCAATCAGTTTGCACATGCATGCACATGAAATAGCTAACCTTCTACAAGTGACATCTTACTATTTGTTCCACTTTTTTGTTGGCTAGTTTATTTAACATATCAAGTGCCCTTCAACCAAATAGTTCCCAGTGCAGTTTATAACACAAAATCAGGGCAAGAGCAGACATGAAACAAAATAAATAAATAAGCAAATAAATGATTAGAAACAGTAGGTTAAAATAATTAAAACTCAGATTAGAAAGTGAAGTAGATCAGGAAGGGCCTAGCCTGGGACTAAACATGTTTCAATGTAAGCACATTACGTACAGTTTGAGAAGGGTTGTGCTAGTGATACTAGGTTCAATCCTGGGCATTCCTTATAAGGCTGGAGAAGACTCCTGTATGAAACTCTGGAGAGCCACTACCAGTCAGCATAGACAGTAGTGAGCTAGATGGACTAATGGTCTGAGCTGGTATAAGGCAGCTTCCTATGTTTCTAGTATGTAAGGTAACAGAAAATAATTAGTAGATTTTGGGATATGCTTCGCAACACTTTTAGAGTCCAAAACATTGTCATGAAGAACAAAATAAACAGCTGTCAGTGATGGTGGTGGGGCATTTCTGCAAGTTCATTCTATGATTATGTCTTAAATTGTATATTAAGAAATGCCTAAGGGAAAAAGGGTTGAATTCAGAATAAATGTAGGATGTAATTACTAAAGGTTGGGATTGATTGTCCCACAATAAAACAAATATTGTGAGAAGATAAGGATCAGATTATAGATACGTAGTCTGCAGCTCAGTTTGACACGTCTGCTTTTGTATTGATTGGAATACAAAGATGTGATCTAGAACGGTTATGATGATTGTGTGAAGACTGTTTGCTCTAGTCTTGTAGAAGAACTATAATGTACAGCGGGGTATGGAACCGCCAGCCCCTGGGTCACTTAAGGGGTTCCCAAGCTGATGTTGCTGGTGATGCCAACTGTTGGGCAAGAGGACAGGGTTTAAAGAGCAATTTAAAGAGCAATTTAAAGAGCAGCTTAATTTTCACTGGGGTTTTGAAGGTGGAATAACCAAAAACAAAGCAAAAGGTAGCCTTTGGCTGAACTAAGTCCAGAAGATGAAATCATTGTAAGTGATAGACTAAGCAAATGTATATTGATTCAACAAGATTAATACAATGGTTTCAGTCTTTGGCTGTATCATGTGATTATTACAATATAGCACTGATTATCCACGTTATTCAGTCTAGAAGCTAGATGATAACTCAGGGAACTAGTGCAATCTCATAACTTATTTATATCCTATTGTCCACAAAACCAAGGGGGTACCAAGTGTTTTACTTGTTTCTAACAGATCTGTGGCTTAACCTGTTTCCTTTACGGACTTCCTCCATCTGGATGACCTTATTAAGCATTGAATTACAACAGAATTGAGCAGCCAGGCATTTGCTTAGTCTTGCTCTTCCTGATGCAGTGAACCATCCAAAATTACAAACCAAATCAAAAAGCTGAACCAAGAAGAGAATACACAATTTTGAGATATAAAAAGCTAACATTGTTCAATATTTTTACATTTGGAGACTTCTTGCAGAATAAGTGATCCCGAATACAATATCTTCATCCCATTAGGGTTGTACTTACGGATATTGGTCTTGTGTCATCTCAAAGTCTTTTCTTCATACTCAGTAGATTGGTTCATGTGCCCCTTATTCTGCAAGTATCTAGTCAATTTCCTTTATGCTATTGTGCCATAATGTGTATGGTGCTTTACAAGATAACAAAGTACAGGTCTCTACCAGGAGGAACTAACAATCTAATGTTCAACATTGAGGCAGTAGCAAAGAGGGTAAGGATGATTAATGTTAAGAGCAAGCCAGTGCAGGCGTTTAGGGAGGGGTTTTTAATAGTCTGAGCAATGAATGATTTTGGCAGCAAAATAGAGGATGGAGATGAGCGAGGGCTAAATGTGACAACAGCAAGCTAGAGGGGAGAATAGTGTAGCATTTAAAGTTGATTAGAGCATGAACCAAACTGCTGGACAAAAGTCAGAGGGGCTATTTTCATAATGTACAGGGAGAAGCAACTTCACTTGACAGATTGTATAAAGTGGAATGGAGGAATTAAAGATAAACTCAAAGCTGATCAGCAAGTGTCTGATCAACAAGTGGGTAGTAATCTTATCAATGGATAAGGAGCATGTGCAAAGAAAGTAAGGTTCAGTAGGAAAGTTCAGACCTGTATGTATTGAGACAACAATGAAACATAAAACTGGGAAACCAAAAAGCAGTTGGAAATGAAGGATTTGCTGTAGAAGGAAAGTTATTGGACAGAGAGGTAGAGTTGGGTGTCATCAGTGTGTACTGAAAGCCACAAAGTTTAATGAAGTCACTAAGGGACAGTATAGTTAGAGAAAATAGCAGAAGGCTGAGAATAACTCCCTGTGGAGGTTCAGCAGAGAAGAACTTTCCCTATGGAAACAGTGATTGAGTAATTAGACTGTTAGGAAGCAAACCAGCTAAGAACAGAGCCATAGAAACAGTACGTAAAAGGAGCGACAGGCACCAACGAGAAGAAGATAGATAGAGACCTTTTGGATTTGGCATTGAGGAGTGATTTGATGAGGGTAGCTTCAGTGGAGTTCAAAAGGTAGAAGCCAGATTAGAGGGAACTAAGAGAGGAATTGAGAGAAATTTAAGACAGGGAAGTAAGTGGCACAGTCCAGAGATTTGAAAGAAAAGGGTAAAACTCAGATTATTTTTTTAAGAATGTGAAAAAGAGAGGCATGTTTAAGTGCAGGAAGGAAAGAGCCAGAGGACGGGGAGAAATTTAATATGTGGAGGGATATTTGTGATAAAAAGATATGACACCCAGGAGTCAGGATCATGGGGCAGGTAATAAAGGACAACCTAATAGGCAACCAAAGAGAAAGTGAAAATTGGTTGAAGTAGGTTTAAGAGGCAAAATAGCTGGAAATGAGTGGAAAGATGTGCATTTTGGATACTGTGTTCATGATTGTGTGATGAACAGAAATTCTTATTTACATGAGTAAATCAGGACTATGTGCATGAGGTGGATCTACCCTTTACACCTGCATTTTGGTCCAAGCAAAACTTTCCTCTTAGTTTGGTGAGAAACAGTAAACTGGTATGCAATATATGTCGGAAACATAATGCAAGGGGGAAGGGTTAACTTTCCTCCTACACAATAAGATCCTACTTTTATTGTCCTTTCTTACTGGCAGCAGCTGTTTTAAAAATGACCACATATCACTAAGCTATGTATTCATCATTATGTGTTGTTTGACTCAAAGAAATTGACTCGAGGATGTTGGCTAAAGGCTGGGGTATTTAGAGGGGTAAATAGTTAGCTGAGAGAGCTGGGGCAAACAAATCTAGAGTTGGTTGATGAACTGTACTTAACCCCTGAAGAGCATAAGGGGTGGGAAGACATGGCAGAGAAGTAGGCAATGTTCCCAAGAAAGCCTTGCACCACTTGACTGCAGGTGACAAATGGAGCAAGAAGTAGAATATGCAGAAGGCGGAGAGTGTGTATGTCGAAGGAGAGAATGTGTTGCTCAGATTGGATGAACTCTGTGGCACAAGCTGAGCATTTCCAAGTGAAGACAAGAACAAGAAAATGCCCAAAGTCGCATGTTGGGGAATGCATCCCAAAGCAAACATAGAAGGAATGAGGGACAGGAGATGGGAAGCAGCTGTGTCACAGAGACAATGAATGTTAAGTTTGAAATCATAGGAGGAAGGGACAGAAGTTGTCGGAGTCTGAATGGAAAGTTGAGAGTGGGGCAGGAGGTGATACAGGATAGAAATACAGAGAGATGAGATGCAAAGAGGAACAGATTTTTGCAGAATGAACTTGGGGGGGGGGGTAGTGGAATGAGAGGTCAGCAGAAGCAGGGACTGGCAGGATTTGGAAGTGCAAAGGCCACCACCACAGCAACCTCCAGTGAAAAGTGTGTGGAAGAAAGTAATTTGAAAGGAAAGGGCAACAACAGTGTCAGGAGGGGGCAGTAAAGTATTTGTGAGAGCTGGTATAATGTAGAATTAGTAGTTGTTTATGACATGTGATCAATAGAAATTAAAATGCATATTTTGCTTTGTAATATTTTGTTCTGTGGTGCTGTACAAGAGACTATTTTCTTTTTTCACATTGTTGCAGGTGACTTTGTTTATAGGTTGGGAAATAGATGAGTATGTTACTTTATTGAATTGAACAAGCACTTAATAAAAACTACTGTCCATCATTTGTTATTTAACATAGTCTAGTAGACACAAATAAATGAACTGGAAAATGAATTGTGGAAAATAAGAGACTTTTGTAGTTCTCAGAAGGTTGATACCTATGTAATATTCTTTTTCAAAACTGTTACGTATTGTCCATATATATTATACTTACTCTTTTTAAAATGGTAAATTATGTAAATATTAATGTTACTGACTACACTGTGGGTTTTGTTAGTGTGGTTTCTTCCTTTAGTTGTTTGGGCTCCTTCTTATTGGAGACATTCACAAATCACACCCAGCAGTAATTGTTCACCTTATGTTTGATTATAGAGTGAAAAATAGTAGCTGCAAATATTACTTATGGTGTTGTGTGCTCAGTTAACTCTTCCCTGTATTTGCTTCATATGAAGTATTTAATACTGCAGGTTTAAGAGCAACTGTATGCAATGAAAATATATTCATAGACGTCCTTTTAAATTGAATAAATCATGAAGCTGAATCTTGAGATGCTTTTGGCAATAATCTGAGAATATTCCTGTTTAAATATTCATGTTTGTTTCTAAAATTGTATGTCATGTGTTATACATAAAAGACAAATCCATTTAAAACAAGAATTACTTGCCAATATGAAATCTCCTACAATCATTATTTGTAATAGGTCATGGAGGTCCCTTTGAATATACTGAAAATTCTAATACTTTTGCGGGGCAGTTTGCTTCCCCCCCCCCCCAAAAGAGAGAAACTTCACCATATTCAGCCAAACTTAACACAAGTGATATTCCAATTTGACACAATTTCACTACATACTTAGATGCTCAACAAATTGCTTGCACTTGAATTCTTCCACCCTAGTATATGACCTGCACAGTTTATTCAGTTTGAAGTTGTGTGTATCATTTGCACTAGTGCACGGAGCAAAAGCTAATACTGATGAACTCCTTGAAACAGAGCAGTGGCTGATAATTAAAGCCTAGGCTTAGGAAGCAAAGGCATGTGTAATAATCTGTCACTGGAAATATGATGCAATTGACGTAGCGTTGTTGTTTCATTTTAATTTTTGAATATTTGCTCAGTTAGGGTGAATTTGAACTCAAGTCTTCAGAGGTTTAAACAGCAGTGCAAGGCTATTTGCCAAAAAAAAAAAGCTTTCAAAGAGCACTGCAAATACCCTACAATCAGGATTCTGTACTGTGAAGCCCCAGACACCCATCATATTTGGCCCAGCAGGGGTGGGAAGATAAGAATTTGACTCTCTGGCCAGAAAGTTTTCTCACCCTTGTAGCACAAAATCCTGTTTCCCACAGTGGCCAGCCCCAATGCCCATAGAAAGTTCACAAGCAGGGCATGAGTGCAAAAACCTTCTCCTGCCGCCTCCTGCTTTACAGAAGCATGCTGTCTCTGATCCTTAAAGATAAAGTCTATGCAAATAAGTATAGTTTGTGTTCAACATGGCTAATAAGTTGTCTGCTCAAGAAACATAGAAAGTGACCGTATACACCTGGCATGGCCACCATCATTGGGCTGAAATAAAGCACAGTGTATTTGAGTGGTTAATGGATTAATACCTCTAAATGGAGTCTAAAAGTGAAAATGGACTCAGTTAAGACTAAAAAAAAAAGAAGTTTATTTGGGGGGCAGATAAATTTGTTCCAGTATGAAAAGTCTTTTCAGTACTTGGAATAGCTTGGCTAGAGTGTCAAATCCACAATTTTTATGCTAGAGCATTTATCCAGCTGTCCATTGAAAACAACTTTTTAAAATTCTATAAGGATAGAATATCTGTGGAAAGTCTAGCATGTGCATCTCATATAATTCTCATATCTCAAATTAACATTTTTTTTAAAAAAAAACCATACATGACCTTTTCTACTGCTATCTGACCTTTAATATTTTAGCCCCAAGTCTAGTAAACATCAGTTCGGAAAGCAATGGTTTACAGTGCATTCTCAATAGTCTTCATCTCCTTCAAATCATAACAGTTGAAGCTTAGCAGATTCTGTGCCATTAAATCTACTTCTGTGGAAAAAGCAGCTTCATTTCAGACAGCAGGCAAATATGTTTGGGATTTATTAAGTGTTTCATCTTAGAACTGAAACAATAAAGTGTATTCACTTCTGTGTACCTATTAATGACCTTAAACCATGTGTTGGCTGGATTTTCTGATTTCCATACGATCGACAGAGCAGATTAGAATTGGGAGATAGTGTTCATCCTCTCTGGTACACGTACAGTGTCTGGAAGTTAACTCCCATATCTGATAGACTGGCTGTTTGCAATTTTTTGATACAAATGTGACCTGCATCCAGATGCTGCACCGTGGAGTTTTTCTATTCATGGTTCTATCCATGTCCTCTTGTAGGATACCCTATTCCATTCCAGCAGCACCCCAGTTTTTCTGCCCCAATCAGACATTATTCTGTGGCTAATGCGCATGCCAAGTCCTCGTTGAGCTGTTCCTTTGCGTGGAGTAGGGGGTATAGGCTCTTAGGTTTCTGTTCTTTAAAATTATCTGTACTTCTGCAAAACATAGAGCTCCCCAAAGCATGCTGAAGCATCTCTTTTGCTTCTTGGTAGCTCTGCTTTGCCTTTGGTGGTGCTCACCTGCTGAGTTCATGACTGAAGTGAATGATTAATTGATGTCAGTATTTTGTATAAATTGTTAACAGAATGTTATAGGTTTCATCATGAACATGTAATACTTTAGATGGGTTTGAAAATGGGACTAAGCAGCACCCACAAATATATCAATATTGCTTTCGATATAAGTATGTTCCAGGTGTATCTACTTTACCCAAAATACAGTGAATTCCTGTTATATACTCCCCACAGTTAATGGAAAAGTGCTGAGAAAAGATGAAGCTTGGTTTGTCTGTGGAGTAAATATTAAATTCGCTTCATGTACATGTTTTGAGAGTTGTGTTTAGTATTATAAGAGGCCTCTGAATGTTTTTCCCCTCAATACTTAATGATCATTTCAGGCCACAGAGAGTGAAGCTGGCGATATGGATCTGAGTGGGTTACCAGAGACAGCAGTGGATTCTGAGGATGATGATGATGAAGAGGATATTGAGAGGGCTTCTGATCCTCTAATGAGCAGGGATATTGTTAGAGATTGCCTGGAGAAAGACCCAATAGACAGGACAGATGATGATATTGGTAAGCTACCGTGAAAACCCAGCAGAGGAAGATGTTAGTGGCATTTGCAGTTTCTTTAACATGTATTTTATTTTCCAAAATTTTACTAAATGATACTTTAACAAAATAAGGTTTTTAATAATAAACAGAAGGAAGTTGTAAAATGCTTGAAACGTAGTATGATTTATGACTTGTTAAACCTGTAGAATATAATAAAAATACAGTACACAACACATTGTGGAATAATACAAGTTTAGAATCCCATGGCATATTCCTAAAATCTCATTATCAAGTAGTTGTAATTGCTTATACACGTTTAACTCAGTGAGTTCATTATTCTTTAGAACAACTCCTGGAATTCATGCATCAGTTACCCGCTTTTGCTAATATGACAATGTCAGTGAGGAGAGAACTCTGTGCTGTGATGGTGTTTGCAGTTGTAGAAAGGGCGGGGACCATAGTTCTAAATGATGGAGAAGAGGTAAGTAGTTGCATAATTCAGTGATTATTCCTGAGATATATAAAACTTCTTTTTTATGTTCTTAAAAAAACATATCAAAAAACCCCAATAAAATATTTTTGCACCAGTGTTTACAGATAACCATTTGCTGAACAGAATATTCTTAATGTAGCTTGTACTTAGACTTCAGTTCACTTTCACATTTGTAGTAGATCACAAATGGGTGTAATGTAACCTGAATGTTATGCCAGTGAAAAATGGTATTAAATGTATGCGGCTTCCTATGTTCCTGTATTTGCAATCCCTTCCTTATAATCACAAGGCTTCAGTTGGACAGATAACACCAGATGCAAATTAGTTGCAGCAACTGCAGTGTTCTATAACTGCCAACTGCCCCACCCTCCATGTTCTAAAAATGCCAGTTTGACTTAGAGCATCTTTTGATCAGAGGAGTTGAGGAGAGTCAGGAGTTAAAGTGATAGAGTGCTGTCTGGTTTGGTTGTGCGATATTAGTGTTGGGTGTGCAATATCAGCATTGTGTGTGCGATATCAGCATTGGGTGTGTGATATCAGTGTTGGGTGTGCGATATCAGCGTTGGGTGTTTGATATCAGTGAGTGTTGTAGGCATGGGTAAAGTGTGCTCGAAGTGTACCTGTCTGCATGCAGATCCTGAAGAGAGAGCAGAGCAAGCAAGTGTAAGAAAGCTTGAGAGATCAGGAGCCAAATTCACACAGCCGTCGGATGGTTTGGCAAGCTCAAATGTGACCCATGGGTCTGAAAAGGTTAGCTGCCTTCTTCCATACTGATTATAGCAGAAGCAAATACTGTACAATGTTTAATCTTCCTTGCCTTAAAAGTAGCTGATAAATAAGGCAGCATATCCAGTAGATATATCTGCATCTCCTTTAACCTCTGTACATGTGTAAAGTTTATGTTGGCAAAACTATGGATCTTGAAGTGGCTTTTTATTACGTATATGTATATGCAGTGTATGACCACCTTCCCCCTTCTTTCATTTCCCTTTTGCAAGCATTTATTGAAAAACAAATTCACACAATGATACCTAAAAAGGTGAAATGCATTTCCTATGTTTGTATGTCTCAAACTCTATGTTTCATTTTTAGCTGGACTCCTGGTCTGTTATTTTGAATGGTTCTGTGGAAGTAACCCATCCTGAAGGAAGATCAGAAATATTATGCATGGGAAACAGTTTTGGTGTTTCCCCTACCATGGACAAAGAATACATGAAAGGAGTAATGAGAACCAAAGTGGATGATTGCCAGGTAGAAAATAAAATCTGAATTATCTGTTAGAATAATATGCAGCAGGCTCAGATGTAATGCTGAATTATTATTGGTGTGATTTCCTCTCTTCTCCAGCACAGCTATGTGGAAGAGATCAGAATATGTGGTTACTTTATGACAAAGCTGGCGAGGGGGTTGGATCCAGAATTCCCCTACCCTCCACAGGCCACTTTTGACAGGTAGTCAGGATCCCCCACCTGCCACTCACGTGACGTCACATAACATCAGGTGACCTAACTTTGAACCCATGGCAAAGGAATCAGGAGCCACTCTTAAGAGCATCCATTTCCTCATTGAATTCAAGCTGCAAAGATTCCTGCCAAGAGTGATTCTTGCACTTGGCGGTGGATTTAAATTCAGTGCAAATTGCAAGTGCAACTCTTGGAAGAGATGACTTCATCCAGAAGTTCCAGTTGGGAGCTCTAAGTGGAGCCAATCGCCAACAAGGCACAATCAGTACTAAATTTACATGAATAGCTCCTAAGTGGAACACAGCAGAGCTTGCATTTGACACAAAATGCAAAGGACAACAAATGTAAGTCCCGCACCAGGAGTACACTATAGTGTGTTTTTGCAGCTGCAGCTTGACGTTCTTCACACCTGCTGTCATATGGTGTCAGCTGTGGGACAGTTGGGTGTGGCTGAGGAAAAACAGCTTTGCGAGTGATAGACCCCAGGAGGAAAGATGGAGCCCAGCCACCCAGGTGAAGGCACCCTTGTGGTACAGAGGCTCCCTGATGCTGATACCAGGCCCAGCGCTCGCAAACAGCATCAGGCAGCCCTGTTCTGCAAGGCTGGATGGGGTGGCTTGCACCGCACACCTTGTGAAGTGGTGCAGAGGCTGCCTGATGGTAGTGCTGGGACAAAGCATACACTTGGCTACTGCCTGGCTGCTTTCGCCTGGGAGGGTGGGCTGCGTCTTTCTTCCGAGGGAATACAACCACCCCATGAGGAAAGAGGCAGCCTGCCTGCTCGGGTGAAGGCAGTCAAATGCATGGAGCCTGACAGGTTCAGTGCTCTTGGCTACTACTACCTAGTCCATTTTCTGGAAGTGGAGGGCGAATGGGCTATCTCTTTCTCCCAGAAGAAAGAGGTAGCATGCTCACCATCCCCACACCAGCTAAGGTGGAGGGAGCCTTGGAAAGGAGCCTGTCAGGCTACATCCCAGGGCTCCCTCCATCTTTGCAGAGGGGTGGTGTTGAGCGGGCTATCTCTTTCTCCCTCCAGAAAGAGGTAGCTCACCCACGCCAGCGAAGGCAGAGGGAGCCTCAGAAAGGAGTCCCTGCCACTTGCACGCCATAGATCCGGAGATCTATGCCTGATCTATGGGTATGGGAAATGTCAACTTAACAACTGACTACTTGTTAGGGTTTTCATCCTGTTTTAAATGTGTTTGTGTTTTAATTTTTTTAAAGAATTATTTTACATGTAAATCGCCTTGAAACATTAAATTTAGAAGGCAATTAATATAACAAGGGTAGCAATAATAATAATAAACCCTAATGAAGTTGTTTACCAAACCATAAAAAATAATAACCAAGGTTTATCCAGGTTTGGACAGTTACCAACTGGGGATGATCAGTTAGCTAAAACCTGCAGTTAGTTAAAAATGGAAGTGACTGCTTCTGCACTCCTACCCATCGCTGTTCCAAAGGAGGAATATGGAGCGGTGAGCAGGCCAGCCTGAGGCTCACTCACATAGCGCTAAACTATGTTGCAGCTGAACAAAGCCATTATGTGCCATAAATATGAGAACATTAAGTGATGTAAACTTGTGGCTGTAATATAACTTATCAGTGTCTCAAACGCGGCCTCATTGATCTGTCAAAAAACCAAAATGAATATCCAGTGTTTGTCGTTAATGAACCTATTTGCAACACATGTTAGTAAAGATCACATTCTTAAGAATTTTAAATGAAAGAATATTAATTTGAAATACATGAATATTTATTCATTCCTTTCTTTGTTCTTAAATGCTGTATTTCAAGGTAGAACCCGCCCAATGTGGCTTACAAAATGTAATTAGTTTGTATTAAATACAGGATAATGTAGATTCATATTCATAACAGGCTGAGCTGGAACTGCATCTAGGCATGATAGAGAGAGGAGTGCCTTACTGCTGCTGCTTCTCCCTCTGACAGCCTCAGCAGTTGCAGTTGGTACCGTATATACCGGCGTATAAGACGACTGGGCGTATAAGACGACCCCAACTTTTCCAGTTAAAATATAGAGTTTGAGATATACTCGACCACAGATTTTCCACCCGGCGTATAAGACGACCCCCAACTTTTGAGATGATTTTCCTGGATTAAAAAGTAGTCTTATACGCCAGAATATACTGTAGTTAGACAGAGGGAGAATCTCAGCTGCAGTTGTATCCAAGAATATCAAAAGCTGTGATTTTAAACATTCCAGTATAAAAGGGAATACATTCATTTCTAGAACCAAAATAGTTGGGTGATAAAAACTGGACATTACACAAGTGTGGTGTGTTCAGTTTAAAACTTGCATTTTGTGGAAGGGTGAGGACATGACTGTCAGGGGGAAGGAATCACATATTTTATTTTATTTTATTTCATTGTGCTTGGTAATAATATTCTGATTTGAAATGGGAAATAGCTGCTTTTTTCATTGTAGAAGCAACTGTTAAAAAGGCATTTCCCTTTCATCATTTACTTTTTATATGCCCTCAAGATGGAAATTAGGAATTTCCTTAAAATAAATGTCGCCAGCTTTAGCTTTTATTTAGGGCAATAGGAGAAAGATAGAGATATGAGATTTCTTTGATAGGCATTAATTCATATTTTATCAATTAATCATGCACTTTCCTAAGGCAAGAATTATAACAGAATATATCACCCTGGCTTATTCAACTACTTAGTGTAGCAGAAATGATCATAAGGCACATTTGGATATTCATTTCATAAAGCACTATATCTGCAGTGATAGCGGAAAAATTGCTTATGGTAACCCTTGTGATGGTGAACATTTCCAAAATCAGAGAAATAGTGGAACCTGTAGAAGTTCAACTTCTGCATTTATCCTGCATTTAGCTGGAAAACTAATTTAGAAAAATATGTATGTGCCATAAAAGTAAAAAGAAGTTAATAATAATGAGCTTTAATGGGGGTTATTAATCAATCTCATGAAGTTAAAGGTCTGACTTCATAGTTTCTGCTACATTTGAGGATGGCAAATCTATAGCATCCCTTACACTTGGGACTAAGGTATTCTAGGTCAGGTTGGACAAAGGACTTTTAACATTTTAGAAACCATTACCTTTGAACATGTCTATTTTCCCTAGTTTGTGTGCATAGCCCAGCAAGATTATTGCCGCATCCTCAACCAAGTGGAGAAAAACATGCAGAAGGTAGAAGAGGAAGGAGAGATTGTTATGGTTAAAGAACATAGGGAATTGGATCGCACTGGAACAAGAAAGGGTCACATTGTTATCAAGGTATATTTTCTATACTATAATATACCTAATGGCAGTTTATCTATTTCTTTCAAACCACAATCTTTTTGATTTATATCCTAATGTTATAGAGATGCTATCTTTTTCAGATTTTTTAATGAGAAAACCCACCAAAGAACTTCTTATTTGCTGTGTTCGTTGCTTTGTGTAAATCTGGTCCAGTAAATGTTTCTTAACTTCAGTGAGACAAAAAAAGGGCTCAAGCTGAGATGCAATCATGTGTATTGATATTTGAACATTTACATTTTATAGGGAACGCCGGAAAGGTTGACAATGCATTTGGTGGAAGAACATTCAGTGGTTGATCCAACATTTATTGAGGATTTCCTGTTGACCTACAGGACATTTCTTTCCAGCCCGATGGAAGTGGGGAAGAAATTATTGGAGTGGTTCAATGATCCTAGCCTCAGGGATAAGGTTGCATTTATAATGACATTCTAAAATATGACTGTGTTTTAATAATTAAACAAATTGTAAAGTGGTATTGGTTAGTTTAATTGGACAACAAAGCAGGCAACATCCCCCCCCCCCCGATAACATTTCTATGGAGGAGAAAAAGAATGTATATAATCTGATTGGCCACCTATGTCTATTTCACTACTTGTAGCAATGCATGTAGTAAAAAAAAAAAGGTAAAGGACCCCTGACAGTTAAGTCCAGTCGCGAACGACTCTGGGGTTGCGGCGCTCATCTTGCTTTACTGGCCGAGGGAGCTGACGTGTGTCTGCAGTTTTCCCAGGTCATGTGGCCAGCATGACTAAGCCACTTCTGGCGAAACCAAAGCAGCACACAGAAATGGTGTTTACCTTCCCGCTGGAGCAGTACCTATTTATCCACTTGCACTTTGACGTGCTTTCGAACTGCTTAGGTTGGCAGGAGCTGGGACCGAGCAACCGGAGCTCACCCTGTCGTGGCAATTTGAACCTCCGTCCTTCTGATCGGCAAGCCCTAGGCTCAGTGGTTTAGACCACAGCGTTAAATGTGCCCGTCTTCATCTGGACCTGGAAATCAGTTTTAAAAACTTTTGTTTGTGTTAGTCAGATTAAAGCTTTCACATCTGACATTCATGCCTGACTAGATTTTAGCCAGAAATGTGAAAGAGGTTAAAAAGCTTTAAATGGAGTTAGAAATGGACAGAGAAGTCCTAAGCCCCAGCTGGAAGCAGCAGAGTGGTGAGTTGACAACCATATTCAGAAACACACAGGATTCTCCTTCAGTGCTCTAAAAGGGAGCTTTGCTGAGATTGGCTGGCTGCACGAGGAGGTTCTTCATCAGGAACTCCCTAGTGCAGCTGGTAGGGCTCTCAGCTCCCATCAACTGTTGGGTGCTGACAGCCACTCTTTGGAATATGTTTGCAAGCGGCTTATATTCAGACCACTAGCAAAACAACTTTCAAGGGGGTAGCTTGTGAACTGCTTGGTGCTGAAAACTGGCTTTCAGAAGGGCTTTGTGAGCTCCTTTCAGGTTGTCACCTGACATCATAATGACACCAGGTGATATACAGGTGGACAGCCTCACCCACCTGTCAACATTGGCCAGTGGGGTGGGGCAAGGAAATATCCAATACATTAGCCAGGTCCAGTTCCTCAGCTGTGCACTAAATTTATGGTGCATAGAATTCAGCATCCCGAAAGATTGTTCCTAGCCTTTAATGGCTATGAAGATAAATATCTATTGACAGATACAACAGGGTTATCCAGGGGGGCAGACCTCTGTGATCTGCAAAGTCCCTTGCTTATTTCTTTCCATGTTAGGCAAAATATTCCTGCATTGCTGGTGGTTGGACTAAATGACCCTTGTGGTCCCTTCCAACTCTACATTTCTAGGATTCTATGTTTGGATGCCTCAGTTCATGTTAGGTCTGAGAATTCAAGCAGTTACTTTCAAATTTGTGGCATTGTAGAAGAACAGGGATTTTAGAAACTTGGAGGGTAAAGGGTTCTCAATAGCACGTCGTCAGAATTTCAGTTCCTGTCAATGTCTATTTATGAATTCTTTAAACTCGTAACGAAAGTCAGCATTGAATTTGGTATTTTGTTAGTGCATAGAAGTGGTAGTTGTATTGATTCCATGTTTTTAAAATCTGTATAATGAATGGTGGCTACTGGTAGTGACTCAGTTTGCTGACACAGCAGGAGCAAAGTTTCCCTTTTGAACTAAGGTAGCATAACTAAAAAGCATATTACAGAAACATGCAAAATTGGAAATGGCCTTTAGGCCTTTTTTAATAGAAAAAAGTAACCCTATTTTATTTTTTAATCCATTATTTTTGTAAGACAGCTAACTGTTTGGAGCCTATTGCTTCAGAAGCAATTCTTTTTAAATTGCTACCATTTCAACTCTAGTTTTGTGAAGAGATATGTTGGTGTTTCTTATTTGCATAGAAGTCCTGTAGTAAAATGTAGGGTACCAGGTTTCTCTTCTCTGAAAAGAAGTACAGTGGTACCTCGGGTTAAGTACTTAATTCGTTCCGGAGGTCCGTACTTAACCTGAAGCATACTTAACCCGAGGTACCACTGTACGTGAAGGATTTTGTACAAATGTGAAGCTTTATGTTTAAAACTCAGTTTCTTGCTTTTTCTTTTTCTTTTTTTAACCTGGTGACTTCTAAAATTTTTTTTTTAATGTCACTAGATCAGATATTGAAGTATATGGTGTTGGGGAAATGTCTGAAATAAGAAAGCAGCTGAAAAATAGTTTTCCTTGAGTTTTAAAACTGCATTTATATAAATAATTTATATTGTTTCTTTCAGGTTACACGGGTAGTATTGTTGTGGGTAAACAATCACTTCAATGATTTTGAGGGAGATTCTGCAATGACTCGTTTTCTGGAAGAATTTGAGAACAATTTAGAAAGAGAGGTATGGATTATTGGCAAAATAAGAGACTTGCTGTGCTACACTGAGGTAACTTTAAATCTAACAAATGGCTCTGGATTCTCTCCCTACAGAAAATGGGTGGACATCTGAGGCTGTTAAATATTGCATGTGCTGCTAAAGCTAAACGAAGAATGATAACCTTAACAAAGCCATCTCGGGAAGCCCCTTTGCCTTTCTTATTATTGGGAGGATCTGAAAAGGGATTTGGAATCTTTGTTGACAGTGTTGATTCAGGTAGCAAAGCCACTGAAGCAGGCTTGAAACGTGGTGATCAGGTATGTAAATTAAATTTCATCAGGTTGTTCTTGGAATGCCAATAGTTGTAGTGGAGACTCCTCATCATTATGAATTGCAATCCTTTTGTTCCTCTTTCTAGATATTGGAGGTAAATGGCCAAAATTTTGAAAACATCCAGCTGTCTAAAGCCATGGAAATTCTTCGAAATAACACACACTTGTCTATCACTGTGAAAACTAACTTATTTGGTAAGTTTAAAGCCATAGGTTTAAGTGTAACTTTTATTATAATGCAATAGTTTTAGAATTGTGTTGCGATGAGACCAGGAGTGCCCTCACTAGGATGTCCCTAAAAGCACGAAGACAGCTTGTCCACTACTTGCCATCATTTTCTGCAATGCACAGCCATAGATAAGTATTGACCATGACCATGCATTCCAGAACACATCTTTAAATTGTGCAGAACAGAATTTCCACAGGCAAGGTTGATGTGGAAAAAGATTCACTGAGGGTAGAAAGCAAGACATCCACACTTGCAATAAATGTTTCAGTCTTCATAGTTACTGCTTTATAAGAACAAAATGTGCAAATGTTATAATACAATGCAAAAAACTGATTAAAATCATAATAAGAAATAGAATCTATTTGCTGTCCAACTTAGTTCAGTGGGGTTTACCGGTACTTCCTCTTAAGTGGGAATTGTAACCTTAAATTACAAATGTTCCCTTTTGAAGTTTAGGAAAGATTAAAGTCAGAAAATACTATTGCAGTAATGAAATTTAACTTCATACATAACATAATATGTATGTCTGCATAATGTTTCTAAAGTAACGACAGCCAAGCCCCTTAGTGTGAAAATATTTTGGAAGCAGTGTAAAGTTACTAAAACTGTTTGTGGAAAATCATTCTTAGAGGCCTTTGTACCTCGCAGCATTCCTCTGAATATGTTGAGACAAATTGCATAACTATTGTGTTACGGCTTTCCTAGACTTGCCGCTGTAGGATTTCAGTTGACCTTCTGGAAGGAAATATGTCATAGCTTTTTTCTTGTTTTAGACATAAACATGCTCTTGCTCTTTAGCCATGTATGGATTTTTAAACTCTCTTTATCAGGTATAAGGTGAACAACTTATTTTGAGGCTTAATTCTATGCCCAGAAATAGATTTTTAAAGTATTGTTAAGTCCAAGCATGGATTCTATTCAAATGTAAAATGCCACTTCACTTTTTATAGCCTGTGCAAGAAGGGTATGATGTATTTCTTTTGAGTTTATTTTTCTATGTGTTTTCCGTCTTTTGTGCAGTTTTTAAGGAACTTCTAACAAGATTGTCAGAGGAGAAAAGAAACGGCGCTCCTCATCTTCCTAAAATTGGTGATATTAAAAAAGCAAGCCGTTATTCCATACCAGATCTTGGAGTTGACGTGGAGCAGGTGATAGGATTGGAAAAAGTAACCAAGAAGAGCAAAGCCAACACTGTTGGTGGGCGAAACAAGCTCAAGAAGATACTAGACAAAACCCGCATCAGTATCCTGCCTCAGAAACCATACAAGTGAGTGTGATGTACACCACCGCAGGGGGTTTTCTATTATGTCAACTCAGTCTATAGTTTTAAACTTGATGTATTGGTTATTGCCATGAAATCTGCACCAGTATTAGAATTGTTTCTAAGATGTTTTTATTGTTTTATCTCTTGTTGTTTGTTGCCCTAGGTTCCATTGGGAGGAAGAGCAGGATATAAATTTAATATAAATAATACCATTATCCCAGTGTTTTTCAACCACTGTTCCGCGCACACTAGTGTGCCGCGAGATGTTGCCTGGTGTGCCGTGGGAAAAATTGAAAAATTACTTTATATTTAGTTAATATAGGCACAGAGTTAAAATTTTTAACATTTTCTAATGGTGATGTGCCTCATGATTTTTTTCATGAAACAAGTGTGCCTTTGCCCAGAAAAGGTTGAAAAATACTGCATTATCCAATAGCCAGTTGAATCTCTGTGTAGAAATGGTTCATGAAGAATAAAATAAATACGTCAACATTTCTTTTCCAAAAACAAACAAACAAAAAGCTCCTGGAAATTATATCACACACTTTCATGTATTCTGGATACATTAAAAACAAAATCCTGAGCTTTATATATAATCAACATTTAGGTGTAACAGTTCCAATCTTGCTGGTACCTTGCTAGTGAATATGGCTTTGGTTAAAACTTCCTGGTGTGTAAATTTGCCAAAGCATAAAAATCTGTAAGGTGAATGGCTTATGTGGAAGTCAAAAATACAGGGGGAAATAAAGCAATATAGGTCACGATAATATAAAAGCACTAAATACTTTTGTTTCCCCCATCACTGTAGTGATATTGGAATTGGCCAATCTCAGGATGACAGCATTGTGGGATTGAGGCAGACCAAGCACATTCCTCCTGCTCTGCCAGTCAGTGGAACACTGTCTTCAAGCAATCCTGACTTAATGCAGTCACATCACCGCATCTTAGATTTCAACACAACCCCAGGTGAGCCTCAAATTTTCATGGTGTCCTTTCGGCTACTTCTGATAGGTGTAAATGGGTACAAAAACTATGTTCCATGAGTTGGGATTTCCATGTCTACTTTACATAAAAGACTCTATTTTTCTTCTTTTTTAGGACACATAAATAGTCTGATCTGCTGAAATACTCTGTAATAGATTTGTACCATTATTATTAGTTAGCACATATTTATCATTGTCACTGTGGGGGCATGCAAACCAATGTTAAAAGGACTGGGTAATGGATATAGTTGTCCCTGGAACCTGAAAATAGTTGAGAAGCAGCCAAAACTAAGTAGAACAATTCAAGGTAGAATTTCCGGATGAATATGTCTTGGGGTGTAGGTAATAAGACAGGAAAATGATTTTCTCCAAACGTGGAGTTAAGAGACTGATAAGGAGACACATGCGGTCAATAAGCTTCATATTTAATGAAAGGCCTGGAAGATACGTGGACATATAGATTCACAGAAGCAGAGAGATTCAGTATTAGTGAAGAGTATACAAAGTATTGCTTATTTATAAACAGGAGAAATGAAGTAACTATATTGTGTGATATTACTTTGTTGATGATTACATACTAGTATTATTTTATCTATTCCAAACCCTTTTTATACCACCTGTCATAAAAATATACATACCGGGACAGTTTACATCCAGATAAAATGGTACAAGCTCATTAAAATCACTTCTAGTATACACTGCTAGGCATTTTTTTAGTGGTGTTTGTTTTTGAATTGGCTTCTTGTACTCTATTTATTTAACATTAACATATAATGCTCCCTTGAGGGCTTTAAAGAAAGTTGGGCTATAATCTTAAGCCACAATGCATACTTGAAGCTTCAGATAATGTACAGTCTCAATAGTTTTCTTGTTCCTTTGGGCTGGGTTGGAGATGAGGGAGGCATTCAGGAAATCGAATGTACTAGAGCAGAAAGAACTCAACCTGTCAGAATTGCTGTTCCGTAGAGCTTGGAGGAGCTGAGTAGTGCTTAGGGAGGAACAAAAAAATGCTTGCTGTGTTAAGTGGATTTGTAAATCAACATTTTAGTATGGGGATGTTCATGGCAATAGAGATCATGAACTTGCAATAACATTTTCCTATGCACTTGTTCTGTAAGTTGAAAAAGTCAAATCCAAGCCTTGATATCCTTTTCAGTGTTTTGCCAAACTGGCATTTTAAACCAGAGAATAGATTACTGCCTTGCCTTTTTTATTTCAGCCTTTCTGTAAGCTTCAGGTTGCAACCTTATGTAAGATGTTTACTAGGGGTTATCTTTTCCTTAGTCTAATTTGTTAAGAGGAAATGTGCAGTTCAGGTAGAGGGGTCTTTACAAATTAGTTGAGTAAAGGTTTAATATATTAAGATATAAAGAGGTTCACATACCTACAAGTGCAATCATACATGTCAACTATTCCATCTCAGTCTTACAGGGAAGCCACTTGGAGGAAAGCAATCCCCAGCAGACCTCAAATATATCCTAATCTGCACTTAAATTTCACAGTGGGTGGAGATGTAGCTGTGATACATCTGGAGTTAGGAAGAAAAGGGGAGAGAACTGGTAGAAATGGTAACCAGTGATTTGGTAACACATCTACAGAACTAAGGGGGAGGTATTGAAGATGAAGTAGGGGAGGATAATCGAGAGCAGGCAAGGAAGTGAGCGGGTACAATGTGGTTTTATCTTTTGTTGCTGGGGAATAGAGTTGATGGTGTGATGAGGTTTGTTTATTAGTGCAGAAACCGGCAAGAAAAGAGCGGGTGAGAGGGCTGAACATTGCTCTCTTCATACAGCCTACTGTTCTTGTTCATACAGTAGGTAGGAGGCAAAAACAACAGAAACTGCCAGCTTCATTTCTACAAAAAGGCAGCTGTGGGTTTTGTGTGTGTGTCTGGCTTTGCAAAACATGGATTCCCCCCACCCCCACCCCATAGGTGAAAAGAGCAGGGGAATAAGGGACTTTATTTGGGGGCAAGGGTTAAATCTGCACCCATAGTTTACATCATAGAGTTTTGAAGAAACATTAAGTTATTGGTTGACCTGGACACCTTAGTTTCAGTTTGAAACAATAATATTTGATAAGTACTAAGAAATAAAGGTCAATCACTAGCCAGTTATCAGGAAATAATATACAAGCTGAAAAATTGGGGCCATACAGGCACTAATGAGTATTTAGAGTGTCTTGTAGGGCAACTATTGAGGTAGGCATACTTTGGTTTCTGAGCTCATAATGACTTAAAATGAAGGTTACTTAATCATTCATGCCCTCTTCTATTTGAAGTTGGCTTAGTTCAGTATACTATGGTTAAGAAAAAAATACACAGTTTGTATTTTTCTATTTTCATGTCCTCATTGGAATGGAGGGAGGTACAAGTTTGAGACTCATTCACTTAAGAATAAACTCCAATTTATTAGCATGTCAATATGCAGTCAGTAGTATCAAAGCTGAATGCACTGATTATATACTTTGTGGTTAGCAATTTATAAAAGTTTACGGCTCAAAGCCAGCATGTTGGTCCATTTTGATTTGCTTGGAAATGACTTCTGATCATAGGCAGAAAAAAAGCATTATGATCCAAAAGAAGGGTAGTGACTAGTACAATTTCACAGGAACAAGATGGCAACTAAAGAAAATTGTTTATCTGTTCCTATTTAGGCACTGACTGAAAAATAAATAATTTTACTCTATTATATGGTTTATATGCTGTAATAGGATGTTTTTCTCCCTACAGATTTACCAGACCAGGTTCTGAGGGTTTTTAAGGCAGACCAACAAAGCCGCTACATTATGATCAGTAAGGACACAACTGCAAAGGAAGTGGTTATTCAAGCAATCCGAGAGTTTGCTCTAACCACCACCCCAGATGCATATTCTTTATGTGAAGTTTCAGTCACTCCAGAGGGAGTAATCAAGCAGAGGAGGCTTCCAGATCAACTTTCCAAGCTTGCTGACAGAATACAGCTTAGTGGAAGGTGAGACTTGTACATCATCTGCCATTTCAGAATATAATTGAATGTACTTCTTAAATATACTGATTTTTAAATTCTAAACAATCTATCTTTGCTTTCCATTACTATTAGTATTTTCATTTCTAGAAAACTTTATTCCCTCTTCCCCCCCCTCCCAGGTATTATCTGAAGAACAACATGGAGACAGAAACCTTGTGTTCAGATGAAGATGCTCAGGAATTGCTGAGAGAGAGTCAAATTTCTTTATTGCAACTCAGTACTGTTGAGGTGGCAACCCAACTCTCTATGCGTAACTTTGAACTGTTCCGTAACATTGAACCTACAGAATACATAGATGACTTGTTTAAACTGAAATCTAAGTCTAGCTGTACTAACTTGAAAAAGTTTGAAGAAGTAATAAACCAAGAAACCTTTTGGGTGGCATCTGAGATTCTGCGAGAAACCAACCAGCTGAAAAGGATGAAGATAATTAAGCACTTCATTAAGATAGCATTGCACTGCAGGGAATGCAAGAACTTCAACTCCATGTTTGCAATAATAAGGTAAACAAGACTAGATCACACACATCCCAATGATTTTGCATACAGTTTATAAGAAATAAAGTGTAAATAGATGCTTCATAATGATGATACTAAATGTTAAGAAAAATACTATGTGTACATTTTACTGTTTTATGAATTAGTAATTTAACACTACAATAGTAATATTTCATTAACTGTAAGGGGTTTTCATTGATTGCTCATGAGTAACCAGCCTGACGCCAAGGTTTCTAAAACTAGGTTTCTTTATTGTGCAGATATGTACAGTGCAGCAACAAAAGTACGTCTAGCTCATCCTTCGGCAGAGTCCGGGAATGACTCTTTCCGGTTCTTTGCCCAGCATAAATGCCGCGGGATGCGGAACCCCCGCCTCCCCCCCTGTGTTCTTCCCCCCCTGCGCAAGTGGGGAGACGGAAGAGGCGCCTTACCTCCAGTCCCTGCTTGATGCGAGGGCTCTCCTTCCCTGTCAGAGCCCTGACTCCTACTTCCCCTTCCCGTCTCTCCCTCCCCACTAGAGGGATCACTGCCTCCCTCACTGGAGGAAGACGAATTGCTGAGCAGGTGGGGAGGGGGCTCGCGATAGTGAGAAAGCCCTGGCAACCCTTTGCCGTGGGGTGAGGGCAGCATCCTGACATTAACTTAACAGTCATCAGCAGCAGCTTTACACAGAATCCTAATCCAAAAAGACTGGCTAGAGGATTCTCTCCATAATGAGAGATCTGATAAAAGTAGACACTACTCCATGAACACGTGTCATTATAAATGTATTAGTCTTTGTTGTGTTTGTCATTTTTATAAGCATTCCTTATCTCTAGAAATCAAAATATCCTTTGGAACAGACTTGGAAAAAGCAAAATTACAAAAGAAGTCATTTATCTATCTCTGTTTCCACTTAGTATGCAACCATGGAGTATGTTTCATGTGTGAAAGACTGCACACAGTCCTGTATGAATCCAATTCATTTAGTATTATTTTAAAGGTGTGCACGTTGGCATGCAAAATCCCAGTTACCGTATTTTTCGCTCAATAAGACGCACTTTTTACCTCCTAAAAAGTAAGGGGAAATGTCTGTGCATCTTATGGAGCAAATGCATGGTCCCTGGATCTGAATTGCCCAGGGACCAAAAGAAGATCAAGCCTTTTCTTTTACAAAGAGAGAAGGGGGTGTTGAAAGGCTGCCGCTTTACAGCTGATCAGCAAGAGATTGGGAGAGAGATAAGGTGGCTGGCTCCCTTTCTGCAGAGGAGGCTGTTGGTTTCCCCAGTGACATGTGACTGGCTGATTAGATTATCTGTCTGGAAACTGTAGAAAGGGCTTTGAGCTGCTCCTTTTGCAAATGGGGCTTTTCTCCTTTGCAAAAGCAGCAGCACAACAACTTTGAGCTGCTCCTTTTGCAAATGGGGCTTTTCTTCTTCCAAAAGAAGATGCACAACTTTGAACTGATCCTCAAAAAAGGGGGCTTTCCCCCTTTCCTCCTCAAAAAACTAGGTGCGTCTTATGGAGCGAAAAATACGGTATAGGTTACACAGGTTTTTAACTTGACGCAGCAGACGCTCATTGTTAGACTGTTAGTGGTAAAGGCAGCCTTAAAATCTTTGGTTCTCTTCCTTCCTACCCCCACAAAAAGTACAGTTCTCAATTTTCCAGTTACCTTCCTTTTGAAAGGGTAGTTTCAAAACAGATTGTCACTTTGTATGAAGCACATTTGGTTGTTGTTTAGGCCTCATGTGAGCCTGCTATTCAGCTTTTGAATGCAATTACAATCCCTAGACTGTATTTGAAGGCTTCCTTGATAAGGAAACCTTTGCTTTGTTGCATTTATTAGTATTTTCAGTAAGTATTGATAGCATTGGTCTTGACATATTACCACTTGCAACTAGCAAGTGATGTAGAGGGACTTCTGGGATGACGCAACAGCACTCTCCCTCCCTGGCACCGCTGCGCCAGCCCTCAGTTTCCCTTCCCTCAGGTGAATTCCCCCAATAGAGAATGAATCATGAGCGACTGGGTTTTTCTTTTGGGAAAACAGGTTGCAAACAAACTTTATTATAACAGATGTAAACAAGGAGTTTTTGGTTCTTTTTCTTCCACAGAAATGTATCAAATAGTGAGGTTATTTACAGCACAGTGCTGTTACTTTTTATTAAAACGTATACTGTTTCAAATTATAGGCCGTATGCTGTTCAGGTTTAAGATTACTTTCTTTTACACATCTTTCATAGATCAGACTTTTCCACACACTCTTCAGGAATTTAGGATTTTAACTGGACTGTTTCCTTACAGACCCCAAATCCTCCTTGGCCTGTGAATCACTACTGTCCTTTCATGTCAGAGTATTCCCTCTGAGGACCCCTTTTCCTGTAAACAGCGTAGGAGACTGTGCCTTTTCTATTTTAGCAGTGTTCTGTGATTCAGAACCTTAGAGCATATACTGAGAGTTCTCGGGTCTCCTCAGCTCTACCACCTGTCAGAACGAACCCTCCTGACAGAATCCCCCGCACAGACCAAATCCCTCTCTCAAGCACTCCTCACTCCACAACTTCATGCCATTTTTACTAAACCTTCCTGTAGTCTAATATGTGAACATAGGCAAGATAGGGATTTTTTAATCAGTACACTCAGAATGCCCACTTTTTTTACAGTGCTGATGCTCCTTTAGCTTTTCACAAGGGTTACAGTGATTTCGGAAAGTTATATTTAGCATCAATTTAGAAAAGACTGGGCATGGAACACTGTGATTTGGGGGCATTATTGATAGAGTTCCAACCCAGGAATTCTTTTAACCAACTCAAATTAAGTAAAATAAATTATGCTGTTTGCCTGGATTTGATACTGGTCACTTTCATGCCTTGTTAAATTTCATGCTTCTGTGTTAAATTGCTGTAACTTATTCTGCTAATATACTTGATGAAACTTGATTTGGGGACCAAAGGTGGTCAACCATCGCAGGCACCAGTGCTCCAGATAAAAATAATTAATGTAAAGGGAAACTAATACTTATTGTGAAGGGCAGTAAGATTAGGGCATCTGAGAGAGAAAAGTAGAATTGACAGTTGGTGGCCTCTGTAAAAATTTGTTTGCAGCTCTAAAACATTTAACATTAGGATCACTGAATCCAGACATTTTTGTTGACCATTTCAACTAACCATGGAAAGCAAGGCTGAATGTCAGATATCTATGTCTCGGACAACAGAGGGCTTTTATAATCAATATCACCAGTGCATCCAAATGAGCTGGTTATGTCTCTTCTAAACCTCTGGTAATAACATGCTTCTTTTGCTAGTATACTAAGGGAATGACTCACAGCATTTTACAGCTGCAGTTTCTGAATAGACTTTACTGTACTACTCATTACAATACTTCCATCTGGCAGTAACAAACACTTACTGATCATGATAGCCACATCTTTGTACTAAAAATGGTCCTTGTTTATAGAAGTGTCTGTTGCTCCAACAGTGTTTGGAAAGCAATGTTGTAATAGATCTGAGAACATTTTTTATAAGGCAGGAAAGCCATACCACTGTTACCATAATCTTTTGATGGTTCTTCAACTCACAAATATTGCTTGAACATTGCAGTTCAGAAAAGACCTACAATTTTATGGTGCATAATCTCTGAAAGTAGTGTTTTTGTTTACCAATGTCTACATTTGTCAGTTGCTAAATATGATATGATATGATACACTTTTAGTTTTACTTCAGAAGATTGTATACAGGAACATATGTTTGTGATGCTGCAAATGCAGGTGTCATTTTGAACAGAGATTAAAACCCTCAACATCTTTTAAAATTCATTCTTTAGTGGCCTAAACTTAGCTCCAGTTGCAAGACTACGAACTACTTGGGAAAAACTTCCAAGCAAATATGAAAAATTGTTTCAAGATCTTCAGGATTTATTTGATCCATCTAGGAACATGGCAAAATATCGCAATGTCCTGAACAGCCAAAATCTACAGCCTCCTATTATTCCATTGTTCCCTGTAATAAAAAAGGACCTTACTTTCCTCCATGAAGGTAAATGTTGCAAGGCTTTTTTTTTGTATTGAGTCTTCGGTGATGGCGACACGTGTGTTTTTACTTTCACTGACCAATGGCAGTGTACTATAGTTATTTCCTATCATTCTTTTGGCAATGTAGGAAATGATTCCAAAGTGGAAGGTTTGGTCAATTTTGAGAAATTACGAATGATCGCAAAAGAGATTCGCCATGTGGGTCGGATGGCTTCTGTTAACATGGATCCTGCTTTAATGTTCAGGACTAGGTGAGTTCTTTTGACCAAAGAGTAACGCACTTGAAGTGTGAAATAAAAACCATTATGTTACAGATACATACTTTAAATTTGGCTACTGATCTGTTTAATGCTTGCATTCAAAGAACAAGGGTAAGACATAGAACTGGAAAAGCAATCAAGTGTCTTTATTTCTCCAGCTAATTAGCTGCAAGGTATTTGACAGCAATCAGATATTCTCTTTATATATCAGCCTGAAAGTAAGCAGTTGTCTTTTCAGCAAGATGAGTAACATTTTTCATCTGTGCTGTCTTGATATTTACGCCAAGCTTCCTAAAGTTCATGACAAATGAGCATTGCCCAATCATAGCAAGTAGACCCTGCTTGCTTTTTACCCAGAATTTGTTTCTTCCTCACCATTCTACGCAACACTTTTTCTTACAATGGTTTTGTTTGATTTCTACATGTGTGCATTCATGAAGGATATTCTACTATTACAACTATACTGCTAACACAAATGAATTCAAACACAAACACACATGAGATTTGTTTTGATCTTAGATATGTATTTTGTTCTTCCACTACAAGTTATTTGGGCTTTTGTGCCAATAGTGAGTTTTAAATAAGATCACCATGTTTCCTTTTAAACTCATATGAACACATAGGAGGCTGCCTTATAGTGGGTCAGACCATTGGTCTATCTAGCTTAGAACTGCCCACACTGACTAGCAGTGGCTGTCCAGTATTTTAGGCAGGGTTCTCTTCCCAACCCTGCCTGTCAATGCCAAGGATTGAACCTGGGGCTTTCTGCATGCAAAGCAGATGATCTACCACTGAGCTACAGCCATTACCCCGAAAAGCAATTAACAAGAAAAGCAGTTCAAGAGATCAGTGTTGAAGACTGCTTCAGAAATCTCATAGTATAACTTTAACTATTATAATAATTATGGCGCATACACTTGCTAGACTGAAGCCATTGTTTTGCAAGTTTTGAATTTTAAGAAATATTCAAGTACAGTGGTACCTCAGGTTACGTACTTAATTGGTTTCGGGTTGCCGTTCGTAACCCGAAAAGTACGCCACCCAAAAACTGTGCCATGCGCGAACTGCGCAGAATGCTTCTGCGCATGTGCAGACCGCACAGAACATTTCTGCGGATGTGCGGATCATGCGCGCACCGAAAAACACTTCCGGGTTACTGGAGTACGTAACCCGAAAATACATAAGCTGAAGCGGATGTAACCCGAGGTATGACTGTAATACATTTCCCCTCTTATATGTTCTGTAATTATAATGTGCAAATTAACTGATTCACAGGGGTGGGTAAGTGTTGCAACCAAATGCCCCCATCAGGAAGAGGCAGTACAGATGGAAATGGCTCTTGCCTGTCATTGCATAATTTATGTTACGTTCATTGTTTAAAGGTCATGGAGAATAAGAGAAATAATAGATATTTAATCACTAGTCTTATTCTTACTTAGATAAAATAGATATAAGCTGAATTTGCATTGAATCAGTTGAGATATCCCCTTTGGTTCAATGTGTAGGAAATGCATATTGAATGAATAAATGTTTTTAAAGGAAATTATATTATGTGAATGCTGAAAAGCAGAAAGATAGAAACAAAATTCACCCCAGATTTTAGAACACTATTTTACGCTAAAGGTGTAAGTAATCCAAGGTGAATTCCGTTTAGTGTGAAATGAGCTTTAATCTTACGGGCACTCTATAGACACCTATTTAATGTATTATGCTGACTGACTGAGAGAAGACTGTTCTGGGCTTTCTGGTACTGCTTGTCCTGAAGTCTGATCCTTTCTTTCTGAGCTTATAATCTCTCTGTCTCTTTCTTAAATCCATGCTTCAATACACATGGCTCTCACTTGCAGGAAGAAGAAGTGGAGGAGTTTGGGGTAAGTGGTTGGAGAGAACACATACAGACAAACTTCCTTTTCTGAAAATCTGCATTGTTTCCTACCTGCTTCCCTTAATTTTCTGGTGCTCTGGCATTTTCCTCCTTTTGTTAACCCTTCTGAACCTGCATCAGATTTAATCCAGTGCTGCTTTTGCTTGAGGTTATAAACCCAAGAGCTGTGAAACTTTAAAGAAGTACAAAGCAGTGAGATTCATTGGTTTGATCTAGAATTCACAAAATCGCCTCATATATGTTAGGGATAATGTGAGTTGAGTGGATATAATTTGTCCATGCAAAAGAATTTTCTATGTGGTCTTGAGGAATGAGCATATCTCAACAACATTTTGTACATTATCCAGTAAGTATACATATTCTCTAGCAGACCTCAAGGAATGTGCATATCATGACAGGTTTTTTCACATTCACACAGAATTCACAGGGGACACCATTATTCCCACACAAGCACTACATACATACATACATACATACATACATACATACATACAGCAATGTATGTGTTTGGATATATAAGAGTGTAAGGTGTGAGGAATAAAGTGTGGGTGGTTCTCATTCTCTCTCTCTCTCTCTCTCTCTCTCTCACACACACACACACACTCCTCCCCCATACTTCTACCTGTCTTTCCATCCTGCATAAAGACACTGGGAATGTTTGTGTGAATGAATTCACACATACACCCCTCAGCTCCCACTCCATCCATTTGCATACACTCACCTCCTATGTATCCATTCACATCGCTGAACAGTGGGGAAACAGCTGGGTTGTGGAGAAGAGATGCCAGAGTCCCACTGGTCAGTTAGTTGTGCAGAACAGCTGAGTGGCATGGAAAAGAGGGCATACTCTTGTAGAGTATGCCTAGTGACAGCAGAATGTGCATATTGCTCAAAGAATGTAAAAAATGATGCTGAGATATGCATGTTTTGGAGAGTATGCATATCGGCCAGGAAATATGCACAATTTTATCTTTATGGACAGTTGAGGTGCACATTCTCCATGAGTCATGATGAATGTGCACAATGGCTGGCTGTTATGCAAATTAGCCTCTTAGCTTGCATTATCCCTAACATATGTACATACATAACCAGTCTCAATGGGAACAGTATACCAAAATGGGGTTACATGATGGTGGTTCAGATAAAAATAAGCAGTAAATTTATACATCACACAAGTTAATAGAACCATCCAAATCCACAAATTTTATTACAATGTTTTTGATTTTTAACAGCTCAACTAACTAAATTTTCTTTCTACAAACCAGCCTTCATTATTGCTGTTAACATATTAGAAGCAAAATAGCTCCCATACATAAACACATCTAAATTTGCATGCTTCCTCATTAACTAATTGAACGTTTTTATTTAACATGAAGTCCTATTTAAGGCGAGGGAAGTGGAGAATGAAAATGCAGTAGACTTTTTGGCACATTGCAAATGGAATTAAGTGTTTTAATAGAGGCACCTGAAAAGTACAAAGTGGACATTTCCTGCCTGATTTTGAGAGTAGTGGATTTTGAGTTTCAGGAGGCTTGACCACTGTTTACTGGTCTGAGACACCTTGCTGCATGAGCCTGCCTTAATATTTCTGTCCTTGTAATACTCAAGGCTACTGGGAGAGAGTTTAGCCATTTTCCGAATGACATGGAATTTCATACTTGGAGCAGAGTTATTCCCAGGGACTGACTTTAATGAATTCATATTCACAATTGCAGCTGATTGTTGTTCTTTATTTTTATTTTTATCCTTTTCCTATTGTAGCTGTATGACTTACTTGAATGAGGCATGTAAGCTTTGACCATAGACTGACATTCATGCAGACCTTTGCATGCTTCAAGTTCATGGAAGGATGCAGCGATGAGCTAAGTTACATGTCATCTTGTCTTTCTTCACCCCAGGTCACTCAGTCAAGGCAGTACAAATGCAGCAGTCCTTGATGTTGCACAAACAGGTGGACATAAAAAGCGGGTCCGCCGCAGCTCCTTCCTCAATGCCAAAAAGCTATATGAAGATGCTCAGATGGCTCGGAAAGTCAAGCAGTATCTCTCCAATTTGGATCTGGAAATGGATGAGGAGAGCCTTCAGGCACTCTCTCTACAATGTGAACCAGCCAGCAATACATGTGAGCATTTTTCTTAGTTGAGAATCAACAACGTTAAATGAAATGGGATTTACTCCTATGTAAATGTGCACAGAATTTGATTGTGTGCACCTCAGTCATGGCAAATGAGCTGTTAATATATCTTTATTTAACCTACAGCTTAACTGTCCCTCTGGCTTAGGCTTGGCCACAGCATCATTGAGAGAAGTATGTGTTTCTAATCAAGCTGGTCACTAGAAAACAAGTTATTACATGGCATTGCAAATTGTAGACAATATTACAGTTGGCATATGTGCTACTTGTTTCTTAAATGGCATACATTACCTAATTGGCTCCCCAACTACTGATTGGGGCATCATTTTACTATAGTTTGTGGTAGGGTATTACAGCTGAATGAGAAGATTAAAAAATTCCAAGGTTTTTCAACTGAGAGAGGGTATCTCTTTTCCATCATTGATCATTCTTTGGGACACCGTTTAATATAAAATCAAGTACTCTTGAGGTAGTCTTAACTGCAATCTTAATTCTGTTTTTTCATTTAAAGTACCCAAGACTCCAGGGGAAAAACGGTCTGGAAAACCTGAAACATCCCCAGTCGCACATAGGTCAGGGATCCAGCAGAAAGTGCAGCAGCAACAGCAGCACAAAGCAAACCAAGCACTGCAGGTCCCTGCTGTATCACTTTATCCCTCTCGTAAGAAAGTGCCAGTCAAAGACCTTCCACCCTTTGGTAAGTATTCCGGATTGTTCTGTTCAATAGAAAAACAATTTTATGTCAAAAATGGTTAAACAAATTCTCAAGTGCATTAAAAAACACACAATGTTTTCAAATTACTAGCTGAAGTTCATGTTTCAGGATTGTATTTTCACAAATGACAGGTATGCATCTTGAGCAACTCAAACAAAGGTGGGGAAACACAGGTTCTACTACATTGTTAATACTGTTGTGTTTTGGAAATGGAATCAATGTTAGAGAGCACATGAAAGTCTCATCTGTAGTTTTCCTTTAACACAGTATCATCCCACTTTAAAAAGTAATTCCTCCCCCAAAGAATCCTGGGAAATGTAGTGTGCTAAGGGAGCTGACAGTTGTTAGAGAGACCCCCACCCCCACCTGTGACTCTAGTCCCCACCAGTCTTCCTCTTCTTCCTATGTTGGGGCCTGCTAATGCAAGCCCAATCTTGACAGCACTCTGAAGCAGATGACATCCACTGCACATTTTTACACCTATCCAATTTTAACCATGGTTCCTGATCTAGTGATCAATGTCTGTTGAGTCTATATTTTCTTTAACTCTATTTTCCATTTATACTTACTTTGAAGACATGGATTTTATATATATAACACCATGGAATCAGTGAAGTAGCCATTTACCTTCTAAATTTAATGGCACTTCAGACATGTTTAAGCTGCAGGTTTCTGTCTCAGTTGCAGGCCTGAGGGAGGGGATAACCTGGGATACTAGCTCTAGTCAATGTTTTTCCATGAATGGCTGAGAACTAAGAACCAACCACATTTCCCAAGTGAATGTAAAACAGAAACATGGGTCTAATCTACATTTTACTTGGGCTGAATAGTTATGTTTAAATTTGTTTTTATTAATTGCATATAATTTTCTTAGAATAAATTGTATGTTGGTGTGGAGTAGTGGCTGGAGTGACTTAGATTTAAATCCCCATTAAGCATATTCTCTCAGCATAACCTTACTGAGGGGTTGTGATAATAAAAGTGGGTGTGCAAAAGAAGGGTGGGCTAAAATATCATAGTAATGGTAGTATCAGTGGTCCATGGAATGGCCTCATTTGAATATGCAAGAAAAAGTGCATGCATTTATATCAGATGTGTTACTTCTTTATTAAAGGCATAAACTCTCCACAAGCTTTAAAGAAAATTCTTTCACTCTCTGAAGAGGGAAGCTTGGATCGTCATAAGAAACAAGCAGAGGACACAATTTCAAATGCGTCTTCACAGTTATCTTCTCCTCCCACCTCGCCACAGAGCTCTCCAAGGAAAAGTATGCCAGGGTCTAAGTACACCTCACCTCTCACAATCTCCTCTCTTGTAATTGTTAGTGATAACTGTTTAAACTTAGTTAAGATGCCAAATATGTAGTCAGTTGTGGTTTAGCATGGGCAGACAAAAAGTAAAAGCACAGAGTTGTCACATTCTAAGTATACCCGCAGCCTAACTCAGCACAACCAACTTCGTATGTTCCTGTCTTCTCAGATGCAGTTGGGGAAGGAGATAAAGTAACCTAACGATCCACATATCCAAGTGCCAAGAACCATAATGTTGTTGAATATTAGTTGTTCACCCCTATTTGCTGAAACCATTCATGTGTGCAGCCTCCCACAGTATCAAAGATGGGTAGAAATGTATAAGGGTATCACGATGAAGACAATTTGGGTGGAATAAAAATCTTCATGCAAAGTATTTTCTTTTTGGAATTATGATGAAGCTTCCTCTACAAATGAGACCACATTTATGTTTCCCATATGCATCAATCCTGGCTGTGGAACCAAGCATGTTTACTATTGTTGATATGTGTGGCAGCACCACCCCATTTATTTCACTTTAAGCAGAATTAGATTCCTATAATTGCATTGCTGTGGGCTTTGTCCAGGGATATGGTTGGTTTTCTCTATTCAAATTCTATCCCAATGGATGGCAAAGGCATACAGTGTAGAGCCCATTTGAATCATGTTAGATATTGAAACTGCAAGTAAAATTCCCCCCCCCTTTAAAATATCATCTGTTAATGCTTTCTCCCCCCAGATTCTCTGACCTAAAAATAAGATGATACTATAAATACCCCCTTATAAATTATTTGTTCTCAGATTTAAAACAACAACAATAATTTAAAAAGTAATTTTGGTACAGGGGCTGCATAATTTGAATATTTATACAAATGCTGAAAAATTTATGATGAAAATGGTTATAATCACTCTTCCCTGTGCAGGTTATACTCTGGCTCCCAGTGGTACCGTGGATAACTTTTCAGACTCTGGTCACAGTGAAATTTCTTCCAGATCTAGCATTGTCAGCAATTCTTCATTTGACTCCATGCCAGTATCACTACATGATGACAGGAGACAGAGGCACTCCGTCAGCATTGTGGAGACTAATCTTGGAGTGGGCAGGATTGACCGAAGAGCCATAATTGAACCAGATCAGTACAGCATAGGGTAGGTAGTACATGTCATGTAATTACATTTATTAAAAGCCTACTCTAGAGCTGTAGATGCTTTTTCTCTCATGAGCAGATTTTAGGAACATGTATTCTGTTACAAGGCATCACTTGAGTGACTCTCCCTTTAAAGGAAAAGCAGAACACTGCAAACCAGTGTCCCATAATGCATAATGCTTTCTTGGCCCAATCTTTCCAAAATATCCTGTTATTTATTTTAAAATGTAGGGGTCTTCCAGAAGGAATGGAGAGGGGAAACCCAGTTGTCTTCTTAAAAGAACGCTTGTATAATTATATACATTTGGACAAACTTTGATCAGCTTGGACTGAGGCATCTTTTAGAATAGGATCCAAAAATAGAATGGTCCCAAGTTTTAGAGTTAGTGTTTAGTGAATGCTTGAGAGAAATCTTGGTTACATTTATTAGTTTAAAAGAAGCTGCAACTTACAGGACAGGAGAGACATTTATTTTAATGGGAAATCTGTTTAAAATCCTAGCTGATATGCACCCAGATATTAGAAGTAAAATCATGGAATTCAAGTTTCTGACACTACTGTTTAGGCAAAACTTAACGAAATATCAATGGGGGACCTCGTTTAAACTACTTATCTTGTTGAATAAGAAACTGTGGTTAAAACATTAGCTAATCAAAGGAAATAGCAGATGGAAGGAATATTTAGTTCAGATACTGGAAAGGACAAACACTCAAACTTATCAAATATAAAAACAGAATAATGAAGCTAATAAATACAACTTGAATCAGCAAGTGGGACTAGAGAAGCACTGCATCAAGAAGAACAAAGAAAAGTAAATTATTGTCAATAAGGGAAAAGGAGAGAGGAGGTGACAGTGCAAATGTTTAATTGGAAATCTAGAAAATGTGAGTGCTGGGGACTACATTTATATAATTCTCAAAATTAAGGAATCAATATTTGGGAAAAGTTGTGTTTAAACTACCACAGAATGAATACAATGCAAATTCTTTCACTAAATATTAAAGGGCTGAATTCACCATTTAAGACACCAAGAGACCTCTAAGCACCAATGAAAAATGAATTTGTAGAAAGTTTCATTTAAATGTGCACTGATTTTTTGTTGAGGGACATTTTGTCCTATCCAATTCCAGATAGTGTTTAGTGACTAATGTCCTAAATCTTTTCCCCAATTATTTTGATAAGTATTAGATGATACATCTGCATCTCCAAGAGATAATAGGGAAAGGATGGAGAAGATGCATGCTCCTAATACTCTTACCAGATCCATAATTCTTTTTGAAAAACACCCAGTGATACTTCTGATCTAGTGTTCAGTTGGTGCACAGAGTATCACAATAATTTCATTAGACATATATTTGGCAGCTATTAAAGGATGTGAATTTGAGCACAGATGTCTTTAGAGTTAACTGAACTGTACTACAAATTGAACAAAATGCTTTGTGCAGATTGTTACTCCTGTTTGATATTCTAATTGCTAGTGGCAACATTGTTGCTTTATGCCTATTAATTATTTTGTTCCTGTGTTCTTCTAGCTACTACCCACCACTGTCAGAGAACAGAGGCTTGTATGCTGGGGCAACCATGCTTTCTTCTCCTAGCACTGAGGAGCTGTCACAGGATCAGGGAGATCGAGCATCACTTGATGCAGCGGATAGTGGCCGTGGCAGCTGGACTTCTTGTTCAAGTGGTTCCCATGACAACATACAGACAATACAGCACCAGCGAAGTTGGGAGATTCTTCCTTTTGGACATGCTCATTTCGATAGTTCAGGCGATGGGGCAGGACTGTGGGCCTCAGGCAGCCACATGGACCCGATGATGTTCTCCGATCATGGCACAAAGTATGGCAGGCAGAGTCAAGGTAGGGAGGGCCTTGATCAAGCACAGTCCAGAGCAAGCTGGGCATCCTCCACAGGCTACTGGGGAGAGGACTCTGAAGGTGATACAGGTACCATAAAACGGAGGGGTGGGAAGGATGTGTCAATTGAAGCTGAAACCAGTAGCATAACATCTATGACAGCAGAGGATTCAAAGCCAGTTCCCATGCCAGCTCATATAGCTGTGTCAACAAGTAATACAAAGGGTCTTATTGGTAAGTTTACCTTTGTCTATACCACAAAGTATCCTACATATTTGCTATAAATATGAATTTATTTTACAAATATTTTTCTTTAATCTTTTTTAAGCAAAACATATAGCCAGCTCATAGTCTTAACTTGTGTTTTGCTTTTTCAGTAAAGCCTTTTGTGCTGAAGTGATGCTTTCTCCTGCAGATATTCCATTGTTATTTTTTAGTTATTTTTTATCTTTTCTCAGAACTGCCCACATTTCAGTCATTAACATAAACTCTGGTTTTCTTTTCCTTTCTAGATTCTTAATATGCTTAGGCCAATGTCTTATAATATGGGGGTACAGTTTTCTCTCTCATCTGTATGTCAATAATATAGCCGTAGGGTGCTCTGCCCTAAACCTCCATCAGGAGTAACTGCAATTTGTATTTTTGCAATGCCCCCTTATCCAGTCAACACAATAGGGAGCACGTTTCTTTGGCTTATCTTAAATATTTTACTTCCTGGATTTTAAGATTCCTTCTCACTTATTACAACTAATTCATGTATTTATTTTTTATGTTGTTTTGTGAACCATCTTGGATAACTTCTTTTCGGAAAGACAATATAGGCATTTAAAAGTATATTAGGGAAGTATGTTTAGGGAAGTTTTTAATATTTAATGCTGTATTGTTTTAACACTTGATTGGGAGCCGCCCAAAGTGGCTGGGGAAACTCAGCCAGATGGGCGGGGTACACATAATGAATAATAATAATTATTATTATTATTATTATTATTATTATTATTATTATTTATTAATAATGATGATGGTGGTGCGTAAGGAAGGAGTACAGAACTCTGAACCTGAGCACAATATATTGCTTTATTATTTGAACTATAAATACTTTTTTATTTTTATTTAACTATGCTGCGAGAATTAGGCAAAACATGAATCTTGTCAGAATATCACCTCAAGTGAGAGAATTGTATATACTTCAATATGCAAAGTGTGTTCGTGCTAGTTCTCTTTTTTTGCTAGAAGATGAAAGCACAGTCATATATTGTCTATGCTTCACAGTGTGTTTTTATCAACCGTGTTCTTTACAAATCTAAGTTTGAGATTCTTTTTCAAGATGTCACCATGCCCTATATACATAATTTAAGTGTTATCACAAGCTGCTTTCTATAATTGGCTCGGGTTTTTTTATTAGTTATCTTCTATTTCACTTGTTCTTTTTCTTTGTAGTTTTGCTTATGTCTATGTTTTTAATTGCATAATATATATAAAATGAATGTGTAGGTGTATAGGTATTTGGTATGGATGTGCCTGTATAATCCAGCCAGAATTAAGCACTTTTAGATTCCATTGATTTGAATGGGAAAGTTTTAAGAATGTGCTCAACTCCCATTTGGACTCAGAGAAATGTAAATGCCTTTACTTTTGGGCTGCCTCATGTCCATACTGTGGTTTTGTTTTTAATGCCAAGTTGTTCAACTCCCTTGGAGGCACATCAGAGCTACCAGGATTATGACAAAATAGAACTAAGTACAGGCATAGATAGTAGTTGTAACAAATATATGTAAATGATTATCATTGCTGATGATGCACTATTTTACTGCAGCTCGAAAAGAGGGCCGCTATCGTGAACCACCACCAACCCCGCCTGGTTATGTGGGAATACCTATTGCTGACTTTGCTGAAGGAGTTTCCCACCCAGCCCGAAAACCTCCGGATTACAATGTGGCACTTCAGAGGTCTAGGATGGTGGCACGGTCAAGTGAAGCTCCTGGGACTTCAGCTTCACAGCAGCAACCACAGGGTCCTCCATCTAGCAGGCCTGTGGGCAAACCTCAGTGGCACAAACCAAACGAGTCAGACCCACATCTGGTTCACTATCAGTCTCAAGGGTTTTCCACAGAGGAGGATGGTAAACACCTTATCACATTTTGAAAATAATAAGTTAAGGGTTTGTTTCCATAAGTGCTTTTGCATCCAGAACAGTTTATGCAGGTGCAAGAGAGGGCGTGCACTTTTATCCAGCTCTGAGCTCGGAAGTGTTTCTGGCTTTGTCTCTTGTTCTTATGACAAAGTGCCAGCAGCTCATCCAACCATTTATTGATTGTTTTTATCTGGGTGTATATCTTGGTTCTGAGAGGGAGGATTTTCCATGGGCAGAATTCTTCTTTTTGGTGTAAAATCCAAGAGGTCTTCAAATACTTTGTAGACTAAAAAGTTGTAAAGTTTGCACTTCCTTTGTAGCACATCAATGCTCTCAGGATTGTAACTTAATATTGAGTCAAGTGCAGGGCCATGTAATGTTTTTAGCAAAGGTGTATACATTAAAACTTTACTGAGTTAAATGTTAATTAGCAGAAGAAGAAAAACAGTCTGATTTGGTAAAATTAAAGAGGAGATGGCAAAGCAGCCACATGGTATTTTAATCTAAAAGGTAAATGGAAGAACCATGCTGAAAGAAACATAAGGTTCAGTATTTACTTGAGAGAGATGTAAACACAGTGAGTTGGTTCACATGCAAAAGTAAAATTGTGGTTTAGCACTATGTACACAAACTCAAACAAAGGCTTTTGCTTCACCGCTTTAGCTTTTGCTGGACAGCCTGAGAAGGCTTTTGCTAGTATTTACGTCCAGTGTTAAAGAAACCTGACTTACCTATTATTGATCAACTAGTGATTGGAGCTTAAAACAGACTGGTTAGTAGTTTCTAAAGTGGGGTGGGGACATTTTTCTGGCTGGTAGACCAAATCCTTATGTCTCTACCTCTGGAGGGTGTAATTTGACATGTGAGTAGTGCTGTCCACTTGTCAATCACCTGATGTCATAGGGGCATCAGGTAGGTAGCATTGTGCTTTGAAGCCTGCACTTTGGGGATATTTGAAAACCCTTTTGCAAACAGCCCATCCAGTGGTATAAAGTGTACTGCAGGGCTTTGGCTGAGTATGCCTGTTACCAGCCAGATTCTATAACTCTCTGCTCACCAGGTGAACATGCTGCCAAAGCAGATAACCAAGGGAAGTACTTTGCCCTTGTAATAAGCAGCTGATTTCACTCAGTGATACTAGCTGATGGACAAGTGGGTGTAGAAAATGGCCTTGTGGGTTATGAAGCTGGCTTGTTTCAAAACATACTTTGGTTAGTTAAATTCTAATATCTGATTCCTATGTACCAACTAGCCAGAATTCATGGCTAGTATTTACCTTCTTTTCCAAAGTCCTGATCCTGGCTGCACAGGAGAAGGCATGGAGAATGAATGTGCATGCTACACTATGGGTTTAGTGTTACAAGTGAACAAGCCTAACATACAAATACATTGGCTATTTTAGTTCTAAATACCTTGAAATGTATTTACCTCCTATCCTGTTGTGTTTGCAGAAGATGAGCAAGTCTCTGCCGTCTAAGAACTGGGGCTTTCTGGATCCTGCGTGAGCCAACTTAAAGGAGAGCACAAGACGACGCCCCTAGTATAGGAGCCTTGGAACTCTAAAGGATGGTGGACCTGTTTGCCTCCTTCCCTGCCTTAAAGCAGCATGGGGCTTCTCCCCCTTCCTCCCGCACTCTTCTTCCCTTGCATGTGAAATACTGTGAAGAAATTGCCCTGGCTCTTTTCAAACTGTGTTGCTTGAAATGTACATTACAGCGGTTTCCCAGCTACCACTGTTGCTGTCTGCCACATCATAGTATTCTAACTTCTAACATCTACGCATCACAATGAATAACTGACTGCACTTCTCAAATGCCTAGAAGCATTTTTTAAAACCTTCCTCAGATCCTAATCACATACAGAGGTATAGTGGGGGGGGCGCTGGGGGGGCACTGGGGCACCAGAGCTGCTGCTTCCTTCTCAGCCAGAGGGATGTGGTGGCTTTATGCGCTGGCCCCGCACTGCTTTTGCAGGCAACGTGGGACCCTCAGTGTTCCCCTCAGCCACCCTCCGGCTAAAGGGCGCCCAGAAGAGATGTGTTGGCTTGGGCACCCTGCAAGTCCTGCGCTGCCCTCAAAAGCAGTGTGGGGCCGGCACATTGAGCTGCAGTGTCTCTCCAACTGTGAAGGATTCAGCAGCTCTGGCACCCTGTGACCCCCTCCCAAAACTGCACCCAGGGCAATGTCCCCCCCAGCACCCCCCCCGGCTATGCCTGTAATTGTGATTAAGATCTGAGGAAGGTTTTAAATGCTTCCAGGCATTGGGGAAGTGCAGTCAGTTATTCATTGTGATGTGTAGATGTTGAAAGTACACGTTGTTGATTCCCAACTAAGAAAAATGCTGACATGTATTTCTTGCTGGTTCAATGATGGAGAAGAGATACCCTCATTCGGTTGTAAAGCCTTGGCCTATTTAGAATTTTTTAGTCCTCTCATATAGCTGTAATATGAATGATAACTGTGATGTGGAAGACAGCAACAGCGGTAGCTGGGGAAAACGCTGCACTGTGCATTTCAAGCAACACAGTTTGAAAAGTGCCAGTGCAATTTCTTTACAGTATTTCACATGCAAGGGAGAGACATCGCGGCTCCATGTGCCGGCCCCACACTGCTTTTGCGGCATCTCACTGCTTTTGCAGGGTGCCCGAGCTGCCACATCTCTTCTGGGCACCCTCGAGCCAAAGGGTGGCTGAGGGGGTCACAGTGGCTTGAGTGCCCTACAGGTTCCACAATCCCCACAAAAGCAGTGTGGGGCTGGCACATGAAGCTGCCACATCTCTCCCTTGCATGTGAAATACTGTGAAGTTATTGTCCTCCAGCTGAGAAGGATGCAGCAGCTTTGGCACCCAGCACCCCCCTCACAAGATTGCACCTGGGGTGACACCCCCCCCCAGCACCCCTCACGCTATGCCTCTGATTGTGATTAAGATCTGAGAAGGACGCAGTCATTCCGGCGGCATACCCTACCCCATGGTGTGCCCTTCTCCCATTGTGTGGCACGCTCCCACCCGCCCCAGGCACCACTGGGTCATGCCCCGCCGCTGATCACAATCCGTGCACTTCCCCTCGTTTGGATAATGAAATCAACTAGTTGACAAGCTACATTTGGCCTTTACCCTACTAAGAGAAACATGTTGAATTCCTTCAAGTACACAGTGCTTGTTTGCTTGTTTACAATGCCTTTGTTGCTACTCTAAATGTTGTATTCGGGGGGGGGAGTTACACCTGCATAATTTCAGTATTATTTTGTACTTTTAAAGAAGCGGTTTTTAAAAAGCTATAGTGTATCTAAGTAAGGGTGGTCTATAGGGAAAATTCGGCCTTTCATTGACCTTCAACCTTCATTTTTAGTGTTCCACACTCGGAGCACAGTTGATCAGTTTTGGAATTGCTGGTATTGCTAATTTGCATCTATAATGATGCAGGGCAATTAGTCTTGCATTTTAATAGATGCAAATCCATTTTGCATCCCTTTCCTGTGCCTTGAGGAATACAGAATGGTGAATAAAAACATTTGTCGCACTTTGACAAATGGCAATTCCATCTTTTACTTCAAATATTTTTTTATTTTTTTCATCCTTGTAATACACTTAACAGTTGTGACACACAAATTACGAGGATAATACTACAGTGAAGGCAATGCAGGACACTGCAACTAATGCCAACCCTTAATAGTGATGTAATAGGCTCTTTTTTATTGGCTTTGCATTAGGAAGTGATACAACCTTTATATAAAGAGGAGCAATCTCTGAAGATCAACCAGCCTTAGCAGTGCAAAAATATTCACAACTGTGGATTACTTTTATGGAACACTGCATGTATAGAGAAGGCCAATCAGGTAGCAATCACATGCTCACAGCTGCTATTAATCCTTGAGTGACTGAAATGACACCCCCTATTTTCTGTTTTTGTGTTGGTTTTGCACAGACTCCGGAAAAGTGAAGGCTGCCAATCTGAGCAGTACTCAGATGTGAGGAACTGCTGGTCTTGGAATTTTTTTTCATTGAACTCAGCTGATCATATTGATCAGTAGATAAACGTAAATAACTTCAACTTCTAAAGATCAAATTGCAGTGTTTTTTCACTGTATTGAATTATGTCAGTGCTTTATTTAATTATTCTCTTTCTCCTGTATTCATGGCTTTTGTCTTATTTGCTCATATATCACATTGTCAATTATACATTTGTAATTTTACATGTAATATGCATTTGCCAGTTTCATTATATAGGGTATGGACCACATGTGCATATAGCAAGACAGAACAAACCTAGCTGTATCACAAGTTGCACAAATGTTATATAGGCATTAAGTAATTGTAGACCATAGGACTGCTAATCTCAGTTCACTCTGTGATGTCAAGTGCAGAATGTACAACTAACTGGTGATTTCCTCATACTTTTGATACTACTTGTACCTGTATGTCTTTTAGAAAGACATTGGTGGAGTCTGTATCCCTTTTGTATTTTTAATACAATAATTGTACATATTGGTTATATATTTTTGTTGAAAATGGTAGAAATGTACTATGTTTATGCTTCTATCCAGTTTGTATGAAGCTGGAATATAAATAAATATAATGTTAATGATCTCCGTATTGTTTTGTGCTGTCTTGGATGTTTTCTTAGGCTTTGCTATTCATATATATGGGAGAGAAATGCATGTGCAGCTGTGCTTGCTAGTCTCCGTGCTACTACTAGAGGCTGTCCTGAGCTAGTATAGCGACACCAGCAGATCTTTAGCTTATACAACGACATTTCACCAAGACTTGTAAAGCCATGGCCTTATATAACGACAGCTACGCTAATGCTCACTAAATGATGCTAATGAATTAAGACTCAGCTCCTTGGCATCATGTTTGTTTTAAAACCAACTCTAGAAGAATGCAGCCTTCGACCCTTTTGTTGCCTTTTCTCAGCTTGGTGCTCCTTTCTTTCCTCACTATGTTTCCAACAATTCATAGTCAATGTTAACAGATTTGCAAAGCCACTTAGGCCCCATTCTCAATAACACTGTATCTGAGCTGTACTATTTCAGGTGGGGGTTCAGATGTCTGAGGGCTCCTCAGTAATAATGGAAATCCCTGTAAATAGAAAAGTGGGTGCCAGGGAAATACAGTGGTTAAAAACTAGTCTTTCTCCTGAGATGGCAATTTTCTATGTGAACTGATTAAAACATAAATAAATGAAGAAGCATTATACCATATGAATGACACACACACACACACACACACACACACACACACTGATAAAGCCAAGATACAGAATTACCATTTAATTAATCTTGACCTTGAGAGGATTTCTGTGAGTGGCCAGTGTAAACATACATATGTACATCAATTTATTTGCATGCCACCTTTCCATGGTTAATAGCCATGCTCCAGGTGGCTTACACCATGAAAAGAAATGCACAATTCAAAATACAGCAAAAGTAGTCATAAGGGATAAATAAAACATCAAAAAGTACACAACCAAACCGAATAATTTCCACATAAATCATAATAAAGGTACAAAATAAAACTACACAAATTAATATGAATAACAGCAACAATAACAGCCCCCCAGCAAAAACCCCTAAGAAACAAACAAACAAACTTTTATTTATATCCCACCCTCCCCGGCCGAAGTCAGGTTCAGGGTGGCTAACAATGCCCCTACCCAGAGTCTGTTCAGCAGCCTCATCATCAGTCAGCCCCCCGCCCCCAGTTGGAAGAAGGCAGGGAGATAAAAGAAAAATGTTTATATAAAAACCACTGTGAGCAGATGGAAACATTGGCAGGATTTTGATTTCACTTGTAGTGTAAAAATTACCATGGGAAATATTGATTGATATAATAGAGTCTGGAAGAAGATGCAGTTTAAGATGTTTAAAATGGGGGTCCAGGGAGGGGTTGGGGGGAGTCCTGAAATTTGGAGGAATCTCTGTATATGGATATGTATTTGAATGTTTTAAATATAATTTTGTATTGGAAAATCGAATTAAAATGTTTATTTAAAAACAAGGAAGGAAGAAGGCAGGGAACAGGCCTTCCTCGACTCACAGCCAAGATGATATTCCAGCAGTAAATGTAATCCCTTATTCTCTGGCCGGAATTACTACTCTTTCAACATGGATGCTTTCTTCCCAACCACTCCCCCCCCCCCATTCCTTTGCTGCAATGATCAAAATCCCCTCCAAACACTCTTCTCCCTCATCTTTGATTGTCCTTAAAGGTGCTTTTTATTTTTTCCCTGTCAAGTCCCCTCCTGCAGGAAAACACTCCCACCAGAAAATATATACCGGTAGCCTAAACATAGCTGTCAACCTTTCCCTTTTTTGCGGGAAATTCCCTTATTATAGCATTGGGAAACAGCAGGGAGGGTTGACAGATATGTACCACCGGTATATAGCAGTGGGGAACAGCAGGGAGGGTTGACAGCTATGAGCCTAAAATATCTGTTAATGTACAAATACCGTATTTTTCGCTCCATAAGACGCACTTTTTCCTCCTAAAAAGTAAGGGGAAATACCTGTGCGTCTTATGGAGCGAATGGTGGTCCCTGGAGCTGAATTGCCCAGGCGCCAAAAGCAGATTGTGCCTTTTATTTTACAAAGAGAAAAGGGAGTGTTGAAAGGACCCCGCTCAGCAGCTGATCAGCAAGAGATCGGGAGAGAGATAAGAGTCCCGGCTCCCTTTCAGCCCCGCCCTCCTTTGTTGAATGTGCTGCAGAGGGAGGTTGTTTGTTTCCCCAGGACATGTGACTGGCTGATTAGATTATCTGTCTACAAACAGTAGAAATGGCTCCCTTTCCTTAAGATTTTTTTCAGAAATGTGAGTTAAACCCCATAAAAATGGGGCTTTTCCTCTTTGCTTTTCCCCCTTTGCAAAAGGAGCTTTGCTTTCCCCCCTTTGCAAAAAAAGCTGCAAAACCTTTAGCTGATCCTAAAAAAACCACCCAGGGCTTTTCCCTTTGCAAAAAAAGCTGCAAAACCTTTAGCTGATCCTAAAAAAAAAACCCAAAAACAAAACAAAACAGGGCTTTCCCTTTTGCAAAAAAGCTGCAAAACCTTTATCTGATCCTAAAAAAAAAACACCCAGGGCTTTTCCCTTTGCAAAAAAAGCTGCAAAACCTTTAGCTGATCCTCAAAAAAAAAAAAAAAAAAACCAAAAACAAAACAAAACAGGGCTTTCCCTTTTGCAAAAAAGCTGCAAAACCTTTAGCTGATCCTTTAAAAAAGGTCTTTTGCCTTTGCAAAAACAGCTGCAAAACTTTTAGCTGATCCTAAAAAAACAAAAACAAACCAGGGCTTTTTTTCTTGTTTCCTCTAAAAATGAGGTGCGCCCTATGGTCCGGTGCGTCCTATGGAGCGAAAAATACGGTACATGATACAAAAGATGGGTGGATTTGATTCAAATTAGTAGTCAGTAAGACTTGATATGAGGCCGTGAGAGATTTTATTTTCTTGGGATCCATGATCACTGCAGATGGTGACAGCAGTCACGAAATTAAAAGACGCCTGCTTCTTGGGAGAAAAGCAATGACTAACCTAGACAGCATCTTAAAAAGCAGAGACATCACCTTGCCAACAAAGGTCCGTATACAATGGTGCCTCGCAAGACGAAATTAATTCGTTCCGCAAGACTTTTCGTCTTTTCGACTCAGACATGCGCAGTCGATCCAAAATGGCGGACGTGACGCGGAAAACACCCCACCGGAGCCAAAGGGTAAGCCGCGCCCCTCCCGACCGGCACAGTGCCGCATTTTAAAGCTGCAGCGAGCACTGCAGCTTTAAAACGCGGCACTGCGCTGTAGCTAAAAAGGCTTGCCTTTTGGCTCCGGTGGGGAGGGATGTTTTCCGCGTCGCGTCCGCCATTTTGGATCGACTCAGAGATGCGCAGTCGATCCAAAATGGCGGACTCAACGCGGAAAACACCCCTCCCCACTGGAGCCAAAAGGTAAGCCTTTTTAGCTACGGCGCGGCGCCGCGTTTTAAAGCTGCAGCGCTTGCTGCAGCCTTAAAACGCGGCGTCGCGCGGCTCCGGGGCCGGCTTACAGTGGTACCTCGCCAGATGAATTCGTCTGGCGAAGCACGGCCATAGACGAATTCGTCTCGCGAGTCAACTAAAAACTCGCAAAACCCTTTCGTTTTGCGAGTTTTTCGTTGTGCGAGGCATTCGTCTTGCAGGGTACCACTGTAGTTAAAGCTATGGTTTTCCCAGCAGTGATGTATGGAAGTGAGAGCTGGACCATAAAGAAGGCTGATCACCGAAGAATTGATGCTTTTGAATTATGGTGCTGTAGGAGACTCTTGAGAGTCCCATGGACTTCAAGAAGATCAAACCTATCCATTCTGAAGGAAATCAGCCCTGAGTGCTCACTGGAAGGACAAATCCTGAAGCTGAGGCTCCAATACTTTGGCCACCTCATGAGAAGAGAAGACTCCCTGGAAAAGACCCTGATGTTGGGAAAGATGGAGGGCACAAGGAGAAGGGGACGACAGAGGATGAGATGGTTGGACAGTATTCTCGAACCTACTAACATGAGTCTGACCAAACTGTGGGAGGCAGTGGAAGACAGGAGTGCCTGGCGTACTCTGGTCCATGGGGTCACGATGAGTCGGACACGACTAAACGACTAAACAACAACAACAAGACTTGATTTAATTTTTTTTTACGGAAAGACTCATTCTTGCTGCTATAATCTTAATATTTACAACCAGATGAAGGTTTCATTTCTGGAATAATAAATTTTCAGAGTAGTTTTTACACTTATAAAAAAATCACTGATTTGGTTATGCTATTAGAAATACATAGACAGATAATTATGAAATTATTGTGAGGTTTAATAAGTTAACTTTATATCTGGATAGCTTTTCTGCTGTACTTTATTGATAGGAGAAAAATAATCATTTTCTTAATAACAATTAAAACAATTTATTTAACTAAAGCAATAATATTATAGCATATGTATCCATGTTTGTTAACTGATGTGGTTTAACTTAAAAAAAAATAGACTGAGTTTTAGCACACATGAAAAACTTAAAACAAATCCTTATTTCCTGATGATTAGCCTTTGGAGTATAATGTAACAAATAGAAAACAATCTTTAGAAAGATTTTTCTTCCAAAAGCATTTTATTCTAAAAATTCAATTTTTAAAAATTTAAATCATTGATTTTTATCCAACCTGTAGAAAAGCTTGTTTTTAAACGAAATCCTTCACTAAATGTGTTCAACATACCCATGCCAGCACCCATAACTCCTTGCATGCTGAGACAACGGGGCCGGGGAGACAGAGAAGTTGGCAGGGGAGAGGAGGAAAATGTCTTCCTCCGCTAAGGGAAGAGGAACTGGGGAGATGTTGAAGGAAGTTAGAAAGTGAGATAAAAGGCTAATATATTACATAATCAACAACAGACAAACCGGAAATAGAAAACAGGACAAACAGGACAGAAGAAAAACAGAAGAAACAGGACAAAAAGGTGAATGTACATGGCCATGGCAGAGAAAATGGGAGAAGAAACCACAAGAGATGGATAAAATATTTTTGAGAGACTGGTGGGAAATACGAAAATATAAAAGCAAAAGCTTTCCCCACTTAAAGCTGGATCAGCTTTCCCAGTGCTACCAGAAAAAGTGCCAGTATTTAGCACAAAGAAAACTGACGTCGTGGATTCTTTCTGAGAGGAAAATGCTGAGGTAAAAAATAGCCATTTCCAAAGATTGATTTGATACCAGTAGAAAATCATGCAGGTGATTGCCAGCTCCTTGTGCCAAACTCTGCCTTGCCACCATTTTGTAACTTCTTCTGCCCCATCACCACCATTTTGTGACTGCTGGGCTTCAGTCATTGTCAGCCATGTTAGTGGGCCCTGGGAGCAAACAGTTTAATAATTTATGATCTAGTTAATCCTAAATAATACTATCTGCTCCTTTTAATCCATTTAGGGAAGTATAAAAGCTTTATTTATATATTTTTACCAATTTGCACATTGAGTTTATTTTAATTCCTACTCTGTATACATTATACTTCGATGTACCATCCGATAACCAAAGTTTGCTTCTGATTCTCTAATAACAGCATGATAATAACATATATAATATATAGATATATGTGTGTGCGTGAACAATATATGAATGAACACTTCTGAAGTTGCACCCTTATATTTTTTAAAATACTGTTCATGAAGGTCACTTTCCTTCAGCTGTGAAATATACATTTTCAGATGAAGTGTGTAGTATCTTAAAAGCATGGAGTTACGTTGGCTGAATCAATACACACAATGCAGCCTGCCAATGAGAAGTTGTGTGCTTGACAGCAAAGTGCTTCACTTTATTTCATTTTTATGATATTCTAACTGCAAAGGCTGCACAAATTTATTACGGTGAAAATCCAGCAATCTCCTTAAACTTGTCTATGTAGAAGGGGGGAAATCCTTCTACAACCAAGTTCTTATTTTAACAATTTAAAGTAGGAATGGGGGACCTGTGGGCCTCAAAATGCTGATGAACATCAATGCTCACCTGCCACAGCCATCATGGCCAATGAGCAGGGATTATAGGAGTTGTAGTCCAGAAACATATGGAAGAACTGTAGGTCCCCTGTCCTTGGTCGGGTTTGTTTGGTTATGGGTTTTTTTTGTTTTTGGTCTTGTCTTTTTTTTTTTGCCAAAGTCGACTTAGAGTTATCAGTGATATGTACCAAAGATGTTCTGTGATACAGAATTTGAGGATTACCAATATAAAGTATGTAGTGTATTTATTATTTTTTGTTTGTTTGTGTTTTGTTTGTTTGTTTGTTTGTGATCAGCACTGTTTATATATTGCTTCTGTAAATATTGTAACCCATTCATCATCCTTGTGGTAATGGATTTATAATGTAGTAATACAGTCAATTGTATTTCTTGTAACATTGCAGCTGTTATGTATTGGGTTTAACACATGTTATGATTCTAACCAATCATAGAAGCATAGGTGGACGAAAGTTCTAATGGCAAGCACTGTCAACTGCCAACTGGCACTTCTTGCTGGGGCTTTCAGAGTGTGTTCTTGTTTAATATGGGAGTGAGCTGTTGAATAAACAAAGTTGCATTGGGCTTCTGACTTTTCCTGAATATTTAATATTGGCGACGAGGATGGGATACATGTGCTCCCGCTAGCTACCAGAGGCCTGAGACTGCAACGCAGCACAGCCGCCTGCCGCCTCACAGTAATCACAACACCGCCACGCTGGACTCAGCAAGAAGCCCCGGAAATGAGACCGCGCCTGCCACATCTTTGCAACCACCCATAATCGCACAAGCGACCACTTCAGGTCTGAGGATGGCCACCAGTCATAGTTGGCCGCCACCGGACTTCGATATGAGCCATCCTGCAGAATGGCCGCAGTGGCTCCGCCAAATAAGGAGCTACGTCCGACTACAAGGCTTCACTAAGGAGGCAGACAAGGTGGAGGTGCTATTGACGGTGCTGGGAAGTTTCGCCATCACTACTGGAAGGTCTGATGGCACCCAGGGACATAGAGGCCTGCACTTTCGATGAGCTGACACAGGCTATGACAAGACACCTCGCGCCTCAGCCAACTAAGAACAGAGTGCAACAAGCGCAAGAGTCAGCGAGTGAATACATCACCACGCTCCGGGCGATTGTGATATATTGCCAATTCGCTGACATCGGGGAACGACTTCTCGAAAGGTTTATCACTGGTGTGCGAGACAGCCGCCTCCGCCGCAAGCTGCTGGCAAAAGATGACATCACCATGATGGAAGCAATAAATATGGCCACAGCCTTTGAGAAGGATAACGCCCACGAGGTGGCCTACAGCCCACATGCCAAAAGGAGAACTCACTGCATATAGCGAGATCGGTCATCTTCCGTAGATTCCCACAATGAGGATGTCCACTGGGCTTCGGACCAATCTGACCAACACCACAGCTCCCAAGCTACGAACCAGCGATCATCTGACGCACCTTGAGGGACCTGCGCCAGCTGCGGAGAAAACCACGAGCGGCAGACATGCAGGTTTCGGGACGCCACATGTCGCCGCTGTGGGAAGACTGGGCACATTGGTCAAGTCTGCCGCTCCAAGGCCTCCAGAGCACGACCTAAGCAACGTGTCCATGAGGCCTACATAGAGGAGTTACAGTCCACCTCTTCAGCCAGGGTACTGCAACTTCTGTCCCCAGGGCCCAATAAGCTTAGGGTGCAACTCAAGATAGAGGGATCCCCGTGTACTATGGAGTTGGATACCGGCTCATCCTACTCCATAATATCTGCTAAGATTCTGAAAGAGCTTTGTCCTGACGGCAGTCCTCCTCTCCGCCCGGCCCCCATAGTGCTGCGGGACTTCCAGAGGAAAAGAATACAGATAAAGGTTATGGGCACCTTCAAGGTCCAATTTAAGAAGTACACCAATAATTTGAACCTCATCATAACTGAAGGCCTATGCACTAGCCTTCTAGGCCTGGCATGGTTTGGGCCATTAGGCTTAAGCATTTCAGGGCTTAATCAGATTTCCCCAGGGGCAGAATTTGAATCAATCTGCCAGGAGTTTCCATCAGTCTTTGATGGAACCCTGGGCCTGTACAATGGACCCCCGATTTCCCTACGGCTCAACCCCACAGTGCAACCCATCCGGGTCAAGGCCCATAGAGTCCCGTTTGCGCTTAAACCCAGGATCGATGAGCTTGATCGCTTAGTCGCACAAGGGGTCTTAGAGCCAGTAGATTCGGGAACCTGGGAAACACCAATCGTCACACAGGTTAAGCCGGACGGCTCAGTCCGTATCTGTGGTGATTACAAATGCACCCTGAATCTGGCCTTACAGAACCACGTGTACCCAGTTCCTGTAGTGAACCACGTGTCAGCGACCCTGGCTGGGGCCAAGATTTTCGGGAAGTTAGATTTAGCGCAAGCTTATCAGCAGCTGCCCATTGATGAGGCCACCGCAGACGCCCAGACAATTGTGACTCACAGGGGTGCTTTCAGGGTCAAACGCCTACAGTTTGGAGTTTGCGTGGCCCCAGGGTTATTTCAGAGCCTAATGGACCGTCTCCTTAAAGGCATCCCCGGAGTCACACCATTTTTCGATGATGTGCTGATTGCTGCATCATCAAAAGAGGACTTTACCGCCAGATTACAGACAGTGCTCCAACGCTTCCAGGCAGCAGGACTTAAAGTAAAGCAGAAAAAGTGCCTGTTGGGAGTTAGCAGTGTGGATTTCCTGGGGTTCCGGGTTGACGCGGATGGCCTCCATCCAGCAGAGGACAAAGTGTGCGCCATTTGTGATGCCCCAGACCCAAAGAGCAAGGCAGAGTTACAAGCCTTCTTGGGACTTCTTAATTTTTACCATGCGTTCCTGCCACACAAGGCAGCCGTAGCTGAGCGTTTGCACAGGCTCTTATTGGCCCAACACACCACCCCAAGCACAGTGACCGGCCGGAGCCCAGTGGAGTTGCTTATGGGAAGGAGGCTCACTACCCTCCTTGATCGTATGCACCCCGACCGGGCTCTTGAGCAATGGCCATCGACTGTGGTGCGGGGGGCTCCTAGAGGGTTCTTCCCGGGGGACACTGTGTACGTACGGAACTATGGGCCCGGACAGGGTTGGGTCCCAGGTACCATTGCCTGCTGTACAGGTCCGGTCTCCTACGAGGTAGGGTTGGAGGGAGGACTGGTTTGGAAGAGATACCTCGACCAGATCAGAACCAGGACACCTCCAAACAGGGAACTTCAAGCGGAACCCGAGGACAGAGAAATGGGTACTTTGGGAGACTCTGTGCCCAGGCCAGGGTGGGGACCAGATGGGTTGCCAGTGACTGAGTTACCTCAGCAGGGTGACTTCAGGCCAGAGTCCTCAGTGGTGCCATCGGCTATGACCCCTTCGGAGCTGGCCTCACCACTTAAGACTGCGGGTACCAGAGGAACCTCCTGGGTCACCCACTCGGGCATAGGAACCACGACTGTCCCAGCGGGAGCGGAAAAGGCCAGCACACCTTGATGACTATGTTTGTTCCTTTTGTTAGGAAGTTGGGGGGGAGGAGTGTTATGTATTGGGTTTAACACATGTTATGATTCTAACCAATCGTAGAAGCGTAGGTGGACGAAAGTTCTAATGGCAAGCACTGTCAACTGTCAACTGGCACTTCTTGCTGGGGCTTTCAGAGTGTGTTCTTGTTTAATATGGGAGTGAGCTGTTGAATAAACAAAGTTGCATTGGGCTTCTGACTTTTCCTGAATATTTAATAGCAGCACAATCCTGTACATGTATACTTAGAAGTAAGTCCCAGTGCGTATAATAGAGCTTTCTCCCTGTTGGGAAGGAATAGGGCTGCAGCCTTAGTTACTGTAGGACACTGTCCCCTAGCAGTAAACATACATACCGGTACATACATCATTTTATTTGCATGCCACATTTCCAGTTATAGCCATGCTGCAGATGGCTTACGCCATGAAAAGAAATACACAATTCAAAATACAGCAAAAGTAGTCATAAGGGATAATTAAAACATCAAAAGTACACAACCAAACTGAACAATTTCCACATAAATCACAATAAAGCTACACAAATTAATATCAATAGCAGCAACAATAACACCCCCTCTACAAAAATCCCTAAGCAATGCCCCCACCGAGAGTCTGTTTAGCAGCCTCATCATTTGTGCCTGGAGTCAGTCCCAGGACAGTTGGAAGAAGGCAAGGAGCAGGCCTTGCAGGACTCACACCCAAGATGATATTCCAGCAGTAAATGTAATCTCTTATTCTCTGGCCAGAGTTACTACTCTTTCAACATGGATGCTTTTCCCACAACCATTTTTCCCCATCCCTCTGTTGCAAGATCAAAATCACCCTCCAAACGTTTTCTCTTTCATCTTTGATTGTCCTTAAAGGTGCTTTTCCCTCCCTGTCAGTTCCCTCCTGCAGGAAAACACTCCCAGCAGAAACTATATAGCCTAAAATATCTGTTAATCTACAAATACATGATACAGAAGTTTGTTTTTAAATGAAATCCTTCACTAAATGTGTTCAACATACCCATGCCAGCACCCATAATTCCTTACATGCTGAGATAACGGGGCCAGGGGGGAAGAGAAGTTGGCAGGAGAGAGGAGGAAAATGTCTTCCTCCGCTAAGGGAAAAGGAACTGAGGAGATGCTGAAGGAAGTTAGAAAGTGAGATAAAAGGCTAACATATAACATAATCAACAACAGACAAACCGGGAATGGAAGGGGGGGGGATATCAGAAGAAACAGGACAAAAAAGTGATGTACATGGCCATGGAAGAGAAAATGGGAGAAGAAACCACAAGAGATGGATAAAATATTTTTGAGAGACTGGGTGGAAATACAAAAATATAAAAGCAAAAGCTTTTCCCACTTAAAGCTGGATCAGTTTTCCCAATACCAGCGGGAAAAGTGCCTGTATTTAGCACGAGGAAAACTGATGTAACGGATTCCTTGCTGCAAGGGAAATGCGTGCACCAAACTCTGCCTTGCCACCATTTTGTTTCTTCTGCCCCTGCACCACCATTTTGTGACTGCTGGGCCTCAGTCATTGCCAGCCATGTTAGTGGGCTCTGGGAGCAAACAGTTTAATCATGATCTAGTTAATCCTAAATAATACTATCTGCTCCTTTTAATATAACTAGTGAAGTATAAAAGCTTTAATATATCCTGTACATGTATACTCAGAAGTCCCAGTGCATATAATGGAGCTTTCTCCCTGTTAGGAAGGAATAGGGCTGCTGTTATGTCTTGGGTTCTGGGAGCAATAAGTCCAGCGACACTTCTTTGTGAACAGCTCTTTATTGTAAGGATAGGACAAGACTGGGGAATAGGGGGCAGGGGAAGCTCTATTTATAGACACACTGGTACAGAGAAGAAAGATACATTTAAGCGGGAACCAATAATATTCAAACTTTCCGGCGGGACCCAATCAGGCTGTGGATTGTGCTTGTACTCTTTAAATTGACCAATGACATTACTCCACCCGGCTGACAGAATATCTTAATTAATACACAACAGCTGCAGCCTTAGTCACTTTAGGACACTGTCTCCTAGCAGTATGACACCTATCAAATGCCTAAAAGAGAGTGTGAATCAATTGGGAACCTGGCTTGCTGCAAAGGCATCCCTTTATTTAGGTGAAAAGAGAGCTAGAATAGATCGCAAAAGCAGCAGCTATGACATACTCCCAAGCCTACGGTCATCCATTTTGGAGAGGGAAGAAATAAACTGGAGATCTACCTTCCTGGAAACTTGCTTTATAAAAAATGGACTAAGCTTCAGCTAACTTTCATATTGGTTATGCTGCGATATACTGGAAAAATATACATAGCCTTTTTCTCTGTGTTGTATATTTATGTAAAGCTAGCGTGCAAGTCATGTGACTAGTCAAGCAAAATGGCTGCATCTGCAGTGGAGAAGGCGTTTTGAGTTCTTGAATTGAGCAAAACAGAATCTGTAACTTGTGCAATGACATTTTCGATTGTGATTTGGGGGGAAAAACCTCCAAGCAGAAAATGTATCTACAAATGGCATAAAAAAATGTGAAACTACAGGCTGTTTGTGCAAACTTAGAAGTCCTGGAAGTGTGTGTCGGAAGTCATCAATAGTGTTTGCACCACCATTCAACGAAGCCCGGGAAAATCAACACGTAGTGTGAGTCGTGTTTGGGCAGATAAGGATTACCGGTTCGATGTGTGTCGTTTGACAATGGGTGCACATAGAGAACATCTGTGACTGTTTCTAAAAAAAAAAAAAAAAAAAAACTTTAAATATTCCCCTACAAGTCTGTTACAGGTAATATATATTACATTCTTCTTTTTTATAGTGCATTGAAACGGTATATTTAATTATTAATCACCCTGTATTAAGATATAAAGAGGTTCACACACCTACAAGTGCAATCATACATGTCACCTATTCCATCTCAGTCTTGCAGCGAAGCCACTTGGAGGAAAGCAATCCCCAGCAGACCTCAAATATATCCTAATCTGCACTTAAATTTGAGAGTGGATGTAGCTGTGATGCACCAGGCTCCAGTACTCCAGATAAAAATAATTAATGAAAAGGGAAACTAATACAGGTTGTAAAGGGCAGTAAAATTAGGGCATCTGGGAGAGAAAAGTAGATTTGACAGTTGGTGGCCTCTGTAAAAATTTGTTTGCAGCTGTAAAACATTTAATGTTAGGATCCTTTAATTCAGACATTTTTGTTCACCATTTCAACTGACTATGGAAAGCAAGGCTGAATGTCAGATATCTAGGCCTATGTTTCAGACAACAGGGGGCTTTTATAATCAATATCACCAGTGCATCCAAATGAGCTGGTTATGTCTCTTCTAAACCTCTGGTAATAACATGCTTCTTTTGCTAGTATACTAACGGAATGACTCACAGCATTTTACAGCTGCAGTTTCTGAATAGACTTTACTGTATTACCCATTACAACACTTTCATCTGGCAGTAACAAACACTTACTTCTCGAAATGAGGGAACCGCCAGAAGGCCCTTGATGCTGGATCTCAGTGTCCGGGCTGAATGATGGGGTGGAGACGCTCCTGCAGGTATACTGGACTGAGACCTTTTAGGGCTTTAAAGGTCAGCACCAACACTTTAAGAGAGCCAGTGTGGTGTAGTGGTTAAGAGCGGTGGACTTGTAATGTGGTGAACCAGGTTCGCGTCTCCGCTCCTCCACATGCAGCTGCTGGGTGACCTTGGGCTAGTCACACTTCTCTGGAGTCTCTCAGCCCCACTCACCTCACAGAGTGTTTGTTGTGGGGGAGGAAGGTAAAGGAGAATGTTAGCCGCTTTGAGACTCCTTTGGGTAGTGATAAAGCGGGATATCAAATCCAAATTCTTCTTCTTCTTCTTCTTCTTCTTCTTCTTCTTCTTCTTCTTCTTCTTCTTCTTCTTCTTCTTCCAGATCATCATAGCCACATCTTTGCACTAAAAATCATCCTTGTTGGAAAGCAATGTTGTAATAGATCTGAGAACATTTTTGGTAAGACAGGAAAGCCATACCACTTCTACCATAATCTTTTGATGATTCTTCAACTCACAAATACAGTATTGCTTGAACATTGCAGTTCAGAAAAGACCTACAATTTTATGGTGCATAATCTCGTGTTTTTGTTTATCAGTGTTTGCATTTGTCAGTTGCTAAATATAATATAAAATAATATAATATAATACACTTTTAGTTTTACTTCAGAAAATTGAATACAAGAACCTATATTTGTGATATAGAAGGGGAAGAAATGGAGGCAGTGAGAGATTTCACTTTCTTGGGTTCCATGATCACTGCAGATGGTGACAGCAGTCACGAAATTAGAAGACGCCTGCTTCTTGGGAGAAAAGCAATGACAAACCTAGACAGCATCTTAAAAAGCAAAGACGTCACCTTGCCGACAAAGGTCCGTATAGTTAAAGCTATGGTTTTCCCAGTAGTAATGTACGGAAGTGAGAGCTGGACCATCAAGAAGGCTGATCGCCGAAGAATTGATGCTTTTGAATTATGGTGCTGGAGGAGACTCTTGAGAGTCCCATGGACTTCAAGAAGATCAAACCTATCCATTCTTAAAGAAATTGGCCCTGAGTGCTCACTGGAAGGGCAGATCCTGAAGTTGAGGCTCCAGTACTTTGGCCACCTCATGAGAAGGGAAGACTCCCTGGAAAAGACCCTGATGTTGGGAAAGATGGAGGGCACAAGGAGAAGGGGACGACAGAGGATGAGATGGTTGGACAGTGTTCTCGAAGCTACTAACATGAGTGTGGCCAAACTGCGGGAGGCAGTGAAGGATAGGCGTGCCTGGCGTGCTCTGGTCCATGGGGTCACGAAGAGTCAGACACGACTGAACGATTGAACAACAACACGTTTGTGATGCTGCAAATGCAGGTGTCATTTTGAACAGAGATTAAAACCCTCAACATATTTTAAAATTCATTATTTAGTGGCTTAAACTTAGCTCCAGTTGCAATATTATGAACTACTTGGGAAAATATACCCATGCCTGAACCCATAATGCCTTGCATGCTGAGACACGGAGCAGTGGAGACATAGAAGTTGGCAGGGGAGAGGAGGGAAATGTCTCCCTCCACTAAGGGAAAAGGAACTGAGGAGATGTTGAGGGAAGTTAGAAAGTGAGATAAAAGGCTACTACAGTGGTATCCCATGTTACGCACGTGATCCGTTCTGGATCGAGCTACATAACGGGCGTGCTTAACACGAACGCCCCGGGGGGGGGGAATAAAAACCTGGAAGTTCGCACATTTTTGTGCTTCTGTGAAGTGCGCACAATGCTTTGCGCACCTGCCATTGTGCATGCTCCTGGGAGGACTTCCGGGTCGCGGAGGTCTGTAATTTGAACGTATGCAACATGGGGCGTATGCAACTTGAGGTATGACTGTATATAACATAATGAACAACAGACAAACTGGGATTGGAAAAGGGGGAATATCAGAAGAAACAGGACAAAAAAGTGAATGTACATGGCCATGGAAGAGAAAATGGGAGAAAAAACCACAAGAGATGGGTAAAATATTTTTGAGAGACTGGGTGGAAATACAAAAATATAAAAGCAAAATCTTTCCCCACTTAAAGCTGGATAAGCTTTCCCAATACCACCGGGAAAAGTGCCTGTATTTAGCATGAGGAAAACTGACATAGTTGATTCTTTCTGAGAGGAAAATGCTGAAGTAAAAAATAGCCATTTCCAAAGATTGATTTGATACCAGTAGAAAATTATGCAAGTAATTGCCAGCTCCTTGTGCCAAACTCTGCCTTGCCACCATTTTGTAACTTCTTCTGCCCCTGCACCACCATTTTGGGTCTGGTGGGTCTTAGTCATGTGGGCCCTGGGGATAGGCAGTTTAAGAATTTACAATCTAAGTAATCCTGAATATTACAGTCTGCTCCATTTATTCCAGCTAGTGAAGTATAAAAGTTTAATTCATATATTTTTACCAATTTGAACATTGAGTTTATTTTAATGCCTACTCTGTATACATTATACCTCCATGTACCATCAGATAATCAAAGCTTGATTCTGATTCTGTAATAATATAATAACATATATATAATATATAGACATATGTTTTCTTGGAAGTAAGCCCCACTGTGTTCATGGAGCTTACACCCAGGTAAGTGACTGTGTGCTCCCTTAGTATTGTGATAAAGTTCAATACACCCAACTGCTTTGGGTGGGAGGAATATTCATCTGTTGCTATTGGAGAGGCATGTAGTATACAGCCTTTTTCTGAGGCAGGTCATTGATCAATCTAGACCATTGCTGCCTACTGTTGGATGGCAGCAATTCCCCAGGATCTGGTGCAGCCTTTTCCATCCTCTGCTATGGTGGAGGTGTTAGGGATTGGTTCTGGGACTGTCTGTGTGTGGACTTTGTTACTATGGTCTGTGACTTCATTGCCTTTCTTCAGGTCCAACCTAAGCTACTTTGAAACCAGTCAATGTCCTCTTGGTTGAAGGATGAAACTATGCATATGTATCTATCCTATTTCCAACTGACCTTAAAGATAGAAAGATCCGCTGGTAAGAGTCTGGTGTAACATTTAATGAGGCAGCTTCCCTCCCCCTCCCCTTCCACAAAAAACCTGCTTTCTATTTTGTCTCAGTACGCCTCTTACTACTAAGTGTTCACCATGGAAATTTGGAACTGGGTCTGAATTTGTAGTTTCCATGGCAATCAGGATGTGATTGCAATGATGTAGGGCCAAATGAGTCCTTGGAATAATGCCAAGAGAAGGCAGCTTTCCTAAAATGTTTGCATGCCATTCATTTGCTATATCACCCGGTGTACAAAATTCTAAATAACTAATATATTGTAGGGGTGCGGGTGGCGCTGTGGTCTAAACCACTGGGCTTCTTGGGCTTGCTGATCAGAAGGTCAGCGGTTTGAATCCCCGTGATGGGGTGAGCTCCTGTTGCTCAGTTGCAGCTCCTGCCAACCTAGCAGTTCAAAAGCATGCCAAAAAGTGCAAGTAGATAAATAAGTACCATTCCGGCAAGAAGGCAAATGGCATTTCCATGTGCTGCTCTGGTTTCGGTGTTCCGTTGCGCCAGAAGCAGCTTAGTCATGCTGACCACATGACCCAGAAAAACTGTCTGCGGACAAATGCTGGCTCCCTCGGCCTGTAAAGCAAGATGAGTAATTTATACCCCGCCCATCTGGCTGGGTTTCCCCAGCCACTCTGGGCGGCTTCCAACAGAATATTAAAAACACAATACAGCATTAAACATTAAAAACATCCCTAAACAGATGTCTTTTCAAAGTAAGATAATTGCTTATTGCCTTGACATCTGATGGGTAGAGGAGGTGATCAGAGAAAGGGCTCAATACAGCTGTTCTCCTGAAAGAATGTTGTGTTATCCTCCACAGGCAGGATGGGGAGCTTGTGGCCTTCCAAACATTGTCGGGCTCCAACTCCCAGAATGGCTAAAGGTAAGAGATAATAAGATTTGGAATTCAACAGCACCTGCAGGGCCACAAGCTCCAAGTACCTATACTGCAACACCCACAACTGTCATGGCCCAGGAATCAGCTTCACCTGTTGAACAGCAGCCTGAAAGGGGAGGTGGTGGAGGAGGTGCTGATGAGAACCATCTGCCTACAGTCTTCTTAAGCAGAGTTTCCAGCAGCAGTCAGATGCTGGTAACAACGCTTGTAGTTCATGGCCCTACCTTGCTGCTTCCTGCATGTCTTGACCCTTGACCATCGGATTCCTTTACAGTACTTCTGGACTGTCTCACCACACGGATTGCTGTTTGCTCGACCCTAGGGCTGGACCTGACCTGACCTTGCAAGCTGATTCTGCCTACAGGCAAGTACCGGGTACACCTCAGAAACTCTCTTTGCTGGTTGGCCTCCCACTCCACTGAGATCTGCATGTTGCTGCTTAGCAACAAGACTATGACAACAACTTGGTCTGATGCAACTGTTCAAGCATTGTTCTCTCATGCCACACGTCTGGTACTGGTGTTTGGTGAGAGTTCAAACCCCAGCCACAAAGCTTGATGGGATGAGTCCCTGTCTCTCAGCCTCCCCTAACTTATAGTGGTGTTTTGAAGATAAAATGGGCAGAGCAGAACCATGTACCCTTGTAGGATGGGTGGATTTCTCCCTATTAGGAAGGAATAGGGCTGCAGCCTTAGTCACTGTCTCCTAGCAGTATGACACCTATCAAATGCCTAGAAGAGTTTGTGAATCAATTGGGAACCTTGCTTGCTGCACAGGCGTCCCTTTATTTAGAAGGTGAAAAGAGAGCTAGAATATATCACAAAAGCAGCAGCTATGACATACTCCCAAGCCTATGGTCATCCATTTTGGAGAGGGAGGAAGTAAACTGGAGGTGTACCTTTCTGGAAACTTGCTTTATAAAAAATGGACTAAGCTTCAGCTAACTTTCATATTGGTTGTGCTGTGATATACTGAAAACATACAAAACCTATTTCTCTGTGTTGTATATTTATGTAAAGTTGGAATGCTGACAGTCTATATTTAAAAGCACAGCTTTCGGATGTTTACGGATGGGATTATGTGGTGGAATTAGCACACTTTGCCATCTGTCTGTACAGATTTTTTTGTTGCTTCTCAAGGTCTGTGTAGAAAAATATGTATCTCATATAAAATTGTGATGCTTTAGTAGAGATTGCTTTATTGCAGAGGGTTGGACTAGATGACCCTTAGGGTCCCTTCCAACTCTACAAATTTGTGAAATGTGAAAGCTGGCTTTCTTGCGCTTGTAATGTGAATGGGATGATGTATATGCCTTCACCTGCAGGGAAAAGTTAAGCAGGCTGAGAAGAGAGAGGCTGGATTTAATGGGCCGTTCAATGGTATTTAAATAGGAACACTGTAAGACCTTTATTTTTACAGAAGCTCTAATGGATACCAGGATTAGAGTTTGTGGGATGCTTTATTTATCAGATTTTAATTAACAGTTTTGAATGTAGGGTGGGGTGGTTGTTGTTGTTTAGACCTTGGTTTTGTCCACACTCTTGCCTTCCACATGGAGAAAGCTAGAAAACTGGATAAATGAATGAATGAAAATGCTGCTGCTCTTTCCAGTCCCCATGTTTTCTATCCAGCATGTTGGGTATTTGGTCTACATGTGATCCAAATCTGAGGTGGTGACTGGGTAGCTGAATGGGGCTAGATTAATGGCATGATTTTTTGTTTATTTTATTACATTCATACCCCACGTTTCCTCCAAGGAGTTCAAGGTGGTGTACACTGTTCTCTCCTTCCTCATTTAATCCTCACAAGAACCCTGTGAAGTAGGTTAGGCTGGGAGGCAGTAGCGACCGGCCCAATATAACCCAGTGGGCTTCATGGCTGAGAGTTAATTCAAACTCTCGTCTCCCAGATCCTAGTCCAACACTCTAACCACTATACACACTGGCTCTCTGATTTGGTTAGAATTGTTGTTTGTAATAGGAAGGAGTCAATCTTTTTTGGTGTTTGTGTGTGTGTGAGAGAAAGAGAGCTTTTGAGAATCATCAGAATATGACCTGCCCATGTCATCATTGCAAACTGGACAGCAAAAACAGGTGGAAGTCAGTTTTGGTTTAGCTGCATTGTACCACATGGTTGTTGTTCTACATAGTGAGCCACTTCTGTGCACTGGTTCACTATTTGGATCTGACCCCAGGGGCAAGAGCTCATGGACCTGATTGAAGACTGCAGGAATACTTGATGGAACTGAAATTTCCACAACTACCTCCTTATAGAGACAGGAAGCCTATATTGTATTTTCTGCATCATTTAAAGTGATAGTAACCATATGGGATGAGCATTTAGAAGGGATGGAAAATTTGTCTATTTCAACTTTCTCTTTTTCCTGATCTTAAATTCAGTTCCCCATAGTTTCACTTCGGATTGTATTTTTTTTTAACATTCCCACAAACATTAGCATTTCAGTCCATGTTCTCCTAACATATATATTTTGCATGCTGTTTTGACTAATATATGCATTCTTGCAAGGTGTTTTGCGTGTCATTTTCATGGGTATGTACATTTTTATGAACAGTTTCCACTAATATACACATTTTTTGGTACACGGTTGTAGAAGAGCACAGCAAAATCTGGAGTAGTGTGAATTTCAAAGGACAGCTGTACAGTATTTGGGTTCACATATTGTTTCTTGAAAGGTAAATTAGGTACCATAGGTTCATCGTAAGATGCAAACTGAACCAAATTTCCACCCACCCCAGTCTTCAGCAAGTTCTTATGTAATTCTAAGATTTTACAAGATGGTATGCTGTGCACTATTTAATTTTTTTCCTGCAGAATATATATTTGATGTTGGCGTGCTAACTGGAGATAACGCAGCATCTGAAATACATACTTAAGGAGACCTCTTGTGTTTGTTGTTAAGTACTACAGGTTTAATATTATTTTAATACAGAATTATTTGTGACAACCCAGAACAATTGCAATTTCCAATTCTACATTTGGATGACATTATGTGTGCACATCTCATTGGATATAAAGGCCATGCTAGTGTTATTTCTGTTCCCCTTTCATTTTAAATTACTTTAGTTTGTAAGCACGTGGACAGTCTCTATGTTGTGTTTTATGTTATTTTGATTGCTTTATAAACAATGAGAAATACAGTGATAACATTAACAGTGGCTAGACCTTTCCCACACAAAGCTCACATGTATTTTGATAAAGGGGTGACTTATACATGTAGGTGTTTCAAAAATACCATGTTCATGTATTTTTCTACTTGCATGTTGAGGTCACCAAGCCACCCCTCAAATAACACACACTTCACACAAGAAATTAAGCTTAAGGTTTTTGGCATAATTTTGGCCACAACTTAATTAAATTACAAAATGTGAGTGGTTGCTTAGGCATTGGTTCCGACTATCTGTCCCCGTTTGGGGACAGACTGACATCCACCCGCCTTGCGTAAAGTCAGTAAAGGGAAAACACTTTGGGGAGAATGGGGGCTGGGGGATCGTGCCCTCACCTCTCCCCTAATGTTCCCAGGGGCTCTTGCGTGGGCCTAGCCCCTGACCAGGGGATGCGGACAAAAGCATGGTGAGCCCCTGGATTCCTTTAACAGAATTCCCCGTGCAGCAGCAGCATTGGAGGGGCAGGCACAGCCAACCACTTCCCCTCCACCAACCAATTTTAACCAATGCCTAACCGCAACCTTACAAGTTGTGACTAATTGCTACGCAGTAGGCGAAAACCAAATGGCACCAGCCAATCAGCCAAACGGAAAATATCCTACCAGGCCCCTGCCCCAAAAGCAGACGACCCCATGACAGGCATAGCAAGGTCAACGCAGAAGCCTAAAATTGTAGGGAGGAGGGCGGGTGATCCGGTGCATGCAGCGAAGAGGGGCTGCGTGCCAGAAACATATATAGCCTCTGGGCTGTCCATCAAAAGTTGCAACATTCAATTCTCCCCAACAACCCACAGAACCCAATCATAGTCCTTGGCCATCTAAACGATCCCACCCAGCAACAGAGAGGTGTTTTGCTGGCCCCCACCGCAACGTGTGCTCTCCATGAAGGAGAACTCGCTTTGTGAGTGGCTACAGAACACAAAGCATCATGTAAGAAGCAGCCTTCAGACTTCCTATCATGAGGGCATGCTAAATTGAATGTGCATGCTAAATCTTTGTGCATGATAAACTGAATGCGAAAATCTATGATCGTACTAAGCTCAGTTGCCTCAGACCCTGCCAACATGGCCAATGTTCAGGCACGACAGAAATGGACTAAAGCTGTTTGGCAGTGGAACAGACTCCCACAAGAGGTGGTGGACTCTTCTTCCTTGGAAGTTTTTTTTAGCAGAGATTGGGTGGTCATCTGTCATGGATGCTTTAGTTGAGATTCCTGCATTGCAGGTGGTTGGACCAGATGACCCTTGGGTCACTTCCAACTCTAGGATTCTATGAATGGTGATAGGTTCCCCACTTCTGCCTTATAGTGTATGGGCAGTAAAGAGGAAACAACACCCATACCGTGCTTGGAGCTGCTTCAAGTGTGAGGCAGGAGATGTCTAATAGCTCTCACCTTGAGTAGAAAGAAAGTCTACTGAAGCTGACAGTTGGCCAGAGGAATGAAGTTGCATTCACAATTCAGGTATAAGGTCTTTGCATCTTGTTGCAATGATAAATAACTGACGCGTCGAACAGAAGAGTGAGAATGGAGGGAAGGCCTCGAGCCACGCATGAGGCTCCCATTTATTGAAAACTTCACAGCTAAGTTAACCATTAACATACACAGAGAACTCCAAAGACCAAATAAGGAATGGTGTGCCTTCTAATACCAAATATGGAAAAGCCCCTCCTAATGGCACACCCTTTTCCTCCCTTCATTGAGTACGTGACTTGATGCATGCTTACAGCTCTCTCACTCACCCCCTCCTCTAAACACCTCATGATCCCCAGTACTTTTCCACCTATTCCTTTGTTCTCCTGCTCTGCCTAAACATGTGTTTCCCAACTTGGTGCCCACAATGCCCACAGAGCCATATGGCATGCCAAATGAAGGCTCTGTAGCTTGGCTAATTAAGTGTGGTATGCCAACACTGTATATTAATTATTCTATCTTGACAGTATCTTGACAGAGAGGCGTGGTATGCCAGCGCCTGGCTAAACTATAATTCCCACAGCATCTGACATCCCCAGCTGTTGAATCTACACTATCTAATGGGTGGTCCATTCTATTTTGCTGCCTGAGGTGAAACAGAAAGTGCCAGCTCCCTCCACCAAAGCTTCACTTACTGAGGTTGCATGGTGGCAGCTTCTCACGAGATCTCTTGTGAGATTTCTGCCATTGCCTTTCCTCATTTCTCCAGTGCCAGGGATGGGTGGGGCATATGCAGGGACAGTGCCCTTTGGGATTCGGCCACCTGAGGTGACTGCTCAGGCCACCTCATGGGCAAACCAGCCCTGCTGTCAAAAGATGGCTGAGATGGGGTGGTGTAGGTGCTGTGAACTAGGCCAAGGAAAGGGCACTGAATAGGCTGTATGATAGTCTTTACTTTGATATGGGAAATAAAGGGCTTAGGGCAAAGATGGGGCCTGTGGCACTTCCCAGCCAGCATGATAAATTATTGGGAATGGCAGAAGGTGCTGTCCAGCAACACCTGCAGGGCTTCAGGTTCCACACCCCTGACACAGGGCCACAGACGTTTTCTTCTGTTGTCAAATCATATTGCCAATGATACAGTGGTTCCATTATGCTGTTTTCCTTCTGGAATTGACAAATGGTAGCACCCAGGGAAGTAGTGTGTACCCAGGGACTGTCTGTTGCTTGCCCTTAATGCATACCTCTAGTTGAGACATTTTTTGTTGTTAAAAATTGTGGGGAAATGATTGCCAATCTGCAACAATGTTTGTTAGTGTGTTAATCATTTATTTACCCCATTCATTTTTGGCCCAAAACAAATCCCTACCCCTTGGGAAATAACATTTTTATAAAGTGCACTATAAAAGCAGCATGAAGGGTTTCCAAAGGCAAAACAAGCTTTTGAACTTTTTTGCAGTAGAAAGGGAAGATGTGACTTTTGTGTGCTGGCAATGCTTTTACCTTTTTACCAACAGTGTGCATTGGTATCGAGTTTATTGTGGCTTAACCTTATCTAAAACGAATGAAAGCATAGAAGCTTCCACCTCTATGAAGTGTGTATTGATTTCTGCCTTTTTCTTTCTTGTCTGTTCTTGGTGGTCGGCTGTCTCCCTAATGTGGCCATTTGCAGCTACTGCAGGCTTTGCTTGAATGCTCCTTGTAGGAGAGTAAAAGAGGTCAGTCAATCAGCTACCAAACTAGAAATAGGTGCAATAAGGCTGAAATATTATACAGTGGTACCTTGGGTTACAGATGCTTCTGGTTACAGACTCCGCTAACCCAGAAATAGTACCTCGGATTAAGAACTTTGCTTCAGGATGAGAACAGAAATCGTGCAGCGGTGGCGCGGTGGCAGTGGGAGGCCCCATTAGCTAAAGTGGTACCTCAGGTTAAGAACAGACCTCCAGTACGAATTAAGGTCTTAATTTGAGGTACCACTGTATACACTTAACTGGGAATCAGCTGCATGATACACAGTAGGATGTATGTCTGAGTGAACATGCATAGGAGAATGGTGTAAAAAATAGTATAAGCGATCTATATTACCGTACCTTTTGGAAATTCAAATTAGCAATGTTTTGTTGAAGGAAGGTACAGCAGCTCAGCTGAAAGCAACACAGTTAATTACAGGGATCGGGGAGGATCTAGTCAATTCCTGATCATAATCTAAAATATGTTATACTGCAATGCAGGTTTAAGAAACTGGCTCTGGTAGGTGGGCCCAATCCTTGTTTCCTCTACCCCTCACAGGGTATGTTATGCTTACAAATGTATGCATGGTTATGCACACTTTATCCTAGGATATGCCTTTTTGTATGTGTTAGTTGGCTGGAGTTCTGGACTGCAAAGTTCAAAGAAGTACAAATTTTGAAGGTTGTGTTTAGAATCATGGACTCCCAGAATTGTAGAGTGGGAAGGAATCCTGAGCATCATCTAGTCCAAACTCTTGCAATTAAGGTATATTTTTGCTGAACATGGGGCATGAACCCATGACCATGAGATTAAGAACCTCATGCTCTATCGACTAAGCTAGCGTGTACTGCTTTGGAAAGCTAGGGAAGTTCACCTTCAAATGTGAACTGAATCAAATTGATTTCCCATCCCTAGTGTGTAGACAAGCTTCAGACAAGGATAGAACTGTTGCTGCCCCCCAACGTAAAAAGTTTTATGGTCAGCAGAAATGGAGCACATGTATCTTTCTTCCATTACAGCATTTCTGTTGCTGGTATGGCGATGGTAACTACAGGTGAAGGTTAAAGAACTTCAGCTCTGGGGACAAACAAAGCTGTGGATTCCAAGTATGTGTTCCTTGATAGTTTAGGAATATGCATTTACCCTGAACATTTTTATAGTTTACTGCAGTAAAACCAACTGATATTAGCCTAGCCATGTATGAACCTGATTAATACATTATTAGCCCTGAGCGTCACAGAATAAGTATTTTATCCTCTGTTTCCTGTGTCCAGTCCACCAAACTCCAACACTCTACCCACGTTCTTAAGAATGGATGAGATGTGAAATGCCTGAGTTCTTTGAGCTTTTCCTTTGGAGGTTCAGCAGCAGCTTCTTGCTGTCATCAGTTTTAATTGAATTTTTAAATTTGTATTTTAATCTGTTATTTTAAATAGATCGTTTTTATGTTTTCTTGCTGTGATTTTAATTGATGTTAGCCGCCCTGAGCCCGGTTTTCTGGCTGGGAAGGGCGGGGTATAAATAAAATTATTATTATTATTATTATTATTATTATTATTATTATTATTAGGTGGGGTGTCAGAGAACCCAATGCATTATCCAATGAAAAATCAAGTTGACAAAGTCAACTTTCTCCTGTTAGTCATCTAGTGAAAAAAATTAATGCATTGTGAAACTACTAAACTATGAAGGTTCATGTGTCGATAGTGCCATCTCTGATGAAAATAGAGTAGAACAGCAATACTTACTTCATGTAAACTCATTTTTAAGATGTCAGCTAAATTAACAGCAGAGGGACATGCTTACTGTCAGAGCAATGACTTCCTAAGACACTAATGAGTTTCAGTAGTAATGCAGATGAAGTTTATTACTACAATAGTAGTATAGAAAGAAGCAAGAAAGCAGGTCCCTGACCCTAGGTTCAGAGACAGTAAAACAGTGAGAAAAATACTGAGAACTTTGAAACAGGATCTGCTGGCTGAGTGCTTGCATGTTTTAGAGCAAGAAAGCTGACCAGCAGAATGCAGTGTACTTCTTATCTACTAGTAAAGGCTACTTCTTCTTGCCAAGAAATAATAAAGGCAAATGCTATTTATTGTAGAGGGACGCGGGTGGTGCTGTGGGTTAAACCACAGAGCCTAGGGCTTGCTGATCAGAAGGTCGGCGGTTCAAATCCCCGTGGCGGAGTGAGCTCCCGTTGCTCGGTCCCAGGTCCTGCCCACCTAGCAATTTGAAAGCACGTCAAAGTGCAAGTAGAAAAATGGGTACCACTCCGGCGGGAAGGTAAACAGCGTTTCCGTGCACTGCTCTGGTTCGCCAGAAGCGGCTTTGTCATGCTGGCCACATGACACGGAAGCTGTATGCCATCTCCCTCGGCCAGTAACGCGAGATGAACGCCGCAACCCCAGAGTCAGACACGACTGGACCTAATGGTCAGGGGTCCCTTTACCTTTACCTTTATTTATTGTAGGGGAAACTTACAGGCTATACTTCCAGTCTTCAAACCTACCCACTACCTGAAGCCTTTGCAAAGTGATGATGTATATATTGTTTTATGGTTTTGAAGAAATGCTCATGAGGCCTTCCTGTCATTTTGTTCCTCTTTTTTCTTTCTTTCTTTCTGAGGGGGTGGCAACATTTGGAGTGAGATTCGCTTTATCCAACTCCATTGCAGCTACCGCTCTACCCAAAAACTTAGTTTGCAATCAAGAAAGGGTTTTTTTTGGCTGGAAACCAGCATATGCCATGTGTATTGCATGATCTAGTTTGGAGCTCCATTGCTTTTTCTTCCAAATAAACTTAGTGTCTTGCATTTTTACTTCACTCTGCCTGAAAAGGCCTCTCCGAGAGGGTTACAAAGATGTAGTAGTGTGACAAGCCACTGCTCTCAGGCTTAACAGTCTTCATGGAGAGTGCGATCCCATCCAAAACAAGTTGAACACATAAGCACATATCCACTTGTCCTCATCCAATTCCACCACTAATCTCAGGCATCTGTTTAGGATCTTCTCTCTTCCTCCCTGGGATAATTTCACCCAGCAGTTTTATGCAGATGTTCAAGAACATGGGAGACAAGACTGACCCACACAACAGTGTACATAAATTAGGCATGTCTATTTCAATAGGTTTACTCTGAGTAGGACTAACATTGGACACAACCCCTCTAAGACCTTTGGAGACCTGCTGGCAGTTCTGGGCTAGATGGACCAATGGTTTTTACTTAATATAAGGGAACACTGTTTATTCCTAGGACATGGAAATGTTCAATTCAAAAAGGCAATATTTAGTCATGTACATATGAAACAAGAGACATTCAGAGCTGGGGGGGGGGGAATTACGGCATACTACCACTCCTCCATCTTCCACTAATGCATCCCTTTATTTTCTTCCCTTTTTTGCTGAGTTTCTTCTTGCCCATTTTAACAGAAAAGCACAGAAGCAACGCTTTGTTATTGTTCAGAGTGGCAGGGCATTTTAAAAAACGTTTTAAAGCCCTTCTTTATGGTGTGTGGGCTGTAGATTACATTGTACTGTGGCTAGATGGCAATGTATCTTAAGCAAAGAGCTGCTGTGGGCTATGGATTTATGCCATTCTTGAATTTTTCGGAACTGCTGCTTTGCTTCAGAATATCCATGCCTAATAAGGTTTTGGCTTGATTCTGTGTTTGTTGGGGAGGGACAGAAGAGAGAGATGGGGACTAAACCAAATAGAGGAAGAAAGTAATTTATTTGTTGAACCAGCGGGGTGGGGGAGATCACCCAGAAATGCTATCAGACAGGAGCTAAATCATAATCTGGTTGGTTTCTTTTAGCTCTTTCTGTGCCATCTGTTGCTTCTCCACCATCCCAGCAGGGACAAGAAGAAATGACAGAGAATCCCATTGTACCTCTGGAATCATGAGCAGATTGAAGGTGTGAGGGGCTCAACACACACACCAGTCCAAGCTCTGTGCAGACTGCAACACGGAAACTTTGTCGACAAAAACTATGTAGCCCAATTTAGTGGTGTGAAATCTGCAGCTATCAGCAAGTATACAACAGATAGGTCAGCTGTGGGTTGGCAGGCAGCTGAAAATATGACTCAGTCCACTGATTTGTATTCATGCAGGTACACTTTTAATCATCTTGTTTATTGGACATGATTTCAAGGGCATGAGTGGTGTTTTGATTTAATCACCATGCCTCCTAAGAGTACGAAGAGACAGGAATACCAATCTTAAGACTCCTCACACGCCATTTTTTAAGGCAGAGGTTCTGAGGGTACAGTTAAAAATGTAGAGCGTAAATGTCACCAAGAGGTGCTTGAAAACATGTGCTTCATATAGGAATACTTGCTAGAGTTGCGGGATCGGCCATAGTTACCTGTTACCTGGATCCTTAGACCAAGGCTAGAGAAGGACCTACTTTACTTCTTTCTACTCCCAGGGTTCCTGTGTCTATTAGTGTGAGGTGTGCAGCCTCTTCTCTAGAAAATTGCACATATATTCTTGTTGGAAATGTCCAGTCATTCTTTGCCTGCCATTCTGGGATTTGGCTTGAAACTAAGCAACAATATCATGTACAGTGTAAGAATTGTGTCTCTACTGTGGAGCTTTCTATGCTTCATCACTTACATCTGATTTTATATCTGGTCACTGTCTTTCCTATCCATCTATACAATAAAAATGTAAGAATGTCATCACGCAGTCTATACTGGAGGATTTGTAGAGCCGCATCACAATCCTGGATTTGCATGAAGTCTGGGCTGGGTAGGAGAGCAAATGTGATGGCAGGTGGCACAACGGCAGCAGCTGTGGCCTGGGAGAGTGAAGGCAGGGACACTGAGAGGGAGAAAGTGGTGGTTTAAAATAATGGCAGAAGTTTGAGTAAAGAGGGAATTGAGAGACACTGAGAGGGGGCAAGTGGCAATTTTAAACAATGACAAAGCAGAGCTGCAGTATAAAAGAGAAGTTGGCTTCAGAAATGGAGTTGGGAAGTTGAGAAGAGAAATGAGCTTAGTATTTGCATGGGTTGGGAAGGGGAAGTTCTAGGAGTTTAAGGTGCGGGGAATGGCAGGGGGTATGGCGAGCCGAACAAGCAGGGACACAGCCCCATGTAACCTGATATGATGGTTTCATGTGCAGAGTAGGCAGCTGGAGCAGCTCTAAATCTGTATTTCCCTCCTGTCTTCATCCCCATAGTGTCTTCAGGTGGAATCATAGAAAAGCAACCTTTTTTTTTAAAGGTAGGTTTTACATTTACACAGATGTTTTTGACAACATGGAAAGAAACTGTAGTGTTTACCATTAGCCAGTAGAGTGTGCTCAGTCCTATCTCAGTGAATCGGCGATTGCTCCTGCTTTTCTAAGCACATGGAATACACTCCCAAATGGTATTTATAAATAGATCTCCCTAATACAGCAGGGCTGTGTACTGCAATCTTGCAGCCTATTAGCCTAAATAGAAATACATTCTGGAAGTGTTCCCTCTAATGTTAAAGAACGCCCTCTCAACATGCTAGTGGGGATGGCTTTTAAGGCATGAGGGGCTGGTGCCAGCTGGTAGTCTTATTTTCCTTGGCTCCAGGCTGGCTGGGAGTGGCACAGTCTGTGATTTGGATTGTGTAGCCTTCTGTTCACTCCACCCACAAGACAGGAACTTCCTCTTCTGTCCCATCTGCGAGGAAAGCAAGATGACAATGGGGATGTGTTAATGGAGTTGCCTTACAGGCCTGCCCTCCCTTCACCCATTTCCCCCTTTTTTCCTTGGCAGAAGCTTCCCATGGCATTGGGGTCAGATTAGATTTAGTGAAGGATGACTGAGGTGCCTTTCATCACTGTGTGTGCGCGCACATGCACGTGCACACACACAGGGCAGATCCACACCATACATTGAAAGCACATTCAGTTCATATTTAAAGCACATGGCATCTCCTGGGAAGTTCCTTAAGGGGGCTGGGAATTGTGAAACGACAGTTCCGAGAATTCTTTGGGGGAAGAGTGTGCTTTAAAGGTGCTTTTAATGTACGGTATGAATCTGCCCACAGACTTTCACATGAGATGTAAAAACTTACCGGTAGGTGGTGTGATACAGTGGCGTTCTTAATAGGCTGTTAGTTGGCAAAAACGTCACTGTATATTTTTTTATTTTGGAGTGGGGTTGTAAGAAGTTACCTTTGGCTTGCAAAATTCGCAAATTCTGTTTTGAAAAGGGGTAAGAAGTTTCTTAAAGATGCATCCAGAATCTAGTCAATTCAAAAAGTGACGTGCTATCACATTAGAGGCTCCTCCTGACACCTTTTCCATTGCACATTTATGTGATGCTATTGGGACAGTCGCACACAATCCTGCTTTCAAAAATGTTTATGCAAGCAGAGGTTTCTGGTGCTTATGCCTTTTCACTCCCAGTGTACTTCCTGACTCCATATTCTGTTAACATTCCCCCTTCCAACCTCTAGAACCAACTGTTGAGATGATAAGTATGCTCACATTCCAGCCATACAAATATATCCAAGGTAGGCACAGAGCTAGGCTGATGAGGGGTTGTCAGGGGACCAGCAGGGGTTAGCAGAGAGCACAATGAGGGGGTGTGAGGGATCTCAGATGCTGAGGTTACCGAGCAATGCCTGGAGAGTCCAAGCACGTCATGCAGCGGTGACGAGCAGGAACAGGGCGGAATGGTGGAGGGGCTGTCAGACTCTAGAGAGCCCAAACGCCACCTAAGCAGCCAACTGAGCAGCTCGGGAACAGAGGGGGAGGTGGCAGCCCCATCGCCTCAACAATGTAGGGGGCTCAAGTGGAAGGAAGAGAGGAGGAGATTTGGGGTGCCCCAACTACTGTGTTGGAGGCGTTCCCGCAAAGCGCCACTTCTGGGATCTGAAAGTGACTGAATGGGTGTTAGAACCTTAGCTCTGACTTGTACATATCTGCATAATAAAGCAGTGTAAATATACAGATCGGGAGTCTAGAGTTGTTACTCGTGGGAAGCACCACAACCGCCCTGACAGGGGTGTGGCCAGAGGAGAGCTTGGTGGGCCAGAGGGAAGGCCACATTTGGCACCTGTGCCTGAGGTTTGCCACCTCTCTTTTAAATGAATTTCAATTGTTGGAACAGCAGTGGCATATTGTAGTATATTTCCTTTCTCCTGTTTTTCTAAAAATGTTGTGCCTAAATGGTATCTTGTGTGATCTAACGTGAGCATGATATATTTGCATAGGTTGTAACATTTAAGTAGTTGATGACTAACCAGAACTGCTATTTGTATGGAGCTACTACAATAGAAAGGCGCCCACCGACCTACCTCAGAAAAGAAGAATGTGGGGATCTTTCTGAGACCTCTGTGCAGACTTATGGACCCCACCTGGTTCTCTCCACTTCAGCACGTGTTACCTGCTCTGTTGCCCCTGTACACATTATTTGAAAAGTTTGTCCCCTTTATCTTGAGTATTGACAAGCAAGGGAAACAATCTGAGGCAAACCAGGAGCTGGGGAACCACCAGCCATGGGATCAGACAACTAAACGGGACCAAAGTCACAGCCACAAGTCAAAGCAGGAGACAAGGTTGAGAAGCAAGGAGTACACGATCCATCTCCTGTCCAGTTCTAGCCAAATGGTCCCATATTGTATTAGTGTTCTGAAAAAAGGCAATTGCCATAGTATACTTGGTTGATTTCTAACAGCTGTCAATGGCATGCAACATTGTTCCATTTGAACCTCTTATCCCCCATTGCAAGCAAATATCTGATGTATAGGGAAAGAGAAATGACTATGTATGTTCCTGCTATTTGTGCCGCGCAAGCCTTTTACATCTCACGTCCCTGGTGATCTGTAATCACTTTACTGTGATTCTTCTGTGCTGTGACACCATAACAGAATATTAGATTATAGTGGCATAATGTCATACATAATAACATTAAAACATGGAAAGCCTGAAGCTTGACTCACTTTGATATTACATTCTCATTTTTAAAACCCAAATGCCATTTTTTATTCCAGAGGAGGCTGCTTCAATGTTTAAAATATTTTGAGTGTTACGGTAAAAATGCAAATACTATTTTTAAAGCTGTCTTTTCTCAACAGAATGCTATGCTTGTGCTACATGGCAGATAATGCACTTAATGGAAAGACAGGCAATTAATTATATTCCTTATTAGTTAATTTTGCTTGGCAAATTCAACAGAACTTGGTTATGCTCTATGAATCGAGGTAGACATATGGAGACCATTCTATAAAATCAACACGATTCAATAGATCTAAGGAGATCTTAACCTCTCCTTTCGTTGCATGGCATGATACTTGCAACGAGCCTATGAATTCAACAAACCAAGTGGTAAGGCTTTGCTGGACTATGCTACACAATGGTGAATTGATTGTAGCAAATGCTTTGGGGATGTATAGCCTTGCTATACTGTCTTCAAAAGCAGCTATCTGCTTGCTATGAAAACTTCTTTCTAGTAGGTCCACCATAAAGTCATTTGACTGTTCCTGTTCAGGGGATGCCTCAAAGTACAGTGGTACCTCGGACTAAGAACTTAATTCATTCTGGAGGTCCATTCTTAACCTGAAACTGTTCTTGAGGTACCACTTTAGCTAATGGGGCCTCCCGCTGCCGCGCGCTTTCTGTTCTCATCCTGAAGCAAAGTTCTTAACCCGAGGTACTATTTCTGGGTTAGCGGGTTTGTAACCTGAAGGTGCTACACTCAATATGCCAACAAGTTTGGAAAACTCAGCAGTGGCCAGAGGATTGGAAGATCAGTTTACATCCCAATCCCAAAGAAGGGCAGTGCCAAAGAATGCTCTAACTACCGCACAATTGCACTCATTTCACACGCTAGCAAGGTTATGCTTAAAATTCTACAAGGCAGGCTTAAGCAGTACGTGGACCGAGAACTCCCAGAAGTGCAAGCTGGATTTCGAAGGGGCAGAGGAACCAGAGACCAAATTGCAAACATGCGCTGGATTATGGAGAAAGCTAGAGAGTTCCAGAAAAACATCTACTTCTGCTTCATTGACTACGCAAAAGCATTTGACTGTGTCGACCACAGCAAACTATGGAAAGTTCTTAAAGAAATGGGAGTGCCGGATCACCTCATCTGTCTCCTGAGAAATCTCTATTTGGGACAAGAAGCTACAGTTAGAACTGGATATGGAATAACTGATTGGTTCAAAATTGGGAAAGGAGTACGACAAGGCTGTATATTGTCCCCCTGCTTATTTAACTTATATGCAGAATTCATCATGAGAAAGGCTGGGCTGGATGAATCCCAAACCGGAATTAAGATTGCCGGAAAAAATATCAACAACCTCAGATATGCTGATGATACAACCTTGATGGCAGAAAGTGAGGAGGAATTGAAGAACCTTTTAATGAGGGTGAAAGAGGAAAGCGCAAAATATGGTCTGAAGCTCAACATCAAAAAAACTAAGATCATGGCCACTGGTCCCATCACCTCCTGGCAAATAGAAGGGGAAGAAATGGAGGCAGTGAGAGATTTCACTTTCTTGGGTTCCATGATCACTGCAGATGGTGACAGCAGTCACGAAATTAGAAGACGCCTGCTTCTTGGGAAAAAAGCAATGACAAACCTAGACAGCATCTTAAAAAGCAAAGACATCACCTTGCCAACAAAGGTCCGTATAGTTAAAGCTATGGTTTTCCCAGTAGTAATGTACGGAAGTGAGAGCTGGACCATCAAGAAGGCTGATCGCCGAAGAATTGATGCTTTTGAATTATGGTGCTGGAGGAGACTCTTGAGAGTCCCATGGACTGCAAGAAGATCAAACCTATCCATTCTCAAGGAAATCGGCAGTGAGTGCTCACTAGAAGGACAGATCCTGAAGTTGAGGCTCCAGTACTTTGGCCACCTCATGAGAAGAGAAGACTCCCTGGAAAAGACCCTGATGTTGGGAAAGATGGAGGGCACAAGGAGAAGGGGACGACAAAGGATGAGATGGTTGGACAGTATTCTCGAAGCTACTAACATGAGTTTGGCCAAACTGCGGGAGGCAGTGAAGGATAGGCGTGCCTGGCGTGCTCTGGTCCATGGGGTCACGAAGAGTCGGACACGACTGAACGACTGAACAACAAACCTGAAGCATCTGTAACTTGAAGCGTCTGTAACCCAAGGTACCACTGTATGTTGCTGTGGGTTTGCAGAATAGCTGATCTTCTAATCACCAAACTTAAAACCATGGAGAAACCTGGTCTGAACAAAGACATTGGATTCTTATCTCATTATACATGACAAAGCTATCTTTAGCCATCTCACCCCTTGCCTTTCCCTGCCAGACTAATTGCAGCCGTTGAGACAACAGGTTTTCCACACCTATCAGCTGATCACCCATTCCCACCACACTTCTGAGCAATACCCCTCCCCACTCCCTCACTATATTTAAGGATCTGGTGACTTCTGTTTCAGTGTATCTGAAGAAGTGTGCATGCATACGAAAGCTCATACCAAGAACAAACTTAGTTGGTCTCTAAGGTGCTACTGGAAAGAATTTTTTATTTTGTTTTGACTATGGCAGACCAACACGGCTACCCACCTGTAACTGGAACTTCTGGATTCAGCCCCCCATCCCCCAGTCTGTCTTACCCTGATCTCTGTCTTGGGGCTGTGGGAGGCATTTTGCTTCTTGGACGCTTAGATTCAAGTGTACATGAACATTAAGCCCTAGATAGTGCCCTATATAATATTTTGTTTTACACTCAGGAGGAGAGTGGTTTTGATCTGTAATTACTGAACTGAATCTTTATTGCTCAGAGCCATAGGCCACCACAATTCAGTCCATCAATAATATAATATAGGATGCTTTGTTCTGCTACATCTCAAACTCAAAGAACAAGCAACTTTTTTATTTTTAAATTTTTAAATTTTTGCAGGACAGGTTATTGCACACCGAATGGATACTATCGTGGTGGGTTCTTTTTTCAGAAAAGACATTCCCTTATTTGGGATGCTAATGAAGCCTTTTCCTATAAGTTTGCAATTTCTGGGCAGATTCTAAAGTGACATGAGGTTGCTGGAGCAGAGGAAAAAATGTACTGATTCTGTGTATTGAAATTAGAATTTACGCTAGTCCTTGTTTTGTTTTTATGCTATGTCAGAATGTGCAAACAGCTCCTTCTCCTGAATGCTGAATTCATGGATGGGTGAGGGAGTGGCCACCAGGTGTGATCCCACTGTCCTTTACATATGAATGGCTTTTTATGTGAACACCTCTGTGCTTTTCTGGGTGTGTGTGTGTGTGTGTGTGTGTGATGGAATTTGCAGGCTGCAATTCCAAGAGGTATACATTGCTTCTTGTAGACTTCCTGCCACAGAATTTATTTTCTCGTAAGTGCTTTGTCTTGGGCAGGCTTCCTCAAACTCGGCCCTCCAGATGTTTTTGGCCTACAACTCCTATGATCCCTAGGTAGCAGGACCAGTGGTCAGGGATGATGGGAATTGTAGTCTCAAAACATCTGGAGGGCCGAGGTTGAGGAAGCCTGGTCTTGGGTACTGGGCAGACTTCATGCAGTATTGCTGTTTTGATACATTTAAACCGTGGGATTTATGTGGGGTGACATAACATCTGGGCTGGGGGAAATTTGGAGGCTGAAATGCACCAATAATTTTGTGTCTCCCTTTGGATAAACACCCAGGGATAAATTCAGTGTTATATATTGAGTTCTAGCCAGAACAACCTGGGACCCCAGTTTGGATATCTGGATAGCTGTCCCCTTTGAGATATGCCCAAACACCTGAGATATGCCTGAACAGCAGCATTTATGTTAATGAACAGCATCAACAGCAAGAATAGTAGCATAGTCAAAGCCATGACAGTAACCTGGGGTGCCAACTCCACTTCCTCTGAATGACTAGATGTGCCAATGAAAAGCTGTGCTGGTTGCCTGTACTCACAGCAAACTGTGCAAACTGTTAGCGGGGGTCTCACTCTCTTTCTCTGTCAAGAAACAAGCAAAATTGAAATATACTCAGAGTCCAGTGTGAATTTCATGCTCTTTATTCAGCTCATAGTAGTGAGGAATGCAGTTCCCCCAAAACGTTTGCTTTATATACACTATTTACACAATGGGGCCCCACGTGATTGGCTAATTCCGGGATACTCCTGTATGCCAATCGGAGTGCGGATTCACTTCCACCTGGAGCTGGATTGGGTGGCTCCTGCGGACCAATCAGACTGCTGCAATCTCAATCCTATTGTTCTGGGACCAATCAGACTGCTGCAATCTCAATCCTATTGTTCTGGGACCAGTCAGACTGCTGCAATCTCAATCCTATTGTTCTAGGACCAATCAGACTGCTGCATTTTGGATCCTATTCAACTCAGTACATAACAAAAATATTCCACAATACTGAACCAGTAGGCGGCAGTGGCATTTTCAGCATTATCCCATCCCCACAAAAAAGTGTACTGCAATTCAATTCAAAATCCTGCAAGTGGCAGAAGTCTTGGGTTTCAAAGCATGCACAAAATTCCTTGGTCTAAAAGAGAATATTGCAGGAATCTATGATTAGGAAGCTACCTTATACTGAGTCAGACCATTGATCCACCCAGCTCAGCATTGTTCATCGTGACTGGCACCAGCTCACCAGGATTTCAGGCTCCAAGTCTCAGCCCTAACTGGATTGAACCTGGGACCTTCTGAATGCACGGCAGATGCTCCACCGCTAAGCTATGGCCCCACCCATGCATGCAGCACAATTCTGTGAGTGTTCCACTGCTTCACTGAGGCTTACTCCTTAATAAGCAGATGCAGCACATCCCATTTCACAGCCTGAGGCAAAACGGCAACATGCCACCTTGCCCTGCTGCTACCCCACTGCTGCCACCTCCTTTCCTTGGGTTGCGAAGCTGTGGCAGCAGGTACCAGTGAGATCTTGCCAAATTCTTGCGAGATCTCACCAGAAATTGGTGGTGCCTGCAACAGAGGCAGCAGGGAGGGCAGGGCGCCTACAGGGGCACTGTCTTGGGGCTTCCACTGCCCAAGGTGGCAGCTTCACCCTGCCTCATAGACAGCCTGGCCCTGCTAGTAAGTGTCCTTCAGCTGCTGTCTCAAGAGAAGTAATTTTTTTTTCAAGGATCTGGAACAAGAGCATTTATAAATCTCTTAATCCTGAACCCTTGATAGACCTCAAAGTACTAACTCCCTATATTCAGGGTTGAGTGGTTTATGGATTGCAATCTGATCTTGATAATTTTCTTTGTGGGGCAAGTTGGTGTTGACCATTTACCAGATTAAAGTTAACTAGATCAACTAGCTGAAATTGGTATTTGTGGGGTATAACGATCTTGAGATAAAGTACTTGGCGCAAATGATTCGGAAGTAGCAAATAGGCCTGTTGTGTCAGTATGAATTGCAATGTGAGATGAGATTTTGCAATTGCCTTTTTATCATCTCCCAATTTTTATATTGCAGAAGAGCTCTATATATCATGGGGAACATTGTGGGTCCATCCATTGTGGCTTGCAGCCCCAGGGTTTAATTTGAACTGACATTCACCAGAGTTCAGCTTTGGCCTTCAGAATGAAAGGACTTGCCTGTTCCTTTCTGAAGAGTCAGGATGGAAAGGAGAGCATTTCTCTGCAATTATTTTACTTCAGGCTACTTCCTCAAATTTGGCTTTTTCTCGAAGCTTGACAGGAAGAGGGAAGTATACTGCTGCCCACAGGGTCTTAGTTTCTTAATATTTCCATCACTGAATCTGCAAAGGTAGAAAGGCATTGGGTTACTGTCCCTGCCAAATCTTATCTGTAAGTTATTTACAGTGCAATCCTATCCATGTCTACTCAGAAGGGAGCCCTGTTGAATATACTGGGTTTCACACGTAAGTGCCTATGGGATAGCAGTTCCAACAGGCAGAAAGCCATATATTTGACAGTGAATATATTGAAATTTAGCAACTTAGGTACTGCTCCAGCGGGAAGGTAAACTGCGTTTCCATGCGCTGCTCTGGTTCTCCAGAAGCAGCTTCGTCATGCTGGCCACATGACCCGGAAGATGTCTGCGGACAAACGCCGGTTCCCTTGGCCTATAGAGTGAGATGAGTGCCACAACCCCAGAGTCGTCTGCGACTGGACCTGACAGTCAGGGGTACCTTTACCTTTACCTTTAGTGCTCAACCCCAAAGCTGAGTGAAGATAGGAGCAAATGGAAAAGCACGTGCAGATCTCTATTAAAATGAAACAAAGCAGGATAAGGTTCAAGCAAATGAAAATATATTAACACGCCTCTGCTCTAAATTCTCTGGATTACCACCAATGCCTGGAAATCCAGATGAAGCAATAAATTTATTTATTTTTTCATATTTTTTAAATTTTCAGAATACAGTGGTGCCCCGCTAGACGAAAATAATTCGTTCTGCGAATATTTTCGCCTAGCGGTTTTTTCGTCTAGCGAAGCGGCAATGCAAACCGCGGTTTTCGCTAGACGGAATTTTTTTTTTTTTTGCGTCTTGTGAGGCAGCCCCATAGACAAATTCGTCTTGCGGGGCAGCCTTCCGCTAGACGAATGCCTTCGTCTAGCGAGTTTTTCGTCTAGCGAGGCATTCGTCTAGCGGGGCACCACTGTAACAGAAAAGAAATACATATTATTAACATATATTCCACAAGTCAATATAAATACTCTGCCGAGTTTGTGACTTCCTTCCTTCTCGCCTCTGGTTTTCATTTGTCCATCGTTAGTCAGCTTTCCTAGGTCTGTCTCTGCCTTTTGAATAATTATAACATTATTTAGCCTTTGGTCAGAGACTCTTTCCGTTGCATTGCAAATATTATGTCAAACCTGTCAATGTTTTCACATCTTTGCAATATTTTTTTTAAATATTCAATAATTTTACTCCAGTTCAATTGAAACTTCTGGTCACTTTGGTACTTTATTCTCCCAGTCAATTTTGCCAATTCTGAATACTCCATCAATTTTATTCTACTTTCTTCGATCGTTGGTAAGTCCATTGATTTCCATTTTTGCGCTAGTAAAATTCTGCCTGCTGTGGTGGCATATAAAAACAGTCTTTGGTCATTTCTAGCAACCTCCTCTCCCACCAGTCCAAGCAAGAAAGCTTCTGGTTTTTTTGGGGGGGGGGGAGTATATTGTAACATTTTTTTTTCTATTTCATTGTATATCAACTCCCAATAATTTTTGACCCTGTCACATACCCACCACATATGGTAAAAATCTCCCAGATGAAGCAATAAATTTAAGATCATACAGAAACTATGAGCATAAATGACCATTGAAAGATTAACTCTTTGCATAACAGCTGGCCCAAGGCTTTTATCAAACCCATCACAGGCCCTGCTTAGCCATGATGAATTCTCTGTCAATATGCTTATATTAATCCAGAAACATAGGAAAATACCGGTAGATATGTTGGTTTTTATGCATGTTGTTGTTTTTATTGATATTTTTATAGACTGATTTGATTGATATTGATTTTGTGTACTTCACTAGGTTGTTAACGTTGTATTCCACATTGGGACTGTTGCTATAAATAAATCCTCACCTAAATAAATATTATGCTGCCCCAAAAACCAAGAGCCAGAGGCAAAGGGTTGGTGGTGGCCCAGGGAAACTTTCATTAAGCCTCAGATCTCCTGCCCTCTACACCAGGGGTCGGCAAGGTTTACCTCACCTGGGCCAGTTCACTCCAATGAAGATCATTCCATGGGTTGTTGTTGTTCAGTCGTTCAGTCGTGTCCGACTCTTCGTGACCCCATGGACCAGAGCACGCCAGGCACGCCTATCCTTCACTGCCTCTCGCAGTTTGGCCAAACTCATGTTAGTAGCTTCGAGAACACTGTCCAACCATCTCATCCTCTGTCGTCCCCTTCTCCTTGTGCCCTCCATCTTTCCCAACATCAGGGTCTTTTCTAGGGAGTCTTCTCTTCTCATGAGGTGGCCAAAGTACTGGAGCCTCAACCCATTCCATGGGTGCACACCTGCAATTTCCAGCGTATGTGCAGACACGATTTCCGATTTCCAGCGCTGCAGAAGTGAGTTCCTGCATTGTGCTGCGCTGCTTTAGTGCAGCGCACAGCTTGGTTTGGGGCTGGCTCGTGGGCCGGTTAAATGACCCCCCATGGGCCTTCTGTAAAACTTAGAAAAACTTTGTTTATAGCATTCCTTTTTCCTCTGTGGGTCAGCCTAAATCGGTGTCTCTACATGTAAATTAGCATGTGCAAATGTTATGCAAATATCTGTCATAGGTCTGTGCCTCAAGTCTTTTCAGGAACTAGCAACAGCTTGCAAAGAGCAGGTTTCTGTCACAATTCTCCAGCACCTCCTTACCTTTGAAGAGAGAGAGAGAGAGAGAGAGAGAGAGAGAGAGAAGAAAAACGAGCAGAAATACTGGAACAGTTCTGTGAATGCCCACAAGGTTTTATTATGAAAAGCCCGACAACCTAAATTCAAACATAATTGTGATAAAGCAGACATGAATGCTGTGTGCATTTCACTGGGCCACTCCACTATGGACAAGTTGACCGGAGAACTTCCCGTTCTTAACCCCTATGTTATTTCTCCCATTAACACTAAACTGGAAGTGCAAGAAGCAGTATATAAAGACAGGCACAGCTTGTACATGCCTTTGCTTATTTCTTTGGATAGCTTTTACAACAAAGGACATCCCACAGCATAGAAGCTATATCCTAGCGGTGGGGGGGGGAGGTTGGCCCCCCCAATAAAATATTTGAGGGGGTCGGGTCCCCACAATGTTTTATTCACGTTGGCACCCCTGTCCCACAGTCTTTTCCCTCTACCCTGACATCCCCAGTTTGTGGCCTAGCAAAAGTTTGACATGTTTTCCCAGGTATTGTAGGGCATAGACATGCTGATCCTGGTGCATTGAGTTCACAAAGAAGCTTCAAATACATCATCTAAGCTCTTAAAACCACTTCATCTGACCAGGTTGTTTGTGCAAATTGGTGCCCACCCTAAGAGGTGTCTGAATCCACCTGCCCTGTGATCTGTTTTCAAACCTTGAGAAGCAAAAGGAGAGCAAAGAAATTGTTATTCTTGGCGTGGTAGGGCAGAGAACTTGATTTCGTGAGTCGGAGACATTTTCCTAAGCTGTTGCCTCTGTTAACTGTTGATTAGCTAAAGACTGGTTCAGAAACCACAGCCCTGTTTAGTGTGACCTCACTGATATGGCATCTGGGCAATTATCTTGGAGATAATGAGCCCCTTCATCTAAAACTGAACAACAACATCTCACTCAGAATGCGTAAGATCAGAGCCAATCTGGCTCCCACCAGGGTGCCTGACATCCCCTTTGTGTTACACCTTATTTCAAATCTAACCTTTCACATCATGAATTAATTGAAAGTGTTTGAGATTAAAAATTAATGAATTCATTTATAGCAGCATGGTGAGTTTCGATGAGGGTGGGGAGGGAGGAGGAGGAGAATGGGGGTACAAAATATCAATGGAATAATCGCTTCGATTTAATATTCTAGGAGAGAGGAAAAGAAAATGTAATTCTTGTTCACATGTAGAATCTTACGTTTCTTTCACTTGTTTAGGAGCCTAATTAGCACAGAGCCCGATTCTTCCGCTAAACTGTGAAAAATAAATTACAGTTGCCCATCAGCGATTCATTTCTGCAATTAGAGGCTGGTTCCAAGTGTTGTTTTTTCATACAGGTCATGAGCTCTCCCTTTTTATTTCTCATTCTGCCCTACCCCAGCAAGGTTACATAGGCTTCCTACTAGAGCAGTAGCCCTGGATTATATATTTTGTAAACCACTTTGAGGTTTGTTTTTACAATCAAACGATGTATAAATTTTATGAAATAAATAAATAGCACCCATATAGGATGATGTTGCATATAGTGCATACCCCTCAACTATCCTGGGAAAAGCGGGACATCTCATTTAGCCATTTTGGGTGCTGCAATCTCACCCAAAACAAAAGTGCTTTTTTGGGAGTGGGGGCGCGATCTTATGCAGGTCACATTTTGATGCTGGATGAGCAGTATAAGCGTCTATGCCCATTATTCATTTATACATTATAGCACACCATCTCTCCTCGAAGTTACCCGGGGTGGCATACTTATTGTTAGCTCATTTTATTCCCGCAACAACCCCTTGAGGTAGATTAGGCCAAGGTTGACCATTGAGTTGTCATGTCTAAGTTCGGAAACAGGGGCCTTCACATCCAGTACTGTCCTAACTGCACTTCAATAGCCTGCCAGATTCACAGGGCAAACCAATGGCGAAACCCAACCCATCAATGTATAAATTGATCTTGTTCATCCTTTAGAGGAAGTAAACTAGGGGAACTTCGAAACTCAATGGTGGCAAATATGTTGTAGATGCAGGCGGTCACTGAGTAGGACTAGGAAAGGGGTCCTGTCTAAAACCTTGGAAGACCATTGCTACTGCAGGAGCTAGATAACACAATGGCAACTTCTTATGGTCTTAATTTAAAGCATCCTTTTCCTTTAGCGATGTCTGTGGTTCCAGGAAAATTACTCTTCATTATCTTATGGTTGGTTGACTATGCGGATTTTCATTACTGGGCTTTTATTTGTGTAATTAGTCCTAGTTTCAGAATGTGTGCTTATTAAGTGTGGCAAAGTTAGTGAGTTGCTAATGCTTTAGAACTGTTTAATGAAGCACTTGGAAGATTGGGATTTCATAGATGACTCAAAATACCCCTGGCAAAAAAACTATTTTTTTGTGTTCTACCCCTTTCCATTGGTTGTGGCGCAATAGACCATCCAGATGTTATGCAGTGGGAATGAGCTGGTCTAGAGGGAATAGAGGAGGGGATAGATCTGTCTTCCCATTTATTTGTACTCCTGTGCCTTAGCAAGGAATGGACAGCTTCCACAGAGCTAACAAGAAAGTGTGTTAAGCAAAGAGCAGGCCGCTGATTTGGCTGGAGAAAGGATATATTTGCTTGCATTTGGCACATTCTTCATGTTTAGAGGGCTTCACAGTCATTTCCATGTTTGATTGACATAAGGAGAGGGAACACATATCTTCTAAATAGGCAAACTGAATGGATTCAAGACGACCTTAAACAGATTGGAGTACTGGGCCCAAACTAACAAAATGAATTTCAATGTAAATGGAAGGTTCTATACTTAGGCAGGAAAAGCCAGCTGCACACATATAAAATGGGGGATACCTGGCTTACCAGTGGTATAGTCATACCTCTAGTTGCATTAGGTTCATGTTGCAGATTTTCGGGTTGCAAACGCAGCAAACCCGGAAGTGTATTCTTCCGGGTTTTGCCACGCGCAGGAGCAGGAGCACTCTATTGCGTCACACGCAGAAGCAACACTCTACTTATGGACTTTTCGGGGTGTGAACGGCACCACGGAATGAATTGCATCTGTAAGTAGAGGTACCACTGTACATGTGAAAGGGATCTAGGTGTCTTAGTAGACCACAAGCTTAACATGAGTGAACAGTGTGATGCAGTAGCAAAAAAAAGTTAATGCTGTTCTAGGCTATATAGTATCCAGGTCGTGGGAAGTAATAGTACTACTGTATTCTGCCTTGGTCAGACTACACCTGGAATACTGTGTCCAGTTCTAGGCACCACAATTTAAGAAGGATTTTGACAAGCTTTGAGTGTGTGCAGCGGAGGGCAACCAATATGATCAAGGTTCTGGAAACCAAGCCTTGTGAGGAACGGTTGACCCTAGAAAAGAGGATAATAAGAGGAGATGGCCATCTTCAAATATCAAGGGCTGTCACATGGAAGATGGAGCAAGCTTGTTTTCTCCTGATACGGAGGGCAGGACTCAAACCGATGGCTTCAAGTTAAAAGAAAGGAGATTCTGACTAAACACCAGGAAGAACTTTCTGACAGTAAGTGCTGTTTGACAGTGGAACAGACTCCCTTGGGAGGTGGTGAACTCTCCTTCCTTGGAGGTTTTTAAGCAGAGGTTGGATGGCCACCTGTCATGGATGCTTTAGTTGAGATTACTACATTGCAGGGGGTTGGACTATATTACCCTTGGGGTCCTTTCCAACTCTATAATTTTATGATTCATTCCACACGGTACTTGTAGTTTGCTCTGAAAACTTTGGCATCTCTTCATATTTATAGGTCGTTGCATAATTTTCTTTCATGTTAATTCAACTATAACTGGGTGTTTTTATTTTTTTGAAAAGTATTTGAACTATATTGGTTTCACACTCCTCCTTTTTTCTCTCCCCCTCCCCCCATCTTTCTTTGGAGCTAGCTAATCAAACACAAGTAATTAATTTGCATCACTTGCAACCTGGAGGTATTTCATTACCACATCGCAAAGGTGAGAAAATAAGAAAACATTAATATTAATAGGCTCATTACATAAGGAAGTCAGAAGGGATGGTTGTTGTTTTTTATTATTAAAGTAAATAACTTTTTCAGCCCCCCCTGCAAGAATGTCTCTCCTGGGCTTGAGAATGTCAGGGATTTCAACTGTTTAACCTTCATGAATGCAATAATCAGCAAAGCCTTCTCTTACTGTTTCATGTAATTTATATCTCGCAGGTAACTGAAACTGAGACGGTGTTTTCAACTTAAAAGTTAATGGCATTGCATCTGTTGCGGGGTGCACATTTCTGAGACTTTGCTGCATAGTTCTGATTCTGAATTCTATATGCAATGTGTAGGAAAGGATTAGAGCAGTGTGGGCAGCTCCCCCACCCAGGGCGCTGAGCTAAGAGGGTGGAAAATTGAGAAGACCCATAAGTGAGAAGATTGATTTTTTGGGGGTGCCAAATGATGACCTTGCTCTGAGTGTCATATTTCCAGAGATTACCAAAGTCCATCACCGGAAGGAGAAGTCATAGGTCTGATTTAGTGGCAGCTGGTGTCCATTGGGACTGGTAGGGCAAAAGGCAGGGAGCACTGGCGAAGAAAGAGGGGTGCGGGGGGAGCGTACCGCCCCCAGTGGAGTGCCATCGCGGCTGCCCCCCTGCCTGCACTGGGCGCCACACCCCCACAGGTGACGTGCCACACACCCCAGGATGTGCGCCAGCCCCGCCCCCGCCTGCTCTCCGTCCATTGGTGCCGGAGCATGAAGCTCCGCCACTGGCAGGGAGCCCAACAGAAGTTGGTGCCAGAGCCAATAATAGGCATAAACAACTAATTCTAGTTCTGTCCCCATCCTCCTCCCTGCTTAGTTGTACAAGAGCAACACTGAGACTAAGCAGGAGGGACCCAACAGGCACTGCCATGTTCTGCACTGGTTGCAAGTGAGAAGGGAGGCAGGTGAAGACAGGCTGAGGTTGGTGGGGAGGCAGCTCATTTGCCCTAATGGACATAACAAAATCTGTGTACTGAGGGAGTTGCTGCTAGTCTTTGTTTCTTGGGCTCCTATTGATCTGCTGTAGCTTGATGAGTTGCCCCCATTTCCCTCTAGAAGTACCATCTCTTTATCCTTCAGCCTCCATCCTTAGCACCTGATTTTCCGTCATGTATGTAATATGTTCGGCAGCCTTTGGGGAAGGGATGTAGCTCAGGGGCAGAGCATATTGTTTGCCTGCAGAAGGTCCCTGGTTCGATACCTCCCCAGTAGGGCAGGGGAAGATCCTTGTCTGGAACCCCAGAGAGGAGGGCTACCAGTCAGTGTAGGCAGTGGGGAACCAAATTGCTATCTGAAAAACACAAATATTCAGGAATCCTGTTGACTTGCATTTGGAAACCGAAATGGCCATAACTTCCTTGTTTGTTCACATAGGGACATGCTAGCCTCTGCGTGGAGGATTAACCCTGCCAAACTGCATATAAGTTGTTCCAAGGGTTTACGTGCTAGCCTTTAATATATAAATAAATAAATAAAATAAAAATAGACATTGTGTATTTTTTTTACATAGGGGCATGAAATTGGAGATGCTGTAGCCCCCCCCCCCCCCAATAGGAGATTAGTTATGCCAAATTGCAGACAGGTAGCACCAGAGGTTTTCACACTTTACAGTTTAAAATGTTTTAAAATTAACATGGACATAACTTTTTAGGTTTTTTTTATTGCACATGGGCATGAGCTTTGGAGACAATTTGTAGCTTCCTTATGAGGGGATTTAATCATAGCAAATTGCAGACAAATAGCTCCAGTGTTTTGCCACCCACCCGTCCTCCTGACGGGTTTTTTTTTGGGGGGGGGGGAGGTTTCTGTTTATTTGGCAGTGGCATAAATAGCCTGACTAGTGGAAAGGTTTCCATGTCTGTCAGACATGCCCATCAGTGAGCATTTGTGAGTGCAAGAGTTCCCTGTGCTGAGATTCCATCATTCATCCCTCGGTGACAGTTGCCAATCACGGTATGGGTGTTAGATGTGGAGCGACTTCCATTTTCATCATCATCATTGCTGACTGACACCTGGTTAAGGTGTTCACAGCATGCTTTTTGTAAGAATGTCTATAATTTATCCACGTGACATCTAAATTCTGATAAAAATGTAAGAGAATTCTTCTGTGGAAGAGGCTTGACTTACGGTTGCTGGAGAAACGAAATGTTGCATCTCTTATCAATGTTAAAGTGCACTTAAATCCTCAGCCATGCTAGGACACCATTCTAGTTCAGAGTGACAGAGTACTGTATTTTCCCAATTCTCCTCCATTCTCATTACAGCCCTGCCTTTCCATCAAGTCCATCAAGACAGGCAGCAGTTCTTATATCCCATTCTGCACCAACCAGCTGGCCTTTGTCCCGAGAGTGAATTAACAAACACAATTCAAACTTGAACCCGAGACAAAAGTGACAGGCTGTGGATTTGCTTCCTCTTCTTTTGCACTTTGATGCACGTAGCAAGACTGAGAAAAGTATGTGTGAGTTTCAAAGTGAGGGCTGCTTGTTAAATGGTGGGGGAATGCAGATGCTGCTGAATAAAACACCTCCAGATCGCAGGCTGGGAGGATGAAGCAATGTGTTTAACCTACACATTGCTGTTTTTATTTAGCACAGATGAGATTTGGCACTCTTTTAATAGCAGCCTTAAAGGTTAATGCAGATGTGCAAGTAAAATGGGATGTTACAGACTATTTAACACCATCTCCTCTCAGTGAATATGTTAGCAGCAGTTTGGAACAATTGCCACCATGTTAGCAGTCCTCTTACAGTGAAGGAAAGGAAAAGAAAAGAAAGCGGTGTCTTGTGGGAAAACACTGCAGAAGAATAGGTTCTCTGAATCTAGAGGGTTTGGAAACAATGCTGGCTGCATAAAATCAAACGTGTAGATTATTTGCCATTGCAGGATGGTCAAGGAAGTAACAATGGACCTATGGACTTAGGACAGCTGAGGAAGGTCATCATGAGTTGCTTCCTCCATATACTCAGATACTCTTGTTGTTGCCATGCTTCGCAGGTTGAGAGGGTACTCAGTATTCCAGGCAACTCAGTGTGTGCTTGTATTTCTGTCTTGTTCCCTTTATTGGAAAGTCTATCTATATTTATTGATGCAGAGCCTTAGGGCCCCACAAAGTGAACGAGGACAGGAATTCTGCATTAAGAAATGCAAATTCTTGGCATCTCATCACTTCTGGCTGGTTTTTATGAATATTGCTACAGACCCCCCCTCCCCCCCAGGGTTGAATGGTTGGGCATTCTGTTTCCTTCCCCTTTAGCCAAGTTAATCACAAGCAGTCGTGACATCTCCCTGCAGAAGTTCAAAGCTAAACATCAATCATTGTGGCTGCAGTTCAGAACCTTTGGTAGAATGAACAAGAAATTGAGGTCTTGGGGAAATGTGGAGTGACAGACCTCTTGCAACTATAAGAAACTCTTGTTGGTGTGGTACACAGGGCATGCTTGCATCACTTTGCTCCTTCCTTTGTGTGAGAGAACACTTGCACTTTAACTTTCTTCCTTACAACTCGCCAACATTTTATAGAGGCCAGAAATTATGTCATTTTCAAATGCAGCATGGCCCTAAATTGTGAAGCACACTTTGGCTGCAATACTATATTCTCTTGCTTGGGAGTAAGTTCCGTTGAGCTACTTACTTCTCAGTTGACATGTTGCATTGTGCTGTTAGAGATCTGCAGTGGGTGTTATGTATAATAATCTTGCCTGTCGTCAAGCTGATACAGTTTCAGTGTGGTAAGAGGGAGATTATACAGACTTCCAATGTACTTCAATTCATAGAAAATAGCTCAGACTTCAGATATGTCTTTCAACAATCATCCATAAAAAACCATATTAAAAAGTTAAAAGCAGAAGTCAGCTAACTACTATGTAAAGATGCCTTCTTAATTGCCTCCATAAGGCTGGCAGAATAGAAAAGTTTTCAGCAGGTGTTTAAAAGTCGAAACAGAAGGCACCTGCTGAATCTCTGTTGGCAGAATATTGTACTATACTGGGCCAATGACACTAAAGGCTCAACCACTTCTTGTCCAATGAACAACGTCAGCTAATTTAAATTGATCTGCAGTATAAACTTGGTGACTTTCTTTAGAGCAGACTTTCTCAAACTCTGCCCTCCAGATGTTTTGAGACTACAATTCCCATAATCTCTTACCACTGGTCCTGCTAGCTAGGGATCATGGGAGTTGTAGGCCAAAAACATCTGGAGGGCCGAGGTTGAGGAAGCCTGCTTTAGAGAATCACCTACACACTGGACACAAATTAGTGTCTTGTGTAGTTCTTATTTTTTCAGCTGGATTTATGCTGAAGAACTTCTCATTGGGCTGTGCCCCATAGAATATGTGAAAAACCACACCCTTTTGTCATTTAGACAAGTTTCCTTTACAAGAATATAGGGTCGTTTTTAAAAAACAAAAACAAAACAAAACAAAAAACACCAAAGTTTTACTTTCCATTAAATCATATAGCATTTTGCATGCTAGTGGCTCCTGTAAGGGCAAGGTTTCCATTTACATGCTAATGAAGTGCTTTAAGAGGTGGCATGCCAAGTCATCAACAATACAAAAGGGAAGTTAATGGGTATGTCTGGAAGGCTAACAAGAGAGGTGTGCCTATAAGGGACGGAGTGGGAGTGCAAAAGAGATTCCAAAAGACATCTGCGTTTAAATAGGCCAGTTGGAAAGGGGCTATGCATTTTGTCAAAAGCTGTTTAGGGGGAGAAAGGAAGAAGTAGCTTCCTAGCCCTGATGTTGCTTAAGGAGATTTTGCCTTTGGTCCAGATCAAGTATCTTTAACCTTCTAGACTCAGGAGCCACTCCAATGGTCAACTGGGACCCACTTGTAGATTTTCACCATATACATCTGCCTTTCTTGTTTTGTGTTCTCTAGATCACACACTAGATGAGCGTGTGCCTCACTTATGGTTTGTGCTGGTTGAAAACCGATGATATAGATTAGTGGTGGGAACCACCTGTCCTTTATGCAGGGCTGGTCCACCCATGAGGCAGGATGAAGCAGCTGCCTTGGGTAGTAGAAGCCCTGTGCTCCCATGAATGACCAGCCTGCCACACCATCTGTGGAGAAGTAGGGCTGGCGTCAGCACTGATTTCTGGAGAGATCTCACTGGAACCTGCTGCTCACCACCATGCAACTTTGGCAACAGGGGTGCAAGCCTGGTGGCGGCAGCAGGGCATCACTTCCTGTTTTGCCTCAGGTGGTGAAATGGGATGCACCACCCCTGTCTGTGGGCCCAGTTAGGCCTGCTAAGTCTCAGCGGTTGGCCTTGCAGGCTGTTTTGGGTGAAACTTTCCTGTTCCTGCCGTCATATAGCGTTAGACGGGTGGGGTGGGTGGGAATTCAAGCTGCAATGCAAAGGAAGGCTCAGAAACACAATCTTAAGTGTGTCGCCTATTCTACTTTTACAAGCAAAATTCATCACTTTCATAATGTGGTGCCTTTTTCTGTCGCCCTGCATGGCAACAGAAAAAAAGGAGCCAAATTCAAGCAGGGGGTGCAAAGGAAGAATTGGGAGCATACTTTAATGTGCACTCTATTCCTCTTTTGCAAACGTGGTGTGAATTTCCAGTCACCTGACTCCATAGGACAGCGGTCTGTGGAGGGTTGAGGAATTGGATTCTTCCAGATGCATTCCATCCCCTCTCCTTGGTATAGGCTCATTAAAACAACAACAACAACCACACACACACACACACACACACACACACACACACACCAACCCACCCTTGTATTTCTTTGATAGCTTAACATTTCAGAGTAGGCTGTTTGAGAGTCTGCTGTATGACTGTCTATTAAGATGAATGTGGGCTACAGAAGGTTTCAAATTAATTTTCTCAAAGAGATGAATTTGTCTCTTCCTGCACTGTTCTCTTTAGTTTAGAAAGTAATTCTTGAAATGCCATCTTCTAGAGTACGTTTGTCACACACCACCAGCAAAAATGTCTGCAACAATAGTGACTGCTTCAACTCGAAGACGAGGTGAAATTGATAATAGGTTAGGGATAAATTGTCTTAGGTGCCAAGAACTATTGCAAATATTCTCTGTCATTTGTGCAAAAACTACCTTTCCCATATACATAGTATAGCCCCCATCCCTCTTCCCCAAACCCTAGTCTGTAAAATTTAAATTGGGTGAATGGAGCTGGCACATAGCATTGAAGTCACTGTGTATCCAGACTTTTAATTAGGCTGCAGGATGATTCACACTGGATTGACTATTGCAGAATAGCCCATGCAGAATCTGGAAAGGTCTTGTTCTTCTATAGGGATCACCATACTTTTTGGGCTGTGGGGCACATTTGCAAACCAGAGAAACTGTTGTGAGCACAACATAACACAGAGACCGCAATCTATTCTCTTGGCTGCTTATAGAATTCAAGTCTAATTTCAGCAGGGAGAAGGGCTAGGAAAGGACACTGTGGGTGTCTGGGAAGGTGCATGTGTGCCTGAAGCTGCCATGTCTGCAAACCCTGTTTTTATAAATAGCCTCCTGTTTTATAATACAGGGACTGAAAAGTTGTGGAGGATATATCTTGGGGAGAAAACGAATTCGCCTTTCAATATGGGAGGTATGTGTTCAGACCCATACCCTGGACAAACTAAAGAATTAAAACAATGGAGAGTTTATGGAGTTGTGATATCTTCAAAATCTTTTACATTCTATGAAATCGCAATAGTCTGGAATAGGGTAGAAAAACACCTCCCAGTACGTTTCGGAGCACAATTCAAAGTGTTGGTGCTGACCTTTAAAGCCCTAAACGGCCTTGGTTCAGCATACCTGAAGGAGCATCTCCACCCCCATCATTCTACCTGGACACTGAGGTCCAGCGCTGAGGGCCTTCTGGCGGTTCTCTCACTGCGAGAAGCCAAGTTACAGGGAACCAGGCAGAGGGCCTTCTTGGTGGTGGCGCCCGCCCTGTGGAACGCCCTCCCACCAGATGTCAAAGAGAAAACCAACTACCAGACTTTTAGAAGACATCTGAAGGCAGCCCTGTTTAGGGAAGCTTTTAATGTTTGATGGATTACTGTATTTTAATATTTTGTTGGAAGCCACCCAGAGTGGCTGGGGAAGCCCAGCCAGATGGGCGGGGTATAAATAATAAATTATTATTATTATTATTATTCAAAAAGCATTTGAGGAAAAAAATTGTTTAGTGTCTATGATTCTTGGGAGGGAATGTCACTCCTATAAGGTTTATAAAATAATAATAAATGGTTCTCATGTTGCCAGGTCAAAAATGAAAAGCAATGTCTTGTCATGGAACTGTCATGTTATAAATTTGTGAATAATATGGTTCCCTCATATATTTGATGCACGCTGCTGGATGCATTTAAGATGGGTCAGCAGAGACCCTCTGGTGGTGGGGACGATCAGAGTTCTGCCATTGTAGAGGTGCACTACTATGGCATAAGTGTTTCAACCTGCATTGTTAAACCAGAATAAAATAAAACCAGTTATAAAGAAAGTAATCAATTGAAAACATCTGCAATTTTGGAAATGATACATTTAATAGTCATATTAATTTGGATGAAGAAATGCGGGTCCCCCCAATTGTCATTTTCTGTGCAGTCTAAGGGTGTTCCATACGTGTGCCAGCATTGTTGACATGGCCAATCAGTGTGTGACAGTGGGGCACGAATCAAGAATATAAGCTTACTGCCTGGGAGCGCTGCCATCTAAGAGATTTCTTAATAAAGAAGAGAAGGAACTTTGGAATTCCAGGAAAGGAGAAAAAGGAGAAGCTGCTTTGTGAACCAGGACTGCCACTAGGAAAATGCTAGATGTACAGACGATTATAAATTATTCAAACTCGATTGAGAGAGATGAAAAGGGAACTATTCTGTTGTTCAATATGGTGCAGAAAGCAGAAATGGAACAAAAGTACAGTGCAAAGAAGAAAATGTATTAAAATTATATATGTCCTGTTGTAGAATCTTGGGTATACATCTGAAGCAGAATGTCGATTCCGTGGACCAGCTCCCTGCTACCTAACCAATTCCCGGCCCACAAGAGAACCTCTCATCTTATTCCATGGCCACTAGCTTACCCAGACTCCTTTGGTGAGGTACCTTGTCAGAAGCTTTTTGGAAGTCCAAGTACACTATGTGCTTGTAAAATGCAAATTTTAAGATACTTGGGAATGACATTGCTCAATTGTGAAAGAAGCTTTGAATCTGAAGATAACACAGATGAAAATATTGTAACAGAGACCCTAGGAAGCAAAAAAAGAAAAAAAAGTGAAATAAAATAGCCCAGAATTACAATTCAGATAATTACTGACATTTCACATCCAAAAGAAATCCCCTCCTTAAGACAGAGTAACTGTCATTTTCCTTTTCTAGCTCACCCTCCTTCCTCTGCTTCTTGATGCTGCCTTTGAATCTTTTTCTCATTTGCCTATCCTTTTCTGTATCACAGATTTCAATTCTGTCTTTGAGCCACTCTGTCTGCTAAAAATAGTGCTAGTGAAATAGTGAATGGTCCCATTTAAAATGATGTCTTCTCATTGAGAGGCAATTATTATAGAGGTGAAATGAACTGCAGTTTCAAGCTGTTCACTTGGAGGCTCAGGAAGAGATTCGCCGCCGTTCAGGTGTCCTGCATTGTATTCCACTGTGCATGCAAACTGCCCCATTCAGTTCTGTGGATGGGAAGTTGTGTATTTTGTAGACTTATGTCCTCTAGTACACTCAATAGTCCTTGCAGACAGAGGAACTTAACAGTGCCCTAGAGTATCCTCCCTGCAGTCAGTCGCTGAGTCATGGCCTTCATGCCTATATAGTTTCCCCCCACAGAGCAGCTTTATCCTTATTTTTACAAGTAAAAGCTTAGACAATAAATTATTTGGCAATGTCATCCAGACCCCAACCAGGATACCAGATGCTTGACACATCTGCTTAGTGTCCTACTTTTCTGGAAATTGAGTGAAATTATATTTGAATTTGTTCCAGATGCCATACATGGAGGCAAGATATAGCTGGGGGGGGGGGAAGAGGATGGAGGAAACAACCGAGGGAAGCAAATATGAAGAATTCTATACTATTGAAGAAGTATCTGAAGAAGTGTGCATGCACACGAAAGCTCATACCAGGAACAAACTCAGTTGGTCTCTAAGGTGCTACTAGAAAGAATTTTCGATTTTGTTTTGACTATGGCAGACCAACACGGCTACCCACCTGTAACTGGATCTATACTATTAGCACACAAAAGGAGAGCTAATAAAAAAGATTCTTGCTGTATGTGGAAATGCTATCATTGAAACATGACTTCAGGGAGATGTGACATCTAAACAAATTCCAGCACACTAAAGAAAAGAGCAGTACCGGGTTTTTTTTTTTTGGGAGGGGGGGTATTCAGAGAAACAAGCCTAGCAGTGATGAAGAAAATACATTTTTAATACGGTGTTGCTCTTCTGATCAGTAATCAGTTGACGGAGCGCCTTGTCTTTGAAGCCACTGGTTTGCAGAAGTTCTGATGAAGTGCTAACTAGGTGAGATTTCCTGGACATGTTGATAACAATGGGTTTTAAATCTCATGAGTCTAGGGCAGGCTCAGGGAACTTCCAGCCCAGGGGAGATATTAGGCCCGGCAAGGGTCCTTATTTGGTCCATGAGGCTGTTTTCCCCACACGACAACCACCTGCCCTATACCTGATGTTATATGTGACATCAGGTGGGGGCAGCGGCAAATAAACACATTGCTGCAGAAGAACTGTTGGGAGTCTTCAAGTGCTCTCCTGATTGTTTCTTGTAAAGCAGGACTTGCTGACAGTTTCCATTGCTTGATTGGCACTGACTGCAAATAGGATCAGATGCCGTGGACTAGGGTCTGTTTCCTCACTCCCCTCAGTCCCCCCTCCCAATTATTACCACATGACAACATCTACTGTCTCTGTCATCACCATTACCACTGAGTCCTAAACTGCTTGGTACTTCCTGCTTTCCTTTGAACTTGGCTGCACACAGTTATTTTCTGTGAATCTGTGCTCCGTGTATTCTTACCAGCTGGTTGGCCCTGGAGAAGTAATGTCTAGGTGGACTTTGGAATTACTTCTCAAGTACCCTTGCAGAGAGAGCTTGCCCCTCTCTATAGGAAGCATAGGCCATACATTTCAGCACATCTGTTATGTGCAGGATCCGAGACTTGCCTCTTCCACTTACTATGTATGCGACACCTCTGCTTGTGTAGCATTCGCAGTGTGAAATGAGAGCTAAGGTTGAGCCCTTTACCACATAATGGGCTGTTGAGATAAGGACTGAGAGTGGAAGCGTCTTGCTCTCAGATATCCCTTTTCCTTGCTGCCTTGTACGTTATATTGCTGAGAGAGTTCAAGTTTCCAAATGAATCGGAGGCTTCTGCTACACCGGCTTTGCCATATATAAATAACATCAACAAATAAAACTGCCATGGGTTCCTGAGCAGCAAAGTCTTGCTGGAGGATGTTAATGTGTGGACTACTAAATCAAAGTGTTTTGTGGAATATATTTTAAAAGTCTTGCCTTATGCCTAAATAAAAACCGCTTTTACGAGAAGTTGATCCACGAGGCGCCACCTTTCAACACTGGCCTGTTAAAATATCGAAAATAGTGCTGTGCAGAAGATGCTCCCTCCATTAATCTTGTTTCAGCTCCCTTCTCGTCCTTGATATCCAAAATTACATTTATAAATTATCTGATCTTCACATTTCAAATATGCCCCTTTTGGCACAGCAGATGTAATGAGCAGCCTGCAGTCGCCTGGCCTGCGTTTCCCTTTCCTTAATTGCTCCTGGAATTAAATAAGGAGGCTCTTCCAAGGTTTGTGTTGTTTTTTGAAAAGCAGTTAAAACACAGCCAGTTCTAATGAGCCAGTGTGTGGACACCAAGATTTCCTCCTCTCTCTTTAGCACCACATTTACGCCCTCCTTCCTGATGGCTCTTGCTGCTTCCTCTTTATCGCCACACAACATCAAGCACTATAGCTCAAATTCATGTTGCAGAGAAAACTCTGCACTATTAGAGGAGAGATTGTCTTCCTTTCCTCTGTGAGGAGTTTTGCTTTATTTCCCTAATGGAGGAGCTGGATGTTGAACTGCTTAAGCCATAACATTTAATTTTCAACTTTTGTCCTTTACAGCCTATTAACTCAGAGGCTGTTTCTCTCTCCCTTTCCTCTTTTTCAGATGTGAATTGATCTCATTGCGCTCCAGCGAATAAATGGCCCTAGAAGTCCAGAGCATTTCCACATGTATTGAGCTTGTAAATTAGACCCTCTTTTCTTTTCTTTTTCTCGAGGGCTCCGTCAACACTAGGATGGAAAGTGTGAGCCTCCTGCAGTTGTGAGAGAGTCCAGCCTAAATTATATGACTACTGAGGGGCCTCTGATAGTGAGGACTGTTTTAGAGTATGCACAATGTACTATAGGGTTGAGTTCCCTCATGTCTGGGGGCGGAATATAGCCTCTAAGCCTCTTTGTCTGGCCCTTGGGACCCTCCTGAAACTTGTTCTGAATAGAGTCACCTGTGGAAGGGTAGACACTCAGACAAATACCCAGGACTGAAGTCTCTCAGAGTTTTATACCTAAACTTCAATGCTTTAAATTGGGCCAGTGCAGATGCCACAGAATAGGTGTTTATATGAGTGCACACAGCATTCTGCACTAGCCACAGTTTCTGAAGCATTTGCAAGTGTAGTTCTATGTAGAACACATTACAGTAGTCAAGCTGGGAGGTTACCAGACTGTGTATAACTGTGGCCAGCTTACTCAGATAAATGTTTTTCTTCTTAGACAGCCTAACTAGTGGTGGTGAGGACAAAAGCAAGATCTGGGGTCTGCATAACTGACCTTGGGTGTAAAAATGGAGACCAGGGCTGCATCTACACAGCTATAAAAAATGCTCTGGGGGGGGGGGGACCCTGTTTTAAAGCTCACAATGGAAAATTTCACAGCGTTCCGATTTCAGCTCCACAGCACCATCTAGTGCCACAGTATTATAACACGTTTATTAACAACTTTTTACAAATGTAGCTGAGTCCTAGAGATGGTTGGAGACAGGATTTCAGTAGATGGGATGCACATTGTATCTTTTCATTGCACTTGGTTATTAACAATGTAGCACCAGAGATCCATATTTGCACACCTGCTACAGAGAAAGCTGGTCCCTTTCTAATGGCAGCACAGAAGAGAATTCACACACACACACACACACACACACACCTTTTTTCTGGGGGAATGCTCTGGAATGAGTACCAGCATCTTAGATCAGGCTGCCACCACTGCCTCCCAGCCAGAGGTACGTGCCTCTTTTATCCCACGCTGGAGCTTACTTTTAAAAAATAACGTTTAGGGAAGGAACAAACAATGGGATTATCCATGCATGCTCCTGGCAGTGGGTGCCGCCTTCTTCTTCTTCTTCTTCTTCTTCTTCTTCTTCTTCTTCTTCTTTTTCTTTTTCTTTTTCTTTTTCTTTTTCTTCTTTTCCTTCCTTCCTTATTATTCTTTCTTCTTCAATTTATGTATGAGGTCCCTAAGGAGGGGAGAGCTGCACTTGGGCAGAAGGAAGGAAGGAAGGAAGGAAAGAAAGAAAGAAAGAAAGAAAGAAAGAAAGAGGGAGCTACACATGTGTGGTTGTGTGTATGCAAGAGAGAATGTGGTTGGCCTCTGTGTACATTTTCCCTAGTACCAAGGAGTGTTCTGCCTTCTCTTGTTAGTAGACAGCAACAGCATTGCATGTGTTATGTTACTGTTTATTTATATGCCCTTTTTAAGCTCAGTGTGTAGAAAATCAATAGTGTGTGATTCCCAGAAACAGGGCCAGCAGGACATAGTGTTCACCCCATGGTAACCATGAGGTGGGGTGGGGGCAAGCAGCAACGGTATCTGAAGAAGTGTGCATGCACACAAAAGCTCATACCAATAACAAACTTAGTTGGTCTCTAAGGTGCTAATGGAAGATTTTTTGTTGTTGTTTTTGTTTCAAACAATGCTCCAATTTCCTCTAAATTTGTGCTAAGCCACGCCCTCTATAACAGACACTGGTAATTTTGTGACTGTTCCCCTTTGCACTAGTTGTAATTTTTAATTCTTTGCAACTCAAAATAATAAAACGTCATCTTATAAACTGTTAAACATTTTGATTTTTATTATGTATTTGTTATTTTTACCATCTTTTTAAAATTAAAAGCTCCTCATAAATTCAACAGAGGGAAGTGGGTGCAGGAAGAGGAGAGGGATGGAAGAGGTGTTTTACAATTTATCAAGGTATGAGTGCCAGCGCCTTGTTTTTATGGTGATGTATAAATGCATGGTTTATGCATCATTTCAGATATGGAAGATGTGCTTTAGAAACCTCTGTAGGAAATCCTGTGGATAGTAGCATGCTGTAAATTCTATCAGGGCAAGCAGAAAGAACATACTTTGGCCTTTATCTATAAAATAATGTTGAAAGCACTGCTTTCTTTCATTGATAAGGATGCTGCTAGGACACAACGAAGTCAAGGTATTTTTTTAAAAAATGGTTATGTAATTCAATATCTGCTTCTGATTTGGAGGAGAAAGGATAACAGAAAATCAGTGAAGCTTGCTGGTAGTTAAAGTTTTTATCTACTGAAATTTTATCTAAATGAAAATTGTGAAGGATGGCATAGCAACATCTACAGCTTTCCTTGGTTAAGAGACTTGCCTCCTAAATCCATAGCTGTGTTGTTAATCCCCAGTCATTTTTGTTACAAGTGAAAAATCCTTGCCAAGTGATCAGACATTAGTGGAGTGCTGATTGTGTTCAGTGAATAGATGAATATGGTTGTGGGAGGCTTCTCTGGTAAGCCACTCTGTCTAGTGCATCTCACAAAACCATTGTGAAGCAAAATTGCCACCCTGAGCTCCTAGAAATGTCTGTCACCTTGGGCATAGCAGTATGCTGCTACCTCAATTTCCCTGTCTGTTTAATGGGGATAATTAAAGACGGCAGAAGAGGATAGCATTGATTGTATAGCCAAGCAGACATGGCATTTTTTTGTGGTCAGCCCACAGAACATGGCTGCCAGTAGGTCTTCCAGAAGAAGCTCACAGACAACTGACCATGATGAATGCCAGAAAGCAGGAAATGTATGATTTTGCAAAACTAGGTAGAGGGAAAGGATAGCAGTGGCAAAACTGGCTTGAATATCAGGGGCCACACAAGAGACTCACAAGGTTTCGTTCCGGTTTTATTGTAATACTGTTATTTTAATTCACTCTGAGTGACTTCACCCACAAGCTGCTGAAGGGTGGGCTAAAAATCGACCGATAAATAAATAAAGATGGCAGATGGTCTCCTGATAGCTAAAACTCTCTTTTTTCCTCTCCTTTAAAATTAGATGCCCATTATACTTTGGGTAAAGTGACACCCTTCCGGCAGAACAGTAGGGCACAGAGAAGGCAAAAGTACACTTTGCAGTTTTGAAAAGCCGTAGAGTTGAGAGTTTCTAATTGAAGCTGAGCTGCAGCTGTGGGGGCAGATGGGGAGCCATGCTAGTTTCTCTCTGGGGATCTGATACAGCATCGGTGAATTTACTGGCGGTGTGCATTTGCTTCTCCTCTGCTTGCATATCTGCAAATAAAGTAAATACAGTGGTACCCCGCAAGACGAAATTAATTCGTTCCGCAAGACTTTTCGTCTTGCGGAAATTTCGTCTTGCGAGGCACCGTTTCCCATAGGAACGCATTAAAATTTAATTAATGCGTTCCTATTGGGAAAAAAGTCCGGGGGCCCCTTCCGACCGTCACCGGAGCCTCGCCGCGCCGTGTTTTAAAGCTACAGGGAGCGAACAGCAGCACTGCTGTTCGCTCCTTGCAGCTTTAAAACGTGGCGCGATGAGGCTCCGGTGGGGAGAGGCGGCGTCGGATCGCGCGCGGCCATCCAAAATGGCGGCGCGATCCCACTCCGCCCCCCCGCGCACCGGAGCCTCGTCGCGCCGTGTTTTAAAGCTGCAGGGAGCCAACAGCAGCACTCCTGTTCGCTCCCTGCAGCTTTAAAACGCGGTGCCGCGCCATTACAGGGAGCTGTAAAGGCTTACCTTTTTCTCCGGTCGGGAGGGGTGTTGTGCATCGCATCCATCTTGGATCGACTGTGCATGTCTGGAGATCGCAGACATGCACAGTCGATCCAAGATGGATCGGGTCCATCTTGGATCGACTGTGCATGTCTGGAGATCGCAGACATGCACAGTCGATCCAAGATGGACGCGATGCACAACACCCCTCCCGACCGGAGAAAAAGGTAAGGATCCGGTGCTTACAGTGGTACCTCGCCAGACGAATTCGTCTTGCGAAAAAGAGCCATAGACGAATTCGTCTCGCGAGTCATCTAAAAACTCGCAAAACCCTTTCGTTTTGCGAGTTTTTCGTTGTGCGAGGCATTCGTCTTGCGGGGTACCACTGTATTACAAAAGCACCATACAGTGTGTAACAGTGCACCTGATCATTTTTACGAACCAGGGAAGTTTGGTCAGCGCCTTCATTATATACACCTTTAGGTGCCAGGGGAAAATGTGCCCTTTTTAATGTGTTTGTGGGAAGGGGTGGGGAAGTTATTGGTTTGTTTTTTACTACTTCTTGTTGTTTTATGATGCATTTTGTGTTTTTAATCTTGTATTTTTATGTTGTGAACCGCCCTGAGATCAACTGATGAAGGGCAGTATACAAATTTAATAATAATAAAAAATCCAGTAGGAAGATTGTACTAGATGGTAAGGCCACTGGCTGCCTTACTAAATAAGGATAGATTATGGTAGGAATAGAAAATCTGGCCATTTCATATTTCTGCCAAGAGAGCTGCAGTTGAGCTGCAGCTCCCATCAGCACTGATCATTGACTATGCTGGTTGCAGCTGATGAAGTAGAGTTGGAGTACAACATTTTGAGGTTCACAGGTTAGCTGCTCATCCTGGTTTAATATCTCATGAGCAGTGATTTCAGACTGTTAACATTTGAGTAAAGCTTTTACGTCTAATTCGTGGGTAGAAGTTACACTGCGTTCATCTGCTCTCCTGTCATAAACCTGCGACTCAACATGGATATGTTCCAGTTCCTTGCCTCTGACATGAATCATGTATTGCCTGAACTTTAGGGCAGATTTGTCCCATTTGCAATTTTGGATCTCTCTGCTTTAAAAAAACAACATTTTTTAAAATTAAGGGATCTCTGTACTTTTATGTAGTGAAGATATTGTACTTTCCCTAGGGTTGCCATATTTGAAAAAAGTAAAAACCAGGACGCCCCAAAAGTTGTTTGGCTTTTTAAAGTCAATCCCTGAAATTGTTGAGCTTCAAAAACACCAAAAAAACCCCATGATTTTTGGATTGATTTGCCTAAGATCCAGGACAAGGGCCACATTCCGGAAATTCACCCCAGACATCAGTTCTGCCTTTGAAATCCTGGTAATATCTGGGAAAATCCAGACATATGGCAGCCTTAACTTTCCCTTAAAAAGAAGTGTGATTAAGGTTTATGATATTTTTTTTTGTTAAAAGGGACAAAAGGAGTTAAGGCCGTCCTGCTGAGATCTGAGAAGATGTCATTGAATTCCTGGCATATTGGTGAGCAGCAGATAAAGTGTGTGAAATATCTCCTAAGCATCTGGTTGTTTATTTGGGGCTTTATACAGCTGGCATTCTTGTTTGTAAACAGCAAAATCTACAAATTTAGAAGTATGTTGAACTTTGGAGACAATGGCTGTGTACACACCTTGCATTAAAAACTCATGACTCCCTACAAAACAACAACAACAACAATCTCCTAGGAATTATACCTGTGTAGGGTAATTCTCAGGATTCTTTGGAAGGGAGGCGGGAGTCTTGTGCTTTAAATGTGCTTTCTGTGTGTGGTGTGTTAAGAGCCAACATTGTTGCAAACTGGTTCTCTCTGGCTTGAAATTTCCAACAGTTCACCCACCAATTGCATATGGGGCTGAGCTATGGGAGTCCTTGTCATTTCTGAAGTTAATACTCTGCGTCCTCCAGATATGCCTGCTGTGCTTTTAAGATCAGAAATGGGAGAACTCCCAGTGTCTATGACGTCTTCACTTGCGGCTTGGGTTACAGTCTGTGGATGATGGGAGATTTTCCTGGGGGAGACAGCAACCAATCTAATGGAGTAAAGTGAGTTTTCTGAGGTTCATTTTACAGGGTTAATTTAACCACTGCCAAGTCTGAAATTGAGAACAAGCTTCACGATTTGGAAGCCCAAAACAATTTGGCAGCATTAGCTGACTCCAAGTTCTCTCTGTGGTTTCATACCGTAAAATCGCAGTACGCTTGCAGAGAGTACCTGTCAGATTTGAGTGCTCATTCTCAGAGAAGAGCTTTTTCTGCTTTATGATATTAGACAGTTCACACAGCCGTCTTGAAAGGGCAGAGTAAGGCAGTACAGTATGAATCAAGACACTGCATTTGTGGAAATGGAGATGTACAAAATCTATTTTTCTACATTTCCAAATAAAACCAAGTATCTTGCATCTGTTTGTTCATTTGAGCTCTATCTTGCCTTTCAATCCAGAATTGTCTCCAAGGTGGCTTACAAAAAAAAATACAATACAAATGCATATATTGTTTTAAGACAATCTTTCGTTGGTTAGAAAATGATCATTATTCAATGCAAAGTAATTTCTCTTTTAGCTGCTATGCTCTTGGTGTTGCTTTTGGATGCTCAGGTGAAATCATTGACCAGTAATGCTTCTTGCCACTTTCAAGTTGTGGAAAAGCTACAATGATAAAGTTCTTAGCTTTATTCAGGTACATCTAGTTTTGAATAGGCAGTGTGTGTTTTTCTATGGGGGACCATTCATTCATACAATCCCCAGTGTTATGTTCCCATATTACAGTAGTTCTAGTATGTGATCTATCATTGGTGTAGCCTGGCTCTAGAATCATAGAACTGTAGTGTTGGAAGGAATGCAGGAATCTAAGGAGGAGTAAGGGCCATGTGCGATTTTATAGTGCAGTACAGTGTAAAACACTACAGCACTCTGGTAGTTGAGCACATGACAGACTCTGTACTCACCTGGATGCAAACTTCACTCACTTCAAGCAACCAGATTAGTAGCTAATGGCATGTCTACTCTGAAAAGTTGTGGAGAAGATGATTTTCACCCATGTTGCAGCAAGCCTAGCACTTAAGATGCTTAACATTTTCAACAATGAGAGTCAGTCATAACCAAGTGCAGGCTCTGAGTCATTAATATAATTGTCATGTTTCAAAATGTAATTCTGCTTTGGGCTCTGGAATCAATCTTCCTTTTATGCAATGGGGAGTGGTGAGGTTGGAAATGTGTTTTTACAGAGCTGAGACTCTTTCTATCAGCCCATGTCTTGAGTGTCTTGTTTTAACGAACAACACAATGAAAATTAGGAAGATGAAAAAATGTACTTCAGTGGAGCAATCGCCCACTGTTGCATGTTCAACAAATAATTCTGCTATAATAGTACCTGTGAGGATTACATGGAACTATAAACATGTGGATTAGAAACTGATTAATAGCTGATTCAGTTCATGTTTATGCTCTTGAAAGATATGTGCAAATATTTAACAAGAAAAGAGAACGAAAAGAGAACGAAAAGTTCCTTATATGTATAATAATCAGCAGGAGAATAGCAGCACAACTTATCCTTCCGCAGCAATAGGCCTTGAAAACAATGTGACCACTTGAATCGCTCTCTCCATCTAGGTACTTTAGAGGTCACTGCTACACTTCAGGTGTTTCAAAGGTGTTGAATTTAAAATGAAAAATGAGGTCTGCTGATATTAAGTGCTGGAGCTAATGATGTGAGGCTAATGAATTGTGACCTGTGTTATTACAGTGAAATATTTACAACCATTGGAAATCTCAATTAGATTACTGGCTTTCTGCTTGATGGATTACAGGGGGGAAATGGTGCCTTGGGAGGACTATAAGAAATCTTAAAAACTTGTTGGAAAGCTGCCCAAGAGACTCTGAGAAGTAGTTGTAAGAAAAGTATGCACTGCCTGCCCTTTGGGTATGGTTCTTCAGGGAGCCTAGATGGGCCTGCTGTTCTGCTCAGGTCAAGATTTCGGAGCAGCAGCAGATTTGCAAGATATAATTTCCACCATTTTAAATGGAAAAGCAGACAGAACTAAAGGCAGGAGTGTCATGTGTGTTTAAGCATGCAGTAGCAGCCACCCCTGTGGTGAATGCAAACTTTGCTTGCTGTGCATATTGACTGACTAGATAGAGACATGCAAAGGTTTTTTTTTTCCATTTGAATTTTCCGCAATTCAACTCCAAATTTTTTTTTATGCCCTGATGCCACAAAAACCTATAGGGTGGAAAACACAAAATGCTTTGATATGCTTAGACAAATTTTCTGTCAGGACTCAGTCCAACCTTGTGGGAGCCACAGGCAATAAATGAGCCTTCCATCCACTTCATGCCTCTTTCCACTTGTGAGTTGTAGGTTGTTGTTGTATGGCTATGCATGAAATGTGCATACAGCCCCGGCAGGCCAGGAGCTGAGGCTCACACCCCAGAAGGTCTCCCACTGCTGCCCTCCAGAGCCCCCGGTTCCAATCTTCATCCTTCTTTCCATTTATCTACTTAATTTATGAATCACTTCCCATGAAATGTCCCAAAGCAAATTACAATAAAAAGTCAACAATGAAAATACACGTAAAAACAATTTCAAATCCAATGCAGATATAGCCTGGGAGGAAAATGGCCACTTAGGCTCCACTGCGGTTGCCTGTTCACCTTTTCTGGTGGTCTAGTCGACCAGTTAGAAATTTGATTGGAGGCTAATTCCACCTTCTTAATGACTTTGCAGTTATGTATCAAATGAGCTTGGCAGTTCTTTACACTTAGGCTTCGTTTAAAAATGGTTAACTTGAGGATAGATGTTTAGAAACAAAGCAACAGTAGCTGTCTCTTCAGGGTTCATTGCAGGGGGAGCAGAATCACAGACCCCTCTAGGTGGCACTGTTGAAATACATCAGAATATAAGGGGCTCATCTTAGTATTATAGGTAGGGAGCGAGAGGAGAAGCAGTCCTTGTCCAGAGAAAGTGGTCATTCAATTAATTCAGCTCCCCTCCGTTAAGCACAGAAGCGTTCAACTACCATTCCTCTGCCGAATTGCTCCAACCTCTGTTATAGTCCCCATCCCAAACTTCTAAATTACTTGCGGTTCAATGATGCATCACACATTCCCAAACTATGTGCCTCTTCACCTAAGGAAATCCATTATACTCCATATACAGCAGAGTTGAGAGATATAATTGGTCTCTGGTGCTTCAGGAATACTTGAGTTGTGCTTTTAACCCCATATTTTCCCTCAGAACATATCCAAGCATTCTGGTACTACAAAAGAAGATAAGAGTCTGTCACATATTCCTCATTCCACACTTGTAAGAAATTGATATTTTAGTGTGGCACCTAAACTTTGGAATTCCTTGCCTATTGACATCAGACTGGTGTCTTCACTGTACTTTTTTTGGGACCGGCTTAAAACATTTTTATTTAGGCAAACCTATCCCGATACACAGATGTGGTGTTCCATTCCCTTTTAGTGTTAATGTTAATTATTTTAAAATGTTTTTTAAAAATAATTTTAATGTTTCCGCAAACTGCTTAGAGGTTTTCCTACAATCAAATGATGTTTAAATTTTGTTAAATGAAAACTGGGCTTTGTGTGAAGAATGGATAGCTAAATAATTTTGAAGAATAGATAAAGATGGGTTTTGAATTTCAAAAATGGGGAAGAGGCTTTGTTTGACTTAGTGCAAGTATAGCAACACAAAGCTTTCAGAATTGGCTTCACAGCTTATTTTATTAGAAGAACATCTTCATTTGTGCCTGAGAAGATAGAATATTGATGTCAAGAGGCACTGGGCTGTTCAGCAGTGGGGAAACCAATTCCTTTATTTGGATGACCTTTGGCCACTTGCATTTGTAAAATATATTTTCATCATGCCAAAAGTGCATGACAGCAGAAAACTGCAGGTAGCTTGGATTCTCCCCTCCCCCTTTACTTGAGGTCTGTGTTTCTTTCATACTCTGACCTTGAGTGGAATGTATCGAAAATACTGCAGATTGCCCTTTTAAATTTGGGGTACACAACACAAGATGTTGCAAAGGTAAGACAGAGTAATCAACAGTCAAACAAGCCTTTTTGATGCTGTCTGTTTTTATGACCTTGTGACTGTAAAAAAAAGAAAGAAAGCTAAATGAATATATTGACTGCTAAAAAGCTCCAGGGAGGAACCTGTGTGCTATATTTAAGGGGGAGTGAAAGTATGTACACAGACAGTTCATTTTTCAAAGGGATCTGGATAAAAGTTGAATATTGTAGAATTCATCTGCACTTTGAGCAGTGCCGTAGCTGGGGAGGGAGTGCTACTGGGATTTTTTTGCCCCCGGGTGAAGCCTCCAGAGGAGCGCCATTGAGGCTCCAATGTTGTGTGTGTGTGTGTGTGTGTGTGTGTGTGTGTGTGTGTGTGCGCGCGCGCGCAAATACTCATGGGGTGTGTGTGCCAAATTGGGTCTTTGACCCAGGTGAAATAAAGACTAGTTTCACCCCTGCTTTGAGCACTGAGTTGAAACAGGAAAGAGTGTCACTTTTCCAACTTCCTCCTTCAGTCTTATGTATTTTCCAAGGAAAAGAAAAGTAACCACTCTCACCACCTTCAAGAGGACATTGAGTAGTGCAGGGTGGGGTGGGAATTGAAGATATTATGGGTGCCAGGAGAAGATATGAAGGCTGCCTTTGCAGTCACAGGCACCATGGTGGCAACCCCCATTTTGAAATATGCTCCCTGAAGAACAGCTTTAGGGTGAAAACTCTTGGTAACTTGGTTCATATGATTTTTTTAAAATTGTAAGCATCATAGTGCTTCTTTGTAATTTCCCCCTTTTCCCTATTTAGAGCCAGATAGAGTTCTTTTACTATACATTGTTTTATAAAGATACTAGTAATTTAAAAGTCCCTTCTTTCCGGGATACAGAAATAACTGGTGCTGCAGCAATTAAGAGAGGCTGTTCAAGAGGCAATTAACAGTCTATATGTCACTAATCTCCCAGATGTTGTCAACAGGAAACAATATAATGGGTAAGACCTTCAAACAGGAAATGCTTAATTAAGATTAGAAAAGACCTATGCCCTCCCCCCTCAACTTCCACCACAAGAGCATCTGAAGGATCATCTTGTCCTAAGGAGAAGAAGCAGTAACAACTTGTTCTAAGCAGAAGTTGTTTTTCCCATTCTATTGCAACTTTTTTAAAATAGATGCTTATTGTTGTAATAATCCTATGTAAACTGCTCTGTGAGGTCCTCCTGGAAAGCAGAATATGAACACTCTAGATAATAGATAAATAGAATAGATAATATAATAGACAGATATTCCGAACAGGACTTACTTGTGAGTAAACATTCCAGAAGCATCTTGGTCTCAGGATGGTATTGTTGGATAATATAATGCTATTCCAAGTGCCACATGGAATCTCCTATTTGAATTCTGCTTTCAGCTCTGGAAAAGCACTGGCTCAGCAGATATAAAGACCTCTAGCAGTGAAGCAAGCTGGCTGAACAGTGTGTGGCAATCTGTGTGAGCGACTTCACTTCCACAAGAACAACTCAACATGGGTTGATCTGCAGTATCCAGTGCTGTTTTTCTAGAAAAAGAGGTGCCAGAACTCACCATGAACCTTGTTCTCTTATAATGGCAATGGTGCCCACCTGAGGGGTGCTGGAACTGAGTTCTGATGAGATCTGCTGAGGAAAAAGGTCCGGCAGTATCCCACAAAACAAGGCTGACTCCCCTCTCTGAACTTCTAGCATGAAAGAAGAAAGAATAACAAAAGCAACTTTCTGAACAATAGTTTCTCTTCTTGTAGTTTGAGCTTCTCTTCTGGAACTTTCAGAGGGTTGCAGCTCAGTGCCAGAGCACATGGCCAGCAGCATTTGCTGCTTTTTTGAGCTGAGGGGGCCTGGCCTGGCACATGACCACTTTTTGTTAGAAGAGCTAGGCTCAAGCAATAACTGGTCCAAGATTATCTAGGAAACTTAGTTGTATGATAAGGGTTGTGCATGCTAAACCACAACACTACTCTGCCAGCTCACTATTCTGTGACTTACAGTTGACCCTAATAAATGCTAAACTAACTGCTGATAAATTTAATGAGGACTTTTCTTTCTTTTTTAAAAAAGGAACTGATGTGGAAATGTGAAGTTAAGATTAGAAAAAAGAGAGAGAAACAGACAGATTTGCCTGTCCCTATTCGGTGTACAACACTAGAAATAGTGGAAAGTATATTTAAATGGAAAATTCAGGTTACCAGTAGTGGGGTGGGGGCAATAGTGGAGGGCCAGCTGTTGCTACCAACCCCTATTGTGAGCTTCCCAAAAGATTCTGGCTGGCAGCCCTTGATAGCTGCAGAGGTGCTTAGAAGTCCAACAAGAGCGGCAATATCAGCTCTTCTGATTACAGCCTTGTGAATCCCAGGACTTTTCAAATGACAAAGGCTCTCTGGGGTGTCCTTTTAAACTAAGAGAGCATCTCTATGTTGTATTTGAATGCAGTGTTTAAACAGAAGCAGCATGTAGATTCTAGTTACATTCACCATTTATAACACATCAAGGTTTTAGAAGAGGCACCACAAAGCCGAGATGAATTGTTACTGAGGCTGCAACTAGATGTGGGGTGGGAGACTGGTAATTAGAATCGCCTGCGGATTTTCTGCTTGCCTGTTGTTGTTGTTGTTGCTGCTGTTGTTGTTGTTGTTGTTGTTGTTGTTTTAAAAGGATAAATAGCAGCCAAGAAGGACCAGAATCAGATTGGGAGTGTGGCACTTGGAAGCATGTGAAGTTTCACCTTTGCTCATCGTGTACCCTTTCCTTATTTAAAATGGTTTCCCAAAGCTGCTGTTTGCCCCCTGCAGGAAGCAGAACCAATTTTAATCAGGAAAATGGGAAGACAAAAAGATACCTCTGCGCCACTTCAGAAGCATGGTTCAATCGGATTCAGGGTCCACTGCAGTGGTGCCTATTAATCTTTCTTTTTAAAAAAGCTGTGGGATAACTTAATCATACATCTCCCATGTCACGACTAGTTTGCCTGTGATAAGAGAAATATGGTAGAGAGGGAGAACATCTTTATGTGTTTTGCATGAGATCTGATAGCTGAGAGAACTGTTGGAAATAGAGAGTTGAGATAACAGTTGCAGTGGGTTGTTGGGCGGAATGTCTCGGAAGGATGCCAGCAGTTAACGGAAGGTCCACTTATATAACAAAGGGAAGAAAAGTTGGAAAGAACAGCAAAGGTTGCAGGATTTTGATAATGATAAATCTGAATGTGTTTTCTGATCTTCTCCTGGCCTCTGCACCTTTTGGTACTGACCTAGAAGGCAGCGTTCTGCATGGGTTAAAAGGTTATTTGCGTGAATAAGGAAGAAGGGTTTGTAGCTAAGAAGAGGAAATCCCAGCTGAGAGGATTCAAATTTTCAGGGGAGTATAACATGTTTTTCAGGTGAAAGTTCAACAGATAAATGAAACATAATTGAGTCTGACTCCATTTGTGAGGATTGATTAGAAAATAGGCTATTAGACGTCGTGGAATGTTTTTAATGGCAGCTATTTTACAGAGCAGCCCCAAGTGCAGCAAACCTGGCATAAATTACACCAGACCAGGAGTCTGTCAAGGAAGGCCTAGGATCAGGCAACTGCCCAGTGGAATGGAAATAAGCCAATGAAGCCAACTCAGCATCACCATAGGAATTGTGCCCACCTGTGGACATGCAGAGGAGAGTCCCCCACTGCCCTTATCAGGTGTGTTTGGACTGCAAGGGTACACAGAGACAGAACATGGGAAGTGGCTCAAAAATGGCAGCCCAGGAATGTAAGCAAACAGAACGGAGCAAACACAGCATCCCTAGGAGCTCTCAGTATATCAGCTGATACACACATGTACCTGAGTCTAAACACCCCAGAACAAGCCCTCAAGGGTGAGTTATCACCTATGCCTTTCTGCATTTCCTTTCCTTTTGACCTCACTGTTATAATCCTCCAGCATCATGTATATATGTGTATGTAATTAGGGATGGGGAAGAAAAATTAATTTCACATTTAAAGGTGAACCCACCCAATTCACACTTTCTGAATCAATATGCAAACTGAAACACAGCAATATTTTGAAAGTCACACTTACTTGAATTTTGCACTGAAGTTCCCCAGCCAAGTAATGTGTACAAAAAATGCATATGCAAACATAAACTGTGCGTAAAACTGTACATTATTAAAAACAACATGCAGAAATGTATATTGGGATGAATTACATTTAAAAATGTGTATATTATAAGAAATTCACACTCAAATGCTGATGAATTTTCATGAGGACTTAAAAAAAAGCAAAGTAATGTGAAGAAATGAATTTAATATTGGGAAAATGAGAAACTGAGATTTGCTCATCCCTGCCTGCAATTCAGGATAACACTCCATGCATCTGATGAAGTGGATTGCAGTAAGTTTTAAAGTGTGAATGTATTTCCACAAAAAAAGGAAAGAAAGCAAGCCTGTATAATTTGGTGTTACATGATTTCACACTGTTTCAGAAATGGGCTCTTTCAGACCCTGCCTTCTAGTCATGGGGTCATTTCAGAATGTTAGAAATTAACACACAGAGAGAGGGGGGTGGCATGTTGCATTTCACTCACCCTGTACAATTCATTGCTAGTCTCCATCATAGTTACTTAGCAGAAGATGATTGTTTCTGTCAAATTGTTCCTATCTCTTACATACAAAACTTTTCTGATCCTTACTCTCTTGTCGTGTCTCATATGTCATCTGTATTTCTGCTGATGACTGGCCTGGATGCCTGGAATACAGCCTTTAACAGATACCTCTCCTGGATATTGTGACTGGATGCTTCAACCTCTGGCTTTCCTCTGTTCCTGTCCCAGTCCTATGACTTCCTCAGCTGTTTCTGGTCTCAGTCTGTCCTAACCTTATCTGTCTTTTTGCCCTGAAATTATAGGGTACTGCCTTGGATACTGATCTCTGGCTTGGTTACCTGAATTCTGCAATTGTTTAGGTCCATAGTACCTGGCTACCCTATTTAAGCTGATCTAGATAATTTAGGGCACCTCCGGACTGTCAGTATTATCTGGGCATGATCCAAGTACACACTTGGACATTTCGCTTTGAGCAATTAAAGAGCTCCGTCAGCAAAGCACAATGATCCCCATTATAAAAATGAACTGTTTGCAATTAGGACAATGACAGGGACATGAATTCAGAAGTGTGGAACCAGCGAATGATTAAAGGGAAGACGTATAAACACTCTGCTAGCAAATGGGGATGGATGCTTATTGTTGTATAACTGCCCTGCAAACAAATCAGAAAAAATGCTCAACAGAGGGTAGATATAATCTAACCTCCATAGCCTCCGATTCTTCGCAGATGAAATTAGGGGCACCCATTGCAACAGCTGCTGGGAAGCAGGAGTCAGCTTTCTCCCACAAGCCCTGCTTGTGGGGTTTCTGCAGGTGTCTGGTTGGCCACTGCAAGAAAGAGGATGCTGTGCTTGATGTGCTTTCTTGTCAGATCTAACAGGGTTCTTACGTTCTTCCCACTCTAAAGGTTGTTCTCTCCCTGCTAGGTTACAGTGTAATCCCAACCATGTCAACTCAGAAGTCAGTACCTGTGAATTCTATAGGGCATATTCCCAGGTTAAGTGGGGCTACGACTGGACCCTTAGTTTTTCTGAGAGCCTTGTCTTGCTCTGGCCATTCATAGATGTTACCCTGCCCCCTCCACCATGCTTCCTACCACTACATGGGGAGTTTTTAAAAGTTTCCATAGGAAAGTGCCTTAGTCAAACCCTTAGTTCAGCTAGCCCAGTATTGTCTCTAGTCTGGCATTTTGTTATTTTTTAAGTTGCGACATGCTCCACTGAGTTGTTCTGACTGGCAGAACAGCTCTCCAGGAATTCAGGTGGGGTGTCTTTTCCCAGTCCTACCTGCATATGTTGTCAGGGAATCAAACCTGACACAGGTGCTCTGCTACTGAGCAGCTACAGCTGTGGCCATTCCCCTAAAAAATGAAGCAAGCTTCTGGTCCTCATGGTTCCAGATGAAGGGCTGATGTAAACAGGAATGTAGAAAGCTGCCTTACACTCAGCCTGACCTTTGGCCCATCGTAACCAGTACCATTTGCAGTACTGTCAGCGGGTTACCAGCAGGGGAGCATGAGAACTTTGTACATCCCCAAGCTTCTTAGAGGACAAGCCGGATACAAAGGTATAAAATATGGGTAACTAATAAAAAGCAATACCACTCCCACATCACCCTGTACAACTGGCCAAAGAGGATACCCTGGAGGGATGGGCTTTCTCAGATGGGCTTTCTGGGTAAGCGCTGCTGTGCTACACCCATTCCAGCACAGCATTTCCAAGGAGTCCAGTCAGCTGCAGGAGAGACCAGGGTGTCTGCAGCCTTCATTGCACTGCAAAGGTGCAGAACCCCTTGCCTCGAAGGCCCCCATTTCCCCTTCTCCTCACCGGCAGCCACGGCTGTTCCCAGCAGCAGCTTCAGCACCTCAGTCACCTGCCTCAGTACTGTCTCGCTCCTGGCCATGGCGGCAGCTTTGCGCTATGCTTCAGGCCAGGTAATGGCCTGTTGTTTTAGCTCCTAAAAAATATCATGGCAGGATATGGAATGTAATCACCATCTGCAGTGTGGAACCTGGGAAGAGAGTACTGTGTGACCATGAATGGTAGCCATTTCTAGCCTAGCATGATTGCCTAGGGTTCCATCCTTTGTCATGGTGACTGATTATTCTACCATATCCTACCCCCACCCCACCCCCCCAAAAAAACCCAGTAGCAATGTACCACTAAGAAGGCAGGAACACTTTTAGTATTACCGACCAGTGAAACAGTAGTTTCAGCAGTGGCATTGCTGAAGACCTAACTCCTGACCACTAAAACTAATCTTCTCAATAGAAAAGGGGGAAATAGGCAAGCTTACCAATCTGTCTCTGCTTGCACATGACAAATGGCCGTGTATGTTCACGTATTTCCCATCTCTTAGACGAGGGAGAACACCAGCATGTCTTGATTTATTTCACTAAGCAAGGGAACATAGGAATTGTCATCTCAGGTAATAGATGGGCTTGATACTCTGTTCTTGGCTTTTTTGTTTTGATGTTTCAGGCAGATATATATAATGCTAGGTGGTACAATTATGAAGTAACCTTTACATAACTGCATTGCTTGTCTCTCTCCCGTCTGCCGCCTGTTCTTTTACTATGTTCTTTTGCTTTTGCTTTTGGATAGGATAACTAAAAGTGAACGAAAAGAAAGATGATATAGGCATTCTTTTAGATTCTTTCCCAAGAAAAGCATCCACAAGTGCCTCCAAGCTGTCAGTATTTTGCGGGAGGGATCCACACCAGAACTTCAGGTTTGCGCAGCTAAGGTGCATTAAAGGGCTCTGTCACCCTTGCAAATCAAATCCACTTAAAAACTGGGACTTCTGCAGTTTGGAAAGTGATGGGGAAATGTATTGAACAGTGTGGGCTGAAAGAATGATGCACAGGAAGATATGGGCTGTGTACACACGATACAGCACATTCCCCCCCAAAAGAACTGTTCTGGAAATTGCAGCTTTGTGAAGTGTAAACTACAATCTCTGGATTCTTTGCAAGGTGTATGTGTGCACGCGCTTGCTTTAAATGCATGGTTTGTATGCAGCCATGGTAAACACCTTGCAAGCAAATCAGAACAAATGTTCAATAAAGACCAAACTGGGAATGTTGTGGGTAACAGGAGAGGATATTTCGATTAATATTATCCTTCCTCACTCGTGCTAGCAAGTTTCTTCATACAGCAGAGTGCATTCCCCTATTACACAGCAGGAAACTGGTTGCAGACTCGTTAGAATCTCTTAAGATAATAAGCAATTCAGTCTGGCTCGCCCAGATTGGGATATGTTCCTGGTAGTATCCCTTGAATCCCCCTAAAAGAATAAAGACACAACAGTCTTATTCATAAGTAAGAAAAAGAAGTTTACTCATGATCAGGCAGAGCATGGTGTGATCCCCGAAGACAGGCTTTAGGCTTAAAGTTACAAATAAGTACAAATAAGTTTACCCCAGATGGGAGGTAACCCAGTCGAAGTGCAGTCAAAGTGAATCAGGAAGCAGGCAGGACAAAAAAGAAGGGAGGTGGCTATGTGACTTGGCCTTTTACCGGGTCTGGAAAGGTCATGGCCACCTACTGGTCACATGCAAAGGAAGGATGCTCCATCCAGGTGTAACAGGAAGTTCGAGTGGCTGGACCAACATTCCCTGCATGTCCACTCTAGCAAAACAGGTAATGTTGTACTTGACTGCTCCAGTGGATTACATCCCACACAAACAGTCTAACCACCGTGTACACTTTTGTGCAAGCAAATTAAAATGACCCCCAGGTGGGGCAGTGGGTCAGTGTGTCTGGCTGTTAACCAAAAGGCTCAAGCCCACCCAGGTTTGCCTTACAGAAAACCTGCACCTGTTGAAATTTCTTCTTCCCATCTATTAAACGTGCTGGAACCCTGATCTCCTTTGCAAATTTAAGGCCCACTTTTAGTCTGCCACACTCAGTCAAATCCTAATCTCACCACTCTTTCGATAAGGTACTGGGAGGGTGGGGGCTGAAGAGGCCATCAGTGAGAGAGGAATACAAGCTTGTTGTGTTTATACAGCCAACATGTGCACCTTTATTCTGATTCATGCAAGATAGCCATCTGCTGTTTTTACACAGGAAATAAAAGATGGTGCTGTTAGCATTTAGGCAAGTACAAGGCACCTGGCACAGAACTGGGGAGGCATTTCTTCAGCCCAGAAATGTAGTAAGCACCTTTGTTCCTCCTCAGCTGATTGCAGAGAGACATACAGCTAAGGAGGTGTAAAACAGCTGTACCACTCTGGTGAGGTATGCATGAATTAGGCCTTAGTTAAATCAATTGCTGATCAGCTGCATAATGGCTTTTCCTGTGCTCTTATCTCTTTGCCACTCTTTTCTGATAAAATGTCAAGGAGTTTAGCAGAAGCTAATGTGCAAAGACCTAGATCTGCTTGTGAGATCTGCCGGTGTGTGTGTGTGTGTGGAATCCTTCCCCAAATGGCTGCTAGTGACAAGGCCCTGAATAAAAGCGATCCTTGATATTAGGAATTTCAGCTCATGGTCTCTGTTTCTGCATAGCGTATAATCAGCTCAAGAGCAGAATATCTTTAGTACATTTTTATCTACAACCCTCAATACTGAGGAGATGGAAAGAGAATCTTCTGGTAAATTCTGACTCAGATGCACATGGATGCCAAAGACTGTCCTATGCTTGAATTTCTCAGAAGCCATTTTGGTCTTGGAACAGTTTGTTAGAACAGCACACATGTCAGTATATTCTGTCTCTGAATTATCACATACTTGTTTTTCAGGTTCATTCCATGTCCTTACAGAACCTTGGAGTGGCACAGAGGAAGGATTTGCAAAATCTCTGAAGCAGCATTCCCTTAAATCACTGTAGGAGCCAGCTGAGGCTTTTGACATGCTCAAAATAAGTAAGTTGACTTGTAAGTTGCTTTTTTAAAATCTCTCAGGGATTCTTTTTCTTTTTTTCTTTTTGATTCAGCTGGATCTCCTCCAGTATGTCTGCTCTGACTATGGCAATCGAGAGCCGCAGTTGGAAAGGATTCCTCAAACTGCTGCAAGCTGCAGACTGCCATTTGGTGGCTTTTTCTTCCTGCCAAAAAGAGTCAAGTTCTACTGAAGCTTTGACAGCTGTGCCTTGTCATGAAGAAAATCCTCCTAAGAACAGAAGAAATTATTTATCTTGATAGTCCTGTGTAATGACCAGTTTTATTTGCAGAATGCTTTCATCGAGTTGTGTATCACCCCCCCTCCCATATTTCCCCTAGCAACAGACTGAGAGAGAAAGAGAGGGAAATAACTTACATCTTTAAACAAACAAACAAACAAACAAACAAACAAACAAACCAAAACCAAACCACCCACAGTTCATCAGGGTTTGTTTTTTCATATCTTGTGAAGCCAAAACATCTTGCTAAAGATGATTGGCATGGAGGAGGAAATTGGGATTTATATTGAGTGAACACAGAACTAAGGCAATTAAATCACATAAAAGTGCCAAATTATATTAGCAAGGAAGTGTGCCACTGAAGTTCCTCAGAACAAGCCTGGCTAATATGGAACAGAGGAGACTGCCTAATATCGAGCCAGATGATTGGTCTGTCTAGCTTAGTATTGCCTCAGCTGATTGACCATGGCTCTCTAGGGTTTCAGGGCATTTTCACCCTGCCTGAAGATGCCAGAGATTGAATGTGGGGCCTTTTGTAAGCAAAGCAGATGGTCTGTCACTGAGCTTCATCCCTTTCTCCTATTAAGGGAAAGAGGAATTTATTATTTCTTAATCTTTGAATATTCTGAATAACTAACATTACAATATTCAAACATTACAATATTCAAAAGAAAAATGTTAGAAAAACAGTACTGGGTTTCCTTTTCTTTTATGGTGGCATTAACAGTTGTGGCCCTGTTCTGTTTAGCTCTCCTCTCCTCCCCCTGGCAATGCACTAATGATAGATCAGGGCGTCACTGACACAGATAATGAAGAGATTGTTCTGGGTTTACCCCTTTTGACTTGATAGCTTCACACACATATGGGAAAAATTCATTTGCTGTTTCAATTACTTCTGTAATTAAGTTGATCAAACACAATCCATATAAATTACCTAAATTGAATTTGATTGACTTCTCAGTCCCATGAAGTGAATAGGGTCATGTAAACCATACTGAATAGCTACACTAAACATACTTCATTTTCAAAACTTTGAATTTGCTAGAAAAACAGAAATGCATTTAATACACTTTCTAGAGGAGCACTCTCTATACTTCTCAAGTCTCAGAAGATTTATTTTTATTTCTGTTTAGAAAACTCTGTTTAGAAAACTCTATACTCCTATTTCTGTTTATAGAAACCACAACTTTTATGTATTCCGTTTTTCTTTTAAAGGAAAAAACAAGAAAGAGCCTAGTAGTACCTTGAAGACTAACCTATTTACTATGGCATAAGATTTCATGGACTGGAGTCCACAAAAGCTTATGCCATAATCAATGGGCTAGTCTTTAAGGTGCTGCAAGTCTCCCCATTTTTGTTGTTGTTGCAGCAACTAACCTAATGCAGGAATGCAACCAAAATGGGCATACAAATACATATATTATAAAGATACAAGGCTTGCTTACATGTTACAATGAACACAGGCATATTGTACACAGGTAGATTTATACATCTCAAGTATTGTGCATGCAGGTGCACAAACTATATAGTCATTAAATGTTACATGTGAATGTGTGTGGCACTAGTATTTGTCCACACAGATTGTACACGTTGTGAATGTAGCATGTAAATATCTCTACTGTCATTTGGGATGCAGACCTCACTGCAGCTCTTTGACTATATTTGCACCGTAGTTTATTTCCTTTCCTTCACATTTCCCTAACTATTAATTATCACATTATATTTGAGCTTTCACACAATGATGTTGTTGTTGAGTCGTTCAGTCGTGTCTGACTCTTCATGACCCCATGGACCAGAGCACGCCAGGCACGCCTGTCTTTCACTGCCTCCCACAGTTTGGTCAGACTCATGTTGGTAGCCTCGAGAACACCGTCCAACCATTTCATCTTCTGTCCTCCCCTTCTCCTTGTCCCTCCCAACATCAGGGTCTTTTCTAGGGAGTCTTCTCTTCTCATGAGGTGGCCAAAGGAATCTGAGCCTCAGCTTCAAGATCAGTCCTTCCAGTGAACACTCAGGGCTGATTTCCTTAAGAATGGATAGGTTTGATCTTCTTGCAGTCCATGGGACTCTCAAGAGTCTCCTCCAGCACTATAATTCAAAAGCATCAATTCTTTGGCGATCAGCCTTCTTTATGGTCCAGCTCTCACTTCCATACATCACTACTGGGAAAACCATGGCTTTAACTATACTTTGTTGGCAAGGTGATGTCTTTGCTTTTTAAGATGCTGTCTAGGTTTGTCATTGCTTTTCTCCTAAGAAGCAGGCGTCTTTTAATTTCGTGACTGCTGTCACCATCTGCAGTGATCATGGAGCCCAAGAAAGTAAAATCTCTCACTGCCTTCATTTCTTCCCCTTCTATTTGCCAGGAGGTAATGGGACCAGTGGCCATGATCATAGTTTTTTTGATGTTGTGCTTCAGACCATTTTTTGCGCTCTCCTCTTTCACCACCATTAAAAGGTTCTTTAATTCCTCCTCACTTTCTGCCATCAAGGTTGTGTCATCAGCACATCTGAGGTTGTTGTTATTTCTTCCGGCAATCTTAATTCCGGTTTGGGATTCGTCCAGTCTAGCCTTTCACATGATGAATACTGCATATAAGTTAAATAAGCAGGAAGACAATATACAGCCTTGTCATACTCCTTTCCCAATTTTGAACCAATCAGTTATTCCATATCCAGTTCTAACTGTAGCTTCTTGTCCCACATAGAGATTTCACATAATGTAAAAGCCACTTTTAGAAATCCAGTGGAATATATAGAAGTTTACCACTCGCTTTTGTATTAATTTGTTCCAGAAAACAATCCATTTACAACCCCATTAACTCAGAAAATTGTGAGGGTGAAGTGATGAAATTTGGGGACAGTATACCAGCATAAAGTTGTTTCCTGCAATTTTTGAGGCTGAATCATGGCTGAACAGAAGCATGCATGTGCGGAAAGGGTCAGGGAAAGCAATATTGTCCAAAGGCGTTCGTTGTTGCGTCACATCACATCCACTCATGTGAATGAAATTTAGTATTACATGCCGGTATAGTGATTCAAAAGCCACAGTTCCATAATGCAACAGGTACTGCAATGTGAAAGAAACATTAGAAAACAGGGCAGAAGCACTAACATTATAACCAGGAAAATGAATGCAATATTCCCCATATCTGAATATTGTCAAATATTTGACAGTGTTTGCTGCCATGGAATGTGTGAAACAACATTTAACTCAAGGTTAGGGAAACTGCAGCCTTCCAGATAGTATGGCCAATGGCCAGAAAACGTTGTAGTCTGTAGGGCCACAGGTATCCCATCATCACTTAAGTATTTTTTTTAAGATGTATTTCCATTCAATATGGCCTGGATCATCAGTAGTCTTGTGATATAATTGGATTTCAATGATATATCTGAAAATTGGGAGCATCTACAGAGCTGAGCCGCATGAGGGTTGACAGGTGTCTGCTTAAGGACACAGCATGGTTCATGACCACAACCAGGTCTGGGCTGCAGTGTCAAATCTTTATTGAAGGGCAGTGCATCACAATAATAGACTTTGCAGGCCCATTATATCCTTGTTCTCTTTTAAATTCTTGACAGCTTGGCTCTTTTCAGATTTGAAAAGAGGTACCTTTGAAGTGAACCAGCTTTCAGATTCTGAATGTTCAGAATTATTGTATGTTTAACTCCAATGTAAAAGGTTTGGGGAAGTTCTTAGCAAGCACAGTTTCAGTAACCGTAATTAGAACTAAAAGGCGTGCATAGCACTGAATCATCAGATAATGCTTAAGCTGTGGTGTCGCATCACTGTATAATTGACAACTTGCTGTGCAGTAAAAAAAAAAAAAATGTAATAATAGCGCTTAGCTGTTATGCAGTTTTCCTGGAAATAACTGATGTCATGATTCATGCGGAGAATAGAGGCAACTTCATGGAGTTTACTAAACGTTTGCCTCAACAACCCAGTTCCATTACTTTGAAAGCAAAAGGCAACTGGCAAAGATTGTTGCTTCTGCAGGGAACAGATTTTGCAGTTTTACATTTGTGTATCTTTCTAGCGTTGTTTTTGTCTCTGGGATCTGTTGGCTTTTTGTGCCATTTGGCAAACAGGAGGGAAAAGTCCCAAGAGGAATGGTGGTTAGACATCTACAAGTGAGGCCTGCAACAAAATGTTACAGTATATCCATGTCACCTCCTGATAGGAGAGCCCCTTTCAGAGTTCCAGCCAAGCAGCAATGCTTTTCTCTAGGGTATGTAAGCTGATAGAAGCACAAGCTGGACATTTACAGCTTTTCTTAAACACCTTTGCACTTACGCAGACCATTTGGCATCCTGATACCATGTTCTTGTTTCTTAGAGACTTGTTTGGGCTTCATTTCTGTCAGCATTTGCCATCTTTAGTTCTCTGTTAGAGAGAGTGATGTATCAGGTTGAGTATGTGCTGAACACTTCACAATGTTTTTGCCAGGCAGTGCCCAAAAAAGAATGTAATAAAAGTGGTTGTTATTCCCGTTTTACAGACAAGTTACTAAAAATGGATTAGAAATCCATTATCCTCTTGTAGACAATATATGGATACTTGGCTGATATGGATGTTGGCCAATATAGTGAAAACCCTGATTTACTTGAATCAGACTATATTCAGTAAAGTTTCTTTTTAAAGAGAATTGGTAACTGGTGGCCTTGCAGATGCTAGACTCCAACTTCCGCGATCCCTGACAAATGGCCTTACTGACTGGGGCTGATAGGAGTCGTACAGCATCTGGAGCACCACAGGTATGTATATATATACACACACACATACACACACCAGTTGTATATATATATAACAAATGTCTGGTAAAAATATTTCTCATACACACGACATTCTTGTCTGGAAGACTATGAAACAGGAGGAAAAAATGCTTATCTTTACAACTAAACCACTAGGTGGCAGATAAACCATTGTATAGTGTTTGCATCTTAAAGCAGAGTTTTATCTTGCCTTTATAAATGACACTTGTGAGAAACATGAGTTTAATTTTTGTTCAATTTTCAAAACATCTCTGTTGCTGCTCTTTGAAACTGTGCTTGGGAACTTTTTGAGAGACACTCAAACTGTGAAGGAGAGTATCTTGGCAAATAAGCCTGGGGATCTGCATGGCTGAGTATCCCACAGTAAGAACTGCCAACTTTCCAGTACACCACTATAGCAACACCTTCAGGACTTTATTAGGCTATAATGTTTACGCTCACTAGAAGGACAGATCCTGAAGCTGAGGCTCCAATGCTTTGGCCACCTCACGAGAAGAGAAGACTCCCTGGAAAAGACCCTGATATTGGGAAATATTGAGGGCACAAGGAAAAGGGGATGACAGAGGACGAGGTGGTTAGACAGTGTTCTCGAAGCTACCAACATGAGTCTGACAAACTGTGGGAAGCAGTGAAAGACAGGAGTGCCTGGAGTGCTCTGGACCATGGGGTCATGAAGAGTCAGACACGACTAAACGACTAAACAACAACAACAAAATGTTTACGCCTCCCAATGGTGTGAAAAAGTTTCTGGATGCTTTCCGGACACCAAACTTCAGGTTTAGGTGAATCAGTTTCCCATATGTTGGCAACTCATCATAGATGTCCATGCTTATTTATTGTTTCCATATCTTCCTTAATTACTTGGATCCACACGTTGATCAGATGTAGAGTCCTCTGAATTTTAAGGGATAATTTTGGCTTAAGCATATTTTCATGACTTTGAATATTTTCTTGACTTAAACAAGATTACATGTGGAGAATTTCCTAACTTGAATTGTTGGTATTCCTTTCAAGTTTCCCCAAATAATGCAAAATCAAGTAAATGAATATGTTACAAAAGCATAGTTATTTTGAGAAACATTTATTTTCTACAATGCATTTCCCCTAGCAATACCAGAATTGCCTTTATGTATCAAATGAATGGCTCTTAAAAACCAGAAGTTCCTCTTGGACAGTATCAGAAAAACCAATTTCTAAAATTCCATAAAGCTTAATTCAGGCATAAAAAGGAAAGAGAAGTGTTGCCTAAAAGGTGAATTTTGAGAAAGCTTCAGATAGGTTACCATAACTTGCTGCTCTCATATGTGGTGGGATATGTTGTTTGGCTGCCAGTGTTTAAGATTTAACTGTCACTCCATTTGGCTTCTAGGCATGGAATGGGGGGTGTGTGTCTCTTAATGTTGGTATTTTAAATAAATAAAAATAAATTTGTACACTGAAATCAACAGCCTTAGAACAGAAGCTCTGCTAATTTATCTGTCCCATATCAATGAGGCTAAGATGTTTCTCTCTGTGATGACAAATTTACCTAAGCCGGGACCACTTTCTCTGCTTCATGTTCCATGATGAGTAAGCAGGAGAAAATAAACAGAGTTTATCCTAATAGCAAGCTAGGAGACAAGGATCTGGTTTATAATGACATTTGCATAGCAATTTCTGGACACATCAGTTACGCCTCCATTACTTCCTATCACCCCATCATCACCATTTGTTTCTTTGTATGCCACTTTTCTGCAAAATTGCGCCCAAAGTATGTGTGTGTGTGTGCACGTGTGTGTGTTTACACACACCCACACACCCAAACACGCACACACACCAGGGTTGGAGAACTGGATCCAGCCAGTGGGCAGCTGATAGCAAGGGCTAGCAGTGCACAGAAGCTTCAGTGATCACCAGCTGATCATTGTGGCTTATGAGGCTCTGTGCACTGAAGACCCACCAGCTGATCATTGTGGTTTCCATGCTGTGCAAAAAGGGCCAGGTGATCAGTTCCCTGCCACTGATAATAGGAATCCAGGTCAGTTTTCACACCAGCATGCATCTAAGACAATTACCTTACATGACAATGTCAAAAGCAAGTGCAAGAATCCTCCTGCAGGAAGATCTATGGCAGCACTGAGAGCCTACTCTCAAAGTGGGCCCGTTGGGTCTCTGTTACCTTCTTCAGATCACTAGCCGTTTTTCTAGGGATGATATTTTCTTGTAGCACTAATGTCAGCCACGGGAGGTAAGTGGCAAACAGCTCAAGTATCACTTTGAAACTTTATGCATATTGATATTCCCATAGGCAAGATGATATGCGCATTAATAAGAGTGCCATTATTTCTCTGTCTCTCTCCTGCTCTCTCTCTCTGAGCTGAGACATGAACAACAGCTGTCAGGGATTGATCAGATGAATTTCTCAGTTGAAAGTGAATTGAACTGAGAGTGCTTGGCAGTCTGGTGTTTATGAGGATAATATATATATTTATGCTAATCTCTTCACCCCCTTTCTCTAATGTGGCAGGAATGTATGTCTATGGAATACATTGTATAGAACAAGGGTCACCAATGTGGTGCCCTCCAGATGTTCTTTGACTCCAACTCCCATCATTCCTGACTATTGGCCATGCTGGTTGGGGCTGATGGAAGCTGGAATCTGATAACATGTGGATGGCACTACGCTGGCTACCATTGGTGCGGATACATTCATTGTGGTGGTGGTGGTGGTGGTGATGATGATAATTTATTCTATGTCGATTCAAAGTGCATTAATTGTGAGTCAATAGATCTCCTTTTTTCTTCTGCCCAACTGTAGACAATGTTGGTGGGAATCTGGGAGAAGCGTAATAAAACTGACCCATTTCCCCTGATGATGAAAAGGTTTTGCAGAACAAATTGCCTTGCCATAATATTCCTCGTCCTGGGATTTCATTGCAGTTTAAAATAAGTTTAATATGTCACCCTGAAATCTTATTTTCTTCAATATAAATTCCATTTGAAACCAAGCTCTTTCTCTTCTGTTCTCTACTGACATCATTAACACTCTTCCTTTTGTTGCCAGATAAGGCAATCAATATCTTCGGTTAAACAAATACTGCTATTGTTTATCAGTGCAGGTCTGTGTTGCCTGAGCTAATTGGCAGACAAACATTTTCAAACCCATCACAATTAATTGTCACCCATCAGAAGGAAATTTCACTATCCTGTATTTATTAGGCCAAGAGATACAAATGGTCTCATTTATACCTATCTAAGGCTAAAAAGCGTTATGGCTATGCTCTACCTCCATGGTCAGAGGCAGTAATGCTTTTGAATATTAGTTGCTGGAAATCACGGGTGCAGCATCGCAGGGAAGTGCTCTTGTGTTTTGATCATCCTTGCCATAGGTATCTGATTGGCCACTCTGAGAACAGGATGTTGGACTAGATGGACCATTGGCCCCATCCAACAGGCTCATCTTATGTTCAGAATTTTGAATGTATAGGGTTGGATGCAAACTGAAGTATGCTCAACTAGAGGGAATAACTTAACGCTCTGCTCTAACCATGTCTTCCATCTGGATCCAACCTATGAGATTATTCACTCAGTCCGTAGTTCTTATCCTTTTATTGCTGCTTTGTACACATGGCTTTATTGTGGTCCATAGACCCAAAATACAGCGAGATATAGTAAAGCATTACTATAGAAGTTCCAGAAGAGTAATGGGAAAGGAAGTATGAGAAGCATCCTTTTCCTGCGCTTTCAAGTCATACCCAAGAAGATGTGTCTATATTTGTGTTCAGTGAATACGTCTTCCTCTTTAGATAAGATATGAAAGTGCTCATGCTTCCACTCTCCCTACTCCGTTAGCTGATCTAACCTGCTCTAACATCCAGATAGTTCCTTGGAAAGAAATGAATAAGTAGCACTTTGATTCCCTAGGCCAGTTTTTCTCAAGCTCTCCCCAGTGGACTGGCACCCCACCCTCAGTGTGCCAGGAACCAGTCCCATATTTGGTCCCAAAAGTCAAATATGGGCTGTAGTGGAGTCACTGGGGACTGGCTTGTGGACAGGCACTGACTGGTCTGTGGACCACCACTTTGACTTCCTCTCTAGGCTGACTCTGGTCTGAGGATCAGGAGGTACCAGAGTCTGAATCCTGAATCCAGAGGAGCTGTATGCATCATCCTAATGCTGAATGACCTTCCCAGAAGAAAACAGCAATAATCAGAGTTTAGTGTCAGATGTAGACTGGCTCCAAAGAACACAATCAGGTAAGAGCTAAAATCCCTTGAGATTTTAAATACAAAAGCAAACAATAAATGCATCACAAAATAAGCAGTTGTTTTTCTCAGTAATGCAGAATATTCAAAATGGATCATTACTGAATAATCTTTTTCTGCTGGGTGAAGATAAGATTGATTAGTACAGCCAGTGAATTCATTCACAGGAGCGGCAGGGTGCAGGGTTGGATAGAGCTGATGAGCTTCCCAGGAAGGATATAACAGGTTTAGGTAAATTTCACCCAGGTTTTCCAGTTTATTGCTGTTAAGTTGATGTTACAGCACAATTGCCTTTATAGCTCTTTTTCATCTGTTTTATTAGATGAGTGCAGTGGTTATTGTGCACTTGTATTTTGTGTTGTTTCTTTTATATGTTTATATACTTATTTAAACATTTAAAATATTAAAATAATATAATATTTAATATTTATATTATATAATATAATTTATATTATATAATAAATATAAAATGTTCAAATATTGTCCACGAAAAATGGATTCTAGGGCAGTTTGCAATTAAAGTTAATGTACGCCATCTTGAATATTCTGTAGAAAGGTGGGATATGCAGTTAAAAGTCAGGTTTTTTTTTAACCAAATATGATCCTCATGATGAATTAAAAATTAAGTCTGTTTTCCTTCATTTATGTGAATGTAGCTGGAGCTGACCATGGTACTAGAAACTGAAGATACTACTGTTCAAGCTGGTATTTCAGTCTTTTTCACAGCAAGTATCACAAGAACTTATAAATTGTGGACAGTTGAAGTAACCCATTAAACAATTCATCTCCATTCATTTCTCCCTCTTTTTTTTCATCTCAGAAACTTCAGTGGGTGCGGTGACATTTATGAAATGAATATGCAGCAGAAAAGAGTGTGGAATCCACTTAACCATTCAGTGCTAAGAAATTGGTGTGCTGGGATTTTTCAACTGAATGATGATAAGGAATGTTAAGGAGACAGGGCTGACAACGTCTTGGTAAACAGACATGTATCATATTGTGATTCATTATCTCAAGAACGCCTAATAGCTGTTTGCTACAAGCTATACAGAGTACAAAATTAAATTGTTTTGAGAGAGTGAATGTGTTAATTTTTTTCTTTCCTAAATCATATTAAGGAAACAAGAAGTTATGTTTCAGGAGCCCTATGCTGACAGTTAATGGAAATGAACATGAAGATGGATGTTGTTTAATCAATAATTTCATTTTTAAAGTTGCCTGCGATATTTATGGTTGGACATCTCCTGCTCATTATTTGTGAGTCTTTTAAAAATGGAAAGATCATATAGCAGTGCCAGCTTTATCTGATGGTATATCAGCATGCAGAGTACTGACATTTCTGAAGACTGACAGGTCAGTAAGTGGATTCTGCTTCTGCATCTATGGAAGCAGAATTTCGCTTTGCCTCCTTGGCCCCGAGTCCCACAAACCAATTACCCGGAATCATCTCATTAAAATCAGTCTGTGATCCAGAGAACTGTGTGTACGGCTGGGTCACATTGTTGACTATGGAAAGCAAAGATTCGTGAGGACAAGCCACTTTCATGCTGACAGATGGAAAGCCTTCTTGCACTTGCCGGATCATCCCACCTTCCAAAAATGCAATTACACAACTTTGAACTATCGTGAAGGCCACATCAAACAGGACAACTGCTGCTCTTCATTCCATAAAATCTTTTTATGTGTTAGATTCCAACTCTTTCTGCAGAACATTTTCATGGAAACTTTTGCGCAAGTAGACTCTCTTCTCCTCTGCCCAGGTACATAACAACTGTAATTTTTGCTGATAGTTCAGCAGTTCGAAGGTGCTAGGGCAAGGAACTGTCCAAAACCCTGGGAAGCCACTCTATTAAAAATACTGGGATAAATGGCCCAATGGTCTGGTTTAGAGTAAGGCAGCTTACTTACATTCCTGATGAAAAGACTGCACAACTGTACAGTAATTGCAAAATCTTACATTACATGGATCATAATCTGATCTGCCATGCTTTTAGTTTCTTTACAGCCCCTTTTCCTGCTCTATCTCTCCGGTCTTTAGTGCTATTGACAAATGTGCTGGGGCACCTTTCCACTCACAGTTGCTGTCAGAGTATCACCAATCTCAGGCTTTTCTTCTGCATAAGCTTATTCTGCTAAATCATAGATTTCTATGCTGTTAGGCTGGGACTGCGTTACAAGGGAATCTGCATTTGAATGCAACGTGAGCGCTGCACATGCAATGTGTGAAGGAGACCCACACACAGAACAAGGCCGCAGGGCCATATGCCTACTCCCAAAGTACATGTGTTATGCATGGACATCTACAAGGGAACTCCTTGACATGTAGACTTTCCATGGGTATCGAATACTGGAATATGGAGAGTGAATTAGTAATCTTTTCCTTGCAGGTGTGCATACCTAACACTAATATAGGAGGTAGGGCCACAGGTGGCTCCATGTGGGAGGTGAGGGATCCACAGGTGGCCCACAATCCTATTCCAAACATGATTCTTCTACATACTAAAAGGTGGCACACTGGGGAGCAAATTTCTTGATGAGTTCTTTGCCTGCTGTGCTCGTTTTTTATTTGCAGACAATTTTTTACATAGGTGGGGACATTCAAAAATATGATTGCCCATCCATAGTCTGAAGTGACACTGTCAGTCTTTTGTACTGTCTCAGGACTATTTCACCTCATTCTGGTGTATGTATAGTGCAGGCCTCATGAGGAGCCAACAAACACTTTGAACACTTAGCATTCTAAGGACCAAACTTGATGTGACATTAACCTCAGGAAGTTCCTGTTGATGCCAATGGAGGCTTTTCTTGCAGTCAATTGGCAGGTCTTTATAAGAGATTTTTTTGCTGGGATCTTCAGGAGCTATGTATAGCGTCAGTGTTTTTGTGGTGCTACCAAGCACCAGATCTGTGGTTGGTTTCTGTTTTCTGTTTTTACTTTTACTGTGTATTCCCAAGGCGATAAACTTTAATTCCTTAGTGGTTTCGTCAGAGCCGCATGTAAAATCATGCAATTTCAAGAGAATCCCATCTTCTTGTTATCTAAATGCTTCCTTATTGTGGCATTGTGTAGTGTGATGATGCAATTTAATTGAAGGAAGCTGGTCAAAAGAGAGTCCTAGCTTGCTACTGGCTGAAAATGGTATAGGGTTTTTTTTTTGGTCCTTTTCGAAACCAGCATTTTTATAGGCTTCTGCTTTAAATCCATTCTTCTCCTCTGTGCCTTGTGCCTCCTGCCCCCTTGTTTACTTTGGCCTAGTCACAGCAAATTTAGTTTTATTACCAATTGATTTCCCCCCACCTTTCATACCGTCCAGTGGAGAAAAGGTAGGGAAATGTGATTTACCGTATAATACTAGCCAAATCAGCATGGAAAGGCATAGACCTTGAAAATGCTTATAAACTAATCTTATTTCAAGTTTGCAATGCCCCTTTACAAGAGTGTCTGTATTCAACGTGAGAGCTTGCTGGCTGATGAATGCGTGCCTTGCAGTGTGTTACCATGCATATAAAATAGTTTATGGGAGAATATAGTAATAAAATCTCCGCTGCAACTTGAGGTGGGACAGCACTCTATGTTGCAGCAATCTCCTTGCTGACAGATAGGTCCACATCCTTTTCAAACTGAGTGGTGCACCTTTTGCTGTAGCTTCCTTTGCATTTCCTATAATTTAACTCCCATATTCTTAGAATGTTAAGCGTCCTTTGCCTAGCTTTCTGATCTAGCAGCACTCTGCAGCTTTTTAAGATAAATTAAAAAATCTGTTTTTAGCATTGTCTTAGATTCCTCTTTCCCCATTTTTTTTTAAAAACACGATAATATAATCTCTTCCCCACCAGCTCTAGATGACTATGGATGCTGGCCCACTTTAATCACATTATAGGTTTTATATGACGATCCCTGGTGGTTATAATATTATTTCTGAAAATGTATCTCAAGAATATATGTCAAGAGTAGTATCCCTTAAGGCAGATTTTAAATTATATCCCTATCTATTACTAATTATTTTTAGGGACATATGAAAAGGAAGGCTAGATCGGAGGGTTACTCTTGTGCTGGCTCTGGAAACGTGTGTAAGCTATGATCCTCAGCAGCATAGAGTAGAAAATATATTCCATGGTTCAGTGGGTCATAATTCCACACAACGTCCCTGGCCCAAAGCCTAGTGTACATGTACTCTGAGCAAATGGAGCCACCATATAAATGGGCTTTTCCATTCACTCAAATGCAGAGGGATGTTTCGAACCTACATCTGATTCTGTGAATGATTTGAGATGATTTATTAGACTTGCCTATCACTTTATATATAAAAAAGGCTCATAGCAATTTACAATGTGTATAATACAACGAAATGTAATAAAAGCGTATTAAGTGATGCATGATATCAAGAGTAACGGTAACAAAATAATGGCCAGATGCCCAGGAGAATAAAAATGTTTTTAACCTAATGTTGAAATGATAGTAAGGTTGGTGCCAGGCATGCTTCCCTGGGAGAGAGTTCCAAAGACAGGAGGCTTTTAACAGAGAAGGTCCATTCTTTGGTCACCACTCTTTGTGCTTCTTTAAGAGGTGGGATGCAAAGAAGGGCCTCAAATGACGAACCCAGTGTCCCAGCAGGTTTCTATTATTCTATAGGATGAGTCAGTCTCTTAGGTATTGGGCTCCCAAGCCGCATTTGGCTTTAATGAGTAAAAACAGCTTTTTGAATGGCAACTGGAAACTAACCAGCAGGCAGCGCAGTTGGACCAGAACCGCTGTTGTATTCCTTTGTGTTTTCATTAATAATCTGGCTGCCACTTTCTACACTATAAGTTTTTGGAGCATTTGTTAAGAATAGAAAAGCCATTGTAGGGAAAGCATAATTCTGTTTGTATAACAAGTTGACCATGACCCAAATGGGCCCTGGAACATTGCTTGTAAGTACCTTGTACCATAGCTGTTTGAGATACATGTCTGAAGAAATGAAGTGGCAGCCCTGCTGAAGCGAAGCAGGTCCTTGTCTGGGTAATGCCTGGATGCGAAACCACTGGGTAAGCACATGTACAAAGTAATAAAATATGATTGAAATATATGCTTTAGAAATGCTTGCTTCTTAGACTGGTCATGTGACTTACTTTACAGTGTCCTCTATTGGAGTGCTGTACAGTCCAAGCCTGGCTTAAAGATGAATAACCAAAAAAGAGAGTGCAGGAGCCTTGAAGTTGCCTTTTAACAGCAGCACCTGGCCACTTCCCCACTATGGTGAGATTATCTCAATTATTTCTGAGTTTGCACACATACATGCAAATAAGCACCCTCATTTTTGAAGATGCATATTCTCTTTTTTTGTGGGGAGCGACTATGAATAACTGGTCAATTTAACCTGGGCTGAATGGTTGTAAGCTGCACTGGGTTGCCTTGGGCAAGAGTAAGCGGCTAACAAATTTTAATAATAATAATAATAATAATAATAATAATAATAATAATGCATGGCAGTTTATTGTATTGTAGCTAAACTCAGGTCCAGTCTCTCAGTGATGTTACTTTCTTTTTTATAATATATTTATTAAATTTTATAAAAGCAACAATCAACACAGCGATGTTACTTTCTTTGGGGACTTCAAACCCCCAAAGCCATGTGACCTGTCTGGGATGTCTCTGTGAAGTTGCAGATAGTTGTGGGTTATTTGCTGGCTGCCATGTGGGATAGGAACCCATAACAATGGCGGGCAAAAGGCCAAGGGTAGAGCAGGAATTCTCATTCAGGTGAATTTCCATAAGGATTTTTCCGATCGTAAATTGCTGCAAAATATGGAGAACTGAATTTAATAACTGGACAAAAATACAGAACTAAGAGATGAGGAAAGTGGCATACAAATAAACAGATAGTGATGATTTATCCAACACAAAATAATAATAATTTGTGGCTCCACCTTTGTAAAAAGAAAATCTGTGAACGATTTCTCCCCTCCCCAGCCCATTTACACTTTCAGTTCTTAAACTTATAATGCAGATTTTAATATAAAATTTATTGACTTTCACAGGCACACATAGTAGTTATTATGCCAGCAATAATTCATAGCTTTCCTTACAAAGGCTTAACATCCCTGTTCTCATTTCCCTGATGGCTTGTATACACTTTACAATGCTTTTAAAAAGGTGACTGAATGCCACTTTATAAATCAGAATTATTTTTCAGGAAATCCATTTTTAAAAAATATCCTTGCTTTGGGAAATCATCCTTTGGGAACACAGAGAGAATGCAAATGATGAAAAGTTCGCATGAATGATTTTTTTTGTGGATAAACGGATGTTTGTTCTTTCACTTAGCTGTGTTGCAATTGTTTTCGGTTTGGGTACATCTGACATTAAAAATTTGCAAAATGGCTGCTTGAGCAGATAGTCCTTTAATTTTTCTAAGCAGTCATTCTGCCATAGCAAGTACCACACTACAAATGCTAAGGAAGTTAGTTGGAAATAGGAGCTTATGTTTTCTTCCCAGAGCTGAGATATTAAACTATAATTTCCACTCCACAAAACCCCATAGCATTGTTATGTCCTAGAGCTTACACCCACCTATACAATGCGTGTATTAATTTTGTAGCAGTTATGAACTTTTAAACTACAGATCAATGCTGGCTTTCTGAACCAATTTCTCACTATGAAACCTATTAAAATTAAAAAATAGATTTTTTAAAAATAAAAAAGAAGTTATATTTAAAGTTCGATAGCTGTATACCACTACCATTTTATTACATTTTGAAGATTTTTGTTAAGGTTTTAAACTGACTCAGGCTAGCCTAAGGCAATGAATGTGTAACACTTTTTATTCTTCTTACTGCAAGAATTCAGCCCGGGAAATGAGAACATTTCCACTTACCTTAGTCACAGTGGTAAAAGTTTAACCCCTCAAGTGTCTTGCAAGTTTTCATTTATGGATTCTACCATTGATTTTGGTGGGATATGTATCACCCGGTGTTTGAGTATTTCATGATGTCTTAGCAAATGCTAATGCTCAAGTCTGAGCACTAGAATATTTATTTTATTTTATTATCTGATTATTTTGATTTCTAACCCCCCCCCCTAAAATTATTGTTACTCACCTTGTGGACATTATGGTGAAGGGCAGGCAAATATATATATGAACTCGGGACAGGTAACAATAGGCTGTAATAAGCAAAAGCAATAAATTTGTACAGCACTATAAAATCATGCACATAAATATGCATTGAAGATTCTGATTTTCATATACTGTTCTCCTGATTTCCTCCTCAGTATTTATTTGTGTCATGGAATCCAAAAGCAGGCAAGGCAATCTTACTGTGGTTCACTTAGTTATGCTTTCCACAGTTCATAGTTCACACCAGTACAAAATGTGGACACCACTAGAGTGATGACTCAGACCTTAAATGTGAGGACCCTACCCCCCAAAATTCAGCCTTTCCAAGCATTGATAAACACCACATTTAAGGGGGGAAAGACTGAAGACAACACTGGGATAGACAGCCTGTCTCCACCCCTTAATTAACTGGGAGACAGGCGGGTGCAAATTCACATTCTGGTCTGGTGTGCACAAGCCCTTGGATTCTCCACATTTTTTTCAGAGTTTGCTCTGCATAATTGTCAGTTTTAGCATGATCCCTACTTACCCTATTTTTCTGTGTATAAGACTAGGTTTCCCCCCTTAAAAATGATGTCCAAAATTAGGGGGTGTCTCATACATGGGGGCGTCTTATAGACGGAAAAATACACTGTTCTTTTTTTGTGACTTTCTCCTCCAAGATGTGTACATCTTGAATTTGTTACATTTGACATATTCATAATATAACAGAAATATTTCTTTTACTCCCAGGTAGCTGCCAGGTATCAGGGAGCCAGGTGGCGCTGTGATCAGAAGGTCAGCGGTTCAAATCCCTGCGACGGGGTGAGCTCCCGTTGCTTGGTCCCAGCTCCTGCCCACCTAGCAGTTCAAAAGCACGTCAAAGTGCAAGTAGATAAATAGGTACCACTCCGGCAGGAAGGTAAACGGCGTTTCCATGCGCTGCTCTGGTTCGCCAGAAGTGGCTTAGTCATGCTGGCCACATGACCCGGAAGCTGTCTGTGGACAAACGCCGGCTCCCTTGGCCTATAGAGCGAGATGAGCGCCACAACCCCAGAGTCGGACACGACTGGACCTAATGGTTAGGGGTCCCTTTACCTTTACCTCTAGCTGCCCAGGTGTTTAGAACATAAAATGAGGTTAGACATATTCAGTGCTCAGGAGGTGACTGGCCTTTCTTTCCAATTCCAACAATCTCTTGCTTTTAAGTATTTCTTTTAAATGAACATTAGCTGAAATTTAGAATGCATTTAATGAAAGCATTTCAAAACAAAGTGCTTTGCTTGCCTTTGAGAAGAATCTACCTTTCATTAGTGGTGCATATATTAGCGGGAATGTCAACAAGGAGCATTTGAAAGCAGCAGGCTTGCATGCCTGCCTTATGTTTGAATCCCAGATGGATCCCTCTCCCCAGCTGTTAGCGCTTCTCTGGCTTCCAGAATAGCTCCCATACCTCCCTCTGTCCTGGCTGGTGGTAATAACACAGCAAGAGAAAAGGTTGACTCATGCAAACTTTATGGATCAGTCAACAGGACAAGCTGAACTAAAGAAACTGCATTGTGTGCAATTTCCAACGTTATGGGCCTAGAAGAATGCAAGCAGGAATCCTGATCAAAGTCATAATCTACATTAACTTTGAATGATAGGTCATGATAACGTTAATGTGATAGAATGTCCTCCATAGTTAACAACTGCACTTTCATTTGTGACTCCTAACTACCAGTTTGGGTCAAAGGCAGCAGAGATTTGTGGCAACCCCAAACAGGATCGGGGTGTGTGTGTGTGCGTCTCCAGATCTCATGGTAGTGGGTCAGCTTACACTCTTGTGCCGCTCACTCTGTGACTTATTAGATCTGCCAAGAATATAGGAACATAGGAAGCTGCTTTATATTGCGTCGGACCATTAGCCCACCTAGCTCGATATTCGAAACAAAATAGAAAATTCTTTTCAGTAGCACCTTAGAGACCAACTGTGTTTGTTCTTGGTATGAGCTTTCGTGTGCATGCACATGAAAGCTCATACCAAGAACAAACACAGTTGGTCTCTAAGGTGCTACTGAAAAGAATTTTCTATTTTGTTTCGACTATGGCAGACCAACATGGCTACCCACCTGTAACTAGCTAGCTCAATATTGTTTGTCCTGACCGGAAGCAAGTCTCCAAGATTTCAGGCTGAGTCTCTCCCTGCCATACGTTGGAGAAGCATTAAGCTGCATACACACCATACATTTAAAGCATATTATGTCCCTCAAAGGATCTTGGGAACATCCCTCAGAGAGCTACAACTCCCAGCATCCTTATCAAACCACATGTCCCAAGATTCTTTGGGGGGAAATAATGAGCATTAAATTGATGGTGTGTACAGAGCCCAAGTCTGAGTGAGGCAGGAGGTAGTGGCAGCAGAATTCTGGATGGAGATGAAAGAACCAAAAGAGCAAACTTCTAGTCAGTGGTGTAGTCATGAATTCTGAAATCCAGGAGCTCATCATGGCAGCCCCCATAGCCACATCCCCAAGGAAGTCCATAGCCATATCTCCAAGGTGCAAGTCCAAAATGTAGGCACGGGACACAGCATCACATCCAGCATGCTGGACTTTGTCTGGGTTCACATCTCTGATCAGACATGTGGCGTGGCTGTGATCCTATGCACACTTTTCTGAGGGAAAGTGCCATTGAACTCAGTGGTGCTTGCTTCAAACTGCCTAGATTCAATGTGTATAAAATACTGAAGTTCAATAAAAGATCTTCAGCGGATGTGAAGCCTTTAGCTCTTAATTAGAAATGCAAATGATCTTGCAAAGAAGTGTTACCTTTTCAGCTGCGAACATGATGTAAGAAACACATTCAGGGAAAGAAATAGCCACCCTTTCCTTGATGATTTCTGACTTGCTCTGACTTCCACTGATACTCTGTCACAATCAATAGCAAAAACTGAAAGCCCAATTATCACCTCATTCCCTTGCCAGAGCAAGGAGTGTCTGAGCAATTACCGTGACGCTTTGCTGAATGATGTCATCACTCCTGCCATGAGAAGACTTTAATACAAAGCTAAGGAAATAAGAAGATCCCCAGGGCCGTTGCCAAGGTGGGATGGGTCTGTGGCATTGGCCTCTTGGCATTGGTCCCCCTGCCACTTTGGAGGTTGGTGTAGGTGGCGAGGTCATTGTTGCTTGGGTGCACTAGTGGGAGTGCAGGATTGGCTGTGCCAGTGCACCTGCACCACCCCAATCTTGCAGCCATCCTGCCCCAGTAAGTGGCAGTAATGCCACTGTTGGGAGGTGGCTCCATGCAGTGGTTGCTGATTCCCATTGGGACTGGTAGGTGGGAGGCAGAGACCAACAGTAGGTAGGACCAGAGCCTACTTCTGTGCAAAGCTAACTAATTCTAGTTTTGCCCTCATATTTCTCTCTGCTGAGTTCTACAAGGGAAATGCTGAAACTAAGGATGAAGAATCTGGCAGGCAGTGTCACGTCCTGGACTGGTTGTATGCAGGCAGGCAGGTGGGGCCTGGCTGAGGAAACATTGAAGTTGGTGGGCAGTTTCCCATTTGCCCTAATGGACCAGTCCTCCACTGACTGCATGGTGCTGCCCTGCTGACACTGCCTGAGAAGAGCCCTATCTATCTAACCCAGACTTGATAGGTTTCTAAGACCTGTCTAGTCCCAGCATCCCATATACAGTACCTCCAAGGCCAATTAGATGCCTATGGTAAACTCACATGCCTGTAGTAGTGAATGAATACAGCACAAGATATTATGGGCTGTCCCATGAATCTGCTGGATGACATCGCAGAAGACCGTTGCCTCAGGAGAGTGAGGAAAATCCTCAGGGATGATTCACATCCTGGCCGGCACTTTCTTGATCTCCTGCCCTCGGGCATAAGATATAGAAGCATGATTAATCGCACCAACAGGGTAAAGAACAGCTTCTATCCTCGGGCTGTTAGGCTACTGAATGAAAAGATGATAACAGGGCAACTGACTTTCGGGTTACATGGGTGTGCGTCAGTAAACGAGGGGAATTAAGACTAAGAGAGCTGAGTAGGGGGTGCTCGTGTAATCTCACTGTATACAAATTGTACAAGTGACAATAAAGTATTTCATAGTCTATGGCATTTCACTAGCGTCATTTAGCACTAATATCTGGAGCTCCCTCATTCACATGACTATAGATGGTGTTGCATGAGTTCAAACTGAGCGCTTTTGAAGTCAAAGGTATACCGTGCATCGTATTTACTCTTTCTATAGATACAACATTATTTTAATCAAAGTAAAATCTAATAACAAGCAAAACTCATTTTAGTCCTGTCCTTGGGCAATGTATTTATGGATTCTTTTATTTAAAGGGGGGAACATATTTTCCTACTGATGTTTTAATGGATGCTTAATGGATTGTTCTGGCTGAGTCAGAAATAGCCAGATTGCTTCTTCAGTTGTGACATTAGCAATGTCTGGGAGATTATTTTCCCTGGAGGTATCTTGTCTAGCATTACTAGTGATGAGCAGCTTCTTCTACAAGACGGTCTTTGAGGCTGCTGAGAAGCTGCTGCCCCACCATCTGCTGGAAGCAGAATTAAAAGGGTATAGTCCACATAGCACAGAGTGCTGTCCCCTTTCTAAAATGCTGAATGTCTGTCTACTGTTTTAAAAAGTCATGGATATAAAAGGCCAATTTCTTCTTCTTCTTCTTCTTCTTCTTCTTCTTCTTCTTCTTCTTCTTCTTCTTCTTCTTAAATTAGGAGTGCAATTTCACTCCAACACACCAAGACATAATAATATTAATAAGGGATGTAAGGAGTATTAGGGGAGTGGTAGTACCTCTGGTGTGGGACACATCATGATTCTTCTGGGGTAGTTCGTCCACACCATCTAACACCCCTGCAAACAGGGATAGTCAATAAACAGGCCATGTGGATGCCACTTCAGTATCATCAAATTAAAAAGAAATGGAGAAACATTGTAGACTCCTCCACAACCACCATTAGTAGACCACACCTCCTACTAGGAGCTCCAATTGTTCTTTTCTTGAGCATGGCTGTGTAAATTGTGCTACTGAACCATGGGGAGAAAACACAGTAAAACAATGATTTGATGGCATCATGTACAGTAGATCACTGGTCTTCAACTGGTGGGTTGGGACCTGATCCAAGCTGAGCCGCAACAGGAGCAGTGCCGCCATGCAAATATATGGTATAAAATTAAGAAATAGGTTCCCAAATGCATGTTTGGATTAAAAGGGGAACCTGGGCCTGAAAACGTTGAAGATGCCTGATGCAGATGACCCATAAAAAGTGAGTGAACAAAGTGTGGCTATTGGGAAAGTGCTATGTATGTAAAGTAAATGCCTAGTGTGAAAGCAAGTACAATTTTCTTCATCCCCTGCAACTCAGCTTTGTGTCTTCCCAGGCTGAAGCCTATAAAGCAAAGGGCAGGGTTTTCAGTTTCTTGCCTGGTTTTTGATCCAGTTGTGACTAGAGCTGACAGGAGGCAAGATAGAAAGCTATTGAGGGGTGAAATATAGATTTGTTGTTTTGGTCACATATTCTCCATGTTTCTTGTGATGTAATAATGCCTCCTATTTTGTATCAGATCAAGGGCACCATTCCCCAGGATGTTCTCCTGCACATGGACCAGTAAAATAAATGAGCTTCATGCAGCTCTCATTCTTTTCAGTGGGATGTGCAGGCAGACTTCACAGTAAACTGCGCCCCTAATTTTCAGCTAAAGTCTTTGAAGGAGTCATTGTAGTCAAAATCAATGTTTAATTTAAGAGATTTTGAAAGACCATTAAAGCCCATAAGGTTCTGAAGATAGCTGCATGGTGAAGCTCTTGCCACATCTCTTGAATACTTAGATACTAGGATATTTAGATGCTAGCATCCTTTAAAAAATGTTATCACTGCTTCCCCACCCATTGGAGGTCTCATTAGGTACAATGGCAGTAGTTTGGGCATATAGATTGCTTGTGTGTGTTGTATGTTTGTGGGAAAGAATTAAACAGAAAAGAGTCTCCCTCTCCCCTCCACTTACCAGGTAAATAAATAAAATAAGCAATGTTATGAATTTGAGGTGTTAAGCTGGTGCCAGACCCCTTAAATCTCTGGATCCAGCAAGTGTTAGAATTTAATCAAGGCTTCTAATTCTTGGAATGGCCAGGCTAGCCTCCTGGTGAGGTGATAAACCTGGGCGATGAGCCTTTAAGGGGAATTAAGGAGCTCGGTGCAAGATATGGCAAGTGTGGGGAAGTCTCCCTCAATAGAAAAAGCCAGAGGTTGGAGCAAAGGGGGCAATGATGTGACCTGGAAGTAAAGCAGCAAGCTGGAGAGAGAATCAGAGCAATGTTTGACTTCTGTTTGAATCCAAGGCTATGGCTGCAGCAGAAACAAGACACTCTCAGCGAGTTAATAGTGTGAACCCCTCCATCATATGCTCAGTTTGTATATATGTGTAAATAAACCATATATCACAAAGACCCCACAGTCTCTGCTGTGCCTCATTCCAAAAGGTAACATGACCTCGGCAACCTCGCACAACTCAGAGATTGATATGGCACGCAACAATAAGAAGAAAGGTCTCAGACGCACTGATTGTGCTTTGTGATTATAGAAACACCAAACGGTTCAGCGGTCCTAGGTGAATATATGACTCACACCTCTGCTAAGCTCATTTCAGTGTGAAATGCTCTGGAAATAGAGTGTGGATTGCTGCAATAGATAGTCAGGAAATCACTCGTTGAATGCAGTAAGTTGCTTGAAATTAATTATTTGGGAAGTGCTTTCCAAAGCAAAACTGCTAAAGAAGATTAAATCTTCCCCTGGCCCATTAAAATGTAGGAGCTCTTTATTCATCAGTGAATCAGTGATTAATGCCCCATTTCACTTTCATATAAAGTTCAGCACAGGGAAGTGCTAAATAACATGTCCCTCTATGATGCAACTGGCTCAAAAATAGAGACACAAGGTGGTTTGCTCTGTTTTTATATCTGCACTGCATTGTTCCTTTATTTCCTTCATTAGAATACTGAGGCATGGCTATCAGATTTGACTGCCTTGTTTTCTTGATGGCATCTGGCTAATTATCCTAGGATTTCTGGAAACTTTAATTAGTACAAGCAATGAGTATTTAACATCACCCCCCACCTTGGAAATGCAAACTCCTGCTCATCCAAATTCACTACCTCTCTCTTCTCCTCATCCTCATGTAAATGCAATGCTGTTGAAGAAGCATCCCTGTTTATCTGAACTTTTGATGACCTGAGCATTTTAATGTGGTAACAGCTAGTGTTTCTCCAAGCTTCTCATTAGAATTCACTTCTTTAGCTTGCACATTTGTGATCAGCTTGGTTAGTGAGATGGTACGCTGGGTGAAACTACCGGTACCAGTGCCACGGCATGATAGAGAGGGAGGCAGAGTCATGATGGAGGTGGGATGAATGTAGTACAAGCGCATGATGGCTGAGTGAATGGTCACCCCTGCTGATGTCAGCAGACTTTGCTAGAGAAGGAGATGTTCTTGCTTCCCCCACTGCAATGCTATAGCTCCTCCTGATTCTGTGTTTTCGAAACTGGCTCCCAGGCTCCCACTAGCAAAAATCAAATGCAGATTTCAGAAACAGTTTCTTTAAATCCCATTTTCCTCCAAGGTGAGCATAGATTATGATACATTCACATGGTTTTGCTAAAAAAAAGGGGGGGGAGGACTAGTGTGCATCTTAAACATATGCATTTCCTGTTGTTTGCAAATGCTTCAGCATGATCTCACCCCCCCCCCCCTGCCAATGGTGGTGATGAGAAGGGGTTTGTTTTGTTTTTTACATTTTTGGAACCAATGGATAATTTCCACAAATAATTCTTTGGCTTTTAAAAGCCAGTTTTCCTGCTAATAGACCTAATTCCATGAAGGTGATGGTTAAGTTAGTAGTTCTTATAGTGGTTTCCTACAACATAGATAAAGGCACAGTGACTCCTCCCATGACTGTTCCTTCTCCAGAAGGAGGGCATTTGCTACATTTTCATATCATTTTACAGCAGTGAGTGCTTCTTCCTCACATTCAGAAACATGGAAATCGCCACAGGGACTAAAGCTGCTGAAGTGATTGGTGAGAAAAGCTATATATCCCTGTTATAAATCTCTAAGTCAAGTCTGAAATAAAAGTTGTATGGCAAACCAGAAAATGAATTTTATCTTAAATTGAAATAGGGATCAGCTGCTATAGCCTGGGATTTGGGAATGATTAAGTGTAAGATTCAGTTAAGAGGTTTCGCCTCTCAAGAAAATATAAAGCAAACATGCCTATTCCTGACCTATATAGCTTTTTGGTGTGATCAGCATAATAAAATGGCTAGACGGATCATGAATTGATACCACAGGTCTAAAAGTTGGTGGATGTAATGGAATTCGTAACGAAGCAGTAATCGAGCAATAATTTGTTTTTGTAATGAGTTTTGTCTTCAGTATTTAAAATTCAGGTTTACCCATATGCAAAGGGCAAATGCCAGCATGAAGCGATGCCTGGTTTATGTGTGTTGCCAAATTAAATAAAGAGTGATTTTATTAAGGAAATAGGTAAAACTTTTCAGGAAATAATTGTTAAGGGCCACAGTAAATTCCATCCCTATTATTTCCTATATAATGGCATTCTTGATATTGTGTTCCACTCAAATGAAAATGGCTGACTCTTCATCAATAAGAGACTGCAGTACCTCTTTGCTCTCTTACCTATGTATGGGGCTTATCTCAAGGCCTTCTGATGAGAGACCAAATTGACTCCTATGATCCAAAGAGGTGGAATTTTTATGCCGATTGTTGCTCCAGTTCACTTAGCCTGCATCAGTCTGAGCAGTACTGGGACTGGTCCAACCATCCATCCTACCACAAGCCATTCCTACTTTTAAAACCAACATGAATATTGAGATTTCCAGCCACTTCTTTGTTTCATGAAGGACTCCAGTCCGTAACCAGAATCAGAACAGGCATCAGTCCAATAAAATTTATGCAGAGGTTCCTCTCCTTCCCTCTCTGTGATGAACCTCTGCATCTGCAGAGCTTTCTTTCTGCTGGAACTCACCTCTCAAGTGGGCGCCATTGCCATTATAAGAGAACAAGGGAGGCATTTGTGATGAGTTCTGGTACCTCTTTTCCTAGCACTTTGCATCTGGGTCTCATGGCACCATCTGCCATGTACCTTTTAGTGTTCTGAAATAAGTTAAGACAGCATGTGAGAGTCAGGGAAATGACAAGGCAGAGTAAACAGTGATTATGGAGGATAAGTACAAACACATGACCAGAGTGGTGAATTGCAGAACTGGAAAGACAATGGAGATCAGTGATAATTTATTCTACCTCTGCAGAGTTGGTCATAGTCTAAAATACTGAGTTCTGATTTATTATTTGTAAGGTGCAGGTGACACTGCTGATTTTTTAAACCCAGTAAGCAACAATTTACTCCCCTCTTTTAACAAATTCTTCTGAATATCAGTCCTCTGCCCTGCTGAAGCCAGAAATGAAGGAACGGGACAGCAGCAATCTATGTGCTTTTGACACGGTGCATCTCCTGCTGTTGCAGTGAAATGGGCTAATTGTTTTATGAGCTGATATTTCCTTTACTGCACTTCTGTGATTTGTGGCTGGGCTCACTCAGCAGTGATCTTTAAGCTCCATAACAAGCTTATTCAGACCAGAAGATGGCAGTCGGTCTTGGCAGTCCTGGTGCAGCATTGTGCTTAGATTGGCAGATCTGTCAAACATTGCTTTAATTTGTCCTGGGCCTGCATATGAAAAGCCCCCTCTCTTGTGGGTTATTCACCTTAATCCGACCTTTTGCTAATGCAGAAACAGTGACCTGTTATGACATGCTAAAACAAAGAGAAAATGAAAACGGCCTAATTTAGTCTGCTGTGGCTTTCCTAGTGATGTATGGTACCGATCACAAAGGGGCTAGTGCCATCTCTAATAAGGGTGAGTAATGCAGCTTCCACTGCTGTCAGAGCAATTCCGCTGACCTGTAGTTCGAATACTAATAATGAAAGGATTTGTTCAACAGATCAGAATGCCTGTAGTGCTGCAGCACAGAGCATCCTTGCATGGTAAAAATACAGATAGCAAAACAAAACAAAAAGACGAGGGAGAAAACAGAATTAAAAGAGAGAGAGAGAGAGAGAGAAACAAAGAAAGAAAGGAAAGCAAGCATTGATGTTTCAGGGCAATTCTGTTTGGTGTGTGCACCAATGGCAAGATATATTTCAGATCCCACTTTGGAAGACAAAATTTGACTCTGAATGCTTTGGTCACAATCTGCTTCATTTCAGGTCCAACCCAGAACTTTGCTTCAGGAAATCTGAGGCTTCAAATGTCTATCCATTGACTTATATAGGAAAATAAACAAATGACAACCACAGTTTAATTGGATAAAAATTATAGTCAGATTTTCTGAGGAGATGAAGTCAAATAGGTGCTGGGTTTTCTGCGCTGCATGGTTTACAGTCTGAGGGTTGGTGTGTGTGAGAGAGAGCGTTTTAAAGAGGATTCCTATAACTTAAAAAAAAATCATGGCAGAATTGGATGAAATTTGTTGGCATAGCTGTCCCTTCTAAGGGAATAAAGCCTGCCAAACCTCAAACAGGTAGGCATGGGGGTTGTGCAAGGGTTAGGGTCTTTGCAGTTTTGGGGGTTGGGAAATTGTATTTTCTCATCTGCCACCCCCTGTGATTTGGGGGCAGCAAGCATTTATTTATGAAAATGGCATGTATTGTAGAGATGTCCCTAAGTAAGTAACCTAAAAAGTTAAGATGGATGAAAAATAGGACAGGAGAAAGGACAAAGTTATAAGACGAAGGATGCACCTTGTTTTTTTTTATATAAAAAACGAATTTGGACTAGGGAGAATTGCATTCCAATTATATGTTGGGGAAAACATTTAGAAAGCCATACATTGTGATAAATATGTACATATTGTGATGAAATATATATTAATAATATTTCATATTTCTATGGAATTTTTTAAAACAACAACAACATAGAAACAGATTTTTCTATCCCTACTAATGTGCAAGGCATTTCCCCAAATTACAGAGTCATCCAAACCCCTCTTACACCAGGCTTGAGGGGGTTGAAAGGACCGGAGGCAACCCTCCACTCTATAGCTATGTCAGAAATACATTATTCTTAGTGCCTTCTGGAAAGAGCATTATCTTTAAAGGGTACATTTGCTAATGAATAAATATATCCACTCCTCCTTCTGTGAGGCCTTAATCAATAAAATTGGAGGATTTTTTCTCTTTATGCACTTGCTGGCCAGCTGTTATAATGCAGAATGGTAAATTTAAAAGAATACTGAACTGAACAAGGGGCCACCAATCTCAGAAGCAAACACAACTACAGCAAGAAGTGTTTTCAAGTGTTCTCCAGCAGCCATAAGGTGTTGAAGCTACACAAAGGATTTTGAAACAAACACCACACTGGGGAGCAATTTAAAAACATTTTCCAGTTAGGCAAGAAATAAGACCTATTCTCTACTTGGCAGCTGTTTAAATCCATACTGGGAGGGTGGGAGCAGGGCAGAATCTAGATTTATCTTGTAAAATAGACATGCTATTGTGCCTGCATCGCTTGCAGTATGTTAAGAGATGCTGCACCCTAAAATGGTGTATCCTCAACTGTTAACAGAGTAAATTAGATATTGTCAAATTGCTCGTCACTGCAAGCATTTGGGGTTGTGCTCAGTGGTGATTCTGGGGACAAGTGGCACTTGTTTCTCAGTTTCTCAACATCTAACATTTTTCTTCCACTATTGACACTAAACTGTATTATTATATTTTTTTTGGCCGGGGGGGGGGGGAGAGACTCCAATAAAACATCTTGATTCAGTAAAGGGTTAGAATTTAAGCAATCCCCTAAATTCCTGGGTCTAATAGGAGCCAGAGTCTAGACAAGCTTTTTTGTGTCCAGGAAGCTTCTTGGCAGAAGAACTATCAGGAGGTAATCACTGGAATGGCCAAGCCATTAAGAAGGTCATTAACAGAGACTCTCTGGGATGGACAGATAATGGACAAAGCCCCTCCCTGAGGTGAGAGAGAGATAGCAGAAACAAAAGGGCAGAGTTTCATGAGGGATGGGCAGAATTGCAGTGGGTGAAGAGGTAAGTGAACAGGAGAAAAGTGTCAGTTTTAGAAGTTGAAGGGGGAGCAGAGCATGAGGCAGGCAATCTCTTTTATGCTGCAAAGAGCATCAGATATGATGTTGGGAGTGTCTTGGAATCTGAAGCTGCAGCAACAGGAGGAGCAGATCCCTCTTGGGATGTGAATGCCCTGCACTTTCTCCATCTAGACGCAGGTTGTATATATGTGTAAATAAACCATATATCATAAAGATACCACAGACTCCACTGTGCCTCATTGTCCAAAAGGAAACACAGACCCTGCTGAGCACACCTGATACCCCTGGAATCTTGCTTGGTCTGGTGTCTGGAAGATTGGCCAGTTGGCTGTTCTGGGTGGAATTACAAGCCCTCTGAAAAAAATGGTTCACAGTTTGGGGATGGCATCTCAGAATCTGGTGTGGTTACTGTAAAATAGTTAAAACTAAATGAGAGTAAATTGACACAAACTGCCTGCATTTGCCATTTCAAGTGGGGGAAATGTGTATGGTATAATTTTGCTTTTCAACGACCAAATTCCATATACCAACAACAATAACAGGAATGGTATGCATGGTACAGAAATCCTGTTTTTGTGTCCCGTCCCGTCCCGTCCCCCCGGAATTGGCTAAATACCTGTATGTGAAGTGAGAATATTGCATGTTTTCCATCTCCAGTCCTTATGAGAACTGTTGGCAATCTGTTTCCTTTATGTCACCTCGTTTGATCCAAACGAGGATCAAATCAGATGATTTATTAGGCTCACTTGAAAAGCATGCCTCTATTGATATCTATTGATTTAATAATCTCTTTGAGAGCTGTTTCACACAAACATGCTATTACTTTAAACTCAACTGGCTGTTCAATTAATGCAAAAATTTAATGTGAGCATTAGTATCCTGTCATATTTGAGACCATCAGTTGGCATCTGTCTCATGATATGAGGGAAGAGTGCGCATTAAGGGATGAAAGCAAACCATTGGAGAGTTTAGCCCCTGCTGTGGCTGTAGAGACCCATATGGGGTGGGAGGAGACATGTTTCCTGCTCATGGATTTTCCCTGTAACTCAAGGATGTTACTTTTGGATATTATTCAGGATGTAGTACTTCTTTGGGGGAAGTGCCAGCCCACACATGAGGCAAGGTAAGGTTACTGCTTCAGGCAGCAGGATCCACAGGGGCAACAGATATGACCTTCAAGGAATGCATTGCCTGCTGCAGCTGCTGTAGTAGCAGCAATGGCTCCGGTGAGCTCCTTAGAGGCTGGATCTGCCCCCTCTTCAGCAGTGCCCCCCTCCAGTGCCGCCTCTACAGCAGCCTCTTGGAGAATAGGAGGTGCTGCTGGTCTCCTCCCACTCTTGTTCCCAACATACTGGTAGATCTTTATTTCCCCCTTGTTCTGCTGTAGATCTTCACTCACTGCTTCTTCCCTGGTAGGGATGCGCACACCATTTTGTGGTTTGTGTCTGATGCCAAATGTCTTGGGCCAGCCCTGTCTGGGGGTATTCTTCCATGAGATGGATGGAATATGGACCTGATTTCATGTAGCTGGTAGTGCTTTGCAGATACACATTGCTTCAGTGACTTTCAGAAAAGCAAGAAGCTTGATAAACAAAAGGAAAATAAATTATGAAAAGGAAAATAAATTATGACCCCAAAGATATCTTAACCTGCAGTGACATATTTCTAATGTGGGATTTGAGTGAAATGTGTTGCTGCCAAAGAAGGCTGCAGCCCTGTGCACACTTAACCAGTGAATAAGCTCTATTGAACGTAGTGGGACTTACTTCTGAGCAAAAATGTGTACGATTGCTTTTTGTCTTCCACAAATGCCCGTAGCTAATGGTAGCAATGATTTTAGCAAACGTCATTCAAAGTCCTGTGAAATTCTGAATCTTCTGAAACTCATACATATAAAGCAGGTATATGTCTATATGATGATGCCACATTGACGATTCTGCTACTATACCTATTTATAGATTTATATAGGTTTATATATTTCTGTTTACAGACAAGTCCTGTAGGCTGCTCACTTCTGTGTATGATGTTGACCAGCTAAAAGCTCTGGGGAGATCAGGGTGTTCTATTTGACTTCAAACATTTTCTTCATAGTGTATTTGCATTTCATAATTGGAGATGGTGGGAAGGGGCATCTAACTGACTCTGCAGATTATTTATTCATCCATATGTGCTAATCTCCTTGATTCTGCTGCATATACATTTTGCATCTGCCAACACAACCTTAACATGTTCTAGTCAATTAAATTTGTCCTTTCCTTTAATAAAATATTTGTCCTTTAATACAGCTCATTGGTCTTGATTTCTTTGACTCATGTTAAGTATTCAGAATGAAGGTGCTATATGATCAAGCTATTCAATTACAAAGGCATTGTGTAGATACACTTTATGAAGCCAGCAAATTTCAGAGTCCCCATGGTGTGAGGACTTCCATTCAACATACGGTAATAGCATTGACTAAGGGGAAGAGTGAAAGTACATGTTCTATGGGTGAGAATAATCAAAAGTTAGTCTTTACTAAGTACATAGGTATAAATGGAAGAACAGGTCAAGGTTAAAAGTGGGTATTTTAGTTATCATGAATAATTTGTGTTGGACTTGTGCTCATTAATTCCAATGCTGACTGCATACATTCAAAACCTATCACTGAAAACTAGAAATATTCCACAGAGCTCCAATAAATTTTTTAGGCTGAATATGACAATTACATTATTTAAAGCCAAATTAAATATCCACAATTGCTGAACTCAGTCTTTTGTAGCTATAATCTCAGAAAAGAAGCTAAAGATAGGTAAAAATTTGATTAAACACTTGTGTTTTTAGATTTAGAGATTACCTTTAGACCGAAAATGTGACACTGCCGCCAAATCCATCCTGGGGAAACAATAAAGAAACATAAATAGATTCAAACTGGCACAGGATTTAGGTTACTGTTTCCTGAGGTAGTCCTTGCAAAAAGAAATTCAGTAAGATAATACATTTTCTGGAAGCATTTCCTGCTATTTTGATTGTATAAGCTGAAGCTCTTTATCGATACTTGCACACCATGTACTTACTTCAAAATGTTTTTCATTGCTGTTCCACCTCGTGACTCATCTTCACCTTTGATGCCCCATTCATAGTATTTCACTGTGACATTTATAGGAAGAATCTTTTGGATCCTGCCTATGTTATAGGGTGGAGGAAAGGAATTATAGATGCTGATCATGATTAAAATCAATAATGGAAGTTAAATGCCAAGTGACGGGACTCAAATTATGCTACTTGCTGAAGAAAGCAAGGTGTTCAATAGAATTATGTGATATTCTGATGGCCTGTGCTTTACAGCAGATTTTACTGCAATGCTAAATCAATGGGCTTGTGTTTTAATACTTTGCAGCAACTTTGTTGATCTACGGCTGGGCAAAATGTGCTAGCGGAGCCTCATTGAAGAGGAAGAACAACTGTGCATCTGGAACAGAAAAGTTTGTAAAACTAAAGCAAGTGCCAGTCGCTTAATGTAAGTTCTTACAGAAAAAATCCAAATCTAAAAAGTAAGGTGTAGTTGCTGCTTTTGTGCAGTTATGTTCTGCACCACTTCCATAACTTTTGCACAATGTTAGTGGGACACACAAAGAAATTAAATATCCCTGACTGGACCTCCCAACACATTTTTCTTTGTTTAAAACCAATCAAGCACCCTCTCCGTTTCAATTGGTGCTGCATTGCTGGGTGGGGAAGTTAACCCCCCATTTCTGTAATTTAGGTAATCTCTTGCCAAGGTAGTTGTTAGCCATGGAGGTAGGAGCTGGGGAAAGACAGATACAATATGGACTTTGGGGACTAGGAAGAATTAAAATGGGTTGACAAATGCTGCTCCACATCTACAGACCTGATCTGAATCATACTCCTTCCTCCAATGATGGTTTCTAAGCAAAGACACCTCACATCTAGTCTGGCCCTTTGTTTCAACTAGTTTTTACTGCATTTGGGGGTCAAACATATTTATTGAATGTGAAGACAGCACTCTCTGAAAACACAGTCCACTGTTAAGATTAACAAAACTATCTGTCTTTTTCAGTTGTTTGAGGAAAGCCAGACTATTTGCTCTGTTGGATGAAGTTTGTTTTCATTTCACATTTAAATCTACCATCATGGCTTTAAAAATCTCAACATGAGCTTTCTAGAAACGAAAGGGTGATAAATATATATATCTTTTAACGTGTACAAAAGTTCCTTAAACAGCAATGATTGGCAAAATAGTGGGGAAACAATTTTGCTGAAAGCACTTGATTTTGCAAATGTCATTTAAACATTTGAGTCTCATCAATGTGCAACATTGCAATATAATTCAGTCCATTGAGTACAGTCCTGATTAGATGGCATTCAGGAGTGCATGAGATTCTGCTCGTAAGCACAGGATGAAAAATTATTTATAATATAGCAAAGCATGCATGAATAAACCACCCATTCAGAGCCTATTTGTCTTTCTTTTGGCATTGGTTGCTTTGTATTGTTCCAATAGTGCAAAGAAGACAGCCATCTTAACAGGCTGTCTGCTAATTGCTCTTGCACAAGGAGACTCATTAGCTGGCCCAAGAGTCCATAGAGTCAGCTTCATTTAGAGGGCACAATTCATTGGAATAAGCAAATACAGTTCAAGTTAATGAAGGTGTACTTCATTGGATGTAATGAATGTACTGCTGTTGCTGTAATATGGTGACTTTGAATGGGAGGAGACATACACAGTAATAAAAATAAAAACTTCCCGGAAGTTTTCTGTAACCGATTCCCTCTTTTTATCACGTCCTCAGTCTTCTTTATCAGATAATTGGAGATATATTTCTATAATTTACTTTTCTTCAACACTTTCTCATTATTTCTGGCAATTAGTTGAGACACCTAGTAGGAGTTGTCCCATAGCTGAGAAAAATCAATTTATTTAATAAGATGGCACTACATGTTTCAGAAGAACCTTTGTTCAGACTTTTCTAGTAAGCAGGCTGATGAGAGTTGAAAATGTGTGGCCCTTTGGAATACCGCATTAGGACCTGGGCTATGTGTTTTGTACTCCAGACTGGCGATTTTGGTGATATATGAATATATTTTGTATAACTATTTCTCAAGGGCCAAGGCTGTTCTAGGAAATCTTGCCTCAATTGGAGCTGTTAATCAGAAACAACTAGTATTTAGCAGCAAGAAAAGTCTTGCTTCCAACAAGTGATAAGAAAGTTCAAAATTGCAGTCCCTTTACATGGCCAGCCTGCTCATGAGGTGGACTGAAGCAGTGACCCTGGGTGGCAGAATCCCATGGGTTTCTCAAAAACAAGTCATGCTAGACAAATCTTATATCTTTTTTTGATGGAGTTACAAGCTTGGTGGTTCAGAGGAATGCTGTGGTCATAGGGTATCTTGATTTCACTAAGGCTTTTGACAAAGTCTCCCATTATATTCTTGCAGAGAAGTTTGTAAAATGTGGACTAGACAAGGTAACTGTTAGGTGGATTTGTAGCTGATTGACTGATTGAACCCAAAGGGTGCTCACTAATGGTTCCTCATCATTCTGGAAAAAAGTGACAAGTGAGGTGCCTCAGGATTCTGTCCTGGGACCGTTGTTGATCAACATGTTTATAAACAACTTGGATGAAGGTACTGAGGGGATACTGAGCATATTTGCATATAACACCAAACTGGGAGGGGTAGCCAGTGCCAATGAAGACAACCAGGATTCATGATGACCCCAACAGGTTGGGGAACTGGCTCAAAACTAACAAAATGAATTTTAATAGAAACAAACATAAGGTTCCACACATAGACAGGAAGAGTCAGCTGCACAAATATAAGATGAGGGACATCTGGATTGCCAGTAGTATATTTGAAAAGGATCTAGGGGGTCTTAGTAGATCACAAGCTTATCATGAGTCAACAGTGGGATGCGGCAGCCTAATGCTATTACAGTCATACCTCATGTTACGATCGCTGTGGGTTGCATTCGTCACGGGATATGAATGCGCCGAACCCAGAAGTACTGGAATGGGTTGCAGAAGCGCAAAATAATGTCATGCGCAGAAGTGCCGAATCACACCGCGCACATGCGCAGATACGGCACTTCAGGTTGTGCTCTGCTCATGTTGGGAATGGGCCTCTGGAACAGATCCCATTCGCAACCAGAGGTACCACTGTATATGCTGCATCAACAGAAGCATAGTGTCCTAATCAAGGGAAGTTATAGTACCTCTCTATTCTGCTTTGGTCAAACCACAACTGGAGTACTGTGTCCAGTTCTGGGCACCACAATTTAATAAGGAAATTTGCAAGCTTGAATATGTGCAGAGGAGGGTGACTAAGCTGATAACGGGTATGGAAAACAAGCCTTATGGGGAACAGTTAAGAGAATTGGTTATCTTTATCCCGGTAAAGAGGAACCTGAGAGGAGATGAGAGCCATCTTCAAATATCTAAAGGGCTGTCACATGGGGGATGGAGCAAGTTTGCTTTCTCCTGCTCCAGAGGCTATGATCCAAACCGATGGCTTCAAGTTACAAGAAAGGAGAGTCCTACTAAATATTAGGAAGAATTTTCTGCCTGTAAGAGCTGTTTGACCGTTGGACAGACTCTCTCGAGAGGACTCTCCTTCATTGGAGGTTTTAAAGCAGAGATTGGATGGTTATCTGTTATGGATGCTTTAGTTAAGTTTCCTGCATTGCAGGGGGTTACAGTACATGACCCTCATGATCCCTTCCAACTCTACAATTCTATGATTCTCTGAGTGCTAGACTTGAAATGGGAAGAATTGTAGTCCAAACCTCACTGTGATACAGAACTTACTGGCTGTCTTTGGGCCAGTCACCATCTCTCAGCCTAATTATTATTATATGACCGACCTCAAAGAGTTGTAGAAATCAAAGCAGTAAGACAGGATTAATTCAGCTTGACTCATAGATTGTTGCTGCTGAGTTATGCTGTTTATCCTTTATTGTATGTTGTATGTTACCCTAAGCTCTGTTTGAGGAATGGGCAATTCATAAATAACAAATACCCCCTCTCCCTGCCCAACAGTTTTTGGCATTGGCTTCTGTGTTGCTGTCAATGACATGATCCATACCGGATCAGTTTTCTTTTAGTTCAGAGAAATGACCACTCCCCACATTAACTGGGGATGGCTTTTGCCTGGTTGTACGCAGCCCCTGACAAGACAGAAGTACTGTTTTTGGGGGACAGGAGGAGGGCAGGTGTGGAGGATTCCCTGGTCCTGAATGGGGTAACTGTGCCCCTGAAGGACCAGGTGCGCAGCCTGGGAGTCATTTTGGACTCACAGCTGTCCATGGAAGCGCAGGTTAATTCTGTATCCAGGGCAGCTGTCTACCAGCTCCACCTGGTACGCAGGCTGAGACCCTACCTGCCCGCGGACTGTCTCACCAGAGTGGTGCATGCTCTGGTTATCTCCCGCTTGGACTACTGCAATGCGCTCTATGTGGGGCTACCTTTGAAGGTGACGTGGAAACTGCAATTAATCCAAAATGCGGCAGCTAGACTGGTGACTGGGAGTGGCCGCCGGACCACATAACACCGGTCCTGAGAGATCTGCATTGGCTCCCAGTACGTTTCCGAGCACAATTCAAAGTGTTGGTGCTGACCTTTAAAGCCCTAAACGGCCTCGGTCCTGTATACCTGAAGGAGCGTCTCCACCCCCATCATTCAGCCCGGACACTGAGATCCAGCGCCGAGGGCCTTCTGTCGGTTCCCTCACTGCGAGAAGCAAAACTACAGGGAACCAGGCAGAGGGCCTTCTCGGTAGTGGCGCCCGCCCTGTGGAACGCCCTCCCATCACAGGTCAGGGAAATAAACAACTACCTGACATTCAGAAAAAACCTGAAGGCAGCCCTTTTTAGGGAAGTTTTTAATGTTTGATATTTTTGTATTTGATTTCTGTTGGAAGCTGCCCAGAGTGGCTGGGGAAATCCAGCCAGATGGGCGGGGTACAAATAATAAATATTATTATTATTATTATTATTATTATTATTATTAGCCCCCCTGGGATTACGAGACTCCCGGCAAGGTAGCTGGCTCCCCCCCCCCCCGAGCTGGATACCTGGAGGTTCTTGCCTAGCCTCAACAAAAGTGTTTCAGACAAGGGCACATTTCAAGCCCTAGCTGGAGCTGCCAAGAATTGAGCCTACAAACTTCTACACGGAAAGCAAATGTTCTACAACTCATCCTGCAATAATTTATTCTCTGCAGGTACACCAATATAGACAGTTTGCCCAGGATGAAAACAATTAGCTTAATTGGGAATCCCCAGCTGTAATTAATTTTATCATACTTGCAGAGCAATATTTACAAATTTTCTGAACTCTGCTCTTCTCAACATTTCAGGAGAAAGGTCAAGTAACACCCCAATCCATGTCTGGTTAATATCAGGCTCGGAATTTTGTTGTGGGGCTTGCATTAAGGCAGTCATCATGCAGTTGGATCAAAATATTTTCCCCAGTTATTTTCCACTGCCAGAATATTTAGATTTTATTCAGAGTGTGGTTTCAGTTGTAGCTCGATTCACTGACAAGTCTAATTTGTCTTATTAACAAGCTGGATTATGGCTGCGGTCATTACACATTAATTGTTGGCTCCTGTGCAGCAACCAAGCTTGGGTGAGTGTTGATGAACATTGTCAGTGGACTTCTGCAAGCAGCTGTACGGGAACTTACAAAAAAATATTAAAAATCTGTTTGATTATTCTCCAGTTAATCCCAAAGCGGTTCATGCATTATCCCAAACTCATGTAGTGTCAGATATTACTAAAGAGAAATACAAAGGATTTATTTTATATACACTTTTTTGCAGTTCATTCATATGGTAATGCTCTGTCAAACTTCAATGTCTATCCCTGGGTGTTAACAGGTATTTTATCTGCTGATGCTTTGTGCATTCACATCAAAATATATTTAAATAAGAGGAATCTAGTCCCAATTCATGCAATTTCCATTTTTTGGGGGGGGGGGGAGAAAATCATTCGCTATATAACTAATGCATGGCTGATTAGTAAATGTTTTATGAATTCTGTTCCTGTGATGGTTGTAAAGTACATCAGTTAGATGTAATGTGTACCAACAGACATGGGAGAACAGCTGAATTTTAAGTAGAACGTTTTGCCAGTGTTTGGCTACAAATCTATTATTTCCATGACCTTTGAAGAGAGATACAAATGTAGATGTATGGATCTGAAGTCTATTCTTCCTACACCTAACATCCATTGGCTTCTTCTGCTAGATGTGATGCATTGTTGTTAGAGATGAATAATTGGCAAGCAGTGCTTTTAAGATATTTCCTACTAGTTGCTGATTAACTTCTAGATGAGGTTTTAAAGTCTGTTAAAAAAGCAACATTTGTTATACATAGGGATTGTTGAGGTTCCACTGCATCGCAAAGTAGCCACTAAAGGCCCCTTCATGCACTCAAAAGAAAGGGGCAGCGGAGGCGGAATGTGGGGTGGATGCAGGTGCTCATTCACCAACGCTCCCTCCAGGTTTTCCTCTTCCACTCCTGCATGTGGAAAGGCCTAAAGAGATCCAAGCATGCTTAGAAACCACATGACTGGGAACCCTTATGAAGCAAGTTCCCCAGTTGCAGTGACGATTCTAAGTGCATATTGCTGAATGTGCTTAGCAGTTGCTTCACATACCCACTTCCCTTATGCAATTGAAGCCTCCATGGGTTGTTTTAGGGCTTTAGGATTAATGCACGGTGGTTGCATCAATGTGGTAAATCATTAGTGTGCAATGAATGGCCACATTAGCAGAATAATTCCCTCCCCTTCCTGCTCCCTTGAGAGTACCTTTTAAATGTGTGAAATCTAAGACTGTTTTGTCTTCTGGAATTAGTCATCAATACCAGTTAAATGAGTAATTAATACCACAACAGCCTCTTACAATGCAATCATATGCATGCTTACTCAGAAGTAAGTCCCACTGTGTTTCAAGGAGTATCTGTAGAAGTGTGCATGTACATGAAAGCTTATACCAAGAACAAACTTAGTTGGTCTCTAAGGTGCTACTGGACAATTTTTATTTATTTATTTATTTCGACTGTGTTTCAATGAGTTTACAGTCTAGTCAGTGTGCTTAGCCTTGCAGCCTTAATGCAGCTTCTGCTGTGTATGGAAACGAGAATATCAAATTATTTACATGTTTGCTATATAAATTTCAACCGATAGTTACCATCAGCATTTAACCACACTCATACCTTTGTAAACAGATTCTTAGAAATCTGCTAAAATCTATTCATTCCAGATTAATCATTATCATATCTCTTGTTAGTAAAGAGAAGCAGGGTGATGGTGTTTTATTGAGTGCCATAATGTTTTAGATGCAGGTTGAAAAAGTGAGGATAAGATCTCCTCTTCCTAGAATATTCACAAGCAATATAACTTTTACCATGAAAATGCTAACCAGCCATCTGGCTTAAATTAATGTGGAGAAGGCATTTGGAATACTGCCTCTCTCTATGCTATTCTACATTGTAGTTCAACACACCCCAGTCTCTGAGCTACAAGAGACTACAAGGGTTCCAGAACATACACAGAATTCAGTTTCTTTGGAATAAGGAAGACTGAAGACTGTAGTATCTTTAGGATATATGGCTTTACTTACACCCTGATCATAAGGTGGAAGGTTCACAGCACTAACCCTCCAACAGACCTTGCTTCCTCATTGAGTTTTTAGGGAAGCCCCACCCCCACCCCCAGGTCATAGCTTTGGTTTTAGCACAGAGTATGGGGTCTTTTTAGCTCACAGCTTCAGTTTAGAAAAAGGATGGCTCCTGGCCTGTTGTTCTCTTACCTACAAGAAGATTACAGGTGGGTAGCCGTGCTGGTCTGCCATAGTCGAAACAAAATAGAAAATTCTTTCCAGTAGCACCTTAGAGACCAACTGAGTTTTTTCTTGGTATGAGCTTTCGTGTGCATGGTATCTGAAGAAGTGTGCATGCACATGAAAGCTCATACCAAGAAAAAACTCAGTTGGTCTCTAAGGTGCTACTGGAAAGAATTTTCTATTTTGTTTCGACTACAAGAAGATGTGGTCTCCAGCTAGTTGGTGGAGGAGGGAGGCTTATCCATCTCCTGAAAGAGCATCACCAGTCAGGTATATTTGTCTCAATGCATCTGCACTTGACCAATTCTTTAGACATGTAAATTGATGCCAAACAGACTTGGCCAGGCCCATTACCTTAACATGAAGACTGTTTTGACTAGAAGAAGAAGAAGAAGAAGAAGAAGAAGAAGAAGAAGAAGAAGAAGAAGAGTTTGGATTTGATATCCCGCTTTATCACTACCTGAAGGAGTCTCAAAGCGGCTAACAATCTCCTTTCCCTTCCTCCCCCACAACAAACACTCTGTGAGGTGAGTGGGGTTGAGAGACTTCAGAGAAGTGTGACTAGCCTAAGGTCACCCAGCAGCTGCATATGGAAAAGCGGGGACGCAAACCCGGTTCCCCAGATTACGAGTCTACCGCTCTTAACCACTACACCACACTGGCTCAGCAGTCCCTTTTACTTCAAATTCCCATCTTACAGTTACAAGCCCCCCAAATATATCATGCAAAGCAACCGCCCCAAATCCATAACAATATTTTAGGGGTATGCAGTGGATTTGTCCAAATCCTGAACTGAAGCAGGCTGCTTCAGACTCTCCAAAGCACCCTGAACCAAAATGAGGACCTCCAAAGGAATTTAGAGATTTTGACTGAAAAAAACCCAACAACAACCTGTGGAAGGTGTCTGCAAAAATTGAAATATTTGTTCCCAAGCTTCCCATGATACTGATGGACTTCTGCCACACAGTTAAGATGTATTTGCTCTCCCAAATTTTCAGAGCCTGATTCTTAGATTAACCATACTTTTTTCAGCCTTTGGTCTTGTCTTGCTGGCTTTTATACTGATTGTTATGATTTTATTGCTGGTTTTTAATTGTATCCTGGAGGACTTTAGGCTAGAAACAGCACAGGAGGAGAGCTCAATTGTTGCTCTTTGAATAGGAATTACAGTTCAATCTTTCTAGGTAGCTCTGCCTTGGGTGACAGGAACCTCTTCATGCAAAGGGGCCCAGACAGCTTTAGGAGCTGTTGAGTTTGACAGAGCAAGGGAGACTGTGACTGCATACGTACCATACCTTTAAAGCACATTCAAAGCACATTCTTCCTCTCAGAGAATTCTCAGCACTGTAGTTTATTCAGGGTTGCTGGAAATTATAACTCTGTGAGGGGTATATTACAATGCCCAGAATTCTTTGAGAGAAAGAATGTGTTTCAAATATGTGTTTTAAATGTATAGTGTATACATAGTCTATGATACCACTAGGGCTTCAGAGAAGGATAGCAAAACCTCCTCAGGGTGGAAAAGAAGTGGTGCATTGTGCTCCTCTTATGCCACTCTTATGGTTCAGTATGTATCTCCATTTCCAGATCTATTTAGAGCAGGAGGGGGAATTGTTGGCCCTGGGGCAATTCCCCCTCCTATTCTAAATCCCTGAAGAAGGGGAGTTGGACTCCCAGTTCATGACAGATAGTAGGAGTGGTGGCATGTTGTTTGAAGACAGGGCTGTGTTTGCCTTGCACTTTCTTATCTCCCCTATTGCCCTCAGTTGCACTGGAAGATGCTATCAGTATCAACTACCAATCCATTTGGCTTCTATAGCTGAAATGGGGCTCAATTTTTACTTAACCTCAGGCAGTAAGATGTGCTGAGCCGTCACTGCTCCCAGAGAGCTCCAGATCTTGCTCATTGCTTTGTGATGTTTCACTTGTTCCTAATAAAAATCCTAATTAGGGCTTTTTGATTTTTCCCTGTAATGGATGAATGATACTTATATATTTAATGTTTGTAAGTGATTTGTCTTTGTCCATGGAGTTTTCTTGGCAGGGATACTGGAGTGGCTTGCCAGTTCCTGCTCCAGATGGATCACGTTTAGTCAAAACTCTCCACTATGACCTGTCCATCTTCTCTGAGTTATTCAAGCCCCTTCGCCACAACAAGGCAGTGAGAGATTTTACTTTCTTGGGTTCCATGATCACTGCAGATGGCAAAAGCAGTCACAAAATTAAAAGACGCCTGCTTCTTGGGAGAAAAGCAATGACACACCTAGACAGCATCTTAAAAAGCAAAGACATCACCTTGCCGACAAAGGTCCGTATAGTTAAAGCTATGGTTTTCCCAGTAGTGAAGTATGGAAGTGAGAGCTGGACTATAAAGAAGGTTGATCGCCAAATAATTGGTGCTGGAGGAGACTCTTGAGAGTCCCATGGACTGCAAGAAGACCAAACCTATCCATTCTTAAGGAAATCAGCCCTGAGTGCTCACTGGAAGGACAGATCCTGAAGCTGAGGCTCAAATACTTTGGCCACCTCATGAGAAGAGAAGACTCCCTGGAAAAGACCCTGATGTTGGGAAAGATGGAGGGCACAAGGAGAAGGGGACGACAGAGGACGAGATGGTTGGACAGTGTTCTCAAAGCTACCAATATGAGTCAGACCAAACTGCAGGAGGCAGTGGAAGACAGGAGTGCCTGGCGTGCTCTGGTCCATGGGGTCACGAAGAGTTGGACATGGCTAAATGACTAAACAACAACAACAAGTGCTTTGAGGCTGGACCCTGTGCTCACAATTTATGGTAAGCACTGTGTTCATGACTGCACAATGATGGTGATGCTAAAATACAAATTGTAATGAGAAAAAATTATTTTACAGTGTTTCAATTATTGTTTTTAGCTGCTTTTGGGTGCTTTTTGAAAGACAGTTAAAAGTTACTTAATAAGAAATTTAATATTAAAACCAGCATATTCTTGAGCAAAGTTATTTCCCCCTTCCTAAACACACACATACAGTGATGATGTTGTGTATGCTAGTGGATCACACTAGTGCGGGGGTCAGCAACCTGCGGCTCCGGAGCCGCATGCGGCTCTTTGACAGCTCTGCCGCGGCTCCGGGGCGGCTGCCTAGGGCGCGGAAATGGTGTGCTTTGGGGGGGGGAGGGTAGGGAAGAGATCGTGCGCTTTTTGGGGGGGTAGAAGCATCGCCCAGAGATCCCCAGCTCAGCTGGTTTGAGGGGAGAGAAGAGATCGTGCGCTTTGGGGGGGGGGGAGTAGAAGCATGGCCCAGAGATCCCCAGCTCAGCTGGTTTGAGGGGAGAGAAGAGATCGTGCGCTTTAGGGGGGGAGTAGAAGCATGGCCCAGAGATCCCCAGCTCAGCTGGTTTGAGGGGAGAGAAGAGATCGTGCGCTTTGGGGGGGGGGAGTAGAAGCATGGCCCAGAGATCCCCAGCTCAGCTGGTTTGAGGGGAGAGAAGAGATCGTGCGCTTTAGGGGGGGAGTAGAAGCATGGCCCAGAGATCCCCAGCACAGCTGGTTTGAGGAGAGAGAAGAGATCGTGCGCTTTGGTGGGGAAGTAGAAGCATGGCCCAGAGATCCCCAGCACAGCTGGTTTGAGGGTAGAGAAGAGATCGTGCGCTTTAGGGGGGGAGTAGAAGCATGGCCCAGAGATCCCCAGCTCAGCTGGTTTGAGGGGAGAGAAGAGATCGTGCGCTTTAGGGGGGGAGTAGAAGCATGGCCCAGAGATCCCCAGCACAGCTGGTTTGAGGGTAGAGAAGAGATCGTGCGCTTTTGGGGGGAGTAGAAGCATCGCCCAGAGATCCCCAGCTCAGCTGGTTTTGGGGTAGAGAAGAGATCGTGCGCTTTTGGGGGGGGTAGAAGCAACGTCAGAGATCCCCAGCTCAGCTGGTTTGAGGGGAGAGAAGAGATCGTGCGCTTTAGGGGGGGAGTAGAAGCATGGCCCAGAGATCCCCAGCACAGCTGGTTTGAGGAGAGAGAAGAGATCTGCGCTTTTGGTGGGGGAGTAGAAGCATGGCCCAGAGATCCCCAGCACAGCTGGTTTGAGGGTAGAGAAGAGATCGTGCGCTTTTGGGGGGAGTAGAAGCATCGCCCAGAGATCCCCAGCTCAGCTGGTTTTGGGGTAGAGAAGAGATCGTGCGCTTTTGGGGGGGGTAGAAGCAACGTCAGAGATCCCCAGCTCAGCTGGTTTGAGGGGAGAGAAGAGATCGTGCGCTTTAGGGGGGGAGTAGAAGCATGGCCCAGAGATCCCCAGCTCAGCTGGTTTGAGGGGAGAGAAGAGATCGTGCGCTTTAGGGGGGGAGTAGAAGCATGGCCCAGAGATCCCCAGCACAGCTGGTTTGAGGGTAGAGAAGAGATCGTGCGCTTTTGGGGGGAGTAGAAGCATCGCCCAGAGATCCCCAGCTCAGCTGGTTTTGGGGTAGAGAAGAGATCGTGCGCTTTTGGGGGGGGTAGAAGCAACGTCAGAGATCCCCAGCTCAGCTGGTTTGAGGGGAGAGAAGAGATCGTGCGCTTTAGGGGGGGAGTAGAAGCATGGCCCAGAGATCCCCAGCACAGCTGGTTTGAGGAGAGAGAAGAGATCTGCGCTTTTGGTGGGGGAGTAGAAGCATGGCCCAGAGATCCCCAGCACAGCTGGTTTGAGGGTAGAGAAGAGATCGTGCGCTTTTGGGGGGGGTAGAAGCATCGCCCAGAGATCCCCAGCTCAGCTGGTTTTGGGGTAGAGAAGAGATCGTGCGCTTTTGGGGGGGGTAGAAGCAACGTCAGAGATCCCCAGCTCAGCTGGTTTGAGGGGAGAGAAGAGATCGTGCGCTTTGGGGGGGGAGTAGAAGCATGGCCCAGAGATCCCCAGCTCAGCTGGTTTGAGGGGAGAGAAGAGATCGTGCGCTTTTGGGGGGGTAGAAGCATCGCCCAGAGATCCCCAGCTCAGCTGGTTTTGGGGTAGAGAAGAGATCGTGCGCTTTTGGGGGGGGGTAGAAGCAACGCCCAGAGATCCCCAGCTCAGCTGGTTTGAGAGGAGAGATCAAAAGATTGTCAGCCTTTCCAGGCAGCTTAAACAAGGCTTTGCCCTGAAGCCAGATAGTACTTGCAGGCTCCCTGCTGCTTTAAATGTGCACAAAATAAGATTTAACGTCGTCCTAATAATAATAAATATAATACTTCCTTTTCTATTCTTTGCATTGGCTCATAATAATAATAATAATAATAATAATAATAATAATAATAAGGGTTTTTCCTCTGCAGTGTTATATTTGTTTTAAATCTCGCAATGGTTTTGCGGCTCCCAGTTTTTTTCCCCCCTTCGGAAACGGGTCCAAGTGGCTCTTTTTGTCTTAAAGGTTGCAGACCCCTGCACTAGTGCAAGACTTCCTCAGCCTCGGCCCTCCAGATGTTTTTGGCCTACAACTCCCATGATCCCTAGCTAGCATGACCAGTGGTCAGGGATGATGGGAATTGTAGTCTCAAAACATCTGGAGTGCCGAGGTTGAGGAAGTCTGCACTAGAGTGACCCACTAGCATACACAACATCATCACTGTACATAGCATTTTCAGGCCTGATTTGGTTCTTTCCAGATCCTGATTGCTGGGTGTAACTTTTCCCTCAGTCTAGTGCATTGCAATAATGTAAAGTTGTGTTTGAAGTCCTGGGCATGTATTGTTTTCTCCCTAAACCCAACACAAGATATATAGTGACCACATTCACACTATGTAAAATACTATAATAACCACTATAAGCATTCAAGGGTTCACCCACATAACTCTGGGAGCTCTAGTTTATTAAAGGTTACTGAGAGCTGTTAGGAGACTCTATTCCCTTCCCAGTGGTACAATTTACAGAGTAGTTTAACCATCAATCTCTCTTCACAGAGATCTCTCAGAAATGTAACTCTGGGATTAGGGCCTCTCAGCACCGTTAACAACCTACAGCTCCCAGACTTCTTTGGGGGAAGCCACGGCTGTTTAAGTGGTTCATAGCACTTTATGGAATGAATGAAACTAATGTTTCTTCTCTCTCCAGCATGGCTCCATTGCTCTAGCTTTGGGTGGTTTTAGGATATGTAACATAGCAAGTGCCCCCTCTTAGCATGCATTTCTATGAGTTCTATATATTTCAAATGTCATGAATATGATTCCATACTTATCTCTTGAATCTCAATAAAATGTCATAGTAGTGTCTTGGTGTATAAATCTGATGGATATTGCAATACTTTCTGAAGGTAGTTCAGATTATGATCATAAAAAAATATTACAAAGCAAAAAATTGACCCCCCCCAACTTTTGCATCGCCCATTCAAAGATCTCATCATACATGTTAAGCCTCTCAACTAGGTAGTAGTGGACTGACATATAAGATTATTTTCAAACTGTTCAGTATTATTGATCTTTAAAAGCTTTAGGTCCCCAATATACATTCAAGGAGATTTTAAAGAAATCTGTTAAATAACATTTTCTGTTAAAACTGCAGATAAAATTGAAAGCATCTCTCATGTGCATTATAAGTAATTCACAATGACAGAATTAACTTTCTTTCCTCAAGATATCTAATAAGTGGCCAGTAAAATGAATTTTGGCAACAGCAGATTTGAAAAAGAAATCAACTTTCATAAAAGTTATTGATCTCCATAACCAGGGCTCTGTACTTGGAGAGCAACAGGCACAAGAGCAGGGCTTTTATCAGAAACTGAGTTTTACTGAGAATGTAAACAAAATGGCAGTTTAATGGTTGGCAATAAAGGTTGTCCCAGAGACAGGAGAGGAAAAGGAGACACTATAGTGGGATGGGTAGCTCACACACTAGTTGTGGGTGGCGCCAAAAATTCTACTCAGAGTACATCCATGAAATGAATAAACCTAAGTTAGTAATGTTCATTAATTTCAGTGGATCTATCATGAGTAGGAGTAGGAGTAATGTTGGACACAACCCAGAGCCGGCCCACCCATGAGGCAAGGTGAGGGGACTGCCTTTGGTGGCAGGATCCACAGGGGCAGCAGATCTGGGCTTCAAGGAATGTATTGCCCACTGCTGCTGCTGTGGTGGCAGCAACAGCTGTGGCATGCTCCTTGGAGGCCAAATCTACCCCCCTCTTTGTTGCTGATGTAGATCTTCACTCACCTCTTCTTCCCTGGCTGGAGGAGAGACACCATTTTGTGTGTGTTGGGCCAGCCCTGATACAACCCAATGACATGTGGTCATTTTTTTCCGTCAAGAAAAATGCTATAGAATCTTCTAATGTCAGTATGAATGGCAATATCACCTGTATGTTGGACTGCAGAAACGGTTAGTCAATCTACCAGTATGACAAGCATATAAAGGCTGTCGTATGCTCATTCCAGGGAAAGTGGAGATGTTTGCAATCTACTGTCATCAGTGGGCCAGCATTTAATAGGATTAATCATAAATACTCCACACACTTGCAATCAGTCATTCCATATTCAGCGGCTGAAAAAACAACTCCTTCATTCAAGGCCTCGTCAGTTCAGGGTCAGTTTGAAAATATCTAGGTCACATTCTGCCTTCTTGAGCAGATATTTGCCAGCTTGTGAAGTAAAATGTTCAGTCTGCCATGGAAATGCATGACACTTCAAAAATTAGACTGCTCAGTGACTGAAGGATGCAAAGCACAAGCTGTCACTCTGTTTCCATGGTTCAGTGTGCCTGGGATTTGTTTGGGTTTTGGTTTGCCATGGATTTTTTTTTCTTAGACCTTTCACGTGTGCCAATATTACCATGGGAGTTATTTCAGAACCTTTATCAGCACACAGAATGAGGAGTGCAGAAATTTTAGGAAGCAGCCACACAATAAATGGAAACAAATGGTGAAAGCATCCAATATACTTCTAGGATGTTGGTTTCCCCCCCTCCTCATCCCTCTAGCCAAAGGCATCATTTTGAAGAGCTATTGATCAGTGATAGACTCGCATGCTTTGTATGTTGAAGGTCCCAGGTTCAATCTCTGGCATATCTAGTTTTAAAAAATCTGGATGAGAAAAACATCTGGATGACTTTGTTTCCTGAAACACCACTGCCGGTCAGAAAAAGCAATGTTGGGCCTGACCTTGTAAAGGTGGTTTCCTATGCAATGAGGCTTCCATGCAAGGGTGCATCTGCAACTGCTTTTTAGCCCTTGAAATCAGAAGCAATTTGGGAGGCAACTGTGTGTATGTGGAAGTGCACATGTGTGAATCAGGCTACATTTGAAATTAGCATGAAAAGCCTCTTTGTTGATGTTTCTGAGAGATACTAGGAGAGTTGAAATGGCCGCCTTTACATATACATTAAATTCATGGAGGCAGAGGGAAGGACTCTGCCTGTTGGCTTTGCCCCCACTGTCATATGCCCTGCTGTACTATCTTCTGACATGCATGTGTTCATCACAGCATGTGAAAGAGGAGCCTACACCCTCAATTTCAAACTTTGCACTCAATGTATAAATTTCAGGAGGTGGGGCCAGTGGGGGGTGGAGCTAGAGGACATGGTGTTGTACATCTCCTTTCTGTGTATGTTGTGTACTCAGTAGTAGAAGTAGTAGTAGTAAGAGTTTTTAAATGTATATTCTGCTCTTTCTCCCAGAGGAGCCCAAGGCTGCAAACACACAAGTGACGAAACAAAACATTGAAAACCAATTCACAGATGCAGACTGTATAAAAGTTACTGTATTCCACTGTTCCATGTGCCATTCCCCTCACTGACAAGTGTCATGGGCTGCATTGAAATGCTTAATAAGTGTCCTTTTGCCCCATAGCCAGGATTATTAATTGCTCTCCCAGGGTTACCCACACGAACCATTTTCCTTATCAAAAGCCTTGATCTTCAATCCAGTTTGCATTACTTCCTTAGAAAATGGGAATGAAGAGCTGTGTATACACCATACATTTAAAGCACTTTTAAAGCACATTGCTTCCCCAAAGATTCCCGAAAACTCAAGTTTACCCCTCACAGTGCTACAGCTTCCAGGACCCTTAACAAATCTCAGTTCCCATGATTCTTGGGGGGAAGTCACTGTCAGGAAACGGCCTACTCACAAGTAGGACCCTTGCAGATACACATGCCCGACTGGCATGTTCCCTTCTTCCTGGACAATCATTCGGGAGCTTCTTAACTCCTTCAGCCCGAACATTACTGCGACTGATGTGGGAAGACATCAGCACGCTCTCTGGATCCACAGAGTTTGCCCAGCTTGCGTGACAGACCACAGTAACTCAGCATGTAGGCTAATCTACTTTATTACATATAATACACACGGAGCTCTGAAACATGGCTCCCTCTCTCTCTAGCATCAGGCACCAAAGAGAGAACAAACAAAGCACAACAGTCCCACTTCAGGGAACACAGTAAGACATCCTGTCTTCCGTCACTTCCCACTTCCCACTCTGTGGAATGAAAACACATACCCAGTCATGTGATAAACAATAAACTCCTGACTGCACATGGGGAATGAATCTCCCAACAGTCACATGCTTTTAGATGAGCTTTAAATGTATGGTGTGTATGCATCCTTAGTGACTTATCTCAGAAGGTTTTGGACAGAATATATGAGATGATTAAATATCACTTTCCTTTTTAGGGAAAGGGGGAAATGTACATTCATTTCCTCGGAGTACATTGCTTTATTAACTTAGAAGATTAGTAATACTGCAAAACCAGTGTTGGGAGGACACGATTGCAGTGAAAAGCAATCTTCTTTAACCTGTATTCACAGGAGATTATGACACTAATTGAAACGGAACAAGTAAGGAGGGGCCAGAGATATGTAAACCGTGGATTGTAGCCAACTAGTTCTCCTCAGAGTAGACCTGCTGTAATGAATTGACCTGAGATATTCATGGGCATTAATTTAAATGGGTCTGTTCTTAGTATGACTAATGTTGAATGCAAGCCAGTAACTTCACCTACCCAGTGAACATGCCACTTTTAAATTAAAAAGACTTACTATTATCTGGGGCAGCATGGAAAATAAATAAGGCGACAATTTCAACCCATTGTTTAAGAATACATATTTTCACATTTAATCCACGGCTGGAATCTTTGCTGCCTGCCATAGCTGCAGCCAAGTCATCTTCTGTCATCCCTGGGTGAATAGGATGTCATACCTGTTGCTTTTGGATGTGAACCTGGAAATTGTGCTTATTGTCCTTTCCTTCTATGGTTGAGGGCTCATGCTTACAGGCTGGATAATGCCTTGCTTAATGCCACACACAGCTAAATCGCTACTGACTGATCGCTGCTTCATGTAAATGGCTTTGCAGCAGAGCTATTTATTGTGAGGAAGCGACGAATGACTCCTGTTTGACCAGTGAATTGACTCCACTGCAGCGTTCACAGCAGGTCCAGTGAACCACTAATGGGTTGTTTGCTGCAGGGAGCCCAAAGTATTTTGACACCTGAGGCAAAATCTGCTGCCTGAGGCACTGTGATTTGCCCAGTTCGATAGTAAGGCCGGCCCTTGTTCATTAGTGTGTTTTGTTGCAGCTGAGGGTCAGACAGTTCCTTCAGATGCCTTTATTGGAAAACATGAAAGCTGAAAGTTAACTGCTTTGAATGTACCCATCCCACTTCTTTTGAGCTATGAGACATTCCATGCACTGTTTAGCATGTGGAAGGAAGCCACTGGAAGTTTTTGGCATTTTGTAATATTCAAGTTTATTTTTCAAGCATACGCGCTGAGCATAGGTTTAAACAAACAGCCAGAGCCACTGCTTTCATCATATTTCCAGAGAGGCAGCCACCACCCCAAGATACAGTTTAGCTTGAAGGTAAAGGTAAAGGGACCCCTGGTCCAGTCGCGGACAACTCTGGGGTTGCGGTGCTCATCTTGCTTTATTGGCCGAGGGAGCCGGCGTACAGCTTCCGTGTCATGTGGCCAGCATGACTAAGCCACTTTTGGTGAACCAGAGCAGTGCATGGAAATGCCGTTTACCTTCCCACTGGGGTGGTACCTATTTATCTACTTGCACTTTGACGTGCTTTCAAACTGCTAGGTTGGCAGGAGCAGGGACCGAACAATGGGAGCTCACCCAGTTGCGGGGATTTGAACTGATGACCTTCTGATCGGCAAACCCTAGGCTCTGTTGTTTAACCCACAGTGCCACCCATGTCCCACACAGTTTAGCTTACAGAGTCCTAAAACTCACACCTCTCTCTTTTGCTTCCTTTTTATCCCACTTGAACGTTGCTTTTCTATGGTTTCTTTTTACACTCTGACTTATCAGGGAGTGAGTATTGGAATGGGTGACTGTCAATTTCCTTCCCATATTTTTCCAATCTTAAATTCAGTTTTTCACATGTTCGCATCAGTTTGTGATACTTTTTTAAGTCCTCAAGAACATTTTCTTAGCACACACATGTTGTTGTTTAGTCGTTAGTCTGACTCTTCGTGACCCCATGGACCAGAGCACACCAGGCACTCCTGTCTTCCACTGCCTCCTGCAGTTTGGTCAGACTCATGTTGGTAGCTTCAAGAACACTGTCCAACCATCTCGTCCTCTGTCGTCCCCTTCTCCTTGTGCCCTCCATCTTTCCCAACATCAGGGTCTTTCCCAGGGAGTCTTCTCTTCTAATGAGGTGGCCAAAGTATTGGAGCCTCAGCTTCAGGATCTGTCCTTCCAGTGAGCACTCAGGGCTGATTTCCTTCAGAATGGATAGGTTTGATTTTCTTGCAGTCCATGGGACTCTCAAGAGTCTCCTCCAGCACCATAATTCAAAAGCATCAATTCCTCGGCGATCAGATACACATGCTTGTATACAATTTTCACTAATACATACATTCTTGCAAAGCAATTTTCCATCACAGTGTGTTTGGATAGGCTATCTTTCTTTCTTTCTTTCTTTCTTTCTTTCTTTCTTTCTTTCTTTCTTTCTTTCTTTCTTTCTTTCTTTTTTACTAGTATATGCACTTTTATGTACACTTTCCTTTAGTATCTTCTTCTTTGGCAATCTCTTGTGGCTGAGTAAGACTGTCTTCCATGAATATGGTTTTAAGAGTGTGTCTGTAAGTGACTGTGGAAGCCAATTCTGCATCCTTCCACTGTGGGGACTTAGGTTTCTGGGCGGGAATTGATCACGGTGAGGATTTGCCAAATGTGCCTTCCTCTTAGCTCACTTCTCCTTTTCAGCCCCTGAGTTCATGCTTCTTCAAAGTCTACGATGTCTTTCGTAGAGGCTATTCTCCAATTGGAGCACTTGCAAGCCAGTGTTTCCCAGTTGTCGGTGTTTATACTACATTTTTTTAGATTTGCCTTGAGAGCGTCTTTAAACCTCTTTTGTTGTCCACCAGCATTATGCTTTCCATTCTTAAGTTGGGAATAGAGTACAGACGTACCTCGGAAGTCGAATGGAATCCATGGAACAAACTTGGGTGATCAGGGTTCTAAATTGCACAGGGAATAGGTTCCACTGCAGATATTTTAGTGTAAATGATTGTCTCAATTTTTGGGGCAGGAGGAGGAGCATTATTTTGGGAGTGGGGCTAAACACAGATCTGTACTATGTGTGTGAGTAATGCATGGACTGAGTTTGAAACTGATTGCTCCGTTTTAAGTTCAGTGGAAGGACTTTATTTATTTCATTAGAAAATCTCTTCAAAAAACTAAAATACTTTTTAAAAAAAAGGCTAAGGTAGCTTGCCTGGTGATTTATGAGCATAAAAATGTTCTTTCATGATAAAATTGTTTTAAATATCATCTTCAGGAACTGAAGATAGGGAGTGATTATTTAGCCAGGACTAGTCTGTGTAGCTGGTAAATAGAAGTGCACCTGAAAAATGGTGAAAGAGAAAGTAGGTCATGTTTCTACGCCACTTTCCCCCTACATTGGAAGAGTACTGTAGCCTTATTAAACATGACTGAGTTTTGCTGTCTGTTGCTGTTTCTAATTACAAGTGATGACTAACTACTCATTCTTATAACATTTTGCAAAAAACAAAAAGAAAAAGACTGGAAGATGAAGAGGAACTGTTAATAATGCATGAAGGAAAAGAAAGAAAGGGGGAGAATTAGAAGGAGGAAAAAATGCAGAGAAAATGGCAAAAAAGCAAATGATTGCTGAAAACTGTGAAGTGTAAGTTCAATAGGTATCATGTATTTTCACTTCCATACAAAATTGCCCACCTGTTCCTAGCCTGTGGTCTGTCCTTGGATCTGTTCTTGCAGCTGGTTGAAGGAGCCTTCTTCAAGTGGCACCATCAGTGGAGGAGAATTGATGAAGGTAGGAATTAGTGTCTGAATAGTGCAGTAAGGATCCCTACAGATATCATTTCTATTGTAAAGTCATGATTATATATGCACATGATATTATCAGGGTGGTCACACACAATCCCGCTTTTGATACTGTTTGTGCCTGCAAATGTTTGAGGATGGTCACACTTCATTTGAAACCAGTTCTTCTACCATAACTTCCTTCTTGAATCCCTAACTGTTCCTACCACAAATGTTCTAGTTTGTTTTTCTCCTTCTTCTGTTGTGCTATGGCCCCTCCACACAGCAGGAATGTGGTAACATTGGGGCAGCATCACAGAACAAAAAAAAGCAGAATAAATGCACCACTAATGGGTCATTATTGTATCAAGAACATGTTGCAGAAGACATTCACAATAGAACACCAGTGTGGAGGGGCCATCACTGGTACTGTCATTTTCACTTATGAACTTCCACAGCCAATAGAAACACCAAGTTTTTAAATAAAGAGGTGAATATTACGCGGCATCTCAGGAGCTCCCCCTCCATTTTCTTAATCATTTGTTTAGGAAATACATGCCTCACATTCTCCTAAATAAAATGCTCTTGTAGGAAAGCATATTGTGTTCTCAGGCAAACACATTACAGTTTCATCTCATTCCCTCTATGCAGGGGCTAAGCTGTCCACATATCCATTCAGGTCACTGAGCTGGGAGTGCCTAAGTGGTGTCCTTCAGGACAGGCATCTCCCTTAATAATTTATTGTAGTGATGTAGAAATAATGTTAATTAGAATTTACATGCGGAAAACTAATGATTCTAACAAATTAAAGCTAACCATCTAATGCAATTAGCAAAGCATAACATGAGTAGAAAAAAGAAATTCATTCTAACCAGCGAATGATCAACACATGAAAAGTTAGGATGAAACAGTTCCTAAAATGTTCTGAGGTTACAAACGTACACAAAAATTTCATGCAAGCCATAGTAAAATGCTTAGTGGTGTGTGTGTGTGTGTGACTGGAAGTTTTTAGGTCAATGATGGGGACAGGAGAATCTAGTCTGTAGGGTGATGTCACGGAGCTGCTCTCCCAATACTAGTGTCATTGTCACTTAACAGGATAGTGCCGGGGGGGGGGGAAGCATTGGTGAAGGCAGGACTGCATGGATTCTCAGGCAGAGTTTTTTCCTGAAGTATATAATTGGCATCATTTCCTATGTGTATGGCAACAAAAGTTTCATATGTATTGTATGGATATCCACTTGAGGAAGGGTTACAGCTCAGTGGTAGAACATCAGATAGTCTTGGGAATGTCCCATACGGGAAGACAAGCTGAATTTGACAAGGTGCAACATTAAAATAGGACCTACGCACACTAGATTTAACACTGATAGGCTCTATCAGAACATTGCACATTGCCACTTTCAACTTGTCTTCTATGGGCATCAACACATCGGCCCCAATCACTACTTGATTCCTGAATTTTTCCCATGATATTGCCTATGCAAAACAAACCTATGAAACCTTTCCTATTTGAAATCCCTATTCAAATGGTATTCAGAGCCTATCATCCCTCCAACTGGGATGCCAATGGAAGAAGAAGTGTGCTGGGTGGGATCGAGGAAGGCAAGACATGCTGCCACTCTCCATCATATATGCCTGCGATTGACATGGGGGGGGGGGATATTGTCTGATCCAGACCCATGGTTCTTTGGCTGGAACAAACACCAATGCTGTTGTAACACTGCAAGAGTTCCCGCTTGAATTTCCATTGCTTTCTGGGATATCATTCTAGAGAAAAGACGGGGCGAAAGTAGGAAGAGTGGCAGTTGGAATAAAATATGAAGTCAGTTCCTTGGGGATATAACCTTTTCCAAATACCAATTAACTTGAGCTTCAATATGAAGTTAATTTAAGAGTTTTATTTCTCTGTGGGAAAAGGAGGATATACGACTGGTTCAGATTGCATTTGCACTAAGTTGCCTTGAAGGGCGTTATTCCCGGTTTAGTCCTGTGAACTTAAAAATAAGAGCTGGTGTGATTAATAGAAGAAAAAAAGCTGTATAAATTGGTAGCCATATAACTGGTGGCATATCAATTAATCTTAAACTGAAGCAAAACACCACCCTTTCAATGTTGTTAGAAGATCTTACAAGTGAATGCTTGCATTTTATAGTTTCTGCTTCCCATGTATCGTTTTAAAAAAGCTTTAACACCTATTTAATTTAACCAGCAGTGTCAGGCTCATGAGAGTGTTCTCATGATGATATAGAAACATGCCTTGAATAAATACTTTATGTGATTTTTCACAGTTAATAACCAAGCGGGTTCAAAGAGATTTCAGAGAACAGAATATGAAATAGCCACATCATCTCACAACACAGGGGAAGAAGCTGCTTGCTAGCCTAGGTCTAAAAAGAACATGATCTGAAGCCACAGGATACAGCACCCTTCCTATCCTAGGTATAGATCTGGTTATTTTCTGAATAAGAGGCAACCTGAGAATCACATACGGTATATGCCACTTTGAGTTCCATAATGGTGGTAATATGGGACAGTAAAATAAAATAAACGATAGTATGCAATTATCTTGATTTGTGATGGGGCAAGCAAGAATACACCCTGGAGTATTAGGAGCCTTGAATAACTTTGCACTTCATAACCGCACAGTGTGCATGTTTACTCAGTAGTAGGTAAAGGTAAAGGACCCCTGGATGTTAAGTCCAGTCAAAGGCAACCATGGGGTTGTGACACTCATCTTGCTTTCAGGCCAAGGGAGCCGCCGTTTGTCCACAGACAGCTTTCCAGGTCATGTGGCCAGCATGACTAAACTGCTTCTGGTCCAAGCAACACCGTGATGGAAACCAGAGTGCACGGAAACGCCGTTTACCTTCCTGCTGCAGCGGCACCTATTTATCTACGTGCACTGGCGTACTTTCGAACTGCTAGGTTGTAGGAGCTGGGACAGAGCAATGGGAGCTCACCCCATTGTGGGGATTCAAACCGCCGACTTTCTGATCGACAAGCCCAAGAGGCTCAGTGGTATAGAGTAGTAAGTTCCACTGTGTTAAATGTGTCTTACTCTTAGGGAAGTGTACATATAACTGAAATAGGAAAGTCTATTCATCGAGTCCCTGCATCCCATGGAACCATCTCTTTTACATTTCTGTTTCATTTTCTTGTGTATGTTGATGCCTGTTTAAAGGTGCTGTGTATTGATCCTTGTCAGCACCATCTGCCTGTGTCTTGGATTAGTCTGTCCATTGTCTTGTAATTACTAAAAAAAAATTATTGGGTTATTTACCTGTAAAGATTAAATCAAGGACCATTAGATAGTAAAAGAAACACAGCCTAATGCTTTAGATTATGTTTCTACAAATATAATTAAATCCTGTCCTTGGTTTGTTCATGTCTCAGTAAACTAATTGCATTTAGCCCAACACTTGCTTGAAGACTGCACAAAATTAAATTAATTTCCCCAGCATTGAACTGTAGGGGGACAACATATATTAAATCGCTTAACTATTCACTCTATTGGCTCTGAAGGTAGAATTGCATTAGAGGTGTTTGTACATTCAATAAAAGGAACAATTAAAGCAATTATATCTAACTTACAGGTACACGTACCATTAGCAGTACATCACTCGATAGTAGTATTACAGTTCAATTAACATACATTGTCCTTAGATTTTCAGAGAATTAATAGGACAGAACTGCTAGGAAATGTTATGGCATGTTATTGTTGGAGTTTTAAAAGTCCGCTAATGTCTATCTACGTGGCCGACACGGAAAACAATCTTGGAAGATCAATGGATAAAGGAGGAATATTCCATGGGTCATGGATAATTGGCAGAAAGATGTGTCATTGTAATCCTAGGCTCAAACATAAAGTAAATGGGCAGGACTCATTTTAAAGAAAATCGGAACCTTGGCAACTACAGAAATGTTCTCTGTTTGCCATTCTCTTACTTCAGGAACCAATAGATCTTTGGACTTCTGCCACATATGGTGAACAACCAGGGATACAGACATACACTCCAACATTACTTAGATGAAAATAGGGACATTTCTCACACTCCTAGACACCCCATTTTTTGTGTCTCCCCCATCCATAGAGCATTTTTTATTAGAAGAAAGGGTGAGTGCCACCATCACTTACACCAATAGGACTCAGCACACCCACCCTCCACTGTCCTGAGAAAAATGCCTTAATCCGAATTTTGTTTTAGTTTATTCTTAGTTAGATTAAAAAAAAGAAAAGCATGCACCAATAAATAAATTTTAGAAAGAGGCAAGATTAGACATAGATGCACAAAGCATTTTAAAAAAAACACTTCCTGCCCTCTGCTCCACTTCCCTTTTTGTCCTACTCAGGGCTGCCCTGCCCTCTGCCTCCCCCTCAGAGCTAGGGCATCATGTGGGGCTGGGTGGAAGCCTCTCCTCCTCCTTGCCTGCCTTCCAGCAGCCACTACGAGTTGCCAAGGAAGGAGGCCTGCAGCGGCGGCCATGGAGAGGCAACAGGGTGTTTCCTTGAAGACACAGCAGCCACCATTGTTGTCACTCAGGACAAGCACCGGCTCATACTCCTCCCCAAGCTTGGCGGCAGTGGTGATGGGAGAGGAAATAGGGACATTCCAGAATCAATTCAGAAGCCAGGATGGCCTTTGTAATTCCCAGACTGTCCCTGGAAAATAAGGATATTTGGAAGGTATGATACAGCTGGGGTGTTCCCTGGATAGCAGAGGGTTCTACCTCACCTATTTGGACTAGGCATTTTCCCACTTTGCCTTGCCCAGGGTAGGTCATATCTACTCCATACATTTAAAGCACATTGTTTTCCCCAAAGCATCCTGGGCACTGTTGTTTGTTGTGCTGGGAATCTTAACTTTGTGAAGGTAAACCACCGTTCTCAGGATTCTTGTGGGCAGTGGGCAGCCATGTCCTTTAAATGAATGGTGTGGATGTGAACATATTATAAAGTATAAAGGCAACAGCAACTCATAGAGGCATCTTTCAAAACATAAGTAGCAGTGGCTAAGAAGGCATTTTTGTAGCAGAAAGAGAGACTTAAACTTATCTTTTCCCATTCCACATAGGCCTGAGGCTGCTCAGGTTTCGTGGGCCTGTTATTCACATCATAAAGAAACACGTTGGTTGATTGCATTCATGCAACTGACATCACATCTAGTCCAGCTCTTACAGTCTAGAAGAGGCCTTAAGAATGGTATAGAGAATTTTGAGATGTAATATAATAGTAATAAAAAATAGGCAATGATATAAATTATAACAGACAGGTGTCAGGAGAAGCTAGAGGGAGTAATTCCTGACTGCTTGGCAACTGACAAAATGCTCAAAGCATTTTGATATGTGAGAAGCTTTGGTCATTCAGGACCATAATACTTCTCGGAAAGAAACATGGTATGGGATATAGAATATTAATTGTTAGAAATTCATAGAGACAATAGTATCATCCGAAGTTTGCGCCGGTAGACGGGTTGAAGGCAAAAATTATTGCCTTTCTCTGGAACCCACAATTATTTTATCAGCTTTTCTCTGCTAGGCACCATTTCCCATAATGCCACATTCAACTGCTAACAGTCATCAGTGTCAACTATACACAGATTCTTCAGTGTCGGCAAGAAATAAATATTAGGAGGGCTTTAAGTTTGGTTGGAAACTATGTTATGCATAATGATTTCTCAATCCCTGCAATTTGGTGGCATCTCCGCAAACCATCTCTCATCACTGACTCAGAACCAATTTATATGCACATCTATGCCATTTTGTAACTTCCAGGATTCTACATTTTTCTTCATAGCTAGAGGATCACCTTCAGGTATGCCATTAGAGTACCTTACACCTCCAGATTTTCATAACTCATCAATATATAAAGTACAATGTACATATGCGTGTAACAATCTGAAAACCAACCCCCCAACCTCTGAAATGAACCTACCTTTATTTCATACAAAAGATGCAATTATTCATACTGGGGTGGGGAACTGGATTCAGCGGGCAGACCAGATCATGTCCTCCTCAGCCTCCACAAGCTATTTTGAGGTGTGGGTGGGGCTGTCCACATACCAATCACCTGACATTACCCTGATATCAGGTGACATATTCTCCTTTGCCTATGTTGTTTGAGTTCAAATTCCGCAGACAAAGAAGAACACATCACCAGATCTCCTGGTGAAATCAGATGTTTGGCAGGTGGCAGCCTCTCAAAATGGCCCTGCATGTGTCCCACACCCTCCCCAAATCTGCTCCAGAGGTTTGAGGAAACCCCTAAAACAAATTTAGGGGCACACAGGAAAGTGGGTTGCGGGGTTGGTGGGAAGTCCCATTACATAAGTGGAAATCCTTGCAGAAATAGGATGTGTTAGTTGGATACAGCCCTGTTTACCATCAGGTTTAAGTTCCAGACTGTCACAATTGTTCTTATGCATAATTTGTTTCGGACAAAGCCACGTTCTGGCAGGGAATAAACTCCAGACATGCCCCCAAAATGCTTTCCCCCACTTTAATCCCAAACTGATCAGGCTCTGTCCCCAATCTACATGATGCTCCACTTTTGTTCCTTTTCAAATCGAAAGTTAGCAACTCTGTGAATGATTTGTAATATTTTTAGGAAACAATTGTATGTATTTCCAAACTGTCAGCTCTTGCAAGGGGACATGGCCTTGTGAGATTGTCAGCTTGTCTTTCTAGAGCAATCACATTTGCATAAGCTCTTTCAGTTCCTCCATAATCCTCTGAATTTCATTGGCTTATCCTTCCTGAGCTTTTGCTCTCAATCCTTTAAGATTTACCTGTCTTTTCCTATTAGTCTGGCTAAAATAAATGGGAATATTCATGATGGGGTTGAAATATGAAATTCTCCGCATTTATATTCACAGCTCCACCCCTTCCCCCTTCACCTACTTTCACCGTGTCAGGCTACATACTGCAGCTTGCATTTTCACTCTTCACCATTATCAAGGCAACTTTAGACAGAAGCACCGCTTCAAAATTGAACAGCAACGCAGAGGGACATACGGTGCAATCACATTATGTTTTCACAGTGCGTGCTGCTATTTGGGTAGTTCATTGATAAGCAGTTTGCTTGTTCCACCACATTGGGGCATTGTTTGTTGATAAAATATGCCAAAATCCTAATAATGCAGACAGGTGGAGAATATGCATGTAACAAAATGCTCAAGCTTGGGAAGATTTACTTTAGTCTTGATGATCAGTGACAAAGAACTGAATGATGCTGTCGAGGACAACAGCTTCTGCCAGGCTGAACGCCTATAAGTCAGGGAAGAGGGGAATATTTATGGAAAGCTTTTTTCTTTCCACCCTAGCATTCTTTCAAAGTAGCTTGATCTGTAGGATAAGAGGTGCTTGAATCAGCCCGGCCTTCCTGAGTAGAAGAAGTTGGTGTATTAAAGGGGCTTCTTTTCAACTGGATCACGCCAGAACTTAGTTCCAGCACCTCTCAGGTGGGTGCCACTGCCATTATAAGAGAACAATGGAGGTGTATGTGGTGAGTTCCTGCACCTCTTTTTCTAGAAAAATACCACTGGTCTATGATCTCATCCATCAGCTTCCACAGTGCTGGAAACAGTATAACAGGCATGTCCAACAGGTCGATCGCGATCTACCCGTAGATCACAAGGATGTTACTGGTCGATCTCCGGTAGATTGTGGGTTCCTTTGCCCAAAAGAAAAAAAAAGCTCTCCCCCTAAAAGAAGCTCAATGACTCTTTTCTTTCTCCCCCTCCCAAAATCTCAATAACAATGGGCAATTGCAGGGAGAGCTCCTTCCCTCTTGCCGAAACACAGCTGGTGGGGGGGGGCGTGGTCTAACCCTGGTTTCCCAGATGTCTGCCGTGGCTTCTACAGCTGCATGTCTCCTCAGTGCAGTTGCCCTCCACCTTGCTGGGGAGAGAAGGCTCGCAGTGTTTCTTTTTAAAAGCAGAGACCGGGGGGGGGGGGGAGAGAGAGAGAGAGAGAGAGAGAGAGAGAGGCTGTTCCCCCTGCCTCACAATCTTTAGGGTGGGATTTGTTCCTGCGTCTTCCATCGCTCCCCAACCTGGCCGTGGTGTGAAGAGAAAGAAGCCCTCTTTTCTTCCTTTCTCTTCCTCTCTCCCCCCCCCAGCCTGTCCCCATTTACAACTTTGGGGTGTCTCCCCCACTGCACCACCTCACTGAAAAGACTCTTGTTTTCCATAGAGAGCCAATTCCTGGAGATCTTTGCTGTCTTCATGCTGATCAACATGTAAGTCTGGGGGTGGAGAATTAGGTTTGTTCATTTTAAAATGTGAGCAGAATGAATTTCTTCTCCATCCCTAGTTCCTTTTTTTAAAAAAATGCTTAATGAAGAGGAATGGGGAATATGTGATCATATAAAGGGCTTAGAAAATGGTTGCTTGCACACTACAGTAATAGTAAAAGTTGTCTGTATCTGCCCATTATGATTGCTCCAATATTAAGGTGAATTAAAGATTTCAATCACCCTCCCCAAAAAGTCTCTGAACACATTACAAAAGTGGTTCTGCTAAAGAAGTATTAGCCAGTTGCTTGTTCCATTTAATGAAAACTCTGGCATAGAAATGGCTAGAAGCAGTGATAGTCCATAGATTGCGGATGCCGTTTTCTTTTTTTATATAAAGGACTTTTATATGGTTTGCCTCCTGTAAATTTTATTTTATAGTCAATAAGTATTCTGTACTATGGAAAGCTTTCATTTTATTTCCTCTTTATATGAAATAACTCGGACTGTTGCATGCCTACATGCCTACCTTTCCAATATTCAAACTGCCTATTTTTGACTCTCCATAAATTGAATCTCTTAACATTTCCCTTCTGGAAAAGAAAATGATTAGCAATTGAGGAGAAGCTACATTTTAAACTACTCTTAATAGTTACTTTATTTTCTGCATCACAACCTGCTTCTGTTTTACTCTCACAGCAGACAAAAACAATGCAAGATATGAAGGACTCCAGTCTCATACTTAGTAATATTGGGTCTGCATGCAAATGTGACTAAGTCTGTCCCGTCCTATTTCAAACGTGGATTTTAAAGCAAAAAGCCTTAAAAACCTGCACAGGAACAATATTTTTATTTGTTTGTTTAACTTACTTACAGAGTGGTTCAAGGCCTGCACCACTGAGTCCAACCATGTACAGTGTTTCCCTTTCCTTTTTCATTGTGTCCATTGACACACACCCACATCCCACACCCCCAAATATAAGCATATCTAATTATACCAGTACAAAACAAACTGAAAATAACAACCAATGGCAAATGTACGCTCCAGGGCAGCTACTGTAAAAACCCAGTATAAGTTTTTTTCAGGTCCAGTATTGCATTACTCCTTTTCCTTTCTCTTTCCGCAGGAACACCACTGGTCCAAAATAGGGCATTCAGATCTAATAAACCCCCAGTTCAGATGAGGTAGACGTATTAAGCATGAAGAAAGAGAGTGAGGGGCAACTCCAAGTCAAATTCCATGGGCAGAGGAGTGATGGGACTTGATTGTGTTCTGTTGCTCCAAGGGGGAAATTGTATGGGGGGTGGGGGACATGGCTGCTCCCATGTAGACACCATCAAGTTCCACTGCTCCCTGGGGAACCTGCTATATTTGCATTCAAAGTGCATGATGGCAAGGAGATCTGTACACTAGTTGATCCAGGCTGCAGGTGGCTGGATTGCTATTTTTTTAAAAAATAAATAAATTAAAAGACAGAAAAATATTTTACAGGAACGAAGTCAGTGATGTGGGCTGCCTAATAAGGGAATCTGAAGGACATGGGTCTCAGGGCTCATGAACTGATGTGGGTCGTGATTGAATCAGGTTTGTTCCCTTAGAAGTCCAAGTCACTACTTTTTTAAACCTGCTACCGGTACCAGATGCGTGCATATTTCTGAGTGGCAGCAGGAGCTGGGTCTTCCAAAGCTCTCCCTTCTCAGGCAGAGAAGTGAGCAAGCAGGCACAAGCTGCTAAAAGAGTAACTGAATGGGCAGGTGCCTTTAAATCTATGTATCTTTCTCTCTCTCTTCCTTTTCTAGCTGCTCTGTTCCATCCACCCTTCTACTCTACTTAGTTTTCTGTTTCTGCCCTCTCAACAACCAGTCAGCATTCCATGGTCAACAAACACATTCAGTTCTCATTGGACTGGTTTTGTAGTGTGTATCCTTGCTTATGGTTTCCCCCAGAGATACTTTTTGTAATTCTGCAGATTCTGGAGTTACCCCAAGTCTGTAGGCAATTTTGTGGCACAATGGGTCAGTGCGCCTGGCTGTTAACCAGAAGGTAGGTGGTTCAGGCCCACCCAGGGATGGCTGTGGGCAGGATACCTGTATTGCAGGGGGTTGGACTACATGAACCTTGGGATCTCTTCCAACTCAACAATTCTGTTATTCAATATATAGAATCTTGATTGTATGTGTTCAGTGTCCTGAGATGCATCAAGGTCCCTGAATCTTTGGGAGGGATAGTGCTATAATTGTTTACACAATAAACATTCATTCATTTATTTGATTTAAACCTCACCCTTCAACCAAGCTATCAGAACTACTTACAATAATTTTTAGTAAAAAAAACATGAAGTCCACAATAAATATTTATGCTAGTATTTTAAGACCCTCTATTACATCTTTTTAATTATTCTTAAAAATATAAATTAATATTAAATCAATATACTTAAGTGTGCTTATTGTAGTCTATTTATTTAGACAATTACTTGGTAACATAAAAATACATATGATTGGATGGAATTAAACACAAATCCCACAGTTATATTAGCAACCTTCACAATGAAGTTCTATACAACTATAGATAATTTTTTGATGACAAGGAAAAAATATCCTTGCAATATGACACATAAGATGTCTGTCTGATAAACTCCAGTGAGGTAATACTTTAATGTCTTTGACCTAAGCATAATTTCAAACAGACATGTCAGCTATACATCTCTGATGAACCTCCATAATGCATTAAAGCTTAATGGTGTTTCCACAGCATTTATTCATATCTTCTACTTCTTTAATCTTTCAGATACGGTAGCTTTACATTCAGAATGAATCTCTAAAAAGCTTCATTAGAGTTATACTCCAGTGAGTTGTGGCCAGGATATTTTGTGTTACCCTTAGTATGGAATCACAGAGGGCAGCTTGATTTTTGTAGCCAGATGTAGTATTTGCTATTGTCAAGCCTCATGCTACCTCCCCCCAGGTCATTTTGTGTAATAAATATGTTTAACCCCTCAGGTGAGACCACTAGGGGAGGGGGGGCTACCACTGTGTTAAATATCAGCTGTAATGTCTATAAATACCATATCCATCATGTGCATCAAAACCAAGTGATACAATTACCCTGTTCAAAATTTCAGATACCAGCTTGTTTAAAACTAACTGCAGTCTTGGTTTGGATGCAACAATGAGCTGTGGTTGGCATAAACCAGGAAATGGCTGCTTCCAATCTCTTGCTCATGGCCGTATTGGATGAGTTTAGGGGAAAGGGAACATGTAGGTCAAGCCTCTCTCAGGTGGTTCATATAGTGCTAAACTATGGTTTACCATTATGTCTGAATTGGGCATCCATCTTTAATTCTAATTAGAGTTATATTTTAAAACGCAGTACTTTTATGTGACTATATATAGTTTCCAAGCATTACCGTAGTTCAAATTTTAATTTTTGTTTTGTTTTTAAGCAGTACATATAAACTTTGGAGTCTGAAATATAGAAACAAAAATATTCACATTTCATCACTCAAAATATAAAAAAATATGGTGGGAAAGGCTTTTAGCAACTCAGTGATTTCAGTTTTAATTTTTTTGGGAGCAAAATGTTTGTCATAGCACTTAGCTTCTGTTTTCATGGAAATTGCACAACATGTCAAACTATAAATTCTCTAGTGAGCAATTTATAATGAATATGTACTTTTAAAAGTTCACCCAAAATAGAACAAGTTTCAAGTCATGTCTAGTATACGGATGAGATTCTCTATCAAACTGTTAATTAGCCCCTTCTCCTGTGGAGTGATGGATGGAATTGTGAGTATTTTAAAGAACTGGACTGATAGCAGGAATATGTACACTTCTTAATAGCTAAAACTAGGTTTATAAGTTGAGGTGGTATAGTACTGAATCTAGCTGAAGTCCATGGTGGGCAAGGCCAGGGGCAAAAGTGAGTGAAACTACAAATGTACAAATATACATTTGTATAGTAGACTACTTTCTACAAAGACATCCAGACACAACTCCCAGTTATCTATCCAGGCAACCAAGAGGCATTATCAGTGTACAAGGATGCCTGCCAGCCAGTGGGAAGAATCAAGTACAGGAGGGTATGAATTAGAGCTGTTGGGAGCTTGGCATGGAGGGAGTGGGTTTGGCTGATGAGGCTTTGTGGCCTTGGGAGAGTCCCAAGGGTAGATAGGGAGAGGTTCAGAGGGCCAGTTTTTGCCCTCAGGTCGTGGGTCCCCATCCCTGGTTCTGTGAGCTAAAGTAACTTCATAGAGAAGCTATCACTACGCTGTTCATGAAATAGTGTAATCGTGCTCACGACAAGCCAAGATTCCCACGAAGCTGCAGTATGAAACCAATAATAGCTTTTTAAGAGAAGTGTTGAGAAATGCTGTGTTTGTTTGAAACTGCTGTTTCAATCGCTTTGCTGTGCAGAAATCAGGTCCTGGTCCACCTGGAACAAAGCAGGCCTTAAACTACAGCTCATGTAACGATGATGATAGGATTTCTGTGTTTCAATACATGTAGATCTTTGATGTACAGTATTTGCTTTAGTTGAGGATATTGGTTTGACCACTAGGTGGAACTCTGTAACCTCATCTAATTTTATGCTCTTTGCAGACATTTGTTTGCCTTGAAATTCAGATTAACCTTTCCAAGGATTTGTATGTCAGATACCAACAGATATATGAAATACATTAATATTCTTCTCCTTTTCATGTGAAACAAACTGATATAAATGCTGAAGCATTGTTCTTTAGCCCAGGGCTTTGTTTGAGCTAGGTCTTAGCAAATCTCAGGTCCAGAACCTGTTTTAATTGTTATAGCTGATCTCTGAACTAGGGAGGAGCAAGCCATTCAATTCTGGTTTTTCTCGGTTTCTCATTTTTCCAATTTAAGTTCAGTTCCCTACGTTTCCACATGAGTTTGTGATTTTTTAAAAAGTCCTCACAAAAATTTATCAACAAATTCCAATTTCCCCTTCTAGAATGAGCATTGTATGTTATTTAATTAATATATATTATATGCACAATTTACCCTTGTAAATTTTCCATGACATTACTTGACTGGAGAACTGCATTGTACAATTTGGAGAAATTTGAATTTTGAAGGATGGCTGCTTTGGTTTGAATATTGCCTTGGAAAGTGAGAATTAGATAGTTTTTCTTTTAAATGCAAACAGAACTGAATTTCTTCCCTATTTGTACTCTGCATAACCACAGCTATTTCTTCCATAATGTGGTTTATGAGCTGAAATGGACTGGCTGAAACAGTATGGTTTCAAGTCTACTCGAGCCCCAGTAGCTTTTTAAATATAGTACCTAATTATGATTATATTTATATCAGGTCACTAACCACAGGTGAGCTCTGAAGATATGGCAATCTCAGAAAGCTTCCAGCTCTGCTGGATTTAAAAAAAATGCTTTACCCAGTTGTTCAGTAAGAAGTACAGTCGTATCTTCGTTTTCAAACAGCTCTCGAACGTTTTGGCTCCTGAACGCTACAAACCCGGAAGTGACTGTTCCGATTTGTGAACTATTTTTGGAAGCCAAACGTCCGATACGATAGGGCTTCCGCGTCTACCAATTGGCTGCAGGACCTTCCTGCAGCCAATCAGAAGCCGTGCTTTGGTTTCCGAACATTTTGGAAGTCAAACGGACTTCTAGAATGGATTCCATTCAACTTCCAAGGTACGACTGTATATTGAATTCTCACTTGAGATCAGCACCACACATTTGAGCAAGAGTTTCCCAGCCCAGCAATGTGGGCCAAGGGACCTTTGTACTTCTAAAGTGTACTGTTACAGAGTTATGATCTTGTGCATGGAGAATCTGTTGATGCAAATAGGGTTAATTATCCTTTCTGCCAGTAACGCTGGAATTCTGCTACCTTTTATTCAGATTTGCATGCCAATAGAGGTATAGGAAATGAGAAAATGGTTGCCTCATTCATTAAACCATTCTTTGTTTCCTCTGTTGTGATTAGTTTTGCTGAGATCCGGAGGTCGATGTAAGCAGCAAAGTACTTTTTTCTTTGATGAACTCAGCAGGTTTTGTTTCATTGCGAAACAATGGCTAGCAGATGGAAAACTGAGCTTGGCTGGCTATTGTGAAACTAATGCATATTGTTTCTTTTAACAACTTGGTTTTTCTTCATCTTTGAGAAATTGCACCATTAAAAAAAAAAATCTTCCAGTTACTAAAACTGAATTTAATGAACTCTGGATAAGAAATTAAAAACCTACAGTTTATTTAATCTGCCATGATCCAGAAAGATCCTGCTGGTGCCAAGGTTAGGTGAATAATAATAATAATGCTAGTTTCCCCTTTTCCTTTTAAAGGATGGCATTTCAGCATTTTTATCTATTTTCACTTCAATGTGATCATGAAGTTTCTTTATTATACCCATTAACTTGGGCTGCAATGATGTCAGTGCTTTGATGCATTGCAGAGAGGGTTGGACTATCCCTGCTACCCAGGTGCTTGGTCTAGCTGCCATTCTGAACACGGTGCCTCTTAATACCACGAGTCTCTTAGCTTTGCTCTACAAATATCTGTGCAAAGCGTGAGGCTTTGACAAGCATGACAACAGAAGCATACCTTGGCATAAACTAGCTACCTTCATTTATAGGAGAGAAGCTTAATCTTGTTGTCTGTGATGAGCAAGGGCTCCAGATAGATGCAAACGCCTGACTCTATAGCTGACAAATGCTGGATGAAGCACAGTCTGCAAACATTGGCTTGTGGGCTTGCTTAATGACCCCAAGAACTTCAAGATACAGCCATGACTTTAAAACCTTGGATAACACTTGGATAATTTGAAGGCTGGCCTTACCCCATACATGCACAATTGACAGCTTCAGTCTGCCAAACTAGCCACTTTACAAGTGCCATGTAGTGTTTGTTCCACATCTGCCAGGAATAGTTATTTTAGTGTGGGATCAGCTCTGGAACTCCCTACCTACTTAACACCAGGCAGATGGAACTGCTGTACAGTTTAAAACAGGATCCAGACAGGTACTTTTAATATGTCTACTTGTTTAAAATGTTGTTGATTTTATCAGTATTTCTTGATATATATCTGATACTGTTTCATATAAACCTCTTAGATCTGTTTTATTATCAAAGTGGTGGACTCTCTTTCCTTGGAGGTTTTTAAGCAGAGGTTGGATAGCCGTCTGTCATGTATAATCTAGTGAGATTCCTGCATTGCAGAGGGTTGGACTAGATGGCCCTTGGGGTCTCTTTCAACTCTAAGATTCTATGGGCAATTTTGATAAATAAAATAATTATTTTAAGTATGGGCAGAAAATACAGCCCTCTCCATTCTACTCAGTTGATTGTAATATGAACTGCAGATAATATGGCTTTTCTCAAATTGTCCTTTTCATTCTGGGCAAACCCAGCCAGATGGGCAGGGTATGAATAAATTATTATTATTATTATTATTATTATTATTATTATTATCATCATCATCATCATTATCATCATCATTATTATCACATTCCGTGGCTGGAGAATGGCTTGCAAATTTTGGAGAAGTGCACATTTTGAAGGATGGTTGTGTTTTAATTTGTGCATATTTGAAAGCTTCATCTTTAAATGTGACCCGAATCAAATTGCTTCTCCATCCTTACATAGGGTATTCATAGAACACTTCCTGTTATGCTATATAGAATGCATATTTCAAGTGTTCACATGAGAGATTATACGGATTGACAATGAAATGAAAGCTATGAGAATGCTATCAGTGTTTTTCATTTTTTTTAGATACATGTTTTTAGATTTCCCTATTCAGTGTGTGTGCTGATGTAAGAATTTGGGAAAACTGCTATTAAAGGAAACAGGTGTAATAGATGTGATAATACGTTCATTCTTCATATACTAGAGGTTCTCAAACTCTGTTGAGGGTACTTTGGGTAATTCTACTTTGTGAGGGAAACCTCAAAGTCCTCTTGTTACAAAATTACCAATTAATGGATGATTCTTTCCGGGAGGGGGAGAGATACCCAGAATCACAAGGTTTATAAAGTTTTATTTCCTACCAATTATAACAGTAAACAAAGCTTCCTTTATTCCCAGTAACAAATCTACTGGTTACCACACTTAAATAGAGCTCTCATTCTGAAACACATACCCTCCAACACGTATCTAATAATAATAATAATAATAATAATAATAATAATAATAATAATATTTATACCCCACCAATCTGACTGGGTTGCCTCAGCCACTTGGCACAGCTTCCATCACATATAAAAACATAATAAAACATTAAACATTAAATAAGCTTCCCTATATAGGGCTGCCTTCAGATGTCTTCTAAAGGTTGTATAGTTACTCATCTCCTTGGTTCAGGTGTCACATAACTGCACACCCTCCAACATTTATCCAGTGGAAATACGGACATCCTAAGGAAAGGCAGGGCATTCTGGGATCAGATCCAAAACCGGGATAGTTTCTGTGAATCTAAGACTGTCCCTGGAAAAAAGGGACACTTGGAGGGTCTGGAAACAAAGTTTTAATTTTAAATCGACATGCCTCATGCATACTTTCTCAAGAACACACATGTTGGCATGACCAGGCCTAGTAGTAGCTTAGGTGATTCAAGGATGGAGTTCAGGTTTGCACAACACTGCTTTGGTCTTTCTTTGTTGATCTGATTTGCTATGAAGTGGAGGTAAGATCTTTGTACACTTCAGGAGTTTGATGGCCCTAGCTACGTCTTGGTCAATCTTTTTGGCACGCCCTTCTTCTTCTACTCTGCAGTCACTCTTTTTGCTCCTTTCCTCTGCCAGGTGCTGCTATGGTCAAAACAAAACAAAACAGCTAAATACACAAAAGCATAGGAGCAAGGTTAACAGTTTAATAGCATTAAAATTGCATGTACAAAGCTCAGGAAGAAAAAAAAAGTTTTTGTTTTGTGCTGAAAGGTCATTAAGCTAGGTGGCAGGCGAACTTCTCAGACAAAAATTCCGTAACTGGGGTCACCATGGAGAAGGCCTTTCTCTAATAGCCAGCTGCCTCCCTTCAAATTGCAGGGGCACCTTCAGGAGACCTGCCCTAGAAGATTATAGAGAAAAGGTAGGTACATATGGAGGCAGTTGGTCCTTCAAATGTTCAAGTCATAAATTTGGAGGACGTTAATGGTTAACACCAGAACTTTGAATTAGGCCAATGAGGTTGGCACAGCACAGACATAATATGTTCATAATGCTTAATTCAGTTAGTAATCTAGCAGCCTTTATTTTGCATTAACTGCAGCTTTTGAACAGTCTTTTAGGTCAAGTGTGTATAGTTTGGCCCTTTCATATCTCCTTTCAAAACTCAAAGCGGCTGTAACCTCATTTGCCTAAGCTTTGTTTCTCTGTGAATGGAAGGAGAGTTGCACTCACAGAAGGGTCTGCTCATGAACTCTCCTTTCGCGAATGGAGAATTCATGGAGTGACAGTGTTGGATATACAATCCTGTGCCTCCGTGACAGTTGTAGTAATGGAAGAGTTTATGAAGATAAATATTTGAAAGGACATTAACTATGTAAGACTGTTATAGGCATAACTGCTAACTAGACATACTAGCTGCCTGCTAACTTGGTTAGTGAATTGGGAGCCAGCCTTGGGCGACTGCTCTTGGATAAGAGCAAATTTTCCCCTTTTAGCACATTTTAAAAGTGGAAAAGAAGTGAAAGCCTGCTTAACCCCTTACAGATGTTAAGAGTAGATACAGGAAGGAATAGCACTGTGGCAGCAAACGCTGCCTCAAGATGCATGAATTAATTTATATGGCTAAGCAGGCATAGGCAAACTCGGCCCTCCAGATGTTTTGGGACTACAACTCTGATCATCCCTAGCTAACAGGACCAGTGGTCAGGGAGGATGGGAGTTGTAGTCCCAAAACATCTGGAGGGCCGAGTTTGCCTATGCCTGTGCTAAAGAGAGCTCGAAAATGTCTGTTTGCAACCCCGATACCTTTGTGGGAGTTTTGCACTGTAATTTCACATGGTAAAATCTGGGGTGCAATCCTAGCGCACAGTTCTTTCCCGCTGGTTAAAATGTCATGTGACATGGTGGCATATCAGTAAAAAAGCTGCTGCTCCAAATTGCAACAAGTACTACTGTATAAAAGGAACATTAGAAATTGGGACAGAAGCCCTATCATTAAAACCAGAAAAACAAATGCAATAAACACCATGTATGAATACAGCATACATGTGTACATGTGTGACGTCTTTTCAGAAGTTTAAATGGAACATCTGTAGGGCATTGTAGGACCTGATTTTGCCTCTTTCCCAGTGTACTTTCTTTGTATCCACTTTGAACATCTACAAAGGACTGTGGGGAAAGTATGCATTCCTCAGGTAGAGTCCCAATTTACTAGCTAAATTAAGCAGGGACACAGCGTTGCACTGCAGTGTGCCCAGTGCTTCTGAACGTGTTGTATGATTCTGTCGGTGGATTTTAAAAATTAACTGAAAAGCTAATAGTAGATTCTTGTTACTGTTGTGTTAAATAGAAAGATCAAAACTGGGTATTCTATCCTTCAAGAAGAAAAAGAAAAAGAAAATAGGTTTCAGTTAATATAAAAGCAAATGGCACACTGTGTTTTTAAGTTCTAACAGTGTGCTATCAAAAATTTTCTTTAATGATTTGAATATAGCCTGCAAAGGCTCATGAGATGAAAGTTTTTACAATGCTAGGCTTGTGCTTAATTTATAGGAAACAATCAATTGCGTTTAAAGAATATTCAGACATAAAAAGTTGGCTTGTAGGTAAATGATTCAGCTTCTCCCTTTCCTCTGTCAAACTGTAATCATCCTAGAGTGAGAAGCATTACATTGTTTTGGTGTTCTCACTGATTAGGGATATCTTGCAAGTGATTTGATTAAATATTGTCAGATTAAACAAATGGAAAGTTGGAAAAGAAAACCCCAAGTGAACGGTAGACTCTATTCACATATAATTTAATGAGAATTGTTAGTTTATGCACTGCCATACCTTTCCATTTATTTGAAATTTTGGCCAGCTGTTTATTTTTCCCCTCATGGTGATCACAAGCTAGAGGAACATTTAGACAACAAAGAGGAGAATCCTTTAGCTGATGTAATAAGTATTGCTTAGTTTCAGTCCCTCTGGCATTGCCAGCCTGCAGATCATTAAAGATGTCCCTATTTCTATGTACCGGTAGATGTGTTGAATGGGTTGGCTGATTTCAATGAAAGATGTGCATTTTTCCATTCAAGACATGATAGAGCAGGTCTCTTTGTTGAACTGAATGGGGCAATTCTGAGCACAGGTCAGAACTTTAGTGCTCCCAAGAAGTTTGTGAATTAGGAAACCAAACTTCAAAAGCCACACAGTTTACATTCATGCTGAAAACAAACCCCAAGCCTCAGACTTTACATTTGTTTTAGGGCTACACAGACCAAAATCCAAAAGTTTAGTTCGGGAAAGGTATTAGCAGAGTTCTACTTGTGGAATGCAAACATGGGGTAGGAGGCAATTTCCCACCCCAATTCTTCCTTTGCCCAAAGCTAATTTGGCTTTCAAAAATCTGCTCTAGAGTTTGACAGAGTCCCTGCAGAACAGCATGGTGAAAATTGCACCTTGTGTTTATTAAAACTTCAACTGAATTGCAGCTCCTTTTACAATTAGAAGAGGCCTTTCTGTTTACAGAAGGACTCCTTTCACTCATAAAATGACCCAGCCTTCTCCAAACTCACGCCCTCCAGATGTTGTAACTGAAATTCTTATCAGCCAAAGCCATCATGACCAATAGCCAGGGATTTCTTCCCCTTCTATTTGCCAGGAGGTGATGGGACCAGTGGCCATGATCTTAGTTTTTTTTGATGTTGAGCTTCAGACCATATTTTGCGCTCTCCTCTTTCACCCTCATTAAAAGGTTCTTTAATTCCTCTTTCTGCCATCAAGGTTGTGTCATCAGCATATCTGAGGTTGTTGATATTTCTTCCGGCAATCTTAATTCTTGTTTGGGATTCATCCAGACCAGCCTTTCGCATAATGAATTCTGCATATAAGTTAAATAAGCAGGGAGACAATATACAGCCTTGTCGTACTCCTTTCCCAATTTTGAACCTCTGCTAGTTAATGTAACTAGTTACGTTACACATTTCAATGCATTTCAATGGAATGGCAACATCACAAACAATTCAGAAAATAATGTAATTATTTTGTAAGGTTTACAAACTGAAAAGAATCACATAATGAATATTACTTTTATTCACTCTTGTGATTTTTGTTTGACCTTAGATCAACATGTGACTTGTGGCAAATTTCCATTCCAATTTCCATTTCTGATGCAATTCTCCAACATCCCTAGTCAAAACTAAGTCATTATATTGATTTTAGTGGGGCTTAAGCATGAGGAGATTTTAGTCATATAGTTAATTTTGAATCCCCCTTAAGTTCCCCTCAAAAATGTATTTTGAAGACCTAGCTCACGTTCACTGAGGGCCAGTGTGGTGTAGTAGTTAAGAGTGATGGACTCGTAATCTGGTGAACCAGGTTTGATTCCCCGCTCCTCCACATGCAGCTGCTGGGTGACCTTGGGCTAGTCTCAGTTCTCTGAAGTCTCTCAGCCTCACTCACCTCAGAGTGTCTGTTGTGGGGGCGGAAGGGAAAAGGAGATTGTTAGCCGCTTTGAGACTCCTTAGGGTAGTGATAAAGTGGGATATCAAATCCAAACTCCTCTTCTTCTTTTTCACTGAATAAAAGGGTAATTAAATGTGTTTAACTCTAGGAATGTGCCCAGGAGCATGCCCACCTCATCTTTGCAATCTGAATAATAATCATAACTGGCTTATTTTCCAGAGGGGAAGTATTCATATAAACATGAATAATTGTGGCATACAAAGTCAAATTGCATTTCTGGCACCATTATCTGAAATACATTTACTTCTGAGGAAGTCAAACTGCATTTCATGATGCTTATTTCAGGTAAGTATGCTTACAGTCTCAACTGTGGTCATTTATCCCTTAAAATTTCCACCAGTCCCAGGCCAGGTTTAGAATGGCTTAGGTAGGCAAAAGAAAAGATGAGGAAGCAGGGGTGGAGAAAGGGGGGTGCGGTGGGTGTGGGTCGCCCCATATGTCACCACTGAGGGGGGTGACAAAATGCCAGGCGGCACTCACTGTGGGGCCTGCAGTGCGCCGGAGCCACATTTCTCTCCTGGGAGAGACGCGGTAGCTTGGGCATATGCAGGCTCCGCGCTGCCCAAACGGTCTGCCTGCTGCCTCCTCCCAGCTGTAGGGTGGCTGAGTGGGAGGAGGCAGGCAGACTCTGGAAGCCCTGCGGTGCGCCCCATCCCGCCCCTATGGGTGGCTCGCCCCCGCCCTTGGGTGTGCTGCCTCAGGCGCCCGAGTGGCTTCCTCCGCCGCTGTGAGGAAGTTCTGTAAAGCAGGCCTGGCAACATCTGTTGGTGATCAGGCAACCTCCTAAGTTTGTTTCAAATTCCTGTAACACCTGTTGTGTGAGTGATCCCTTTGCCCCGATGCTTTGTCATAAAGGGTGATGTTGTGTTTCTGCCTGCAAGCCTTCCTTAGTGTTCATCAAACTTTTCCTTTTCATTCAGCAGCTGACCTTATTTTGCCCAGACCTTAGTTCCTCGTGTTCTTACCGTAGGTGAGTTCAGGCAATTCATCACAGAATGCCAGCAGCCTGAGAGACAGGCTATCATTATAAGTCAGCCAGTCTACAATCTCACCTGGTTCATAATGCGTTGCATGGGGTGTAAATATTGGACATTTATATTTCAGAAGCCTACCCACCTATCTCAGTGAAAAAATTCAGGCAGCCGTGATATTTTTTGAGCTATGTTTCTAATTTTGCATAGATACATATTTACAAATCTGCCAGTTTAGCATGAAACATTCTCACATTAAGAGGTGATTAATGGCCACTTAGACTGGCATAGTTCCCTTGGCTGTAGTCTTTGAATTACTACCTTAAATTTAGGACTGCCAACTGATTACATTTTAAAAACCGTATTAACTACCAGGCTTTTAACTGATTCATTGACTTATACTTTTAAAATTTATATGCTTCAGAACTTCATTGAAATCTCTCCTTTGAAGATCCAGAAATAAAGGTTTCTCTTCAGTATGAGGAAAAAAAGCAAAAGCTGTAATCCTAAACCCACAGATCTGTGACTAAGTCCCATCGAATTATATAAAACTAGAATAGACATGGTTAGGGTTGTGCTGTTAGGGACCAAACCTACCACTCTTTGTTAAAACATTTTTAATGAACATATGGAATATTCTCTATGGCATTAAGGCACCTAAGCAGAAGAGGAAAAATAAATGGGTAGAAAGCACCATTTGACATTGATTTCAGTAGATTCATGATTGAAGTAGTTGAATGATTTGTATTGTTAGAAGGAAAAAAGTAAAGAACAAGCCCAAATTCTCTGATAACAATAGCTTGAGGGAGCAGGGGGGGGGGAGAGATGGTAGGATGGTGTGTTAGTGCCTCTCTGCTGACCTCTGCTAGTGACACGGGGCAGGGGGACGACTCCACTGTAGCAGAGGTGGAGTATTGATGGTTTTGGATCCACTGGATCTGAAGTCCCACAGATTCCTAGAGAGTCTTTACTATTGGGCCCTTCATCTACTCCAGCCTGGAGCTTGTGTAGTGAAAAGCAGGAAAGAAACCATCCTTTACCGGCCTGTGGAATGCCCTCCCATCGGATGTTAAGCAGATGAGTAATTATATAACATTTAGGAAACATCTGAACGCAGCCCTGTATAGGGAAGCTTTTTAATGTTTAATGTTTTACTGTGTTGTTATGTGTGCTGGAAGCAGCCCAGGGTGGGCAGGGTACAAATGTTGTTGTTGTTGTTGTTGTTGTTGTTGTTGTTGTTGTTGTTGTTGTTGTTCTTCTTCTTCTTCTTCTTCTTCTTCTTCTTCTTCTTCTTCTTCTTCCCTGATTTGTGGAAGCCAATGGGACCTATGGACCTTTTGATGTGGCTGTAGATTTCACACTTTGTTCCCCTCCATACTTTGCCCACATTGTTCCTGTAAAGCAGGGGTGCCCAAACTTTTTTCAAAGATGGCTAGATTTGATGAAGTGAACATGCATGAGGGCTGACCAAAGTTGTTGTGCTTTTTTTAGGATTAGGCCCCCGAAACGGACTTTGGACATGCCTGCTGTAAAGAATAAGCAATTTATTTGCCTAGCATCCATAACGTTTAAGAAGATACCTGGAGGATCAGAAGGAGATCCTAATATATTCCCAGTGTTCAACCGTAAGCCTACAGATTTTCCAATTTGCCGTAAGTGGGAGGAAATCAGTGCATCTGCATGTCATTGAACGCTTTAGAGTCCATATCATTCAAATCCTTCTTTATGGGCAGACTCCTTCACCATGAGGGACATATCCTGATGGTTACAAACATTTTAGTAAATGCATTTCACTGTTTATTTATTAATGCTGCTTAAACTGATTCTGCCTCAGCAGACTGAGCTATCCTTTCCTACTTTAAGCTATATATTTAGTAGCACATCAGCTTCTCTCATCATTAGGTACATCAAACTGTGCACTGATATATGTCGTGAACAGGGATGGAGTGAAATAATTATTTCTCTGGAAAAATTCCACTGCTGTACTGGTATTTTGGTGGCAGCTGGATGTGACCCTGGAATTTGTGTTGCATGAACAAAGGTAGAGAGGAATCAAGGTCAGTGAATTCATTGCTATTAATTCGCAAGCTCATTTTTGACCTTGTTGCAACATCAGATCTTTGAAGATGGATGGTATTAAATATTATATTTTATGTAGGCTACAATCTTCTTAATTGTTTTATTACTATATTTCACCAAAAGCAGTTTAAAGGTCATGAGCTTTAACAAGCTCCGTGTATACCATTCACTGCCTCTGAGTATTTTGCAACTTTGTTCCTTGGGAGGTGTTACCAAAGCACTATGACTTTTGCACTTTTTCCTCCTGAAAAAGGGAAGTTGACAATTAATCCTCAATAATAATCCCAGAATGTGAGAAATGGGAATGATCCTCAATAAGTCCCGCAAGTGGGCTGGCGTGCTTTGCTGTTCTTGTTTAAATGCTAGTTAGCCCCGTTCCTGAATGTTTCCACTCTGCCTCTTTTGTGTTTTTACTTTGCCTTTCCACTCTAAACACAGAGTGCTCAAGGCAATGAATTTCATTAAAACAACAGAAACTCCATTACACATTACAAAATGAAAACAATTAAAAATCACAAAAGTATCGCTCAATAAAACAAACCGTCAGAAAACACACGAAATCAGATTCAAGGGAGGCCAGTGTAACAAAAACAGGTCTACGGTGTACCCTCCAAGTGTCCTGATTTTCCAGGGACAGTCCCCGAATTAAGAAAGCCATCCTGGCTTCTGATTGGTCCCGGAATGCCCGTTTAACCCGCCACTGCTTCCACCGCTGAACTTGAGAAGGAAGATGAGCTGACTCTTGTCCCAAGCGATGGCGGCTGCAGCTGCGGAGGCTGTGAGGGAGCACCATGTTGCCTCTCCATGGCTGCTGCTGGCCTCCTCCGTTGGCAGCTTGTAGTGGCTGTTGGAAGGCAGGCGAGGAGGAAGAGAGGTTGCCACCCAGCCCCACATGATGCGCTGGCTCTGAGGGGCAGGAAAAGGGCAGAAGCACCCTGGGTGGGAAGAAAGGGAGAGCGAAGCAGAGCACAAGGAATCTTTATTTTTATTTTTTAAAAATGCTTTGTGCATCTAATCTTAAAAGGTAAAGTAAAGGTAAAGGACCCCTGACAGTTAAGTCCAGTTGCGAACGACTCTGGGGTGCGGCGCTCATCTCGCTCTATAGGCCAAGGGAGCCGACGTTTGTCCGCAGACAGTTTTTCTGGGTCACGTGGCCAGCATGACTAAGCCACTTCTAGCAAAACCAGAGCAGTGCACCGAAACGCCGTTTACCTTCCCGCCGGAGCAGTACCTATTTATCTACTTGCACTTTGATGTGCTTTCAAACTGCTAGATTGGCAGGAGCTGGGACTGAGCAACAGGAGCTCACCCCAATGCGGGGATTTGAACTGCCAACCTTTCGATCGGCAAGCCCAAGAGACTCAGTGGTTTAGACCACAGTGCCACCTGCATCCTTACATCTAATCTCACCCCTTTCTAAAATTTATTTATTGGTGTGTATTTTTCTTTTTGTAAATCTGCCAAAGAATAAAATTAAGTAAAATTGGGATTATGGGGTTTTCTAAGGATCGTGGAGGGTGTGTGTCCTGTGTCCTGTTGGTGTAAATGGTGTTGGCCCTTCTCATATGTAGTCTAATAATCCTCCTCCTGCTGCTACATTGGACAATTATTTCTGATTGCTAATTTTCAAGGAGTGTGTGTCCTTTATGTTCATACTGATAGTCCCATTTCAACGTTAGCAAAGATGAACATTTTGTTACTTTCCCCAACAATTGGGTTATTTCAACATAATAGTGTACATATACACACACACGTAGATGGGCAGAAAATTTCCCATAGACAGCTTACAAAAATACCTTTATTAATAATGATGGCAAATGACATCTTCAAACCAATTATTCTTGCCCCATGCAGCAACCTTCACCAGCTGCTTTTGAAACAACTAACATACCATTCCTTGTTTATGTAGATTTGACCTGTCTCATAATAATTAGCAGGTATTTCCGTAAAAAAGCAGAAGATTGCCCTTATGTTCACTGTCATCATAACACTGCAGCAGGTGTTCTAATGCAAATATTTAGGATTAAAATGCCAGTGCTGTAATTGAATAGTCACTGTTAAATGAATCAGAGCTTTCAACTAGCCTGAGTGCTGGGATCACTAAGCACTGTGGCTTGAATGCAGTGTAGCTTGCAGTGGTTATACATCATGGCTACATATACTGTGGACATTGGTTGATACAATGGTGGCCGTTGAGGAAGTTTGTTGTGCAGTGATGGGTTCTAATCTGGCATTTCACATGGTTTTATTTCTATGGATCATCAATGCAGCTGGCATAAGTCAAAACTAAAATATACCCTTCATGGAAAGCTCCTCTCTCAGATGTGTCTTGGAAAGAACAGCTAACATCCTGACCTTAATTGTTGCAGAAAATATCAGAGCACTAATCTTTATATTTCCCAGAAATATCTTGTTATCGCCCTGCTGTATGCAGGAACTGGCCTTCACACAGTCAATGGAATTCTCTTTTAAAGTAAATTTACGACTCAGGAACTGTAAAGATAAAGATGTGGTTCCCCCAAAATTAAGGTTGTGTCCTCTGCACTTCAAACTTATCTCGCAAAGCCCAGTAGTACACTAGAGAGAGCAAACAACAGTTCAAAGGACTTGATGTTGTGCTATTTACTCACCAAGGAAGCCCCCTGCCCTCTCCATAGCCGTTAGCTAGAGTCAAAGTATACTTAAACCCATGGTTTTCAATGGTTTGTTAGCTCACCACTCCAACAGGACCCCTTCTTTACTTCTCAGTGATCTCCGGGATCAAGCCTGTTAGGCTTCACTGGACTACAGACCAAGAAATGGTGTGAGGTTGTTGTGTTGCTGGCATAAGGATTTGAAGGGGAGAGCTTAACTCTTGCAGAACGCACAGAGCTCAGCTCCTTCACTTTGTGCTCCTCTATTTTTCCTCTCTTGTAGTGTGAATACTGTGGCACATTGCTGTATTCCCTTTTTCTAGGCTTTGGGTAGTTAGGGACTTTTTAATTCTTATCATACCTTTTTTATTACTAAGGTGTTGTATGTACTGAATGATTATTTGCTGCCTGTATATCAAGAAATTTCGTTGGATCTATAAACATGTGGGCTAAGATGTTTGCCTCATAACCGTTGGGAATTCCTTGCTGTCATCTTGGGGTAATCAGGTGGTGAGGAGAACACAGGCCCTTACCCAGCAACTATCAGGGAATGACGGTGGTAAAGGCAGTGTCATCCACCTGTGGGGTTGCAGATTGGATATGTGATGTATCAGCCTCTGCTTGCTAATTAATTCATTGGATGCCAATGAAATTTGCAGCTGATTCAAAATTTTGTGTATTTACAGAGCTTCACAAAGCACAGGATCAGAAAATGTTAGCAACAAACAAAACATGGAAACACTGAACTTATCCAGTGTTCCAGACTGTATTTTGATTTTCTTGGCTGGCTTGTGCTTTCACCTCCAGGAACAGAGAACAAAGACAGAGGAAGGCATTGTGCTTTGGAGCCCCTCTGACTAATTCTTGGGACTCTCCTAAGACCACATCCCATCCCCAGCTAACCTCCTCCCCAATCTCAGGTCACGCCCCTCATCAGTCGTGTTTTGCAACCTTATTGAGTGTTTTTTGCCTGGCTAGAAAGCATCCTTGAGCTCTGATAATGCCTCTTGCTGCATAGATAGGGACATTTGAATGTGAGTAGAAACAAGATAGAGAGAGAGAGATGTTTATGGGTAGAATGAAGCCTACTGTAGAAAATTGCAACTAACATTTGTGGCTCTACTCATGTTATACCCCTCAACTGTCCTGATAAAATTGGGACATTGTTTTTGTGTGTGCACAACATGCATTTTTTGGGTGCCAAGATCTTGCATTGCAATCTTGCCCCCCCCCTCAAAAAAGCACTTTTTGTGGGCCTTCTCCTGCAGGGCCCAAAACACACTTTTTAGGCACTGGGGGAGCACGGGCCCAAAAAAGTACATCTTGAGAGCTGCGACCTCACACATGCCACGTGACTCATGTGGAAGCACAGCCCCAGAAGACACGCATCCTGGTTTTTCACTTTGATGTTTTGGAAGGTATGTCATGTTGGGTCTGCCCACCACTGGTATTTGGCCGGTAGTAGAGAACTGGTCCCTCAGGCTGAAAAAGGTTCCCCAATTCTGGGCTAGATTAAAGGGCTTCTGAATATATTATTTTCAGAGTCAGCTCCAGATCTGAGGTGTCCTTAGCAATGAGCCTTCTGGTAGTGTTATCTCCTCTATTGGTAGGCCTCAGAGATGGCAGCCACCATTTTTTTTTAAAAAAAATTTATTAAAGATTTTCTTGATTTACAAAGGTAGTGCAATGTCTCTCTCGTATTTTTCCATATAACATTTTTACAAATCAGTTTTTGTTGTTGAGACATTAGGAAGAAAAGGGAGAGAGAGGTGGGTGGGATGGGGAGATAGGTGGGGTGGGGTGACGATGTTTCTTTTTTACTTGATATGAGTAGGGTTTGGTGTCAGCGTTGTTTATGTAGGTTCTCTGTTGTTTGCTTGTGCTCCTTTGGCGGTGAGAGAGGTTGGGGTTGGCGTGGGGTGTGATTGTTCATTTGTGGTTGGCTGTGGTGATCTTTGGTTTCCCATGTGAGTGGGGTTAGTGGGTGTTTTGGGTCAGGTTAGCCATATTGATTTGTATGCTGTCAGTAGATTTTTGTCATTGTCTTGTTCGGCTGTGTGTGTGATGAAGGCAGCCACCATTTTCATGCCCATTGGAAGAACAGTGGTATTTAGACCCAGCCACCAGGTGATTCCTGAACTGTGTGGCAGAACACTGGATCACAGGAACAGGAAGCTGCCTTATGTCAAGTCCATCAATCTCATTATTGTCTACCAAGACTGGGAGTGGCTTTCTATGTTTTCAGGCAGGGATCTCTCCCAGTCCTGCCTGATGATGTGGAGAATTGAACCTGGAACCTCCTGTATGCACACAGATGCTCTACCACTGAGTTATGGCCCTTCAACTAATGCCAGGTGTTGAAGCTGGCCCCAGTTCATTTGAAAGACTGGATCTATTGATCATGAAGACATTTTTGTGAAATGGTTTTCCTTCCATGCTATGTCATGTCTGAGAACAGATGTCTTTTTATGCCACAGACAATGGATAGGAGTGTCTATTCCAGCAGCCTGCACGTTTCCAATACGGAACATTAGCTCCCAAAATGATTTCAGAAGTCTGAAGCTGCTGGCTGTCGATAGAGAAACATCCATGAGTGGTAATGATTTAAAAGGCTGTCTTATGGGAATTTTTTTTGTGATTCAACATTAGGCTTTTTTAAAAAGAAGAGGAAGAAGAAGAAGAAGAAGAAGAAGAAGAAGAAGAAGAAGAAGAAGAAGAAGAAGGATGTTTATAATGATTATAGGAAACCTTCACTAACAAAATTTGCAGGAAATCAAAGGAGATGAGACAAATAGGTAAGAAAGTGTGCATGGTTTAGTGCAGAAAAGTCAAAAAGGTCCTGAGTATGATATATTATAAAATAGCTAAATGTGGGGTTGCATTTCTGAGACAAGCATTATGCGCCACATTGGCTGCCTCGGGAAAAGCAGCAGTTTGGAAAAGGATATTGGAGTATGTTGGTAGCAAGTCAAAAATAGGTATTTAAAAGGAGACTTTCTGGATACCAAGGTCCAGGTTTGGGGCAAGTACTTTTTGGTGACAGATCCCCAGCAGCGATTTAAAATCACAAAACATGCAGCAAAGTAAAGTGTGAAAATAAAGGCTGTTGGACTTAAAAAATATCCCCTTGTGAGTTCCAAAACTTTGCTCTCTCCCAGCATAGGAAAAGGTAATATTTGGTTAGTTAAAAATTGGTTTACTTACAAACTCTCAAAAGGCAAGATTCATACACCAGTCAGAAAGGTTGCACAGCCAGTAAAACTTAGTTTAGTTTCAAAGTGGTCAAAGTTCCTAAATTGTTGTTATTATTGGAGCAACCAGCTCAGACCTCCTCACACATTTAGCTTCCTTGGTAGACTGGAAGTTGAATAATGGGCTTGATTAGCTTCCTCCCAAGGTGAAGGGGAGTGACCTAGCTAAGCCTGGTGGGAGAGCTTACTCCATGGCATTAACCCCTTCGTGCATTAATTAGACTTAAGCATGCTGGTTATATGAATCTGGTTATCCCACAGAGTACAGTAATTGTATTTAGCTGTTTCAACAGAAGCATATCAGTGCATCACCCAGTGCTCTGATCAAAAGAACTAGACATAAAGGGAAAATATTGATGAAAGGCAAATGGGAATGGATTTATGAGTAACCTATTTCTTTGAGTAATTTCTAGCATATTAGTTTTAGCAGTGCCCATATGCTGAATATAGGTAAGGTATGGGCCACATATAAACATATGGGTGATGTGGAATATACCCCAACGTTCTTATCTCTCTCTCTCTCTCTCTCTCTCTCTCTCTCTCTCTCTCTCTCTCTCTCTTTTTTTTTAAAAAAGAGAAACCAGAAACAGTCATTATATATATATATATTCTTGAAACTTCTTCATTAAGTTACCAGTGCTTACATACTATCCTTTTTGTATATGCATTATAGATAGATGCTCCAGTTTTACAAAAACTGCCAAGTTAACAGCCTTCAATTAGTCAAAAAGATAGTCCTTCTCTAATCACAAACTCAGCAGGAAATTGAATCAAAGGATTTAAAATCTATTTCAGCAATGCCTCCCAGATAACAGCATTGATCTGGACTGTCCCCTTTCACATTTTCTTGTCTGGCAAAGTAAAGTTTAATAGAACCCGGGGTGCAGGATGGCAGCTGTACTGCAGAATATATGTAATTAAATGTCTTTTAGAGACACAGGCTTAAGCAGATCCAACATAGGTAAAGGTAATAGGTTCTGTTAAACTATTGAATGTAAATGATGTGCAGGGGAAGGCTGAATAGCTGATTCCATCCAGTTTTGGCCACTGGTACTCAATCATACAACCATTCCACCCAGCTCCATCTGTTGTGCGACATTGCTTTTCAATCCATCCCATGCTATCTGTTCTGTCCCGTCCCATCATGCACCTTTTGTACACGTTTTGTGTGTACTTCTAATGTAAAATGCACACTTGTCAATGCTTTCACCAGTGAAATTTTCATTATGTATACATCTTTTATGTAAGATGTGATGGTATTTTTGAACTAACTTTTTGCACACTGAAAATGCATTGCAAAACAGAGAAGGGTATAATCTGGATGGGAGTTGTGTTGTGATCCACAAGCAAGTTCAGGAGCATGATGTCAGGTCAATCTGCTGTAAAAAATGGGCCAAACAAACCAAACCTTCTCCTCTCCCTACTAGTATGTGTGTATGTAACATAAACACCAATCTACTTGATTTCTCATCTATCTAAAGGAAGGAATCCAAGTTAAAATAGCAGATGGGACTTAATGCGTTCGTTAGTACAATATTGATTTGTACTAAGATGCCATAACAAAAAAGTAAGTGCTTTCAACTCAGAGCTACTCCTTTAATAATCAGCCACTACCCCTGTGTTTTCCCTGCCTTTGAAGCTGGAGGAGCTTCAGAGCTATGGGATTTCCTGAGAGCAGTAGGGTGGTCACTCCCAGCCATACTCAGTGCTTTTATTCCCAATCATCTTTCCTTAAACATATATACAATCATGGGGTTGTAACCTGAGGGTAGACACCTGAATAGTGCTGCACTGAATGTGCTGTCACCTGTGATATGCAAGAGACCTGCCCTGCCTATTCCCATTCTGTATAGCTGCAGTAGTGCTGCATTTTTCAATATTCTTGGATCAATAAAACAGGCATAGGCAAACTCGGCCCTCCAGATGTTTTGGGACTACAACTCCCATTACCCCTAACTAACATGACCAGTGGTCAGGGATGATGGAAGTTGTAGTCCCAAAACAGCTGGAGGACCGAGTTTGCCTATGTCTGCAATAAAAGGATCAAATGTTAAACAACAGTTTCACAGCACACACCTAGACACATTTACTGGGGAGTAAGTCCCATGGAAAACAGTGGGAATTACTTTCAAGTAACCATATAAGCCATGGTGCTGTAGCCTAATTCACTTGCTTTTATGGCATTTCCCAAATTCTGTGCTACTTGTACTATAAATAGGTATCACACACACAATGGAGAAAAGCTAGTATGAGTTCTAGAGAGCTTCTCTCTCTCTCTCTCTCTCTCTCTCTCTCTCTCTCTCTCTCACACACACACACACACACACACACACATGTTCATTTGCTTTATTTTCATTCAATCACACATCACTGTGAAGAGATTAAAGCAATTAACACCAGAGCAGTCACTACCGTATAACTATGTACGCATTAGTTTCTTAAAATGCAGTGAGGCCATTTCCCCTTGCTGTGTTTCAGGTCACATTTGCACATTGTTGAACACACCAGAGAGGAGGTGGGGGGATCCCTGCACATTACCTGCTTGGTTTCCCTTGGCCCTGTAACCTCAGCAGCTCCTGTTTATGAAGCTAACATCTGCACAGGTGCTGTAATCTGCACAGGTGCAACAATCTCAAGTGTACACAACTCAGCTCATCCGTGAAGTGAATTTGGCTTCAGTTTAATTGAGGCAGGCTTGAGGAGAAATGCCTCAAAGAAACTACAGGCAAGTACTGCATTGGGAGTAGCATTGTGTATACACTGATTCACAACCCAGCGGTGGGAGCACACTAGAGCCAGAATAAACGGTAATGTGTACACAGTCTATGATTACGTATAATCCAGACTCTATAATCAGTAAAACAGGTCTTTCAGAATGGACAGTAATGGAATTCATAAAGCAGACCCAAACTTTGGCCCATTTCCCATCCATTTGATACTAGCACAACAGCAGCATTCCTCCCCCACCCCCCGGCATTATTCCCTTCTCTTTTTAGCTGATGGCAATAGTCTACAAATGCTGAGAAAAAGCTATGTGATCAGATCCTCTTTTTGCCATGTGCTGTATTATAAATGAAAACAAATCTAACTATCACAATTTTGACTGGGATACAGAGACAGGTGGATTATTGAGATGCAAAACTTATGAAGTGATTACTTATCTTGTTCCCTGTAGCTTCACTTAAGCATTTAAAGATAAATTTATTATTATTATTATTATTATTATTATTATTATTATTATTATTATTATTAATAATAATACCCCACCCATCTGGCTGTGTTTCCCCAGCCACTCTGGGCGGTTTCCAACAAAATATTAAAATACAATACAGTGGTGCCCCGCTAGACGAAAATAATTCGTTCTGCGAAAATTTTCGTCTAGCGGGTTTTTCGTCTTGCGGAGCGGCAATGACAGCCGCGCTCCGCAAAACGAAAAGAAAAGACGAAAATTTTTCGTCTTGCGAGGCAGCCCCATATACTTTTTCGTCTAGCGGGGCTAGACGAATGCCTTCATCTAGCGAGTTTTTCGTCTAGCGAGGCATTCGTCTAGCGAGGCACCACTGTAGTTATTCAGCTATTAAAAGCTTCCGCTCGGGGGTCGCATAACTAGTTAGCATGCCAGAGTCTCGTTCGTTATCCAGACAAATCGCTCCACCAACTAAGAACAGCCATGCACCACCACCCACAGAATCGAGAAAGAGCTATCAATCTGTCAATCCTTTCTGTGTCCGGGCCGGGTGAGCTTTCCCATGTCCTAAACTGAGTCACCTGCTAGCCTCTACCAGCAAGGGCAGAAGGCGAGAGAATCCCCTCTTCTTTTGCTACACCAGCTTAGCATAGTCAAGCAGACAAATAATAAGAGTCCTTGGGGAGATCTGCAGAGCTCTGTATCCACCAGTGCCCCACCCTTTTGGGGGCTCTCTGCCTGTTATTGCCAGCACTAGAACTGGACACCGTTCCTCTCTCCTTGTCCAGGCACAGCAGGGGTTCCACTATGGTGGGGGTGCCCCCGTCCCGGGGGAGTCTGGTGGAGATGAACTGATGCACCATCCAGCTAACAGCAGCAGTGTGTTAGTTTTTCCACTTTTAGTTTAGTTTATTAACCAAAGAAACAAGTCACATTGACTTAAATGGGGAAGTGTGTATGGGACATGAAAGTCTCATGAAAATGAAAAATAAACCAGGCTATAAAAATGTAAAGGTAAAGGACCCCTGACAGTTAAGTCCAGTCTGCAGACAGTTTTTCCACGTCATGTAGCCAGCATGACTAAGCCGCTTCTGGTGAAACCAGAGCAGCGCACAGAAACGCACCTACTGTATTAGACTTGGCTTAAATTGTGCAGCTGTTTAAACTTTTCATTCTGAAAAGCTGTGTTCTGAAGGGGTGACAAATAGCTATGCACTTATAATATCCTACCACTTTTGAAATGGGGGGGGGAAAACATTTTGGATTATGAAATTTATAATTGAAAAACCTTGTTCCCTTGCAACCACACTTTTTTCAGAAAGAGCTACCAGCTTCTTACTCCCATCTTGACTGGTCTGATTGCAATCTTTCCTATTTGTGTTATGAATTATGCTATAGTGTCAAAACAGAATATAGTCTAATTTTTCACACTATTTTTATCGTACTTCTGTCCAGATCCTCATCCAAGGAGCTCAGGGAAGCTAACGTGGGCCTTTCTGCTATTTTTTGTTATTATTTCACAGCACTCTCTCATAGAACTCAGGATCAGCCAGTCAAACTGATTGACATTAGTTTTGGCAGGACACACAAAAAAATAAGATGCTTGCTTTTTTTTTTTTTACACAACCCATAGTTAATTTACAGAATTACATGCCACAAGATGTGAATATGTCTTAGGTAGCTTTAAAATGTCTAGACCAATTTATGGAGGACAGGACTATTGATGGGGCTTCACTGCACTATCAGTTTAATCTCACTGTAAACATGTGGTACAGTGACAATAAAGTATTTCTATTTCTATTGCTGCTAAGACACCCTTCTAAAACTCTGATAGATTTTTTTAAATCCATTTTTTAGATATTGTCAGGGAACTGCCACCTGGCCCGCTGAGGGGAACGGAGGGTCCGTTAGCATACAGAGAGCACAGACGCCAATTGAGCAGCAGCACTTCTTCCAGCGCGAAAAGCAGCCACTGGGAAGGGACCAGCCAGGAGAGGAGAGGGCTTGGGGATGCTGCAAAGAGCCCCAGAACCTCAGCCAGCCAGGAGTGGCAAACAGGGAGTCTGGCGGGGAGACGGCTTGGGGATGTTGCAGAGACTCTGCGCTCACCTCACTCTGCTGGACAGGAGGGAAGCATGCCATTTCCGGCACCCCAATTGTGCAGAGGGGTGAAACGCAAGGAGGGTAGGAGGAGATTTGGGGTCCCGGAGCCATTATGCTGGGGAAAGAGCCGGAAGGGGCCATTCCTGGATTCTGCCAGCGACTGAGACAGACATGCTTTTTGTAGCTCTGCGCTGTAAATAGTTTGCACAATAAAACTGCCAAAAGACTGTTTGGGCTCCTGCTCCGTTACTTGTGAAGCACCACCATGCAAACCTTACAGATATATTTCAAGAAGAGTCCTTCATGATCAGGCCTAAAGGCCCAACAAATGCACCATCCTGTTTTCACAATGGCCAGGCAGATGCGCATGGCAAGCTTGCAAACAGGTGCTCAGTGAAGCAGCATTCTCTTCCTTATGCTTGCCAGAAAGTGATATTCAGAGATATGTTGCCTCTGACAGTGAAGGCAGCACATAGGCATCATGGCTACTTTTTGATAAATATGAGACTCTTATTTCCATGGAAAATGGTTGATTGGTAGCAGTGATGTCACTTGCAAGATTTCGGGACCTATAACACTTTAATGAGGATTTACAAATATTTCTGTACTGCATGTTACTGGTAAACTCCAAGTTAAGTGTTACTGATTGATTTTTTTATTATTTACATTTGAAAAAGGTGCTAATTATGTCTTTCCTGTGGGGCCAATTAAAGGTGCTACATAAATTTAGTCACATCCCCATACAGTGCCAGCCCTGAATTTCAAAAAGTGTGTGCAATTTGCCTTTAGTGATAGCAACACTGGATATGGGGAGATGTGGGCAGTCCCCCCCCCCAGTGTGCTAAGCCAAGGGGGCACAAGACTATAACACACATTTTGAGAGCATGTGCAGAATAGAAGGTGAGATTGGGGAGGGCACCAACTTTTGTTCTCACTCAGGGCACTGTATTACTAAAGTCCACCCCTGGTGATGGCATTGTTCAACTCTCCTTATTCTATTATTCATAATCAATTCAAAGGGCGTTTTACTATGGCCCTTCTCTTTACAGCATAGCAGGATACTAAAAATTGTATTGTCAGGTGCTATTTGTCAAGGGGGTCAGATGCAGAGGGCAGTCTTCTTTCTTCTCTCTGCTCTGTGTCCAGCCTTGCCTATCTGGGCTCTCGAGAAAGGAATTCTCTATGTCCTCCACCTTCTGGGTTCTGAAACAGTTGGCTGCAGGACTGACAGCCACCGCACGCCTTTCCCTTATTTTGGGAGATGCCCAAGCTCCTCAAAATGGAAGAAGCACCCATGTTGCCCAGGCAACAGAATGACCTCTTACCTTGCCACTTCTTCCCTTTGCTGGGGGTGAATTGTTGATGCTGCCAGGCAGGCAGTGTCCTTCTCAGGGCATAGTGTGTACAGGGCTGACTTCCATGGCCTTGGCATGCTGTGGGAATGCTGATGCCAAGCAGATGCCTGGAAAATTGCCATTACTTGCTTCTTCTGGAGGAAAAAAAATGACAATGGAACAAATTAAGAAGGAAGCCTATTCTGCCCATTTTAACTTGCCCCTGTGCGGTGACTTTGGCTGTGCAGTGACCGCAGTGGTGGACTCAGGTACTAATGGCACCCTGTGCAAGGCCAAAATTCCACCCCCTCCCAGCTCTTGTGCTGCAACCAAGGCACCCGACTTTAGCAAGGAGGCACTGCCTTCTCAAAGGCGGGTAAGAAAAACGCTAGGGAAGAAGACAGGAGGACTCTCGGACCTTGTCAGAGCCTCATGCCTCCTTCTGAAAGCCCAGCACCTTGGCTCAATGCCCAGTGCGTGTGCACCACTCACCCAGCCCTAAATCCACCCCCACAATACATCAGTAATACAGCTTTTAAGGTAAGGTAACTCGCTTTATTGGCCGAGGGAGCCGGCGTACAGCTTCCAGGTCATGTGGCCAGCATGACTAAGCCGCTTCTGGCAAACCAGAGCAGTGCACAAAAACGCCATTTACTTTCCCGCCAGAGTGGTACCTATTTATCTACTTGCACTTTGACGTGCTTTCGAACTGCTAGGCTGAATCTTATCTAAATACTGTATTCAGTCAAATGACATAATTAACAGATTTTCTTTTCAATATTATTTTATTTTCAGATGGTTGATATATTAACCAGCAGCAATCCTGTCACTTAGGGTGGCTAACAACACTTAAAAGGAACAAAAGGGGGCAGAGCACAGATTTATTTTTCAAAACATTTCAAATATCTCATCCCTTTCATCCTTGCATTTAGTATTTTCCTTTCTTCCCTGAAAAGCCAATTCTGATTTTTCAAATATGTGTGTGTGTGTTGTGTAAACACTGAATGTTAAATTAAAAGTGGACTAATGACAGTGATTAAAAGTCCATTCCAATGCAAAAGTCATTTAAAGTCAGACTTTAAATATGATCTGGGGTTGGACATTCTATATTCCTACCATTAGACAAAGTGAAGCTACCAGCCCTGGCAGTAGATGCAGCAGGGTCGAGTGGTCGCAAGTTGTTGGAAGACAGAAAACCCGATTGCGATCTGCTCTGATTAAGTGATAAAATGTGGGTTTATCTAGAGAAAGCAGCAGAAGGGGGGGGGGAGGAATGGTCAGACATGAACCTGGAAACCATAGACCTGTGCCTAGAAACTCAGAACAAAATGAAATGTAGATCAGACCTCTGGCAAGCACACTATTATTTTCAGAACCTGCTGAAGACATTCTTATTTAGACAGGCCTACCCAGAAGTTTAGAAAGTATGCATGAGTTTTAATTTCTCTTTGTCCTGTTGTGGTTTTAACTTTCAGTATGTTTTAAATTATGGTTGTAAATTTTTAGTGATACCTTTCTTGTTTTATCTTTTTTGTAAACCACTTTGAGCCTTTTCCCACAACCAAGTGGTATATAAATTTTATGGAATGAATGAATGAATTAAATGCTATAGCCAATAGGGTGGCTAATTAGTGGCTGTGGAATGATGAAATAGAGAGAAATGCTTATAGCCTGAAACACTATAGTCAATGACATTAGTTGGTAGCAAGTTCATGACTCACACATTAAAGTGCTATCATGTAACATGACATTTGGAATTAATAACCACAAGAGGTGGTAATAGCCTTTAGCTGCAGTGGCTTTTAAAAGGTTAGACAAATTCATAACACAGAGTCATATCAAGCGACAACTGTGTGACCTCTACCTGTATATTCAGACACATTATCCCTCTGATTATTAGAGTTTGGGTGAAAGTAGCAAGAGATGTCAATCTCTGTTTTGCTTTGTTTATGAGCTTCCTAAGTGCATGTGGTTGGCCAGTGATGATGGAAGAAAGCTGATGAAGTAGATCACATCTCACAGTGGAAAATTCCGCATGCTTACTCAGAAATAAGCCCCACTATGTTCGGTGGGGCTTACTCCTAGGTAAATGTTTATAGGATTGCAGACTTAGTCTGATCCAGCATAGGCAATTCTTATGTTCCTATTGAGTCAATTAAGGTCCAAGAGCCATGTGTGGCCCACTGGCTGCTAGTTTCAATTTACTATGACATTTTCCTGAAAAAAAACCCCAAACATTAATTACTGGAAATCATTTTTAACCATGTTCTAGAGATGAATTGCAGAATGCAGAATTTCTACTGAGCAACTTAAAAACGGGAATTTGTAATGGAAGCGCCAACATGACATTAACTACAACTGTACAAGTTGCAGTAATGAAGGGTTTGATAATGTGCCCGATAATTACTTAACTATTTTTTTTTTGGTTTGCAGCAGGAATAAGGGTGAGACTCATTTAACTCCTGTAACCATACATTACCACACACATTTATTCAGCTGTTAAAGTTCACTTACAATTGTGTTAGCCTTCTACAATAAAGTATGTTTCTATTCCAAGGTTATAATGGACTTGCTAATGGGGTATTGACTACAGTTTCTTATCATCCATCTTCCGATGGCAAGGTGTTCATTACTGTTCACTTAATAATTCCCAGTTTTCTTCACATCCACATAAAATTGCTTTTATTATGAATCCGTTCAAGTCTCACTCCCCAGTAGTCACAGCAGCAGTCAGTGTTTAATGAAGTTGGGTTCCAGTGTATCGCTCAAAACAGTAATTTCACATGCTTCCAAGCTCCGAGGCTGTGTTTTCTTCCCCTTTTGCTTTTGACAAACATGTGCACATAATGATGCCTTTAAAACAGGGTGAAATTTGTGCACTGTCATTTCGGTTGATGCGGAAGTTAACCATAAAACTGACTTTGTAAAAGGGTTTGTCACAGGCTTACTGTGCTAACTGCACTGTGTAGGCGGAGGGACTGAGTAGGTCTTCAGACTCTTTAAGCATGGGTTTCACTGGCAATTACCCAGGGTTAACAATAAACAGAGTGTTTATCTGAGAAACGGTGAAAACAAACACACCATTTCCAGTTGGACAATTTCTTTACAAAATATACAATAAAATGAAATGTGAGATGAATGTGATTACAACTAGTAATCTCCTAAACAAATTCCTCCCCATTGAATTCCATCCTCCTCTTCTTCTAAACTGGTAATTTCCAAAATCCCCATACAGAAATCTTTGCAGCCCCAGAGCCATAAATGTCTGGGATCCAAGTCCCTGTATCTGTTGCCTAAGGCACCTGCCTCACTCTGTCTAACATTAGAGCCAGTCCCGATTGTAGTCATTCAGGTTTTAATTACTTTTTGTCTATTTATATTTTATTAGGATTATTTACTGGTTTATACACTGGTTTTAAGAGGGATGTGGGTGGCACTGTGGTCTAAACCACAGAGCCTAGGGCTTGCCGATCAGAAGGTCGGTGGTTCGAATCCCCACGACGGGCTGAGCTCCCATTGCTCAGTCCCTGCTCCTGCCAACCTAGAAGTTCAAAAGCATGTCAAGTGCAAGTAGGTAAATAGTTTTTGCTCCGGTGGGAAGGTAAACAGCATTTCCGTGTGCTGCTCTGGTTTCGCCAGAAGTGGCTTAGTCATGCTGGCCACATGACCCGGAAAAACTGTCTGCAGACAAACGCCGGCTCCCTCGGCCAGTAAAGTGAGATGAGTGCCGCAACCCCAGAGTCATTCACGACTGGACTTAACTGTCAGGGGTCCTTTACCTTTTTATGCTGGTTTTAAACTGTAAGTAATGTGCAAATTAGTTGTACACTGTTCTCTTGATGAAGGGCAATTGACAAATGAAAAATAAAAAATGGAGTGAGATTACTCTTAACCTTACAGTAATTGGGACACATTGTCCCACTGCTTTCCCTTTAGATTAACAACATTAAAAATATGCTTTAGCAGAGGTACCCTTGATTTTAATAGGAGAACATTTAAACAGGTGCCTAATTCTTCCATTAAAATAAATGGGGCCTAGAGTGTAATTTACTTTGGCTGGGTCATGCCCAACCATTGCAAAATAATTAGATAGGTGTGCACACATTAGTGGAGAGGGAGGAGAAGTTTCAACATCATTAATCTATAAACTTTAAAGGATACACACTTGGGTCTCTGGGACAGTGTAACAAGCTAAAGTACAAAGTAGGAAACAGTCAACGTGCTCCTCCCAAAGCTTCTTTCACAGATTTCCTATAGTGTATACTATGTCCAAAAATGTAATCCTGTACAACTAACATAGATCAAAACTGGGATGTGTTTGATCACTGTTTTGCCAGTGGCAGACCAAGACTCTGCTTTGAAATGCAGAGTTTGTTGTACTACAAAGCAATATTATCTAAAACCTTAACACTGTTCCACCACACATAGTATCTTTCTTAGTTTAATATTACTGTTTCACATCTATAATACAAACGAGGTGGTAAAATGTTGGTTCCCCAGATAAATATATGAAGTTTGAGCTTTTCATTTACACTTCTTTTTTAAAAAAATAAAAATAAAAATGGAAGTGCCTACATTAAGTTTCTTAAGTTTGTATCTCCTTTTCTGTCTCAGATGGCCAAGTTGTCGTTGTAACTGTGCAGTTGGTCTTATTGCCTCTTGGTAATCTAAGTAATTTGGCTGTATTCAGGAGGAACTAGATTTACATTGTACGTAGGATACACTGTGTAGTTATGAAACTTTTTTTTTTGTCTCGACTGAAAAGTTTGCAGAAAAGTTCAGTCCTTTATTTTAATGGAGCAGCTATAGATTTGAATTGTTAATTATGGGCCATATGGTTTGGTACATTCACACAGGGCAGAGGGATGATCAGATGACCAGATTTGAAGAGAAGAGCCAGGAGGTAGCTGTTGAGGAGGAAAGTCAGCTATAAAGTCAGCTCCCACGCCATATGCCAGCTTAGGCATGCCATAATGACACGAGGGTGGCAGGTAGGGAAACCTTCTCTGTGTGAATACAGAAGCAGGGTCAGGCTCTAGTCAGCAATTCTGTGCAGCTTGTTCTTTTGAGCACCAAAATTACAATGTAAAAGAAATTTCAAGTCAATACTAGGAATGGAAGGTTCTGAAAATTTTTGTTTGCTTGGATTCTCCCCTCCCCCCGTTTCAATTTAGTACTCCACATTTCTGCAATATATATATATATATATATATATATATATATATATATATATATATGTATATATGTATATATGTATATATATATATATTTATTCATGAAATATTTCTCCTAAGCAGCACATTTTTGTATGCAGTTTAGAGTAATGCACACATTTTTGCAAGCAGGTTCTCCTAATATTATGCACGTTTGTATTTTCCCCTACTAATACAGTGTATTCATTTTTATGCACACGTTTCCCCAATGTATGCATTTTCGTAAACATTGGCTGGAGAACTGCATTGCAGAATTCGAATAAGTGCAAGTTTTGAAGAAGGGCTGTGGTTTGGTTCTCATTGTATAAAGTTTGATATACTACCAGAGACATCTGGTAGTACAGTATATAACAGTTGACATGCAATGTCAATTGTCACTAGTGTTAACTGAAAGCTATATTCAGTAGTATATATTACAAGGAACCTATACATGTCTGTCAAAGAACTTTTACATGCTTTAAAGATTCCCGAGACTTGCTCTGCTGTGCCTTAGTTCACACAAAGCCTTCCAATGGCCTATATTGTGATTTGACAGTTGCTTGGATATCCACTGTTTTTCCCCTGTGAGAGAATAATCTTCTGAAGAAGACTGGTGTTCATGGAAGGACTTCTTCTGGTCAAGGAAAGATCCCTTCTGTGAATAGAACTCTCCATCTGTGTGTCCTTCTCCCCCCCCACAAAGTAGCAAGTTTGTCCTACAACACTCCCAATATTCTCTTGCTGCTGCACATTGCATAGAAACACCAGCAGATATTTGATATGTGATGGCTTGTTTCATCTTATAGCATTTGATAGATAGCTTGCAATTATATCTAGTATCTAATGACACTTGACAGCTGACATTAAATAGTAATTTGCATTTGACACTTGATAGCTAAAATTTGCCTTTCCTGATCTTTGGGTCTCCAATAGATCTTTGGCCATGTTATTTATTGATTTTCTGCGGTCTTATTGGTTTGGAGGGTAGGACCCAAACCAATGGCTTCAAGTTACAAGAAAGGAGAATCTAACTAAACACCAGGATGAATTTTCTGATGTTAAGAGGTGTTTGACAGTGGAACGGACTCCATTGGAAGGTGGTGGACTCTCCTTCCTTGTAGGCTTTCAAGATGAGCTTGGATGGCCATCTGTTATGGATGCTTTAGTTGAGATTCCTGCATTGCAGGAGGTTGGACTAGATGACCCACAGGTTCTCTTCCAGCTCTACAATTCTATTATTCTATGATATGGTAGTGTGATTTGTTTCTACCAATGTTGTACTGTTGAGTATATTGGGACAGGGGGTTAATTATATTTGTTAACTCCATATTTTCATTTTATGTTTTCTTTGATATATATATTGGCATAAAGAATGGTACAGAGAGTAAATAAACAGAAAGCATTTGGATTTGAGCTTGTGAAATAAAATAAAAAACAAGAAGTGCTAAGAAGTTTAATTCATTCAAATTTTGAATTGAAGCTTGACAATCAAATAGTGTTTGCATTTTGCTCTGTAAATTTGGAAAATTCACTAATTTTTTACTTTTAACTTTTGCTGTAGTTGGGTTGCTTTCAATATCTTTGATTCAGTGGTATAGAATTTGTCTCTTGATAAAGAGATGCAACAAAGACCTAGAGATGGACAAAGACATTTAATTTCCTGTGGCTAAAAAAATCATTAAGTGGTAAAATAATAAACCAAACAATGAAAGAGTTGCTGCCTTTTAGTGGTTATAATCTGCTGCCTGAGTTGCCCCTGCTGGTAGTTTTAAAGGAGATAAAATGACATTTCAGAAATCATTTTCTCAATCTATCTTTCAACGTATGAAGATGCATTCAGGGCAGCCTGAAAAATGATTCGAAATACAGTATTGTTGACTGATAAATTGACAGCAAAATGTGCTGTCTTTTCTACTGTGTTCTGCAGTAGACCTGGCATGAAAGAGTTTAAATTTTTGTTTGTTTGTTTGTTTTGCTTTAATGCCCAAGAATGTGATTAACTGGAGGTGAGCCATGGTTTACCTTCCTTCAGCACTCTGGGGGATATCTACCTGATACATTTCAAGCAACAAGGAAAGAAGAACAATATAAAACTGACATGTATTAACTCCCATAGAAAGCAGTGTGGCTGTGTTCTGAAGACGTTAGAAGAAATAACACCTTGAGTTGCAATTATTTTTTGCAATGGGGAGAATAGTATACAGGTTCTGAACTATAACATGCCATAGAAACATTATATTGCTGCAATTGGGGGAAATAAATAATGCATGTCACCAGACAGCGTGAAGCACAGCCTAGATGAATAGAGGCACTGCGTTAGCCTTCTGCTAAACGCTGAATTCTCCATATTCTGATAACTCTTCCTTTGCCTATAGCATTTTTCTCTGGTTCTGATCATTCATCCTCTTGAGGGGATTTAAATCATATCCTAGATATAAATATTTGCATAGGGAGAAATTGCTGGAAATCTGCAACAATAAAGCTATTTTTATTTACAAATTGTCTTTCATAAATTATCTGCTGTTCAAGTGATTCAGATCATGAAATGTGCTTGTGCAAACAGATGGGGGAAGGCATACTTATTTGACATTTGCAACCACCCACCCACACAAATGTTTTCAACATGATTTAAACTGACAGGGAGAATCTGTGATTTACATATGGAATGGTTAGGGCTGGATTAGAGGATTTGAAAGCTGGTGTCAGAAGAAAATTCTACTGCCTTTTTCTTTTCTTTTCTTGTTCCCATTCCCTTTTCTGTTCAGTATCACTAAGGCATGAAGTTCAGTATCACTAAGCCCCCACAAGGGTATGCAATTGACTGTAGTTTCAGGCTATAACTGTGCTGGTGCCCAGCCCAGAGGACACCGGGTGGGAAGACCAGAAACTCACCCGGGGCCGAGCAGGGGTGTGGTCAGCAGTCCCAGACAACAGCGGTAGGTCCAGCAAGGCAACCAAGTCCAGGGGCGGGGCGGCAGCAGGGTCAGGTAACAGTCCGTGGGTCTAGCCAAGTAGGCAGAGGTCAGGAACACGCCAGGGGTTAGTCCATGAAGCAGGGTCAAAGTCCAGTCCAGGAGTCCAACAGGGGGTGTCTGACAAGGAGCAAGGCAGGAAGCAGGGCAAGGTACAGGTCAGGAGCAGGCACGAGGACACAGGCAGGTACATGTTAGCAACTGTGTTGCTCATGTAACTTGGGGCTGGTGCTGGCCGGCCTTTATCTGCCCCGAGGCATAGGACAGCCCCGATCCTCCGGTGACTCGCCTCTCCTTCTGGCCTGGAGGCAAGCACTCCTCCTGCAGGAACTTAGTTCCCTTCGCCTCTGTGCCCTGAGCCTCCACAGCTCAGGAGAGGCTGGTGGGTTACCGGGCCCAGGGGCAGCCTCAGCTTCCCCTGACAGGGCTGAGAGTGGAGCACCTGCAGGCAATGGGTCCTCCCTCCCATCAGGAGCCAGAGCAGACTCAGCTGATGCCTGCACCTGAGGATCCAGCACAGGTGAGGACCCTTTAGGCTCATGCCCTAGCCCCGGCTCAGCTGGTTCTGGAGGCGGGGAATCCTGTGCAGGCTGGAATTCCTCACGTTCAGCATCCAAGTCCAAATCCAAGGCCATCACAATAACACTGGTGGTTGTGGTGGCCGAATCTGCATTATATGTGTTGGTCCTGACCTTATTCTTCTTTACGTTGTTGCAATCTGGCCTGGCTTTTAGACTTTAATACTCCCGGCCCCGTGCAATACTAGCTCATAAACTTTTTTTAAAAAAAAATCGCTGCTCACTGACAGCTACAAGGTTTTGGGATCCCTTTCCAAAAAGCCCCCAGTAATCCATATGCAAGTAAACACTCAGGAGCTGTTGACTCAAGTTTTGATTTCCCCTTGAATATACCTGCAAGATTAAAGTGTTCTTGTTATTTCATTATGGGTGATTGTGGAAACAAGCTCAGAGTAGTTTAGATACTCATTCTTTCATAGCCAAATAGTTACTTTGCTATTTTGCCCTTCTTCCCACCCTTTCTGGTAGGGATGTAGCATGTAAAAGGCCCCAGCTTCAATCCCTGGTATCTGCATGTGGGACTGGGAGAGACCCCTTCCTGGATATTGCAGATATTAATACAGTGGTACCTCAGGTTACAAACACTTCAGGTTACAAACTCTGCTTAACCCGGAAGTAGTACCTTGGGTTGAGAACTTCGCCCCAGGATAAGAACAGAGATCATGCGGCGGCAGAGGGAGGCCCCATTAGCGAAAGCGCTCCTCAGATTAAGAACGGTTTTGGATTAAGAATGGACCTCTGGAACTAATTAAGTTCGTAACCCTAGGTACCACTGTATTGTGCAGCTTGAAGCAACTGGATGCATAAAAACTGAATCCTTTTGGAATGATAGGTTGCCAAGACCCACATCCAAATAACTCCATACAACATACATTATGCTTATCCAAGCATAGGCTCAGCATCATCTTAGAAATAATTTTAAAACTCTCCCCCCTCCCCATTCTAGCCTCCATTCCAGTCTGAGGTTGTCTGATCCTGGAGTGAGCTCCATTATTACCCTTCCAAGATGGCGAATTTGCAGTTCAATGGCCTTGCATGTGACCTAAGGTGAAACACCTTGTCAGAGCTACCAGAGAACAACAGTTACCGGTAATTATCAACCCATCAAAGAGCTCAGAGAGCTCTTCTTGCTTTTCTTTATCTTCAATGGAATCTTCGAGTTAAACTCTTTCAGCAATGCACATAGGCATTCTCCATTTCAGTGTAAATTAAACAATTATACTTAATGCTGGAATCCTGGAGAACCACTGCCAGTTAGTGAAGAATCTAGGCTATACTGAGCTAGGGGAACCAATGGTCTGATGAAGCATAAGGCTCCCAGACTTGCTGTGCTCCCTTGTTCCTGTGACCATGCTTCGAACTTTCAATTCCTTTTGGTTTCCTGTCGTGGAATTTTAATTTGTCTCATGCTGTGTTGCCTAGTGAATTAACTGTGAACTGTTTTCTTAAGAGCAGCCTAGCCGCAGAATTCCCCACCAGCCTCTGTTTTCCCTGAGTCTATGTGAAACCTTGCTGCAGGTCTGCATAAGAGCTCTGTCAAGGAGCTGAATATAACCCTGTTAGCAACCAACATCTCTGTGAAGCCTGAATTCTATAGATAATGGCTTAACAGACAATGCACACTCCTTTCATTGCTCAAAGAGCTCAGCGTATAAAGATAGAAAATACATATTTTTCCTTTCTGTTGAGGCAGGCTAGAAAATCCCTCTGTTTACTAACTATGTTTGTCCTTCTGAGAGATTTCCAGAGATGTGTGATGAAAGTGATTTCAAAGCTTCAAATAGACTAGGGGTTGTCACTTTAGCATATATTGTGGGTAATTCCAGTTCAGTTAGATCAAATTACACTGATTGTGCACCAGGTTTTCAGTACTTAAACTATGTCATGACAGTCTACAATACAGCGAAGTGCATGATAATCTGCATATCACTTACAAGAACTAGAGACATGCTTTCTTTTTCTTGTTGCTTTAGCATCGGTAGGAGAACTGTCACCTTCAGTCACCAAAGTGCTGAATGACATAGGTACACAGGTACACAGTCTAGCCCTTTATATGAACATATGAGCCAAAGATTTAAGCATTTAGATGATTTCACCACACTGGGGATACATATGTAAGCAACAACAGCTAGGTGAACCTTACCCAACCTGAAGATAATGGGCACCATATATAAAACTATACAACAGGGAATGGGGGACTTATGGTCCTCCAGATATTGTTGGATTCCAACTCTCATCGCTTCTAGTCATCATGGCCAATGGTCAAACATAACAGGAGTTGGAGTCCCACAGCATCTAGAGGGTAACAGGTTGGAGAAGTCTGGCACAGGGGAACACATTTTTATTCTTAGTTTTGTGCTCATTTTTATTCGTGCTTTTAGAGTACCACTGGTGAAAAGTACATAGGATGCAAGAAGGAACATACTTTGACTGCAACCAAAACAAGTCAGAGCAAGTCACCAAGTCAATGCACAGCGTGGCTATTATTCCCAACATGTGTTCAAAGAACACAGAGAGAAGGAGCCAGGCCATGGATCCCACTATTGCCCTAAACATGTCAAAACCTGCTGGTTCCATCTCCAACCTTTGTGCCTCGAGTGGGAAGGTCTGAAGGGTGATTTTTCTCATGTTCAGCTGCACATGTTTAGAATCGTCTCCACATTCAGGAAACCTACACGGTCAGGGTTTCTGATCAAAGGGAAGATTCAGAGGCTGTTCAAGTTGTTGTTTTTAAAAAAAAGAAAATTTAGTGGTATTTCCACCGGAAAACAACAAATAACAAACATACATTATACATGTAAAAACAAACTCAACACACAATACAAATAACAATCAAATAATAACTAATACAAACCTCTAACACTACAAAAACACAGGAACACACCAATCTATATATCATACTCTTATTTTGAATCTTATTTGGGGGACTTCCCCTGTTCTCCCTTCTTTGTTCAATTCTAATTTACTTTAGTAACTTTGTAACTAATTTAACAATCATTCACCATTATTCTTAAACATCAAATAAAATATTAGCATGTCTTATATCATAAAACTTATTACTATCAAATAAAACATCACATTCCAAATCTTAACTTCTTATATCCTTCCTTCTCTTAACTCAGTAAAGCTATTGCTCTTATTACTTCTAATTCCTACCTTAAAAATAATATAATCATCACATTTTCATAAAAACCTACATATTTCTTCCATTTTCCAGATCATTTTTACCCTCTGACATTGGAGTACCATGGTTAGCCATCCTATTTAATCTCATCTTTTACCCCACCCCCCTCCTCGCCATCTTCCCTCTTCCCAACTCACTCTCCCACCAGTCTTCCCCCCTACATTTCCCCAGTCCAGCTTTTCCTTCTCCCACACCAATAACATTCCCTTCTTCTTCCAGAATGTCACATTTTCCTTGAAACTTAAAAATCAAAACATTGTCACCAAGTGTCTTTGCTCCACTCTTCCAGTCAGATTGTATTTCCCAGAGTTGTTGTTCCTGCATTTCTGGGCTCCCACCCCAGAAAGCCATTATAAAGTCTCGATTACCAGTTTCGGACCTCTCACGTCCATGAAACCTTTCTTCTTGTAGTACTTGTGTCTTTTCTTCTTCAGATGAAACCTCTGGAAAGTAAACTTGTGTCTTTTCTTCTTCAGATGAAGCCTCTGGAAAATAACTCTCTCTAATTGTTTTTTGAAGTTCCACAGCAAAGTTCTTACAGGCACTTTGAACCTCAGAAAACTTCTCAATGACATTCTGTTGCAAAAGATGTAGTTGCAGTAAAAATTTTCTTTGTCCTGAAGTCATTGCAGGGTCTGGAATAACCATGGGAACCAGACAGAAGTAGGCAGGAGTAGGCAGGAAATAACAAAGTTCAGTACTTTTCCATCTTCACTTCTCAAATTTCAGCCGCCATTTCCCCTTAATCAGAGGGTAAACTTTCTCTCACTATATTCCACAGTCAATCGGAAGAAATAATTCAAATTTCTCAGTCTTGCCCCTAACAGGGGTTTCTTAAATGGTCAGGATCAGAATCAACATAGAACTTCAAAGCAGTCTAAAGTAGCAACAGCCAGATCCGGTGTTACTTTGATCTTGCCGCAAAGGAGAGAAACGGACTTCCTCTTTTTGCATCTCTCTCCATAAGCCAATTGTAACAATTTAGATCCAAATCACAGTCCAAACTTACAGATTTCTTCTTCTTTTATTCCGAATTGAGCAAGAGCGGAGCGCTCAAAGCCCAGCGGCCAGCTGCCGCTTTGTTCCCCCGGTTGGGGACAGCTTCCACAGCCCCGTGCCGGAGCCCGTTCACTCAAGCCTCCCTTTCACAAGGGAAGCCTGAGAACGGGATGGCACAACGGGGCCCGCTGGAAAGCCCTGACCATGGGACGCTCTTCCCGTGGATTCCCGGAGCCCGCAGTGCGGTTGCGGGGCTCCTACCCCCGGGGGAACCGGAGCTGTCTCGGAGCCGAGACAGCTCCCAGCCGCTGGCAATGGCGCTCACGCCGGAAGTCCAGAGGCTGTTCAAGTTGAATGCACAATGCCCTTTACAACTTCTATGGCAGGCATTCCCAAACTCAGCCCTCAGATGTTTTGGAACCACAGCTCCCATCATCCCTAGGTAACAGGACCAGTGGTCAGGGATGATGGGAATTGTAGCCCCAAAACATCTGGAGGGCTGAGTTTGGGGATGCCTGTTCTGTGGATTTACCAATTGCTATATTTGTGTAGCCATGGTGAAAAGAAGTTGGATACCGGTACATCTGTTTCACCTGTTGAGGTGTGAATTCATATCTTTTCTTCTTTTTTAAAGGTTTAGATTTTTGCTGCTGGCTATTAGGAAATGAGTTAAGGTAGACAAATTCCCATCCCAACCAATCACCCTTTGTATTTCTACCCTGGTGTATTTCTGATCTTCAGAATGCCTGTGGATTTTTCAGTATTGTGCATTATCTTAAAAAAAGGGAATGTGGGGGAAAACACGCCACATAATATTTTTTAATAATACCAAGAAATTAAGAAATAGAAATCAAATTAGCCTTACAAATCCTATCATTTATTGGTGAGATAAAGAAGAGAATTCTTATTATTATGGTGAGATAAAGAAGAGAATTCTTATTAACATATTATATTCCAAACTATTGGAAGCCAATACGTAAGAAACAAAGCACCTGAATAGTTAAAAAGGGAAGGCACACAAATCGTTATGTCCAAATATAACAATTTTCCTGAGATGACATATTTGTGTAGAAAGAATAGTTGTGCTCATTAACCATATCAGATTGCCACAAATATGTCGGATGTGATATAGCTGAGAAATCATTTGAAGGCAATTTCAGGAAAGCTGATTTGTTCAATGTTATCACTAGGCTGGAACAGAAAATGTAGAAAGCAAGGTTCCCCAATACTTGCAAGCTGATCCTATCCATGATTACTTAGAGGTAAGTGATATTATTAAATAACACTTACTCTCGTGTAAGTCTGCATAGGATTGCGTTCTCCCTGTATTAATTCATGCAGATAATAAATAAGTAGTATATTTGCATTTTTTTCAACTGAAGAAGGATATGAATTTCTACCTGACTTGTTTAAATTAATTTTCTTTACTGAGAATGCCATCCATTATTCTGACATGCTTTATAGCAAGTGCAAATTCTTGATTGCTGTTGCATACTAAAGAAAAGGTTTTTGCTATCTATAGCCCCACCAAATCCTACCTTTAAATATGTCAGAGGCAGTTTAAATGCCATTGCCTTAGCAAGTATTCCAAGAATGTATCCAAATGAGTTTTTTGGGGGGTTGCGTGTCAATGTGATGGATATGTTTATGGTGTTAATAATTGGCTTGTGAGTTTTTGTTTGTTTGTTTTTTTGCTAGATATAAAAGCCATCTTGGCCGGATTTGGAAATTATCCCTTCTGTTGTTCTCTTCACATATCTTTCTGTAAGCAGCATAACTTATTACCCAAGAAGTACTGAATAGTTTCTTTATACCTTTGAGTACTCTTTGAGTACTAAGCCAGCTAGTAGACATGTCCAATTGAAAACTTGATAAAATCATGTTTTCTTGGTGAAATCCATTTTTTTCCTGGTACAAAATCAAAGTTACATGGAAGCTTATCTTTCAAATAAGGAGCCATGGCTTGTTGTTTGGAAATCCACAATTATCATTGTGATAATACTGAGACTTCTCTTGAGAGCCAAGAAAGATGTTTCCAATTACTCAAGAAATGCAATAACTTAATTGTAGATGGTATGGAGACATTCTAACTCTGCCTTTCTCCTTCTAGACTTTCATGCTCCTAATGTCATCTTGGTATAGTTTCTAGCAGGCCTGTGTATTCCTGTCTTAATATCCCTTCCCTTGCACCTGGTTAGGCAAATGGGCTGGAAGGAGACATTGTGTCCAATCCCGTAGAAAATGAAGCATTGGTGTGGTATGTGGGCACACATTACATTGGCACGTTGGCTGACATGGTGCCAGGCCACTACTCTATAGCTTTTAAATCCTGGGCCTTTTCAGAACTTCATAGCTCTACCCTCCTATTCTATATGCTTTGCTGGCCACGTGGGAGCCCTCTGTTAGCCTAACCCTTGTGGGGGGCTATCCACTCACCTAAATAAATATGTCTATGTAAAAATCAGGGGTATATGAGAATATGTTTCTGTGTTTGCAGTGTGCTCCCCACTCCCCAACAATCCCCACTCTAGGTCAGACAGGAAGAAAAGGTGATGATGATGATGATGATGATGATGATGATGATAACTGTGTGTCATCCCCGCAGAAAATGATCAGGGAACAATAAGGGAAAATATGATTAAAAATTATGGTGATACAAATGAAGGTGATAATGCTTCTGCACTGATCCACCCCACGACCAGACAAATTGGGAACAATCCAGGAAAATATTATGATGATGATGCCTTAGCACTGGGCTTCATCACCCATTGAACAATGGCAATTCATTTTTTTAAAATATACTCCTGTTTCTCCATTAACAATTTATACTAATAACGTGGGAACCCTCAGCTTCAAGGGGTCCCAATTCTGCACATACAGTAGCTATAAATCCCTCACTAGCCTGCCTACCCCAGTTAATTTTTCCCCCCATTTGGCCAACTGCACTGCTTCTAGAAGGGTTCTGGAAATATTGGCATGGGTGCAGATCAGTTAAATAAGTTGATCAAAGGCAAATAAGTTGATCAAAGGGCAGCGTGAACAATTAGAGGGAAAGTTAAACATTGGCAAGCATCCTGAGGCACCTGTATGATGAAAGGAGGATCCCTGGACTTGTCATAAAGGACTGTGTGATACTGGTAGGGAAAGCAGATGAGGTTTGCTGAGAGCACATTCCTAAAGACTTGGGGCTCTGGGAGTTAGTGAGTCAGGAGAGCCTCCCTCAACAAAAAGGTAGCCAGCTGGGCAGAACTAGGATATGTCTGGCTTATTATGCCCCACCCTGGAATAGGCTCACTCATGGTACACAGGTGAGTAAGAGGTAGCAAGGCTACCCCTGCCTTAAGCTATTCTGACACAGCTAGTCAGCTTATAATGTGGAGTTCAGCCTTTTCATTTGTTTGTTTGTCTGAAAACAGACAATCTAAAGTGTGTCGAAAGTGGGTTGAATGAATCTTTTGTTTCCAGGGCAGCAAAACATTCCTTCTGCCAGTACAACCCAATCCCATCCATGTTTGCCCAGGAGAATTGGAGCTTATTCCTAAGTAAGCATCCATGGGGCTGCATCCTTAGAATTGTATGTCTGTTTCACTTAAGCTCCTTTTCTGCCCCATGACAATCTCTCCTTACTCTATCCCTAATGTGAAAGTAATTATCGCAGTCATATCTTAGGCCTCTGAGCTGCCTGAATAATAATGAAAGGATCAATGTTGGCAGCAGTACCTCAGATTTAGAGGCTGATTGAGGCTTAGTTTTTCTTAATTATTGACCCAGGTTCTATAACTTGTTTCCCTCAGGTCTGAGTGGAGAAGTCCACCAGATCAGACTGGGCCTATTGGATTAAAAAAAGAGTGTGTGCTACAATAGAAGTATATATATTAATATGTGCAGGCAGACATACATCGTTCTCAATTTTCAAGGCTTGGCAAATGAGACTGGAAGTAATTCAATTTTTCCTGTAGCAGACAAATTAATGTTTTTAACATTCAGCTCAAGTGTAAAGCTTGCCCAATAAATAGTACAGATTGGTTCTTTATGGCTTGTTTGTTGCAGCTTTTATTGATCCTTTTTTTAAAAAAAAACCACCATACATATTCAAGGACAACATTAACAAATTAGGAAGGAGAAATATAAGTGAAAAAGTAGATCATCACTTAGCTTGTGAGTTCTTCTAATTCTTTAATATCGGATTCTGGCTTTGTGTTGACCGATTACTGTGAAAGAGCCCATCAACATGGTTTCGCCTGAAGGTATTGTCTGATTAGAGTCTGGGATCTGACAAAACGGTGTTAATGTTAGCTCCTTCATTGGCTGTTGATAGTCTCCTGAATAGATAATTTTCTATAGTGATGGGATTCAAGATGAGTGCTTGCCAGATTGTGTGTCAGATACAGCAGTTTTCTACTCATGGGGCACTCCCACCAGCAGAAGTGGTCATCTTTCACTGATTCTTCTTTCCCCAACAGCCACTTGTGTGCCTCAAAATCTTTTCTGGAGGATTGGGGCATGAGGAATCGTGTGACAATAGGATTTTGCTACAAAATGTATAGCACAGTCCCTGGAACTTCTCATTCCTTGGAAAAAGAGGGGAGCATATAACAATACTCTTAATAAACATATAAGAAGGAAATTGTTGCCACAAAAACACAGTGGCTTAAAGCTGGAACAAGTTAGTTATGTTTAACTCCTGCCGAAATAAAGAGTAAATTATTTGTATGACCAAGTTGATTTGGGTATAATCAGAGTGCCATATGCTGTCAGAGATTGCTTGAGAAGAAGGAATATGTTTAGCAAGACAGTTTCAGATGTTCTGCAAAGCAAGCTGTGGCGGATCAACAGGAAACAAAAAGCACCCATTGTAAACTACAGAGCACTCCTACTAGTTCCAAATTTAGATACACTACAGCAGACTATGGATGATTTAGAGCAGTAAAACTGTACAATATTGTCCAAGAAGAGTCATTGCTGTACAAAAATAAAAATTGGTTTGATTATGAATTGTACTTGTTCCACCATTTTTGCCCTATACTTTTTGCACTTTAGTGTAAAAGAGAAAACTGGTAAGGGATGCAAAAACTTCCCATCAGTTTTCATCATGCTTCCATCTCACTTCTAAAGTGAGAATGTATGAGAAGTGATTTGACTTCTCCACCTATAAGAGAACATCTGTATTCATCCCATGCTGCTAGTGGTTTACAGCATAATAGCCCTCAGGTAACACATCATAAGATGATTGGTTTTAGTCTGGGTCTCTCAATTACTTGCTTCAGGTTGTGAACATCGAAGGCATCACAGAAGGCATCATCTGTGTCCCGCAAGCCAAACTGAGGACACAGATGATGCCTTCCTGGAACTGATGGCCAAGCATTCAAAAGGAAGTGAGATAGTAGTAATGGGGGATTTCACCTACCCTGATATTGTTGGATGTCAAACTCAGCCAAGAGATTCCACCTAAACATTAGGAAGAACTTCCTGACAGTGAGAGCTGTTCGGCAGTGGAATTTGCTACCAAGGAGTGTGGTGGAGTCTCCTTCTTTGGAGGTCTTTAAGCAGAGGCTTGACAGCCATCTGGCAGGAATGCTTTGATGGTGTTTCCTGCTTGGCAGGGGGTTAGACTGGATGGCCCTTGTGGTCTCTTCCAACTCTAGGATTCTATGATTCTAACATACCCTTTGAGCTTCTTTTGACAAGAAAATTTGCACCTTTGAATCTGTGGAATCATATAGCTATATTGTCTCCATTTTCCAGAAAGCTTTGATGCTAACTTTGATAACACTGTTCTCCATTATTGAAATCACATGGAAGCAGTCATATGTACACATGCTCCTGTGTGTGGCTGAGCCAGTGAATTATAGCTAGTCAAATATTTAGCTTAGACTCTGCATACTGGTGCTTGGAAAGAAGCATTGACACATTTTTGCCTATACAAATTTACACATAAAGGGAGAAAACGTAGAAGATAAGCATCAGAAGCAGCGAGGTCAGTGATAGCCAAACATTCCTGCTACTGGGTAGTGGCTTTTCCAACGTAGGTCTGAACATGCTGACATTTTAGGCATGCAAAAAGTCTTCTGCTTGCAGAATTCACATGTTTCTGGTGATTTTTACTACTTTTTCGTCCATAGGGATTACCTGAGGAATAATAGCAGTGTTACACAACCTGATCCCACCTTGTGTAAACCAAGAGTACACAGATAGCATGACAAAGTGGGTTAAAATCTGTCTCAATGTTTTTTCTTGGGCTGCTGTTCTATAATTACTTACTTGCAAGTAGTCTCAGCACAGTGAACAGGATGATTTGTGACTTCAATCTGTGAGAAAGAGATGCACACATAAATAGCCAGATGTCAAGTAAGGATGCATTAATCTCTGCCAGGGTCATTGCCTGACTGATGACAGGATGCTGCATGACTCATTAATGCTGTTAATAAACTATAATGTATTATCTTTGTTATCGGAGTGCATCGCATTCTGGTCTATCTTTCCACCTTGCTGATAATGTCAGCTCTGACATTGTTCCTCATTTACATGTCACTTTCTATTCTGTTCTTCAGTTCTGACTTGATTTATAATTAAAACAATGTCATTAAGATCAACAGACTTACTGATCTTTTCACCAAATAGTTCACATGAAGTAATTATTTCATTGATTGTGCTGTACTTTCTATGTATGTTTGGCTTCCATGAGGATGCTGTCACTTTAATTTTCCCTTAGAAGGTGTTATACCTCCTCCTCCTCCTCCTCCTCCTCCTCCTCCTCCTTCTTAACTTATAAGTATTTGGTTGTATCAAATGGTGTCACTCAGCTGACTGTAAGGCTTCTGTAAGCAGAACAGGGAAGGAAGCAGTTTTCAGTGATTCTCCCCATCCCATGCCCCATAGGAGTCAATTCCCAATGGCTGTGTGGGTTTTGGCCCCCACAATAAAATATTTGAGGGGGCCGGGCCCCCACAAAGTTGATGGGCATTCCCATTCAAATGGTGTGTGCACACTGTATCATGGGCTCCCACAACATTTTATTCAAGTTGGCACCCCTGCCATGCCCCACTAAAAGTGCTTTAGATGTCTCTCCCTCAAACCTGTGGAGCAGATATGGAGGTTGTGAAGGGCTGCAGGAAGAAGAGTGAATCACTGAAAATTGCTCCTTTGTGATGACGGAAGCCTTACCACCACTTTTTTTTTTCCTTAATAATTTTTATTAAGTTTTCTCGTAATTCTTCTTTAAACAAAAATTGTACAGCATTTATAGATTACATATATATACAGAGATTATATCTCACACACATAAATAATACTCTTATGCTATTATCCTGTAGAAAACTTGTACAATTTGTTATATAGAAAAAGAAAGAAAGAAAAGAAAAAAGGAAAAAAAAAACCCCTTCCCCCCTTCTGCTTCCCCCTGTTCTTCTTCTGTTTTCCTTTGCCACCTGTATCCACGGATATATGCTTCTTTATTATGATTATCATCTGTCACATATTTTCAATCTGTTCCCATATTGTAAAGCCACTCCTTCAAATTTATCTTATATTATTAATAAAACATTAACTTATATTGTCCAGAAAAAAACAGCTTTGTTATAAATATAAAAGAACTAAATCATGTATTCATATTCCATTTGTATCTTTTCTCTCTTAATATTGTTTTATAACTTCTTTGATTTCCCAATAAAGAATTTTTTTGAATAACTATGAGACTTGCATTTCCCTTTCATTTTCTATATTCCATATAACTTATTCAAATACACCCTAAATTTGTCCCATTCTTTTCCAAAAGTTTCACCTCCTTGTTGCCTAATCTTTGATGTTAATTTTGCTATATCCATGTATTCGACCATCTTTTGCCTCCATTCCTCTATGGTAGGAATCTGTTGCTGTCTCCAAACTTGGGCCAGCAAAATTCTCGCTCCTGTTGTTGCATAAAGAAATGTTCTCACATCATTTTTCTCGATGTCTTCTCCTACCATTCCTAACAGGAATGCTTCAGGTATTTTTTTAAAGTTATATTTGTAGATCTTTTTTAGTTCATTGTATACTTTTTCCCAGTATTGTTTTATTTTGTCACAGAGCCACCACATATGTATAAAATTACCTTCTTTGGCTCCGCATTTCCAACATTTCTTATCCCCAGACTTATACATTTTAAACAGTTTTGTTGGTGTGAGGTACCACCTGTACATCATTTTATATAGATTTTCCTTGAGCTGTACACATGCCGTGAACTTGATTGTTACATTCCATAGCTTATACCACTTTTCATAATCAATATTATACCCTAAGTCGATTGCCCACTTGATCATAGAGCTCTTAATTTCCTCGTCTTTGGTATGCCATTCTAGTAGAAAATTGTAGATATTCGATAGATTTTTAGTGTTATCACATATGACTGTTTTCTCCAGTATTGTTTTTGTTTGTTCAAACCCTTTCTCTTTTTTATCTTTCAAGAACAAACTATGAATCTGTCGATATTCTAGCCATCCTTGCAATCTATCTTTTATGTCCTCATAAGGTTTCATTACATATTCATTGTCTTTCTCTACTAGAATGTCTCTATAGGAAAGCCACTGTTGTTCCGAGTTTTGTTTTTTGACAGAGAGTGCTTCTTGAGGGGATATCCAACCTGGAGTTTTCCTTTCAAACCATTCTTTATATTTAGCCCACACCAAATATAATGATTTCCTTATTGAATGGTTCAAAAAGGCCTTGTTGACTTTGACCTTGTCGTACCACAGGTACGCATGCCAGCCGTATCTGTTTGTAAATCCTTCTAAGTCCAGAAGTTCTACATTTTCTAATTTGAACCACTCCCTTAACCATACTACACAGGCCGACTCGTAATAAATCTGTAGGTCAGGTACACCAAAACCCCCTCTTTCTTTCTTGTCTGTTAAGATCTTAAATTTGATTCTAGGCTTCTTTCTTTGCCATATAAACCTGGATATTGTCCTCTGCCATTCTTTAAATTGGCTTTGTCCCATCACAATTGGAATCGTTTGGAAAAGAAAGAGCATCTTAGGTAACACCATCATTTTTACCGTGGCTATTCTCCCCCACCAAGACAGCTTTAATTTATCCCATATGTCTAGACTTTGTTTAACCTCCTTCCACATAGGTATATAGTTGTTTTTGTATAAGTCGGAGTTTTTAGATGTAAGCCATATACCCAAATATTTCACTTTTTTCACAGCTTCAATCCCTGTTTCCTGCTCTAACTGTTGTTTCTGTTCCACACTCAAGTTTTTTACCATCATTTTAGTCTTGGTCCTATTTAATTTTAGACCTGCCAGTTCTCCAAATTCTTCAATCACCTTTAGTGCTTCTGTCATTGATTTATGCGGGTCTTGCAATGTGAGAACTATGTCGTCCGCAAAAGCTTTTACCTTGTGTTCTCTGAGCCCCTGTTTTATTCCTATGATGTTTTCTGATCTTCTTATCTCTTGTAATAGCACTTCCAATGTTATTATAAATAACAAAGGCGAGAGTGGGCAGCCCTGTCTTGTTCCTTTTGAAATACTTAAGCTCTGTGTAAGATCGTTGTTTATAATAATTCTTGCCTTTTGATTTTTATATATTGCGTCCACACATTTCATAAAGTTTTTCCCAATTCCCAACATTTCTAAGTTCCTCCTCATAAAATGCCATGATACATTATCGAAGGCTTTTTCAGCGTCGATAAAAATTAAGGCTGCTTGCTTATTTATTTTAATATCCAAGAATTCTATCACATTCAATATATTTCGCATATTCTCTCTTAGTTGTCGTCCTGGTAGAAAACCTTTCTGGTCGGAATGAATTTGTGATGGTAAAACCAACTTAAGTCTATTTGCCAATATATTTGTAAAGATTTTATAATCGTTATTTAATAACGATATTGGCCTGTAATTTTTAACATTTGTTGCGTCAGAACCTTGTTTATGGATCACAGTGATGTGTGCATCCTCCCAAGTTTTGGGTATTTGGCCTGTTTTCATTATGTTATTAATTACTTCTTTAAACGGAACCATCAGTTGTTGATATAGCAATTTGTAATATTTTATGGGTAGCCCATCTGGACCTGGAGCTTTCCCGTTTTTCCCTTTTTTGATTACACTTGTAATTTCCTCCTCTGTTATCTGTTTTTCTAATAACTCTGTTTGATCTTTTGTAATACCTTCCAATGTATGTTTTCCGAGGTAGTTATCAATCTTCTTCTTGTCTTCTTTTGGTGCTTTATATAAATTTTTGTAGAATTCTAGGAATGCATTTTTTATTTTTTCCTGATTGTCTAATATCTTTTCATTCTGTATAATTTTGTTTATTATAATTGCATTCTTTCGCTTCTTCAGCTGCCATGCAAGCCATTTTCCTGTTTTATTAGCAGATTCGAAGTTTTTTAGCTTTAATAGATTTATTTTCCACTCAACTTCTTGGCTTACTATTCCTTCTATCTGTATTTGTAGGAGCTTATACTTCTGCTTTATTTCCTGGTCTTCAGGTTTTGCTACCAGTTGTTTTTCTACATCTTTTATTTTCCTCAATATGTCTTCTTTTAACTTCTCTCTCTCTCTTTTTCTTATTGAGCTCTGTTGGATTACCACCACTTTTAGGGTTCAATCCATTAGGAAGTAATTATGCGATTGCTCTCTTCTCTCAAGGTCTTTTGTAGACAATACAATACATTAATGCAATGACTTCATTTAAACTCATTTTCACTTTGGTAATTAGGTTTTTGTTTTGTTTTGGAACTAAAATTATTTTCTCTCTCCCTCAAATTTTCTTTAAAAGCCTCTTTTCTGACTTTTGATAGTGAATAGTCTCAAAACTTTACCTACATTAACTCAAGGATTTTGTAGTATCAGACAACATTTGACAATTATCTTAGCTGTAGCCATTGACATTTGGCAGTATTTGACAAAGCATATTCCTTGGTATAGGATTTAGTAAGTTTTATATTAGGTTCACTCAGATTCTACTCTATAAACCCCAAATTTCACTTGAAATTTTGTAAAATAATGGGTGGAATCTAGCATTGCATGAGCCATCTTGAGGGGGAAGATGCCACCCTGTTTTGCTCTGCTTGCAAGGCGCTTTCCACTCAGTCTTCAAAGATTTCTATTTTCTACTGCAGCCCCAAGAGGGAATAAAAAGATTGACTTGAAGCTATAGGCCAGGAGGCTGCAGTGAGGAGGAGATGGCAGGAAAGCCCCATTGCATGAGTTAATTTCCATTCATAGAACTCAGGGCCATACTGGCTGTGAGTCCTGGAAGACCTAGCCTGGGAAGGCAGGGCCCTGATTGGCTAGAGCAACAAATGCTGAGGCTGCTGAACAGACTCTTGGGCTGGGGTGTTGTTTTGGGGATTTTGTTGGTGGGAGTTGTTGCTGCTGCTGTTGTTTTTGTTTTAGATATTGTCGTTTATGTGGAAATTGTTCAGTTTGGTTGTGTATTTGTTGTTGTTTTATTTATTGTTTTATGCCTACTTTTGTTACGTTGCAGTTATGTATTATTTTTATGTTGTAAGCTACCTTGAGCATAGTTGGAACTGTGGAAAGGCAGCATGCAAATGAACTTACATATGAATGGATCAAATCCCTTGTTTTAGCTAATTGGGTTAATTGTCAGGTTCCATGGTATCTATGCACTTGTCAAAGGATGGCAGAGCTTTCATTTTCATGTTGATGATTCTGCTGAGAGCACCATTTGAGAATACTGTAAATGCTTTCAGAAACTCCCCATACTTCAGAGGCATCTGCTGTCACTGGAGTATCATTCCTCTAAGAAAGAAAATGAATTTGGAGAAGGGAAAGGTATTTTTTATTATTGAATGGAAACCACAGCTTTTATTTGCTTTTCTTATTTCTCAGCAACACTTCTTTTATTTCTCAAACACTTCTTTTCCAGGCTTTTGTCAGTGGCAAGCAGAAGGCATGTCATATTCCACTGCGCACAAGAATAGGGTTGGTCTTTTCATTAGTATGCCTGGAACAGGTCAGTGTAAATATGTCAAGATGTTGTTGTAGTCTAATCAAACGATCATGCTGCACTAGCAGAACTGCTGAAGGGTCAAAAATGTACATATAGCCAGCTCTACAAATGTCATCTTTACAAAGCAGCTGGAGGACTTGGTGTGTATCTTTCTGTTCCTGCCCCCCCCACTTTCTTTTATTTTATTTAACTCTCCACCAGTTCTATTCATTGGCTTGGATCGTAAGGTTCTTTTGCATGAAGGAGAGGTACTTCTGCTCACATAGGAATGGTTGATTTTCACATATGCCCCCTTATCTGCAGTCCTCCCAACACAAAAGTTGAATATTGGGAGCTGAGAAAATCCTGCTTTGCAAGTGTTAAACCATTCGATAAGTAGAACAAGTGTTAGGATCCAAGACAATTCATTTTTTAAAAATAAAAATCAATACATTAATATATGCTCTAATAACAAACGAAAGGTTAGGGAAAGTTCATCTCAAATGGCTTAGAGAAACTGCCATCATAATATGATCATTTTGTATCTTTGACAATACAGTATGCACGTCCCATTTAAGGTTGTGATATATTATATATAATGACACATAGAACTTCAGGTTGGATGTGATACAACAATTCTATAACAGAAACAGCAAAAAAGTGCAATGCTGGATAAAGTGCAAATTCTGTTAATATATATATGCTCAAGCCATGTCAAATACTGTACATGACTTCTTACTGCAAGCGAAACAAAATAATAAAATGCACGCGAAAGCTCATACCAATAACAAACCTACCGGTAGGTGGTCTCTAAGGTGCTACGGGAAGTAATTTTTTTTTTATTTTGTTTCGACTACGGCAGACCAACAATGCTACCTACCAGTAACTTCTTACTGCTAGACTGCTAAGGTGCTTCTATACTTGCTTCTACACTGAATCATAGAGTTGGAAGAGACCACAAGGGCCATCCAGTCCAACCCCCTGCCAAGCAGGAAACACCATCAAAGCATTCCTGACAGATGGCTGTCAAGCCTCCGCTTAAAGACCTCCAAAGAAGGAGACTCCACCACACTCCTTGGCAGTAAATTCCACTGTGGAACAGCTCTTACTGATTGGAATAAATGTAAAATGCCCACCTATGTTATTCTTACTGACAATGTTTTCCTTATCACCACAAGGAGCAGCTATGGAAGTAGCAGCAGACCTACGAGTCTAGGGACAAGGGTGGCTTGTGTTCAACATGTGTTGAACTGATCCACTCTGAATGCCACAAATCTGATCCCAGCATTGCCAGTCAAATATAAAACTTCTGTAACACCCCTAGAGTTTTGCTTTGAGAAACAGGGGCAGCAATAATGTTGTGGGTTTCTGGTGTGCTGATTCTTATTCTATTATATATATATATTTAGTGAAATAAACTGAAGTAGGTATTAAATTGGATTCCTGATCACTGCAGAAGCAACTTCCTAATGCTTCACTTTAAAGCAAAAGAACAGGTACAATGTTTGCACTAAGCCCTTCTTTAGACACTTTATTGACTATGATGAACCTTGTTCAAAATTTTGAAAAACCACAACCTTTTTATTGGCAGCAAAATTAACAACTCACATAATTTTAGCAAATGGCAGTGTATACAATGTATACAAGCTACCCTTATTTTTTGTAGGAATGGTCCTCATATCAGGTTTTTACTCTGCGGCTGGATCCAGAGGGATTTAAGGGGAGGATCATGGAGACAGTAGGGCCCACCAAGCTGGATCTGTCTGAGTGGCTGAATCTGTTAGTCTTTTCTGAATTTCCCACAATGCCACTTTACTTAAGGCACGCTCTAGGATATTGTGGGAAATTAAAATGGTTGCTTCCAGCCGCCATTTGTATTTCTGCCACAACCACTACTGCTGGTTATACTCATGTTTTAAACTGGCCTTGAAGAAAAACCACTGAGACATCACCATAAGTAGCCTGTGATTTGAATTTTCAAAAATTACACATGCTATTATCAAATTGCTGAAATTGGCACCTTTCCATTTCTCTCAGTCTCAAGAGGATAACGAGGATCCTATGATTAGACAGTTCAATTGGAAAACATACTTTCACTGAACAATAGGTTTGCCTTTGAACAATGTTGCCTTGCTGTGATTTTACTACAAAGGAGTTTGAGACTTTGCATCTTATACTGCTTTAACCCTAATCTGGCATTTGATCTGCATCTTGTTTCTTCCATTATTTGCCTTCTCAATGTGGAGCTAATGGCTGTAAGCCACTACTGTAGCTACTTTCTCTGTCTTTCAGATTACAGAATGTATGTGCCTATGGGCTTTTCCTAGGTGTGTTGAGAAACAAACAGAAACAAAAAGTATACTTATTACAGCTCGTGTCATCAACCTTTTTGGACTGGTGAGCAAATTTCAGATTTTGAAAGAGCACCATGGGTGCAATATACAACATGGCTGCCGTGGAGATCTGGCATAACTCAAAATGATAGATAGATAGATAGATAGATAGATAGATAGATAGATAGATACTTTACTGTCATTGTACATAGTACAACGAAATTGAATGCCATCCCACATTTACAGCCACACATACACATACATACCATCCATCACGACTCCCCAAGATCATATCATTGGGTTACAGCATTTAAAATAGTTATAGCTCTTGGATAAAAACTGTTTTTTAGTCTATTCATTCTTGATTTAATTGTAATGGCTGCCATGGGAGCATGACAAAATTAGAGTGAGTATAATCACCTAATTTCATATTTCAATGGGGCTCTTAAACCTGTTTTGTCAATCAGGTCATTTCATTTATATTTTAACATTGATTCTGTTAACATTTGTTCGGTGGCACAAACGAGTTGGGTTCTCTGAACCTATGGCCTTTGTCCTCATTGTTCCTACAACATATTTGCACAGGAACCTGATGGAGGAGTAGTTGCCAGCTGCTGGGAAAAATATGTATCAACTGGTTCTGTCTCTCAGATCCACACTTACCTTTCTTTTGCTCTTTCCAGGTACTTTAAAGCTCTGTGGCCAAGTGCCCTGTTTTGTTTTTTGCTCTGGCGCTTTCCCAGGAAAACCCTGGGAGCTCAGTTGAGGCAGTTAAAGCTCAGTTGAGGCAAATGGCAATCCATGGAAACCGCTAAATTAATATTTGTTCCAGTTGAACGCTAAAGAGAGGGTTTTCATGGGAAAGGCTCTGGGGCAGCAAAACAAACAAACAAACACAAGCTATTTTCAGATACAGAACTTTTCAGCACAGACCTTGTCCTGGAAAGATTGGGGCAAAAGGTATGTGCGGATAAGCCCTCAGGGTATATGTGAACAGACATCAGTATGCACCTACAAGTCAGCCTCCAACAACCTTGTACCCTTCCAATGATTTGAACTATAATTCTCATCACCCCTGACAATTGGCCATAGTAACTAGATTGGGAAAAACTGTAGTATGTGAATGGCATGGAGTAAAGTTTAAGAGTATTGGTACTGGAGGGAATGCATATCTGCATAGTAGCATAGAGTCCCCTTTCAACACAATCTTGCCTAGTATAGGCTCCTATATACTGGTAGCCTGGTTCAACTCATGGAGATTGAACATGGAGAGTTCCTACCAAAGTGTTTCCACCAAATATCTAACTTAGAAATTGTACGTTTGTTTGCTTCTTCCACATGTTTCCAGCTATTGCCATGAGGCTAGTGGAAAACAAACAGTTCTCAGGAAGAATTCCACCCCACACACAAGCCAGTCAATTTTAAGGCTATATCTCTAGGTGCTTGAAGTGCCACTGTGTGTTTTTCAGGGAAGTAAATGAAGCCCGTTTCCTGATTACCCCAAGGTAATTTTGATGCACTGTCCAGGTTAGCTGTATTTCAGTACCAATCCAACACTACTTGTTTGTTTGGTTACTGTGTGCAATTTATTTACCTAATGAAATCCCACTCCTATGCAGCATGTTTCCCCCTCTAGTATAGCACTTCTTTGCTGAAGGTAATAGAATGAATGAGTAGTTCAGAGTAAGGATTAGCATTCAGAGCCTTCCCAGCCCTCAGTTCTCTTCTGTAATCATTCTACAAGCACATTGACGTCTGGTCCTAATAGCACTTTGAATATTTTCCCCTGTAGGTATGCCTTAAGTGGCATAGCTTTGCACTGAAACAACACTCTAATGAATAGAAAGTCAATGAAGGAACAAAGGAGTAACATTGCTTGGACCAGCTTATATTGGTGTAAGGGAGTATGAGTTGGCCATTTTATTGCCTTACTTAACTTCTCATGTTGTTCACTGTAAGATAAGGATGGGGAAACTTTGGCCTCCAGATGTTAGACATCAACTACCATCAGCATAAGGGACGCGGGTGGCACTGTGAGTTAAACCACAGAGCCTAGAGCTTGCTGATCAGAAGGTTGGCGGTTCGAATCCCCACAACGGGGTGAGCTCCCATTGCTCGGTCCCTGCTCCTGCCAACCTAGCAGTTCGAAAGCACATCAAAGTGCAAGTAAATAGGTACCACTCCAGCGGGAAAGTAAACGGCATTTCCATGCGCTGCTCTGGTTCACCAGAAGCGGCTTAGTGATGCTGGCCACATGACCCAGAAGCTGCTTCATTGGCCAGTAAAGCGAGATGAGTGCAGCAACCCCAGAGTCGTCTGTGACTGGACCTAATGGTCAGGTGTCCCTTTACCTTTACCTTGCCATCAGCATGGCCAGGGGTCAAGGAAGATGGGTGTTGTATTCCGACAACATCTGGAGGGCCAGTTTCCCCATCCCTGCAGCAAGAAATTGTGTTGATGTATACAGGAAGAGGTGCTTAATGGTAGAGGTGTCAACAAAATGCAGCGGGGAAAATGTCATCCTAACCTACCTCATAGGGCCATAGCAAGCATAAAGTGTGGGAAAACCCATAAAGCACAGAACCCTGAATTTTTTGGAAGAAGGTAGGGACAGAAAAGTAACCTAGAATAACACATCCTGCCACTTGGCACCACAGTAAAATGGCCCTCTCCCAACTGGGAAAAGTAAGTTGATTCTGAGAAATAATATACGTTTTGCCTCAGCCTAATATTTTACTTTTCAATTGAAGCTTAATATATCAAAATGGAATCTCAGAAAAAGCAGCTGCCCATGCAGTCCTCCTTAAGAGAATGCGATCCAATGATTCTTAAAAGGCTGTAGGGAGGCTAGAGAATAAGCAATAAAACTTAAAAGCAAGCTCCACAATAATAATTCTTAACAAAGGATAGAGGGCCAAACAGAACAGTTAAGATAATTTATGGCACAAATGTCTATAAAAAAGCCATTAAAGACAGATAAAGAATTCAAGGCAGTGACTCAGAGCTATCCTAACAGAAACATTAAATAATTGCCTCCTCTGCAAGAGACGATATGAACTTCTGGAAGTGAAACAGTGTAAGCATTAAATCCTAAGCTAGAACATGTTAATACTTAGAGCCCCTAAAAGCATTCCTTCAAATATTAATGCTGGTGCATAGAAATCAGGATTGGGACACCATAAACTCAAAGACCGAGCACAAATTCACCAAATATATTCATATAAAATGCAACAAACTCGAGGTAGGACTAAAGCAGGTCTAAATCGATGGACCCTTCATTACTTATTAAACTGCTTATTTATTATTATTTCTTTATAACATTTGTACCTTGGTCTTCAGCTGCAAAGTCTCCCAAAGTGGCTTTATACGAAATCAGTTAAAACTGTCCTGCAGGTTTACAATCTAAAGGACATGGCACAGAATGGAAAGCAACCAGGGAGGGATGAGGAAAAATGCCAACTTAGAAAAGATTCTTAAAATTAAATAGAAGTTCTTATGGACTAGCATGGAATGGAAACTGTTCAGAGGCTGGGGCATCTGATGGAGCAAGTCTGTCAGTAGAATGGGTAGAATGAACCTTGCTTCCCATCTCTCTCACTGAGGCAGCTCTTCTGTGTTGCTTCACGTGGAGGCTGTCCCATTATGCCTGTCCACTGGCCATGCTGGCTGAGACTGGTGAAAATTGAAACCCCAAAACCAATGGAGGGTCACAGTTCCCATGTGCCTTATTAGGATTATTCTCCTGCTTTGTTTGTGTTGCTTGGGGTCTTGTATGGAATCCAGAAATTAACACTTTATTTGGTTAGCTATCCATAGAAATATTTTTCTCCTTTTCCATTCCAACTGTATAATTTATTGTAAACACAAAGAGAATCATATTCACATGCATCTCACAAATCTAGAATTTGCCATATACGTAGGTATATGAATTTTACCAAACGTTTAGGAGATGCGTACATAACTTTAAGTGGGTTGTATAAGTAGATGCATTCTCAGCATTTTCCTGATATATGAATATATGCTGGGGCTGAACTTGACTTTCAGAATAAGCCTTGTAATTTGTATGCTCACGATTTTCAACTTGACTATAGTTCAGCTTTGATTTCACGCTGCCATGACAGTGTGCTTAATGTGAAATTTATGGCTTTAAGCATACTTGACTGTGTGCCTGATTGTGGCCTGTGTGCTCCTTTATACTGGGGTGGGGAACCTGTGGTCCTTCAGATGTTGATGGAGCTCAGCACCAATCAGCCTCCTTAGTCAGCAAGACTAATGATCAGGAATGGTCAGAACTGTAGTCTTGCAAAAACCCCACTCCTGCTTTATATAATGTAATCTTCAACCACAGATAAAGTTTGAAGATTTGTACTGCTCTGGATTGCACAACTGGGGACCCACTAAGCTGAATGCTGCTCACCAGCTACAAACTGTGGCCTGCCAGTTGCTTGACAACACTCTCCTGTTCCATTTTTGCAGCCCTAGGCAAGGACCCAAACCAAGGAGGTCTGCCTGCAGCCAGTGGAACAGTATTCAGCTGGCATACCTGATGAAAATAGGGATGTCCCATTCCTTATACTGCGCACATCTTACTGGGTTGCCCCAGCCACTCTGGGCAGCTTCTAACACATATAAAAACATAATAAAACATTAAACATTAAAAAAACCTTCCCTATACAGGATTGCCTTCAGATGGCTCAGGGCTTGGATAACTCCAACAGCAGATGACTTCAATAAAATATTATAAAAATACATCAATGTTACATCAATGCAAAGTTACTAATATCTAAAAATCAATTCATGTTCCTTCTGGCACACTTTCCCTCTCAGCCTCTGGGTTCTCACCCAGGGTCCAAACAAACTCTCAACTCACCCACAAAAATCTCACAACAAGAAGAGTTCCTGGAAACAGCAGATAGCATCCAAGTCTCTCACTGTAGACTTGCTTGTTATGGGCAGGTCCAAGGTGGGTGTTCCTTCCTCAGGCTGGGTCTCATTCCCAGAGGGCACAAAGGATGGGGAAAAGGCTCCCCTCCACTCACAGGTCTTCCTTCAATCTCTGTCCTCTCCACCTCCTCTAGCTACTTCTATCACATCATCTCACACCAGCCTTTTCTCTACACCAGAATGGTTTAGACCCGTGTTTTCCAATGTGAGGCACACACCCCACAGGGAGGCAATTTGATGTTTAAGGGGGGCAATTTGGAAGCTTGTTTAGACTAAGTTAATGGCCTTTTAGGCTGCCTCTACGTGAATAGGAGTTCACCTTTTGAATAATAAGAATTATATGTCACAATGGGGGGCATCAGGATTTTAGAGATTCTTAGGTGGGGCATGGTCAAAAAATGGTTGGGAACCACTGGTCTAGACTTATTTGAAGTGAACCTTATGGCTAGCAGCAAATGAACATTTGGTTTTACTTTAGCTTATTCTCACACGTTTGTAAAAACAATGAAAAGGGACACATATGCATAACCAGTTTGCTTCCAAGTTTATCTTGCCATTATGAAAGGAAAATAAAATTGCCTTTCCTTGCTGTCACATTTCCCCCACCCTTCATGTCAAATTTCAAATACTTTCCCCCACAGATGAAAGTTGCAATTGTATGCACTATAAATTACTGTAGTCAATCTGCCTGGAAATTCTGTTAGAAAGGTGCAGAACAAGGTTAGAGGTTCTGCCTAGCTGTCACAGTGTAATCATTTCAAAAGAAAACTGAGACACGTTATTAGTAATGATCTGCCTTCAGCTGATCAAACATCATGACATTGTATCACAACTTTAACATAGTTTTATAGTTTGTAAATCATATCTGATCCACCTCGTGATTGTATTTCAGGCGGCCTAATCCTATGGATCAACTTCAGCTGCAAAAGCACCCGCTATACTTTAAACGGCAAAAGATGCACTCACAACTGGCGCGATGCTTTGCTATGCATCACCTGTCACAAAAGCCGCTAAGTTATTACATCAGATTTTGCAGGATGCTAAACACTTTCCACTCATAATAAAGCATAGCTACACAGCTATGCCTTGAGGCTGAAGAGTAGACCCATTAGCACACAAGGCTGGGATTGTGTCCCGTCACCAGTGTCCAAAATGTGGAAAAGAGCACTGTGAAATAAGCTTGAGAAAGACACATTGTGCACAAATGCATAACAGCAGTAGATTTCTAAACCAGTCGCCTTAGGAGCTGAGTAAGAATTTTCTGCCTGCTAAGCAGCAGTGTGTCACAGGTTTTTTTTTTTTTTTTTTTTTTTTTTTTAGTTTTCCTCCACCTACTCTGCACAGTTTCTGTTCAGTTGTTGGTTTCATTAGTGAGGGTTGATGTTAAATAGGTCAATTAGGCCACATTTTGGCAGGTATGTGTGGGAATCCAACAGGAAGGGTAAGTTTAAGTGAGCACCCTTGGGCACCTTTGGGGTGAAATGTGAGTCCTGAGAGTTGCCTGTGGAGTCTGTTGATATAGTAAGGATCACCTTTGGAGCCAACTTGTGAGGCCCCTGGCCTGGAGGGGATGGGTCAGGAAGGCCTCTCTGCTCACCCAAATGTGTGGTGCATAAGAGGGAGGGATGGAGCAGGTGCCACCCTTTCTTCAAGCAAGGTTGATGGTTTGCCCAGATTGACAGTTTATTAGATGCTTTGCACAGAGTGTCATCTAACAGATCCTCAGTTATAATTTTAATATAAGTGCTCTTCACCTTGTGTCACATCTTCTTTCCATTGCTTTGGTCACAAGAAATACATTGGGGGATTTATAGAGCTTCTCATCCGACAGAGATTATTGCAACAGTGCAAGCTCATTTGCATGGTTAGAGCAATGAAGTTGAGCCTTAGCCCAGTTATTTCTCCCAGTTTTTAATTATTTATTCATTTGATGACATTTGTCTCCTTCTTCTTCTTCTTCTTCTTCTTCTTCTTCTTCTTCTTCTTCTTCTTCTTCTTCTTTATTTAAAATGTCTAAATGCTTTGCGTGTTTAGACCTTTTACCTTTCCCCAAATAAATTCACACCAGAGTCAGATATTTGGTTTGGTTTTTGGCAGAAATTTAGGCCACAACTTTATTGATTCCAACCAAGTGAGTGGTTGCATAGGTTCTGGTTCGACTAACTCCCTGCACCCTTGCAGGCAGTGCTGTCCCAGAGCCACGTTCATAGGACAGCTGCTGGGAGGAGTACCAATTAGCCGCCCTGATGTCCCCTGGGCTCAGGCGTGGGCCGGACCCCTTTCGGGGAACCCCAAACCAATGAGTCCCTGGATTCCTCTACTGGAATATCCTTAATTTGAATAGGCACGGCCATGTCCCGTGCCATGCCTATCACCTGAACCAGAGCCTATCCACAACTTACAAGTTGTGACTATTTGCTACGTGGCAGGCAAAACCCAAATGGCACCAGCCAATCAACCAAGTGGGTAAAATTCCTGCCGTGCCCCTGCCCCAATGGCAGACGACACATGACGGCATAGCAAGGTCAAGCGCAAAAGGCCCTAAAAATAGGGAGAGGTGGGTGGGTGTTCCGATGCGAAAACCCCAAAGAGGAAGCTCAGTAGCCTCGCATGGGCTTAAATAGGTCCCATGTTGCTGCTTTTTGCGACACCCCATTGGTCAGATTGCACCCCAGCAACACGGGACCGACCTATCAGGGGTTGTGACTGATTCCAGATTACCACCCACAACACTGGGTCAGGTGGCCAGGTCGCACCGCAACACGTGCCCTCTTTTATGGAGGACACGCTTTACAGATAGTTAGGTCCAGTCGTGGATGACTCTGGGGTTGTGGCGCTCATCTCGCTTTTATTGGCCGAGGGAGCTGGCGTACAACTTCTGGGTCATGTGGCCAGCATGACTAAGCTGCTTTTGGTGAAACCAGAGCAGCGCAAAGAAATGCCGTTTACCTTCCTGCCAGAGTGGTACCTATTTATCTACTTGCACATTGACGTGCTTTCAAACTGCTAGGTTGGCAGGAGCAGGGACCGAACAACGGGAGCTCACCCTGTTGCGGGGATTTGAACCGCCAACCTTCTGATTGGCAAGTCCTAGGCTCTGTGGTTTAACCCACAGCGCCACCTGCGTCCCTCAGTACATAGTAATTGTTTAAATGTCATTTTAGTTCAGTTTCTATTTAGAAGCTCCAGAGTTCACAGGTTTCATGTTTGGGCTGCAAAAGTGTACACATTTACCTAGGAGTAGGTCCTACTGAATCCATTGGAACTTATTTCAGTAGATATGTATAGGATTGCCTCTTTAGTTGGGCTTGTAAAAAGCACTTGTAAAAAGCATACCCTACTTTTGAAACTCTCCTGAGCTGTCAAAGGTTGTACAATATTACAGTTAAGAGAAATAATACTCCAAGGGCCTTATTTACATGCTGAGTTTGGCATAGGAACCTCTGGATCACACCCTACAGTTCACATCCCTAAAATAATTTATGTTTTTATAATCACCATTTAGTTTTATGGTGCTTGGTACTAGGGCCTAATCATCTGAGCAGAGTGAAGACGATGAACAGCTTTGTGGCGGTGTGTGCTGAAAATCTGCTAATTTATTCTCTGTATGGGTTTTGCTTCCAAAAAGTGTCTTTTCACATAAGATTAACACTTCTGAATTCTTTGGGAGAACAGGTGTTGGGATTCACTTCTAACTTTGCAAACTTGGCATGATGCTTCCAATGCTACAGGCTTGGCAACTTTGCCTTGTGAAGAAAAGAAACTAAGGCACACAGTGCCACATAATTACACAATCATTTACAATGCGATGTAAAACCTGACAAACAAACATAGATGCACACTTGGAAGGGGAAGATAGAAATCCAACAAGTTAATTTATGGAACCCAGCAATGGAATCCAGCGATACCATTTTCACCAGTACAAACCTCATTGCCTCTGGCTAAGAGCAGGATGGTGTAAGCAATATGGTTGCTGGTTACCAGCTATACCAATATTTTCTTCCTAGTATAAGCAATTAATTGATCACAACCATCGTGTTTGTGTTGCTTCCACAAGCAAAATATGAATTAGTAAGTACAGAAGGACAGCTCTGCTGGATCAAGCTAAAAGGCCCAACTATATACGTAATTCAGCATCCTGTTCTAACAGCATCCAAGTAGATACAAATGGAAAGCCCACAAGAAAGACCTAAGCATTCACCCCTCTGTGGTTTCTAGCAACTGTTATTCGGAGGCATGCTGCTTCTGACAGTAGAAAGACAGCCTTACCATGTGGCTTATGTCTCAGAGGATAATGTTTCTTGTTGCTGTGCTTCATAGCCACACATTAGCCATGTGAAATAGTTTAGAAACATTTCCTTATGTTTTAATTTAACCATAGCTTATTGTGTCATATGAACCCAACAAACTGACCAGCCTTAACTATGATGTGTTGAAGCAAGCCAACTTCAAACCATAATTTAAGAAGCTGGTGTGTTTCAACAAAACATACGTATGATTTACCACCATTTAGGGTTATGAAGTAATGCTAAACTGTGGTTAATCTAAGATGGAAGTGGAAGCTTCTCATCTCCTCATGGCTGCATCTGCAATAGATAAGGAGAGGGGAGAAGACCATGCAAGCCCAAAGCAGTATGTCTGCATGTATGAAACAGACCCCATCTTTTTATCACTATTTGGTTTAGGAGCTGATTAGATTGTAGCAGGCAAAATTAACAGCCATAATTCTAATATGGTGCAGCTGTGCCTCAAAGCACCATACTAAAAATATTTAATGGTGTAACTATTTTAAAGAGGCTCAAATATTTTTTTCCCATTTCATAGAAACATGCATTTTGTTTTTTCCATGATGAAGTTTTGTTCATTTAAATTCCTCTAACATACCACTTCGTTTAGCAGTTGGAGAAATATATGAATCACATTCACTCTAGGTACTGGTGAATTCTTTTAATAACTGTGATGATCTTATCTCTTACATGTGTCTAGGAGTGGACTTTTCTTCTAGCCACTGCAAAATTACTATTGTCAGTGTTGTTAATATTTGTTGGGTTTCCAATAAGGGAGGCATGATAAAAAGCATTCTGAAAGGATACTATTTTGTTTCTTGTATCTTTCTCCACTACTGCAGGTTTTAAAATATGCCGACATTAAGAAGATTAAGTATAGAAAGTGAAAGCTAACTAACCGAAAATTAATTGAACATTTATAAGATGCACACTTATTCATTTGTGCTTCAGTGGTGGAAGATTGGTGGCTTGTTCCTTCAACAGTGAGATGGGAAAATAAATCACATAATTTTCAGAACATTTTGATTTTATCGTTTGGGGAATTATCAGCGTCATTTATAGGATGCCTCTGGCATGATTTATTATATGATTCTACAAATAATGTTTAACAGAGCAATAAAATCACATAGTTTAACACTAAGGTGACCTTCATTTAGAATGTGCAAGTGAAAAAAGAAATCCATTCTTCTTGCTATTAAGGTTCATGTACATCATCATAATCATTTTCATTTAACAGTTGTGCCTTGTCTCAAAACAATGCTTCAAATGCAGTGTCATATATCTGGAGCAACTAGCCTCTGGAAATATTTCAAGAGAAGTGACAGAAGTATTTCGGTGCATTTAGTATATTAGACTGCTGCATATCATAAACACACAGACACCCCAACCCCCAGGAAGGATGCTATAAAATGCTGGTAACAGCCTTTGGGGTACAGTGGATGGAGTATCAGACTAGGACTAGGAATAAATCCCTGCTAAGTGTTGAAGATCACAACATGACCTTGGGCCAGTCTCTTCCTAAGCTTCCTGACAGGAATGTTGTCACTCTGAGCATTTTGGAATAGGGTATGTCAGAGTTTGGTACACACACTGAAGCTCTATGTGGAAAGAAATAGCTTGGTAAGACTCCTGCTTGACAGTATAAAGAAAATTTAAGGATTATTGCTCATGACAAACAAAGCCATTTTAAGTGAAGGTTTTACATGTGGCCAATATGGAGCCAAGATGTTAACACTATCACATGCTAGCTCGTGCTGACTAAGCTTGGAGAAAAAGCAGGAAGGAAGTAACGCCTGAGTAAAGAATCTAGTTATCAACAAATAGTTATGGAGGAATTAGCAAGGAGGAAAAACAGGTTGCTTTTCTGTCTATCACCACTCACTGTTTCAGGTAGCTCAAATGTTGTTTTACTCCCAACACCATTGAGTATATTTTGAGTGAGACACATTGCATAGATCATCCACAAACCATAGTGAAAGAGGTACAAACAACTCTAGTGGAAGCAATCCACCCAATTCTGGGTTAAAAGGAGATCTTGCTTACATGGAGATGATAGCACAACCCCCCCCCCTCCACAGGGGCCTTCTGCTTCAAGGGCTTGTTATTTTTCCTAGTAATGATTAGGCATAACTTTTCTATATGTTGATCATGTTAAACCACATGGAGAAGCAGCAGTTAAAATGAAGATTGCTAACTTCCTCCTCCTAAATATGCAAACTATGGATCATTGGTGTTCTGAATTGGTACAGTAGGATACAGGAGAAAGGTACATCACTGTGGACATTTGAATGCAAAACCAAACCAGTTTAGTGCTATATGAGCAAGTTTTTCCTTCCTCCCACTCGTTGTCTTGTGTGGTCACAGAGCATGCAGTTGTATTTGGAGCTAACCTCAGTGTACTGTTTTAAAATCAGGACAAACGGTCATTAGTTTAACTGTGTTGCTGTATAGCTTAGTTGGTTAGAGCATGGTGCTGAGAACACCAAGGACACAGGTTTGATCCCCTGATGGGGCAGCTGCATATTCCTGCATTTCAGGGAGTTGGACTAGATGATCCTCACCATCCGTTTCTACTCTATAATCCTGTGATTCTATGGATTAAATTGTGGCTCCTGATCTTGGCAGGTTTGATAAACTAGAGTTAAAATGAGCCACAGTTTCTGGCTTTTGAATCCCCTCTTTGTGGCCATGCTGGAGAAGGGGGGTGGGGGAGCAAGCTCATGCATATAACTATGGTTTAGCATTATATCTGATAAACTATGGTCTAGAATTATAGCCAAACCAGCCCATTGTATCCATGAAACCAGGAGCTATGTGGCATGCACTGATCTGGTCGGTGCAATTGTGGTTGCTTACTCAAACCCTTGACTTTAAACTGATAACGTGTACTAGTGCAGAAGTTTCTTCCTCTAAAAAATTCCCACCATCTTTGCAAAAGGAATAGTGTTAGGAATATATTACATGGACTTGACTTATCTGATCCCCACTCTCAGTTATAAAAGGCACTTAAGGCATGAATCTTAGAAGATTTAGCACAGATTCAAATAGAACTGTTTTTAAAAGCTAAGCTACTGTCTGGAATAGAGGAGAGAAGTCCATAGGAATGACAAATGTACACCATGGCAATAGGTTCTATGCAAAACTAGGCACTGCAGTAATTAGAGAGAGGAGGGGGAATCCATTAAATAAAAGGATTGTCTTGTGCGCTCTGATACTGCAGGAACCTCCATATGTTATATTTTTGACATGCTCATAATTTAAGTCCTTCATTTTCTTCTTGTAATCTTGTAATGCCTTATGTGCTCATCTTTGCCTTTTAATTCATTCCATTTGGGTTATAGCTTAATGGTAATAAGTAGATAGCAAGTAACATGGAACTAGAGTCATTATATCGTTCCCCATTTTGAATGTTTAGTGGTTGCTAGCTTTCGGGCTTTCTGCCAAATGCAAGTTTCCATTCTTATTTTAATTAATTTATAACTTCTTGGTCTTCATATGGGGGGGAAGGGGGGGAAGCATTTAAAAAGGGATTTTTTCCAGTGCCGAGCATAGGATTTGTCTCACCTTTTGAAACTTCTCATTTAGGGGTAGTCATATCTCAGCACATGTAATTAATCATGTTGGGTATTTAGGCTCAGATCCAACATTCTGCAAATTAGCTTGGTTGTTGTTCCCAAAATAATTAGGGAAAAAATGACTACAAATAAGCCTCTCTGTTGCTGGTCACCTTTCTTCCTGTTTTCTCTGGCGATGTCTTTAAAAAATGCATGACCACATGTAAGAAGAGATTGTTCCATATGAACACACTTCGAAGTGCAGCAAGTGCAGATTTATTGATCACATGTGGCATGAGTTGTAGACATCTCCAATTAAGGAAGTGCTTGTTTTCATGCTTATCACATTTGTGTAGAATTCAAATGGCTATGTATAGTTGCTGAGGGCACTGGCTGGACCCACATGTTTCCCCAGGACTTCCTTTAATGAGGCTGTGCATTAGCCAGCTATTGGTTATCTATGACATCATTTAGGAACCTTACCTCGTGGGTCATCTGTTCCAACCCCCTGCAATGCAGGAATCTCAACTAGATCATACACAGCAGGTGGCCATCCAACCTCTGTTTTTAAAGACCTCCAAGGAAGAAAAGTCCACCACCTCTTGTGGGAGTCTGTTGCACCATCAAACGGCTCATACTGTCAGAAAGTTATAATATTGTCACTTGAAGCCATTGGTTTGGGTCCTAGCCTCTGGAGCAGGAGAAGATAAGCTTGTTCCATTCTCCATGTGACAGCCCTTTAGAATAATGTTTGAAGATGGCTCTCATGTATCCTTTCAGACTCCTCTTCACCAGGCTAAACATCCCCAACTCTCTCAACCATTCCTCATAAGACTTGGTTTGCAGACCCTTGATCATCTTGTTTGCTCTCCCCTGTACATGTTCCAGCCTGTCAATATCTTCCTTAAATTGTGGGGCCAGGCAGAATAGAACAGGAATATTACTTCCCTGTATCTCCCTAGTTCATGATACCCTCTGTAGGCTGTATCTTTCACCAACTTGGCAATGATGATGAAGAGTGGGCTGTGAGTTTTTCTCAGTCAACAAACACCCCTGTCATTTTCTACTCTACGTACTCCTATTATCGTATGCTCATGTTACCAGTGTACACTGAAAAGAATCCAAATAAGAACTCTGGCCAAAAGTTTTAACTAAACAACATACGTTTACTCGTGAGTAAATTCAAATGTAATATCAATTCTGTAAAGAATTACAGTCTTAAATCAAAAGTAGTTTCATATTGGAATTTTTTAAAGAGTCTTTTAGGAATTGATATCAGAGCTTCTCCGATGCGTGTCAGATGTAAACCAGGGATACCAGGACAGGGCCCCGTTTCGGCATGGATGCCTTCTTCAGCTTGTTTTATATGATAGAAGTGTCCGAAATGTATATGCTGTCTATTTCTTTGATTCCTAAAGAGGATATGGCGTCTTGGAAGAAGTTTTCCTGTGTTTTCTAGCGTTTCATGTTACCAGTGTAGCATTCTATGGAAGACAAGTGGGACTTGTCCATCATGCTGCTTATGTGTTATGCAAATCCATTGTATGATGTTAACAATAGCAATTTGCATCGTGGCAGCCAAAATGACATCTGAGTGGATTTATTATACATCACCATACTGATCAAAGAAAGGATTGTACGTTGCATCACTGCATAGCATCCTAAGGGACCTGTGAACTTCCAGAAGAAGAAGAAAAACTTTTTGTCAGGCCTATTAAACATTTGGTCCCTAGGCCATGACACACCAGCCATTTGCTGCACAACAACTCACCACCTGCTTGATAAATCCCTAGTTTGTGAAGCCTGATGAGTCCTTCCAGCATCTGGCAGTCTTCAGAGCAACACTTTTGAGCTGCAATACATGATCACAGGTTGTATAGGCTTATGATATTTAATTGTGCACTTGGCACCACACATGCAATCTGTATCAGGGATGGGGGAAATTGCCACTTTCTGCTATGCTGGTACATAGGCAATGGAGCTGGCAAGTCTCGAGGGCCAGCAGTGCATTGCATCTCTAAGGATCAAGCCATTGTTTTGATGATTGGAACTGCCTTGTTCCATTTGTCCATTGAGCTCAGTATTGCCTATACAGACTGGTAGCAGCTCTCTAGGGTTTCAAGCAGTAGCCCTTTCCAGCCCTACCTGGAGATGCCTGGAATTGAACCCAAGACCTTCTGCACGCAGGAGAGATGCTCTACCACTGAGCTTTGGACCTTCCCATTTAATAAGTTTTCACCAACACTGGAACTCATAAAGCTGGATTCAGAATTCCAGAGTATGAACAATTTCACTACGGAACCCTTATTCTGTTTCCTTTTTACACACACGCTTGCAAAGATTTAGAATGCTTCAGAATATGTTGGCATTTGGTTTGCGAATCAATAACGTGCAGATTTGATTCTGATCAGAACTGTCAGGTACAGAAAGCTCTCCACCGGCAAAAGCGGCAATACTTTACACGAAATCTTGGCATTGCTCTTGGCAATGATTCTTCAAAGACGTGTGTGTTGCACTGAAAGCTGGCGGGCAGGTCTGAGGCTTTTGCAAATGGTACCCGCAACAAAATGTTACAATATGCAGTGCTCTCTGATCAGGATTCCAGTTGCTTCATTCAATTTTGGTTTTCCATTCCCTCACACACATACCCAATGGAATAATCAGGCTTCATGCCCCCTAAAGGTTTCCTATAGATTTTTCAGAACTTCTGCAAACCTGCTGGTACCTCTCCCTTGTGCAAGAGTGTTGTTGTTTTGGCTGCATAAGCAATGACACTCAGAGGCTGAACAGAGGGAAGGATTCAATAAGTTTCAAACGGCCTGCAAGCCCTTTTGGTTCTTATTTTTATGTGCTGATCTGGGCTTTTAAAAGTCTCATAAAAAAGGACCCAAGCAGTTTCTGTTTCAGCTAAAGGTTTACCTTTGTGGAAAGATAAATGGTGGAATCATGTCAAGAAGCCTGATTCCAAATATGTTTACTCAGAAGTAAGTACTGCTGAATTCAGTGAAAATTTCTGCTGTGCATGTTTACAATTGCAGCCCTCATAATAAAAAATATATATTTTACCGTAAAAGTACCTGGATTCTTAATACACATGCAAGGCATGCTGAAAACGCCTGCCCCCAGCCATTAAAAAGGGGTGTATTTTATAAAAGGGTACTAATTATGTATTTTTGCCAGCATAAAGTATGCACAGAATAAAACAAAGGAAAATGCAATGATTTCTTCTTTGTTTACAAGTTGTGCTTGTGTTGCAATTTTACCGCATAGACTCTTGCTTGATTTATTAGCTTTCAGAGTCAAGCTCTGCTGTGCTGTTACGTTCTTTTGCCATATAAAGCACCTCCAAAGACCTCCTGCTGTGAAACTCTATTTATTATTCATAGGATTCACTGGGAAAAGTAGAAGACGAATAAGACCAGAGCAGTCACTGCAACCTTCTCAGGTCAAACATTTTGGCTTCTAGACTCCCAAAGGTGACATCCTTCCTGCTTTCCCCACAAATTACTGGAAAATAGAACATAAAATGCTAATGATTTTTGTTGAAATACTAGGTAAAACACAACCAGAGAGGAGGCTGGCCTTTCATGGAAAGAAACGAGTAATTTTAAAGGCTGTTCAGTCTCCTTGTCAGGGCTTTGGGGTCTTCAACGAAGGTCTGCTGTAGTACAGGCACACAAATACTAGGGGAAACATAAGCAGAGAGGAGGTTGGCCTTTCATTGAAAGGAATAAGTAATTTTAAATGCTGCTCAGTCTCCTCAGGGCCTTTGGGTCAGGCAGAGAGCACTACTTCACCAAGGGGCTTCTCCAAGCCATAGTTTACTGTGTGCTTGCCACTGTTTGTGTTCCTGTTTAATTTATGTAGTACACATGACATTACCCTCAAACACCTGGTAAATTTGGATTTATCCAATGCAAGGATAATCTGAGAAGTTGGGGGAAATCAGCCTCCAAACTGCTCTACGCAGGGTCACAATTTGCTTTGGTGTTTGGGGGTGGGATCAATTGTTACTCTCTGCTATTCCCCCTTTCATCCCTGCTACTTCTTCAGTGGTTTCATTTCTTTTACAGTTGTGTTTGTAACTATTTCTGCTGTGCTCCTGGATGGAGATGCTTCTTTCTCATGATCCCTCAGATTTGCACAAAACCAGAAAACAGTGCAAGCAAACCACACTGAAAAATTCTACACAAGATATTGGCCGCAATCTGAAAAGTGTGTGGTGAGAATTTACAACTGTGTTCATCTTTTCTGACTGTGCTCTTAACCTCAGGTGCCCTCCTGAATGTGTGTGTGTGTGTGTGTGTTCTTTTGGTTCCTTAGATTTGCACAAAATCAGAAAACTGTCTACTTATAATTTACAATTGCCTGACTAAGTGCTATTGCACACTTTTTGGGTGGCACAGCTATTGGAGTGTGTGCCCAGTCAGTACTTAATCAGCATCACAGAATCAACAAACTATAAAGTGGGATAAAGACCAAAGGCAACACCAACTGGTGTGAACAGAAAAGACCAAAGTTGTTCCTCATATACAAATGCAAATAAAGGCAGGTGTGGACTACTGTGGTCTGACTCAAATGGGGAATAAGTGGATTAACAGGTAAAGAATGCTCAGATATGGACAAACACCATATCTATTTGAGCTTTCACCCATTTTCCAGATTAGGTGTTCCCGGGTCACTACTGTGAAGCAAAACCTCCTTCTCACTTCAATGTAAGCACAACTGCTTTGTGGGAATATGTTTTGTAGGTGCCTTTGCACCTGTTTATTTATGTTTACTTTGTGAAATCCTTCCGCCCTTGGAAGGAAGGGTAAAAGGATCCGACAGGCAACTTGCTGCATGGATCCTTCCGCGGTTAAAAAAGGCGCTCTTGTTTTAAATAAGGTAACGGTCATTAGTCTGTTTCCCGCTTAAACTTAGCACAGTAACAGGATTGTAATTGGTTGATATGCTTGTTATGACGTTGGTTGACCCTTCAATAAATAGCCGCAACTCCCTGTTGTGGTGTGGAGAAAGCGCGAGGCAAGCCGAGTAAGATCATCATTGCGTGGCAAGCATAGAGAGAAAGAGAAACTGAAACCAACCACGCAGGGTAGCGGAAGGCTTCTTCACCAGACTGCAGTCTCCTTGTGTTTATTTCATTTTCGTTTTAAAACCTTTTATTTGGCCGTCTAGTTTTTGGCCATCACTTAGTTTAGTTCTTCTTCTTCTCCGGAACCTTTTGGAACTCACAGACGCTCGCAGAAAACTTCAGACGTAACTAACGACTTTCCGAACTCACAAGCTAAACCTTCAGATCGTAGCCAGCGGACCCTTTTCACGGCGCGGTGGGAGGGGGAACTCCAGCATTACCGGCCGTCCCATCTGCTGGCTACCCCCACACTGCTTCACAAGCAACATGTCCCACAGACTCTGTTCTGTCACCTCTGCCAAGACTACCTTCACATAAAGCATCAGAAGGATATGGTTATTTGAAGCAGGTGCACTTTTACATGCAAATTACAACTGTGCAATAAACAAGAAATTAAAATAAGGGTACAATCCAAAGCATACTTTCCTGAAAGTTAACTCAATCAAAAACTATAGCAGTAATGGCTCCTTGTGGTGGAGCAGAGTCGCAGAGCCATCTTCCTGATACTGATTCAACCAGCAGCCTTGCCCTTGCACCTGACTCGATCTAGGTAAGCAGCAGCAAGATCCGTGTTGTGAGGTGGCTCCATGCCTCTGCACAACCACACACACATTGCTACTGATCAATATTAATCACAGCAAGTCTGTAATGGGATGGGGAAATTGTGTGAAAGAAACCATCATTTCTCTTTCAGAAATCAAAGAAGTAGGGCACAGATTGGTCCCTCCCTCCCAAGATCCACCTTCTTTTATGCTCCCCCCCCCACAATATCTTCTTTTCTGGTGGGGCTGTTGCTGCTACTCCATCTGCTCCTTCATAATGTGTCTTCTTAGATTCGACATATACCTAGGTTATGTTTACCTAGCCCTTTTGGCCAAAACCAGACTGCTTTCGAATGGCCAAATCAAAGAGCTCCCAGCTATCACTATTCATGAGACCATATATTATGTTTCATGCTGGTGGCAATTTAATGTGATCCATGTCCAACAAGATCATGCCACAATGAGCGTACCATGAAATTGTATTTGGCCATTATCCTTCTATTATTGGTCTGTTTATAAGCAGTGGAATCAAATCTCTCAGAGGACAATGGTGACACCAGTGAGGATGCTCTTAATCTGGTGGCTCTTTGAAGCACCTTAATGACTATAGCGGTGTATTCTTTGTTTCGAGCTGAAAATCTCTCTGGATGTTTTATCCAATCAAAGGTATAAGCTGGTTGCCCTTGTAACAATTTATGCTGACTCTTTGGTTGGAAGCCAGTAGATGCATTCAATTACTAGGGATACAATGAAAGTGAGAGAGGTGGGATGAATCTCAAACACGTGCAGAAATCGAGGAGCCAAAAGGATAATAATTGGGATGGCGACATTTTCCTGAAAAATTCAAGATTCAGTCATTCAAATGAGAAGAGTAGTGTTGGGGAACAGCATTGAGGTTTTGAAGGGAGAACAACCAGCCAACTTTATACTGGCATACTCCGGATTTTTTTAAAAGTAAACACACTTGCTAAAAATGGACAGCTTTCAGGAGCCCAGTAAACAGCCTCTCCAGCTTCTCACACTTAAAAGCATGGCATGGGATTTTCAGAAAGTGCAGGTACCTGGAAAAGCATCAAAACTCAGACTACATGAGGTGATTTGCATGAAAGAGAGGCAATGTACACACTATACCTCTACATTGCATTTGAAGCACATTTCCCTCCTCAAATAATTCTGGACACTGTAGTTTGCCCCACACAGTTACAATTCACAGCAACCTTTAATGAAGTATAGTTTTCTGAATTCTTTGAGGGGGTGATGTGCTTTGAATGTGCTTTCAAATGTCACAAAACCCCTTGGGTACCTTGAAAGTAAGGTAAGCACATCAAAAACCCCCAGAGCCCATCCATGATAATTTAACCAGCATTCCCCCCCCCCACTCCTATGACCATTTTTGAATGCAATTTCTTTTCTCATTAATTGATTGAGAATGGTCAGTGGAAGGAACAGAACTTTAGTGTAGCCTATGCCCCTATTTTGAGATAGACTGTAGGAGAGAAGTGCACGTTTTTCAGCCCCTGCAATGCTGTGATGATAAAAACTGCAGTTTTGAGACTTCCATGGCAGCTTGCCATTTGGGAAATCAACTCACACAGCAGCCTTTTTGGGTCCAAATTTAGTAAAAACAACAACTACAAACAAATAAACCTAACTAATGGCAGGACAGACTGTCTAAGTGGCATGTCCCTTTTCTATATCCTCAGTTACATGCTTTTTATGTATGCTCAGTGTGGGTGTACATTTCATTACATTAACAAAATAAGAAAAAATACTACTGTAATGCCACAAAAGCATGAAATATACCAGTATTTGTTGCTTCTGCACATTCCTGTAAAATAACTGTCTAAACACATTAAGGCTCAACATTAGCACAGAAGCTGCAGACTTGAGAAGGGGGGGGGGACCACTACAAGTGTGCTTTATTCATCCTCCCCTCATCCAGCTTTGTGGGCCGTACATTTTTAATGTAGCAAAGCAGTAAGATGGCTGCTAGCTCTCTTAAGACCCAGACAGCTGTGGTTTGTTCTTTAGAGTTACAATGGAGTACAGTTCAGTACCAGAATACATTTATATTTTTCTGGAATGGAATATAACCTATAGAGAGATGGGAGAGGTACTGAATTCCAAAGTGCAATAAAACTCAAAACACTTCAGCAGAGTGGTTAACTGAGCACAAAGCAAAAACTTTCTACAACCCTCTTGAAATTGAACTGCTTGCTTAAAAAGAATATGTCCTTACTATCTTATAAGGCCTTTATTTTTAGTGGGATTCTTTTTGGATGTTTTTGAGATGGTGTGTGAGAGAGAGATGGGGGGAGAGGGAATGTGAGGCCCATTTTGGGTCAGGTCCAGTTTGAGGGAGACTGAATCAACCACCCAATGGGGCCAACCTATTTGAGTGGGGTGAGTTTGCTTTTTGAGCTACCGTCCCTTAGACTATTTATCCAGTCGCTGCACAAATCAGGTCAGAAAAACAACAACATGAACACAGAAGACACTGGAATCCAGCAGACCAGTAAATAACTTTGTCTGGATTTTCTACAGAAAGTGAGAGAATGAAGTACTGCGGTTTGAGATGAATTGACTAATGTAGAAGCTAGACGGTTCTGTTTCCTATTGACACATATTTTAAGCAAAGCTTTGTGCCAAGGTTGTTGTGGTGCGTTTATAGATCACCTGCCTCTGACAGACAGATGCCAACAGCATCTCTCTGTAAACACCTTCTCCCCTCTTTCATTATACAATTGTATATAGCTCTTGTTGGAAAGTTAGACATCCTTTGGAAAGTTAGACCATCCTTTAAACAATGCAGATTGGTTTTTCCCTCACACGGGTAAAATTCAGCTAGTGCTGCAAATACAGTCCTTCGCATTAATAAAAGAACGTGAGCTGTGCGTGTGTTCTTCACCACAAAAGCTGATAAACTCAAGGAAGCTGATCATCGATTAGCTAACCCTTAAATAAACATAAACTGCCAATTCCATTGACCAGAGTGGAGTGAAATTTGTGAATGTTTTAGTTGTTAAAAGGACAACACAGAGCTCAAAGGCCAGCAAGATAAAGAAGAAGCTCATTAGATTCATCTGTAATATTGAACTACCTAGGAAGATCTATGGGGCTTTTGCTTTGCTTTGACCCTGACAGTTCCTGGCTTTATTTTAAAACAGCAAAGACTTTTCAGATACCTTAAAGAGAGTTAACATTCTGCAGAACTTAGAGCCATGGATGCTGAAGGGGGAGCAAGGGGCCAGCCCCCTGATATTTCCAATGAAAGGCCTCCCCCCAATTTCACAGCAGCTGTACACGCCGTTGGGTGGGCTGACAGTGCGCGGCCCTGGCCCCCCTCAATTGCAGGGTCAAGGCAACACACATGCTTAGAGCAGCCTTGGGGTACCTCTGGACCTCCCCATTTCACCTGCGAGGCACCACCAGCCGAATTTTACCCGTGTGAGGAAAAAACCAATCTGCATTGTTTAAAGGATGGTCTAACTTGTCACAGTTTCAAACAAGTGACATTCCTTACCTAGAGATGTCAGAGATTGGACATGGGACCTTCTGCATGTCAGTTAGTTGCAGTACACTGAGCTGAAACAACATTGTACCTCTGTTTTATACAAGAGATTGCCTAGATTGCTTGCTTGCACACTTTTGTAAAAAGATTGTGTATCTCTGATTGGCTAATTAATAAATAGTCCTTGCCCACAGCAAGATTTTTTGTTGTTGAGTACAGTCATACCTCATGCTGCGAACGCTGCAGGTTTTATGTTTTCAGGTTGCGCTCCGTGCCGAACCCAGAAGTACCAGAACAGTTTACTTCCGGGTTTTGGCGCTTGTGCATGTGCAGAAGCACTAAATCACGCTTTGCGCATGAGCGCCAAATCGTGACCCATGCATACACAGACGCGGTGCTGCGGTTTGCGAATGCACCTCCCGCACAAATCGTGTTCGCAACCTGAGTGCCCACTGTATAGTTTATTCTCTATATGTAAGCTGCTTGGGATATTTTACTAGAAAATAGGTTATAATAAAATTGCATAGGCTTAGACTGAGCACTTTACTCCCATGATGCAACCAATAATGGGGCAATTAAAGACAGTTAAAAAAAACAAAACAAAACAAATGTTATAAATCATTATTGTTGCTTAGGTGGCAGCATTGCAAGTGAGTTCTTATGGCTCCTGGAGAGTCACTGCTATAGTACTGGGACTGAGGAAGTATTTTGTATGATTCAGTATAAAGCAGCTTTTATATCTTTGCTGAAACCTAGATCAACTCAGTTCATGCCAATCAGGGCTTTTAGAGACCTTTTGAAAGGTCCCAGAGAAGCAAGAAGGCCAGGTCTGTACTTCGGCAGTATAAATTGACTTTCTAATCTGCTGAGCGTAAAATATAAAAACATCAAAACGTTCCTTATTTCACATTGATCTCTTTGTCAAAATGTGTTCAGCTGATTGTGTAGAAAGATAGTTTTCCCAATGACATTGGTAGACTCAACTTCATTCTTAGGACTAAAGACAGGCTTCCTTCCCTCTCTTTATGTGTTATCAATAGTAATAAATACTCTAAAATAGTTATGCAGTAATACTTGAGAATGCTAACAAAATGCTTTATTTGATAAGTAAGTTGGTCATGTATGATACTCTGCAGATGGCAGTCCTCTCTCTCACAAATATTCTGATTTCATTTTGGTCCTGCTTTTTTGTAATATGGTGCCCTGGGAATGTGCCAAATTAACTTTGCCACTATGTGACATACTTTCTATTGATGCTGCTTGTGAGCATTCTTGTGGAGTTGTTTGAAGTTTTATTCTGTTTTTAGTGTTCTGTTGGGAGCCGCCCAGAGTGGCTGGGGAAACCCAGCCAGATGGGTGGGGTATAAATAATAAAATCACCACCACCATCATCATACATCTTATCCTGGGAGGGGGCATGTCTTCAGCGTTACAACTCACCTTCCCCTCCTCCTCCTCTGAAACCTGAACGAGTTGTGCAGACAAAACATGCAAGCTTATTGGGGGAAACATCACCAAACAAATTATGCAGCAGTATGTTCAGCAGACAGTTCAGTGTAAATTCTCCTCTTAATTCACTATTAATGTGTCAGTGCCACATTGCAGAAAACACCCATAGCAGAAGACCCATCTGAAGATGCCTTTCCTCTTTTGCGGACATCCAAAATATCATGGGGCACAGAGGACTGTGAGACAAATATTCCACTGCTATGCAGAACAGGATAGAAGGGAAAGAATTAGCAGTGACTGCCTACTGTCATACCAAAACAAGGATCTTCCACAGTATATCAGAATGAAAATCAATAGAATAGAATAGTGAGCATTTGTCATTCCAGCAGGACGAAAAAACTTTGCAGAACTGAGCAATCATTCAAGCGATCTGTTCTTTGAACTGAGTGGGCAACTGCTTGCATACCATCAGCACAATCTCTTTGCTAACTGGTAAGTATTATCTCACCACTGCACCTCAATTTGTGCTAACAGTGGTTGTAAATTCTTAATTAGTGGGAATCCGTCAAAAGCATTTTACTTCCACTTTAAATATTAAAGTACTTTTGGCTGCTTCACCAATAATCTTCCATATTTCTAATCACCATAATCTAAATCTGGCAACGTTCCATTTGCCATTTGTATCATCTATTTGTTATACTGTTATTCTCTGTTCTTCATGCACATCATAAAAAAGCAATTTTCAAATGGAGGTTCATTAATAATTGTGATCATAATGCTCCCAGTTCTTATTTCTTAAGAATGGAATGAATCGAAGCTATATTACTTTTTAATTAACAAGCTGGAAAAACTGAATGTGCAAGGAGGTAAGATGTTTTTTATAGCTCACTTATGAACACAAGGTTCCTGGGTACAACATTAATGTGAAGAAAGGGATTAATTAATCAGATGTGGTACAATTAAAAATCTTTTACGTGTCATCTAAGGATACTAAGGATGCTGTGTTTAGTGATTGTCTAAGGACACAAGGTAGAAAACAATCATTTTCAGGCACACAACTTGTCCTTGTGAATCTCCCATGGAAGGCTTTGGATATGTGTACAAAAACTAATTGCAGACAGAAGCACTTTTAAATATATTCTACACAAGCACCTGGTACACAAGCACCTGCATAGTTCTAGTATTTCAGTAAAATACTACTGCAGACAAATGTTTAAAAAATCCCAACAAAAAACCCTGAATGTGGAAATTTACAATTTTTAATATTTTAAAGAGGACATTTGAAAATACAGGACTATTTTAGATCAGCATAGAGACACACCAAGACATCACCTATTTGATGGCAAAAAGTTTAATCCTCTCTGCCACCCAAGTGCCCTGATAGAGATGTAAATAGTCCCATTCTTAGTCATCAGATGTTGTGTGGCCCCCAGATGGTTGGCTAAGGGTAAATGTGGCCACTGTACCAAAAACACAATTTTTACCATAACTGCTCTAAACAATCCCATACAATTCCCACAGCCTAAACCAGGCTTCCTCAAACTTGGCCCTACGGGTGTTTTTGGCCTACAACTCCCATGATCCCTAGCTAGCAGGACCAGTAGTCATATACACAACTATGGATTTATTTTTTGTGGGTTCCCATTTGTCTAAATCTTGTTTCTCTACAATTAACCTGCAATCTTGTGGCTCCTGGGAGACTCCCTGCCCCACAGGCCATACTTCTTCCCAGGCCTTATCCATTCTTCCTAGTCCACTGCCCTCATGGGCTTTACTTCACACCTCCCCATTCTTTTATTTGGTGGAATGTGTCCTTCAACTGTAACAAGGCCTCATGTTTGTTTGATGGAGATGAGTAGAAATCTCTCATGTTTGTGTGGTTGGACTATAGCCTAGTTCACATATCCGTTGCTGCAACCCCGGCTGGCGTGTGGCTCTCGAATGGTTGCCCATCTGGGAATGTGGCCCTCAGGCTGTTATAGGATCCCCACACCTGCTCTGTAATAAACCAATTATATGGAAATGCTTTAGAAAGCTGCTTTTAAGGTTATGCCTTTATCTTAGATTTGGAGTGTTTCTGCTGTTAAAGCTGTGTCGTAGTAGTAGAAACAAGAGCATAAGCGTTCCATCCATTTAAGTGGGACTTCTTTAGCTCTATACGATTAATTAAAAAAGCAGAAACAAAACCCTCACAAACAATTGTTCCTCTAGGCAACATTCACCGGCTGCTGGTAAAATATTTTCATATTCTTGAAATAAAATTTATATTGATTTTGAATTCCAGTCTGAGCTGCTAAATGAGATCAATGCTGTGGGAAGCAAGGCATCTAAAATGTCCTCCCAACCATTCTTTGCTTTTCAAGGCAACATGAACACATAAAACAGCAGCACTGCTCAGCTGGCCTGCCAGAGCAGTCATTTGACATTCACACAAGACACCCCCCCCCCGGTGTTAAATGCAGATTGGGGAAAGTGGAGTCGTGGCTGGAATATTTTATTCCCCCAAGGTCTTGCTTGTTGTGATGGGATCAATGCCACACTGACATGTCTAAAATCACCATGTGTAATGGCTTCACTGCCATACACATTTGCTGAGGAGTTGAGTTACTTTCAACTTAATGCTGAACAAACTAACATAGGATTGTCCAGCTTGTCAGTTAATGAGCAAGAAAAGCTCACACAGAACCACCCAACTGCATTGCCATTGGTTTCTAAACAAATGACTTCCCTCTAATATTCAGCTGGGCTTCCAGATTGTCCTTTTTCTGAGTGGGATTCAAGATCAGGTTGCACAACCCAAGCTGATTTGGTGCTCTTGCACAACAACCAGTTCCCCACCCCTCAACCCCATCAGACTTTTTCAGATACATAAAGTGATAGGGGCAAATGCACCGGGAAGTTTGAGTACTTGTACCTTCAGGGTACAAGTACATGTGGTGAATTTTAAAATCACCACACGTAAACGTTTTCTCAGGAGCATCTGAACCTGGTCCAAGGTAATGTAAGAACGCCCCTATAGTCTTTCTGCAAACTAAGAAAAATGAATGCGTAATAAATAGCCAGCGTTGTCTAACCTTCCCACAAAGTTTCAGCAAACAAATCCAGATGACCAAATGAACATCCAGGTCATCTGGGAGTTTATGGTAACAAGACTGTGGTCCTGTTTCAGAGTTCTATAAAAGCCAAGTTCCCCATTTTTCTACAAGCTCTTCCTTTGCAACTTTTTATGGAACACAACAGACTTAAATTAGTCTTTATATTGATTTTCCACTGCTACTTGATATACACAGCTGCAGTCCATTATCAGTTGTCGCTGGTGCACCTACCCCCCCTACTGTTTTCTGCTGGTTGTATGCTTCCCCCCATTTGTGCACGCTTTTGTTGTGTAGGGGTTACAGATAGCTGCTCTGTGCCAAGTCATATAATGGCACTGCATGCAATGCAGTAACAATTTGCAGGTGTCTTCTGTTCCTGAGCACCAGAGGCAATTAGTCAGTGGGTGGGTAAGGAATTCAAGTGACCCGAGACCTTGGTTACTAGCTATTCCGCAGCACCTGAGCATTTATAACACGGAAATTAAGCGAGTGAAGACTTTTCTACCTCCATGCCAGGAGAAGCTACACTAATTTGATTTTCACTCTTACCACCGGAATAAAGAGGCAAGAGGAATAATGGAACCATGGAGGGGGTAGAGGGAAGTCGGAGGATTGGAGAAATTCCATATTTTTTGTACTGTATTGAATGTACAAACATTATGCAAAATGATACAGTTCAAATTTTTATTTCTTAATGTTCATTGTTAGAAGATTACAGGTAGGTAGCCGTGTTGGTCTGCCGTAGTTGAAACAAAATAAAAATTAAAAAATTCCTTTCAGTAGCACCTTAGAGACCAACTTGTTCTTAGTTGGTCTCTAAGATGCTACTGGAAGGATTTATTTTTTATTTTTATATTGTTAGAAGATGTTTGTTATTATGAAAACCAATAAAATATTATTAAAAATAGAATAAAGAGACAAGAGGCACATATCTGGATCTTAAATAGGCAATGGCTTTGCAAAACATTATTTGCAACAGATAAGTAGGTAAATGGAAGGAACATCGTTCCTCTGGTAGTGGACTTCTGGTCATTCCACTTTAATCTTTTCTGGGTGAGCTTCCATGGCCCAAGACTGATGGCCAGTCTTTCTCCTACCCTTGGCCCTTCACATTAAAGCAGGGAAGGAGAACAGTTTTTTAAAACAACCTTTTTGGGGATCACATACAAGGCAAAGCCAGAAACAGAAGTGGCCAAAGGTAGAATGTGAAGTTTACTTTTGTACAGTAGGATAATTTCTACTTGCACCCATGCAAGGAAGCAAGAAGCATTATCAGAGATCAAGGACACATTCCAGGTGGCAAAAACACTCAAGGAGGGGACCAAGCAAGGATGGTGAAATATGAGCCCTTGGGAGAGGGTGTGTGGCTGGGGAGGGGATAGTCTCAAGGCCAGTCGGAAACCCCCCTGTGCCTTCTAAGCACACAACCTTGGAAGGGGCAGTTCTGGGGAAGCTTTCCTTTATTGTAGCAGATGCCTGGAGATCTGTTTTCAGAGTCTTGATTTTAATTTTTCTCTTTTGAAACAACACTGCATCTGCCACAAGCGGTGACTGCACCCCTTAATCCCTGCTGCAGATCCCCCAGGAAAGTGTCACACCCTCCTCTGAAAGATATATCACTCTATCACTGTGGAGCAGGTTGTCCAGTTTCCTTCCCACCTTTGAAATGGAGTTGTGGTGTGCTGGAACAAGAGGGGAGTAATGTCGGCAGCTGTGAGTGCTTTTTGAGGTTGTGTGCAGCATTGACAAGGGTTGTGATTTCACATTGGCACTAAACTCTCGTTTACATTCCTTATATTCTGCACACAGGAACTGATAAGATGGAGCACATGATAACTGGTTTCTCAAAAAAAAAAAAAAAGCCCACCTGACTCTCACAAGGTTTATCGACACTTACTGAGATAATGACCCCCAAAGGACAACATAAAGAGGGAAAAGGAAAAAACAACACCTCTTAGTCATATCTATAATGCTGGTATTTCACCAAAATGGTTGATCAGTACCAACATTTTGAAATCGAGGTAGTTCTATGTATCAGGGTCTGATTTGTGCTCCTTGTGTTTGTTCCCAATGAATGGTCTTTTCACAAAGACAATTCATATTCCATTGTTTCTGTTTTGATCTGGTTCCACTGCTCATCCATTCACCCTCTCCTTTATGTACATAGGCATGCAAACTGAGTGAGAATCAATCCCCATGCTGAGGCTTCTTACACAATCCTACACATGTCTCTCAGAATAAGTCCCACTGATTTATTTCCAGCGAAGCGTGTGTAGGATATTGCAACCTGAAACCATTAAACAAAGCTTAGAGGATGAATTTTGTGGCTACTCCCTGGGAAGATGAAAACGCAGAAATCTTGGTGAAAAGGATAGATAACAAATCTAATTCTATACTGCTAAATCGTTTCTCACATTAGTCTGAAAAACACAGTATTCAGGAGTTTTCATTTCTTTCCCAAACCATCCATTTAAACCTGTAGTGTTGATGCTACAGGGCTTCTGAAAACATATCAGCTGTATGCGCAAAGAATTCATACATCACCTAAGTATCAACAAACACCGTTTCTCTCTGGGGTTTAGTTACCAAAGCCAAAGAAAATTAGAAGATATAGGAAAACAGAATTTTATATTTGCAGCGAGGAAATCAATTTTAGAGTTAACTTCAGGAACTGTGCTTGGCAGTCTTCATCCTTTGGCTTTTGGCCATACTTTTGCACATGATAATGGGTCTTAAAAAAAAAATAATCCTTCTGGCCTGTTCAAAATAAATGCACTCAAAACCTGAACTCTTGCCATGGCAATCTGCATTGTATCCTTATCAGAATGAGGAACAAGCGATGTATTTTTCTGTCCCATAAGATCCCTGCTGGATCAGAACAAAGGACTATCTAGTCCAGCATTCTGTTCTCACCGAAGCCAGCCAGATGCCTATGGGAAGCCTGCAAGCAGGACCTGAATGCAACAGCCCATCCAGAGGTATTTTGACCCCAGCACTGGAGGTCGAACATAGCCATTGTGACTTGCAGCCATTCATAGTCTTACCCTCCCTTTCTCTCTGTTTCTTTTTCTGTTAGGAACATAGAAGCTGTGTTACTACCAAGTCAGACCATTGATCCTTCTAGCTCAGAACTGTCTACACTAACTGGCAACGGCTTTCCAGGATTTCAGACAGGGGGCATTCTAGGCTCAGGACTGCAGTACCTCAAGGACCACCTTTTCCCATATGAACCTGCCCAGACCTTGAGAACAACTTCTGAGGAGCCTTCTTCATGTGCCTCCTCCAGGATGGCAACACGAGAATGGGCCTTTTCTGAAGTGGCTCCCCATTTGTGGAATGCTCTCCCCAGGGAGGTTCGCCTGGCACGTTCATTATACACCTTTAGGCGCCAGGCAAAACCTTCCTTTTTAACCAGGCCTTTGGTTGATTTGATTGACATCCTATGCCCTTTTAAAATGTGTTGGGGAGAGGGGGTTATGGGGTTGTTTTTGTTTTTATTATGTATTTTGTATTTTTATATTGTGTTTTTATGTTGTAATCGCCCTGAGAGCTGCAGGTATAGGGTGGTATACAAATAATAATAATAATAATAATAATAATAATAATAATAATAATAAATGCTAAGATTTGAACCTGCAACCACCTGCATGCAAACAGTTGCTCTACGACTGAGCTACCGTACTTTCCCACCCACCCCTTTCTTTCATACATTTGTTTTTCACCCTTCATAGAGGATTGTAAGCCAGTGATACCTCTTCCTTCTTTCTGCTTCTCACTTCCTCCCAGTTCACTCAGCAAGGCATAAGAAGTCTGCTGTGGCTACTTATGGTTGCCATCATTTATCAGTAAGTTGAACATATGGCATATTGCAGTCCTGTACAAAGGGACCAGCCAATCTGAATGTAGCCACTAATCATGATGATGGCTTTCCAAGTGTCTGACATCTCCTGTCCCCCATTTTTACAGTCCCAAAGAGACCATTTATCAAGCCATTTGTTGACAGCTGTGGCTGGTGGCTTATGTTTTACTTGGTGGGTCACAAGTTGTGTGGGCTTGATGTACTGCAGAGATCAATAGGAGGGCTAGCCCTTCACACTTTCAAGGGGATAATCAGAATTGTATAGCCAAGAAACTCCAGTGCAAAACTTCACAGGTGAAGGGTCCATTACTGAATTTGCTGCAAATGCAATAGAAAAGATCCTGCTTATATCAGGTTACAGCTTGTTAGGCTGCACTACTCACTTGTGACAGGTTCAAGTCATGCCATGTGAGAGCAAATTTGCTAATTACTGCCATTTGCTGTGATGTGAGTTTCTTGCGTGAGCATACTGTAGTGAAGATGTGAGGTTAATAGTAATTAAATGGACCAGTTCTCTGTGCAGCTCAAACTAGCAGGTAAGCACCTTGGACAGAAACTGGGCTTACGAATACCAATCAGGACAAGGATAATGTTGTGTATTTTATGAGCTAGAGATCAAGAATAATCACAGAAAACGAAATGTTAATGGATGAAGTTTGGCAGGCACATGCCAGCAAAGGAAATCAAGGATAAAATATATGGCAAAGGAGGTTTCTGTTAGCCTGCTTCCAACAATACTAACAATGATTTACTTTTTACTTAATTAGTTCAGTGTTTTAAATAAAGACCATCCACATGGTTACATATTACCTACTAAAGCTAAGTAACAGTAGCACTACATCCCCCCCTTGTACTAAATACTCCACAGGAATTATTGCAACAAATAGTTTTTGTTTGGCGATATATTTTCTGTGATATGCTCCCCATTGAGAGGAATGTTACTATATCAACATTCAAAACTTGCATATAATGCATGCCTTGTTTGCACTGCAGATTAAGGTCAAACATGATATAGACAAGTCACCATAAAACTGGTTGATGCAATCTTTTAGTCATTGGTTTTTCTGTGTCAAAGGTCTTTCCTCCTTTTTGATACATGCATCTATTCCAGATGTAGTCACTGATTTTGACTGGGTGGAACTGTGTGATTTCTGGACATTTTCTTGGTGACTATGAAAGCCAGTGTGGTGTAGTGGTTAAGAGTGGTAGACTCGTTATCTGGGGAACCGGGTTCGCGTCTCCACTCCTCCACATGCAGCTACTGGGTGACCTTGGGCTAGTCACACTTCTCTGAAGTCTCTCAGCCCCACTCACCTCCCAGAGTGTTTGTTGTGGGGGAGGAAGGGAAAGGAGAATGTTAGCCGCTTTGAGACTCCTTCGGGTAGTGAAAAGCGGGATATCAAATCCAAACTCCTCCTCGTCCTCGTCCTCGTCCTCCTCCTCCTCCTCTTCTTCTTCTTCTTCTTCTTCTTCTTCTTCTTCTTCTTCTATGATTTTTGGGAGTTATATAATATAAGGGGGAGAGACAGCAGAGCAATGGAACCAAGGTTCTGAGATCAGAAAGCAGTCAACTGGCAAGAAAAAAGAGAGCTATATCACAAGACTAATGGTGGCTGCTGGGAGTTTGCTGCCAAAGCTATGAAAGAAGTAGCTGCCTGGGAATCAGCAGCTGTACTGGGTGTCAACTGGCATTGAATTAATACTCAGCAACAATTTCTGAAAAATTATTTTTTTTAATGATTAGTTTGTGTTGAACTGGATTAATTGTTTATTGACTTGCTTGTTTTTGTTTACTGATATAATCCTCTCTCTCTCTGTGTGTGTGTGTGTGTGTGTGTGTGTGAGTCCAGAAGAATGTTGTGGTCAATGACACCACAAGCTGTGGGGCTGTTAAGGAGAATCAACAGGATCACACCTCTTATGCCTCTCTCCTGAGTGACAGAGGTCAACAGCCAGAGTGACCAAGGCAGTTTGAGTTCCATATCCAGGCCTGAAGAGGGATTGAAATAGGTCCACATAATCTGCTTCCTTCAAGCATGCTTGCAGCTGGGCTGCCACCACATTCTAGAGCACCTTGCCCAGGAAAGGGATATTTGCAATTGGATGATAGTTACTTAATGCTTTTGGGCCCAGGGAGGTCCTCCTCAGGAGAGGGTGCATCATCAGGGCCAATTTCACTGCGCCTTTTTGCATGGAGGCAATAATCCCACCTTGTCACTTCCCTCTGTCTAGTTTTATAAGCCTTGGTGAGCAAGGGTCAAGAGGGCATGTGGTTGGCCCAACTCCTTCAAATAGATTATCCACATGGTCAGGCTTTACTAGTTGAAACATATCCGAAGAAAGACTGGGCCAGTGTTTTGGAGCTGCTCCAAATCTGAGAAAAGCTGGATCAGACCTGCCCCCCCCCCAGCTCACCTACCCAAGCCTTGGGAATGAACACTAGATCTGCCTCCTCCTCACCCGCAAGCAAATTGTGGATGGGAGACTGCATTTTTAAAAAAGTTTTTGGATGTTTTTAATGATTTAAAATATTTCTGTTTCATTTTTAATTGTATTGTTTTGCTTCCTAGTTGTTTGCCACTCCTTTGGAAGCAATTGGAAAATACTACTACTACTAATTCCCCACCCCAGTCACAGACTCCAGACCGTACTTCCACACACCCCTGTATCTCAGAAGACAGATAGAAACAATTCCAGGTATCCAAATCTCCTGAGGAACAGGGTTGGTTATACCTTGACTGTTGAGTGCATCTGAGTACATGCTCTTGTTTTGTCAATTTAAAAAGTATATCTTTGGACCACAAGAATTCTAGGAAAAAAGGGAGAGGGAGAAGGAGGGATCACAGAAGAAGGAAGTAATTGTACCTCAATGTAGGAAAAATCTGAAATCTATGCCTGGTTCAGTCTGTGACTTATTTTGATGCTTCTCAGTATCTAAATGGTGAATTCAAGAAAGAGATAAATGGTAAGACACAGTCTTTTTGCCACATGAGAACTAGGTAATGTATGGCTTTGTTTTTCAGTACAAGAACAAATTCTGTTCTCTAAATAGTTCCTTGTAATGTTTGATTCTTCCTCCATTTCTTGAGCACTTAAACACAAGTGTGGTGCTTAAATTGCAAAATCAAATTGCATTGCATGGAATGGAATGGGAGCTGCAAAGAAGATTATAATGTAGCATTATCATGTGCTATTCTCACATGCTAAAAATCATATTCTCTTCAGAACTGGGCATAAAACATATTTCCCCCCCTAAGTCGTTCTCCAAAGTGAAAAACTTGTTTCTGTTATTTCAATTGCTTTACATATTTCAAATCTACATAATTGTTGCTCATGTGAATAGAACATAACACTTAGGTTGTGATTCTAACAATACTTGAAAATGAATCAGATTGAAATCAATGGGCTTTGCTTCCACCTAATGGACTTTCAGATAAGGGATGGCTTTGTAATATAAATGGCATTTTTAAAAAATCAGCTTTACTTTATCCTCTAATATTAGACAGGTTCAAAATTCTGAAAAAGGCTTCTAGAAGACTTGTTGATGGCATTTTTGAGGAATCAGTAGCAACCTGGTGTTCTCTGATTATTATTTTTTTTTTAAAGTAGACTGAATCTAAATGGTAGAGTGCAAATTTCTGATTCCCAATTTTGCTGCTATGTTGGGAAAAGGTATCCTTGTTCATCTTGCTGCATTTTCAGCAATGGTAGCCTATTTACCTTATGTTGTTGTAAAAGTTGTGAACTACACAATTCTCATAAATCTGTGATACAGGCTTCAGAAAGCACATGGTGCTTCATGCATACCAATAGTAGCTGGTCACATCCATCTGTCTCTAGAGGCAATGGAGTGCACCTCCAGGGTGAAGTCAAACCACTGCATGAGCAGCACCAAAGTGACCTCCCAGAGGTACAAGACTGGGAAGTGTGTTTGGAGGTCCTGGGCTCTTATGGACACCAGCTTAGCTGCAGGAGTTGCCAGAATGAAGTTTACAAAGTGCCATGTAAACATCTTAGGGACTACACTCTGGATTTGTGTAGGGCTTACTCCTTAGCCTTTTCTTCTCCCAAAGATATCCTGCATGGCAGTGGAGGTTAAAGATCAGTGTTTTCCTTCTCCTTGATGGTCTACCTTCCCAGGTTGACAAGCCTCATCTGCCCCTCACTTCCCTCTACAACAACTGATCAGTAGGTTCATTGTTATCCCTGTTTTCATCACCAGTCTACCCTCAGTTGCCCTCCAATCAAAATTCACGAAAACATAAACAGGCTATCAGGTACAATACTGAGAGCAGTTTCATGATCAGCACCAACACCAACACGCTGGACACCAGGGTGAACCTTGGAACCACCACAAATCTCAAGCACAGTATGTGCTGGAGGAAAAAGCCATCATCTGTAGTTTTGTGGGCACCATTTTAGTGAGTTCAAGAGAGTTGTGTAGATTCTGGACTCTGGAAAAAAATAATTTATTTGGAACAGTAAGTTGTAAATTCATTTTAAATAAGTTGTAAAGCAAAGTTTTCTCTGTTCTTTGGCATAAATATTGGTGTGTCTCCAAGCAACAACTGGGCTTCTTCTTTAAATGTTGATTTATGACTTATGTAGTTTGGGATAATTGTAGATGAGCACTCTGCTAGCAGTACATAATGTTCCCACACATCATTTAGCTGATGGATATCACTGTTGTTGAGATTATGCTGAATTACTTCCATAAGCCGGTCCGTGGCAACATCAGAAGTCACAGCTTGTTCCTGGTTTTCATGTGTCTGCCTGTAAAATTCTTTCAGACAATTCAAAAGTTATTTTCCTTTGGCAGCTATTACCGGTACATCACTTACCTTAGCTATTGCATCATTCACATTAGCTAACTGAATAGGCACTGCTTTATGAGCATGTTCTTCCTGCAGCATCTTGTCACTGACAGCAAAGTAGCTATGCTGAAGGTGTGTTCTTTATGTTGTTTCTGACAAAATAGTCATAGATGCCAATTCAGTAACATTGCATGTTGTCTTGTTCTGATGCCTAGTAATGGTTTAGTTTGGTGAGGTGGTCTTCCTGGTTTAGACCTTGAGATTATTGATGTGCTTCTTTCTATTTTCCCCTGTGTGTTAGAGTAGCAAGTTCAAAGCCACATAACATCATTGTTTACACCAGCCAATGTGGACTCAACTCTTTCATTTGTATCTCAGTCCACAACATTGCTAAACCTAAATCTCGACAATCAGTCTTGACTTGTTCACATTTGCAACTCCTTGCTGATTTACATGTCTCACACCTTCATGTGTCTACTCTTAACAAAAGATGCTGATCTTAGCATCGTAGGTATCAGCCATTATGCCTCTTCAGGGAACCAATGGGATCCATTGCTATCCACACACAACACACAACACAAATAGTTCTTAGCAGCATATCCTGAAATGCACACCAGAGAAAATAAAGCATAATAATTTAGACAGAATGAAGAGAAAGATAGTACACATGATTTACAGTGTGCAGATGAGTAAATTGGGTTGCAGTAGCTGACTATGCATCGAGGGCAACAGTACATCAGGCTCATTTGTACGCCAGAAATGGTGTGCATCACTCTCCATTAAAACAAAGCAATTGACCATATTGTGGAAGTTGAACATAATATAAATAAATAGTGTTTAACTTCCAGGCTTTGTTTTTCATGAATTTAAAAAAAATCATTATAAACAGCACAGAAAAGAAAACCCATAACTTTTTTTTGACTGATTTTTCTTTTTACATTGAAATTCTCAGTAATACTTGTGAAGGTGGCTACAAAACTCAATAGGGTTGGATGCTGGTCATTCTGATAGTGGAAGGTGATCAAGCATAATCCTGTAATTGAGCCAAGTGTCTCAATGGATTTCCAAATTTAAAATGTTTACTCTCCCATTCACCTTAAAGGATCCATAAATTTGGAATGTGAAATGAATTGGGCTGAAAAGTAGCCTTAACAAAGAGAAGCCAAAAATTTAAGAGCTCTTGTTGCCCACAATGAATGAGCAGGTCGAGCCAAGTCCCATCTCTTGACTTTATCTAGTACACCACCATGACTCAAAACAAGATGAAGGAATTAGCCCATAAAGTGTTTTCTCACTTTTTCTCAGTAAATAAAAACAGGGAATGTTATGTTATAAAGGAAACGATTATTAAACTGGTTGTCATTTGATTTTCCCTTCTGGGGGATATCACATGTGCTGAGTGAGGATAATGCTCAGTTTTACTTTGCTGTAGAAGCAGAAGAGCATATGATGTTTTCAGATACCACCATGCTACAGCTAAGCAATTGCTTACAACAGCTCCGACTCAACAGAATTATGTAGGTGCAACCAACAGCCAAAAGGAAACAAATGCATCAGCATGTAGACTGCATTCCCAAACCTGCTTACCTAATAGCACATAAAATTCAGGAAGCTAATCCAAAGTAAATCAGCCTTAGACGCAAACAAATAAAACTCTTCTTCTCCTTGGATTTTTGCCAGTTTTGTCCCATTAAAGTCAAAGCTGACATTTAAATGCATTGCATATACAAGTGGAATGAGTTAAGTGCTATATGTTAATGGTATCAGAATCTCATAAAGTCAACATAATTTTACACCTAAGTTTTACAAGGTGGTGAATTGAAGCCGAAAGTATGAAAAGAATTTGTTGTGTGAGGTCACTGCCTCGCCCGTCTTTCTAGGTGTATTTTTAGGCTGAGAAAAACAAGAGTTTCATTAACAGTATGCAAAGTGGATGCAGTCCTTGATGGTACATAACTTCAAAGCATTAGTGTAAAAGGATGCGTGGTATCAGTTTCAAATGAAAATGACTGATGAATTGCTGAAGCGTGGGCTAAGCTAGACATGGAATGAGATGCGTGAAGACATTTCATATACTATTTGCAGTCCAACTGATTGGGATCACAGTGCATGGGGGAGGGGAGGTTAGCTCTCTTCCCCTATTCTGTCCCCCAAAGAAAATACCCCCCCTCAGCTGCTATTTTCTCAAAAAGGAAAACTGGGAGTGCTTCCAGACAACCTGTTTAATAAGCATTTGGCCTGATTTGTTTGCAGATAAATTAGATGATGGTGGCTATTTCAGGAGCCAATTAAAAAAATATTTTAAACTGTGTTTGGGGGTTGTTGTTTTGGTTTGTTATTATTGTATATATTTTTGTGTTTGTTACTGTAAAGATCCCTGTGATCTTTGGATGAAGGGTGGTGTAGAAATTTTATAATTAATAATAATGATTTATCTCTTTTTTGGTGGGCTGAGGGGGGGGGAGAATTAACTGATGTTGTGTTAAACAAATGTGCCCTATGCCTAAGCTAATGGAAACTAGTCACGTGGTTAGTTCCTGCTTTTACTTTTTTTAAAAAAAGGAAAATAAACTATATTTTACCAGCCAATATAATATATTGGTTGTTATCCACCATTTGCAACAAAACAAAATGTGAACTAATGTAAATCAGGAGGAATCTGATTTAAGAATTCTGTGTTTTATTAATTATGCTATATAACAACAACAACAACAACAGCAGCAGCAACAACAACAACAATGTATTTATATGCCGTCCATCTCACTGGGTTGCACCACCCACTCATAGGATTGCTTGATGGTAGGGGGTGGATATTTTTGCTATGGAAGAAAGGTACAAGTTAAAATTGTAAAATGCTAAATTTAAAAAAAAGTGTGTGTGTATGTGGTTGCTTACATCAAAAGGCCAGGTGAGCTTTGGAGTATGAAATCCAGTAAACTTATTTCTTGAGAAATCACCACAACTGGACCATGGGGATCACATTTGAGGTCGTCTGGCACTGCAGGGGGAATGTTGACCTACCCAAAAAAGGAGACTGTTTCCATATGCTAAGGAAACACAACTTTGGAGACATATTGGCAAGTTGATGAGCACTGAGTATTATGAAAGCAGAGGAGAGATCTTACTTCAATAACTGTACAAGAAGCATGGTTAATAATGCACACATAAATGAGAAAACTAGACTCTAAATTTACATTTTATTAAAGTGATTCACAGTATGCAAAATTATACAACGGTGAAGATTATAGAAATATTGTTATCTGTGCCGTAGTTGGCCTTGTATATCACAGAAGCACCATAATATCAGCAAATGAATGTGATACTCTTGACACTTTATTCGCTCATATTTCATATTTATTAGGGAATACGTTTTGCAAGAGAGGTAATAAATGTTTCCTTTCCCTAGCCAGCGACAATGCTTTATTTTTCACTCAATGACTATACTTGCCATAAAAACAATGGAAACTCCTAATATCTGCTCTGTATGGATCAGGAGGCGTCATAAATCATGTGCTGGGGGCTGTAATTCATTTAACTACTCAACAGCTACTTCAGGAATTCTTGAGGGGAAAAGTTCCGTCAAACTGATTACAAACCTAGGTTACTGGGAAGGTACCTCATGTGTGGCATAAATGCAAGTGTGGCACAATAGAAATGCATAAAGAGGCCCACAGCAATTTCACTCAAACATGCTCTTGAAACAACAATTGGGGGATGTCTATAACCAATCAGGATATGCTTTCTTTTTGAGAGGAGCATTGGAAAGCAGCAGTCTGCAAACGGTGCATAACTACCATTTATGAACAACTCTGTGGTGCTAATCTTCCCCTCACCATTTCTGCTCTTGGTTCTTCTATATTTCTCAATGTTTTTCTTTTCTTTTCCCATCTTCTTACCAATTCCTTTTGCATTATGGTCTTGTTTATTTTATATTTTCTTGGTCTTGATTGAAAAAAAATAAATCTTTTTTGTCATGTGCCTCCTCCACGAGAGGTCCAGAGGGTGCAAAACAAGAGCAGGCCATTTCTTTGGTGGCTTCCCACTTGTAGAATACTCTGAGGAGGTTCTCCTGGCATCTTCATTACATATCTTTAGGTGCCAGGAAAAGCATTCCTGTTGTCCTAGATCTTTGGCTAATTAAACAATCTACGGCCTTTTAAACTGTGTGCGTGGGTTATTCTTTTTGTTTGTTACTCTGTTATGTATTTTTATGTTACTATGTTGTAAACAACACTGTGATCCTCAAATCGACAGTATAGAAAATAGTAGTAGTAGTAGTAGTAGTAGTAGAAATGTTACGCCTGTATGCCTTGACCCAATAAGACCAGAAGAAAGATTCAGGCAGCAAGGTTTCCAGAAAAAAAGTCTCTTTATTGCAATAAGGTGCATTCAGTAAGCAAAAGGCAAATGCACACCCCACCTCCTGTGGGGCAAGCTTAAGTACTCTCTATGACATAGTAAAGCTCCTCCTAAATCCCTCCTCCTGGCCTATCAGAACTAATATTATAATACTGCGTTAGCAAATCAGAACATTTCCTTTGTCCGGCTGCCTTTGTCTGTTTCAAGCTGCTTTAGCCGCCAGGAGGTGCTATATGCTATTATTTCAGTGCCTAAATGCCTAGCCGTTGACCCCCAACTGCACCTGGGACCTTATTTTGGCTTCTGCTGATGTTCACAGGAAATGGCTCGGTCATGGGGTTGAGTTGTGGTTAGCTCTTTCCCTGAAACCAGACTTCCTCTTGAAAAGAGGAAGTCTGTGGTCGGCCGTTTACTGGCATTCTGCTGATTTGCTAAGTTTATCTAAGAAGCTGCAATGTAAGGATTTTAGCTGGCAAAGTTGAAGCAAAGTTCAAGCAAAGTTGAATCTCTAAAATGGAGTGGGGGCATCTCCGAAATGGGGTTCAGGGGCTCGTATCTTGGTGCCTCATTTCCCCCCTTTCAATCGAGAGGAGCAGCTTGTTCTGCTTCCTCTTCAGATTGACCTACTGAGATTTCCTCTATAACTTGATCCATCCAGTGTTCAAACACCCCTATAGGGTCTTCAAAATGTTCATCAGGTTCCCATGTATCATCATCTGGTGAATAACCTTTCCATCGTACTTTGTATAGTATTTTACTATCTGTGGTTTTCATGTCCAGGATCTTCTCCACTTCAAAGACATCCGTATCATATTCATTGATACCTCTGCCGCTTTCCACTATCCCTTCTCCTCCTGCAGCCACCTTCTCCTCAGCCCCACTCACAACCGTTGCCATGTATGAGGCGAACGTTGTAATGGTGTCCTTCTCCAGTCAGTCCCTTGGACTGTAAGCAGTTGCGTGGCAACCACAGGTATATTTGGTAAGCCTGCGGTTCCTGTACGTAAAAGGACTTCCCACCCCCCTTTGGTGACTCTGGGTGGCGTGTCCCCTGGTGTGAAAGCTTCAAATCTCCTTGTGACTACACTGGAGAAAGTCGAATAAGAGCCAGTGCCTCACCCCAAGTTCATTCCTCGAGGACTAAATTCTGGTTTACTGTTACAGCTGAATATGGCCCATATTTCTTATGGAGGGTGATGACATTTACTGGAGGACTGGAAGGGACTAATGAAATTAGTGTGAGAAGAATAGGATCAGTGAATATTTTACCTATTCTGACTTCTTGAGAGCAGTTGCAATGTAGCAAATAGTCAGGAATAACTTTCTAACAGTAAGAACTGTTTGGCTGTAGAATGGACTCCCTATTCTCTTTTCCAGTAAAAATACACCCATAGGTATAAAAGACTAGGCCCTCCCCCTCTGGTTCCCAACTATATACACGCAAGGGAATAGAAAGGGATATTGTTACTTTGACAAAGTCAATTTCAAGGGGTCAACAGGATTTTCCCTTCCAATTTCCCGTCCAATCCCAACAGCCTAGACCAACATTGTTCACACCTCTAACATTCCCAACCTATAGAGTTATGCCCTGTCTAACAACTGGTCGACAAACCACTAATAACAATGTCCTTCCGACCAATTTTTCTGATGTGGTTCTGCTGGAGATGGTCTCCGTTGCATAAACTGGAGGTTTCCGGTGGCCCGTGCGTCGAGTGACAGCGTCCAGTGTGTCACAGCAGGGGCTACTTCAATTCGGTCTCCCGTGCGCTGGGCGTCCTTGCCGGTCAGACGCAGCAGGGGAGACTGGTGCACCGTGCGTTGAGTACCTACTCCTGGCTAGGCACAGCAGGGTGTCGACTCCAGGGGGTCACCTCGGCCTTTCACCGCCGTTGGGGTGGATAGGAGAACCGTGTATGGACCGTGTAAGAAGGTTGCGCTTCCACTCCTTTACCCACAAGCTATAGCCAGGCTGGAACTGATGGACTGGCTCAGCAAAGCTGCACGGTGTTTGCTCGAGGGCCCACCTGCTGAGGGAACGACAACACACAGACACAGAGAGACAGACAGACAGATAGAGAGATTATTTGTTTGTGGAAGGTGATATGCTCTTCCACCTGTCCAGTCCAGCTGGTTTTTCACGAACAAATGGAGGTGGCCTCCCATACAGGAGCTCAAATGGTGACAGTTCAAGTCTCTTGGTGGGGGCGCTTCGAATTCGGAACAGAGCTATAGGGAGGACATCTGTCCACTTCAGTCCGGTCTCTTGGGTTAATTTGGCCAATTGGATTTTCAAAGTCCGGTTCATCCTTTCAGTTTTTTTCCCGAACTCTGTGGCCTATAGGCAGAGTGCAGTCTCCACTTTATCTGAAGTGTCTTGCACACTTCCTGCACTACCTGATCGATAAAGGCTGGTCCATTATCACTCCCTATACTCCTGGGCAGTCCGAACCTGGGTATTAGTTCGGTTAGAAGTTTCTTAGTTACCTCCCTGGCTTTTTCAGTCCGTGTTGGGAACGCCTCTACCCATCCGGTCAGCGTACAAACAAACACTAGCAGATATTTGCAAGTCCTTGCAGGTGGCAACTCAGTAAAATCCACAATCAGATTCTCCATAGGGCTGTATCCCACATGTTGTACACCCGGTGGGGGTTGCATTCCTTGCTTGGGGTTGTTTTTGGCACAAAGGATACACCTCTGGGAGATAGCAGCAGTTAATTGTGAGAGGTTAGGCACATACAATTTTCTCCCGAGATGTTCCCTAGCAGCAGTGCCACCCAAGTGTGTGGACTCATGATAGTTTCTCACAATTTTGCTGGCCAAGTGTTGGGGCACGAACACTCGGTTGTCTGGGAGGAGTAGCCATCCATCTTGCAGTCGGGCTCCCTCCTGTTGTGCCCATTCTTGCTCTTCAGGAGAATAGTGAGGTTCCAAGTCTTCAGTGGATATTTCTGGGATGAGTGCAGCCACGGTTGAAGGTGGTGATTGCATAGCTGCTTCTCGGGCAGCCTTGTCTGCCTTATGGTTGCCTTTGGTGACCAAATCCTTGCCTCGCCCATGTCCTTTGCAGTGCATTACAGCAATCCTCTCAGGGGCCCACACCGCCTCTAATAGACTTTCCACTTCTTGTCCATACTTCAAGGCTTTTCCATGGGCTCCCATCAAACCTCTTTCCTTCCATAGAGCTCCATGCGCATGCAGGGTTAAGAAGGCATACTTTGAATCCGTATATATATTCGCCTTACATCCAGCTGCCAATTGCAGGGCTCTAGTGAGTGCAATTATTTCGGCCTTCTGGGCAGAGGTTCCCGGTTGCAGAGCTTCTGCCTCTACAATCTCATCGTTGGTCACCACAGCATACCCAGCCCTCCTAACGCCATTGGATACAAAGCTGCTCCCATCTGTGTAATATACAACATCAGGCTCTTTCAGGGGTTCATCTTTCAAGTCTGGTCTGCTAGAATAGACTTCGTCCATCACCTGGAGACAATCATGGTGTTCTATTTCCTCGTCGTCTGGTAGGGGCATCAGGGTGGCGGGGTTAAGGGTATTCACCACTCTTAGGTGCACTCTTGGGTTTTCACACAGCAGGCCCTGGTATTGGGCCATTCGGGGGTTTGTCAGCCAGTAACTCCCTTTGTACTCCATGAGGGTGAGAACAGCATGGGGTACATTTACATACATTTCTTGGCCAAAGGTGAATTTATCTGCTTCTGTCACCAAGACTGCAGTGGCTGCCACCGATCTCAAACAGGGTGGCCATCCTTTAGCCGTTGGGTCCAGTTGCTTTGAAAGATAGGCTACAGGCCGATTCCAGCTTCCTAGCTTTTGAGTCAAAACTCCAGCTGCCACGCCATTCTGCTCATGTACATACAGTTGGAAGGGCTTCTCTGGGTTTGGCAGCCCCAAGGCCGGAGCCTCCATTAGGCATCTTTTAATAGTCTCAGAGGCCTTTTGTTGTTCTGGTCCCCACACAAGGGGTCTTCCTTCACTCCTCCTGTACTATCATTCAGGGATTCTGGTAAAACACTGAAGCCAGGTATTTAGCACCACCCTGCATTTCCCTAGGAAGTCCCACAACTGCTTCCTAGTGGTGGGCTCTCTTATGAGACATATGGCTTCTTTCCTCTGTGATGTGATATATTGAAGCCTAAATACTTGATTTCCTTCAGATACAATTTATGCCTTTCTCTGAGAGGCTTTGTATCCTGTCTCCCATAACAAGTATAACAGTTCTTCTGTAACTTCTTTTCCTTTTCTTCCAAGTTTTGGCCATCTTTACCAAATTTTTTTTAAAATCCTTGTGGCCAGAATCAAAGGGGTTTGAGTAAGCCAAGATTCAATAATCAGTTCAAGTGTTTCTGGGCTTCTTCTGCCGCCCATCGTGGCAGGAAAGTGAGAGTAGTGTTTTACTGAGACTGGCATAGCCTAGGACCTTACATTAAGAATTATATGCAGGATATTTTTGGCCAACTCTGGGGATTATCTTCAGCCCACACCCCTGGTGGAGCTTGGAGAGTTTCAGGTATTTATTCTGTCACTTTTCCCAAGAGTAAATGGATGGGATTTTGTGATCAAGGCTGCCAAAAGTTCCTAAGAGTATTCTCTAGGCGCCATTAGTGACAATATGCTGGTCACTCGTGGAAATAGCTGCATTTCTGGTCCTTTGGGGACAAAATAATTTGTGCCTGTACCTTGAGGGGACGTCTCTTTCCAGTGAGGGCACTGGGTATTTGGGCATATACAGGAACTGATGGGTGAGGTGGCATCCTTCAATTTGACATTCCAAATGCCTCCCTGAACAAATCACTTGTGGCTCCCACAATGTTCACTGATTCTAGGCTTTTGGATTGTACAGGCGTGGTTATAACAGAATACTGGGCTCCCAGCGAAATATCTCTGGTTGGTCCCTCTGGGGTATCTTCCTCCAAGCCCTCTTCTTCTTTGTCCTCTTCCTCTTCCTTCTCCTCTATTCTGGGGCCATTCTCACTTCCAGTGTGTCTCCCTTTTCTACATATGACACACTGCTTCCTTCCTAGCAACTGACCTTTTCACCGGCCTCTTCCTCGGGTCAGACCCCTCTGGCCTCACCCGGGTCACCAGTCCTAGGACGCTTGTTGCTTGGCCTTTCATCCTTACATACTCCTTCAATGCCTCTTCTACTGCTTTCTTCCAAGCGGCTGACCTCTTCACCGGCCTCTATCCCGGGCCTCTGGGCCCCTCTGGCCCTCCCGAGTCGCCGGTTCCCCTTGGGCCAAAGCTGCCGCCATAACTGCCGCCTTCTCCTTCATCCACTTCCTCTTTTCCTTCTTCTCCTCCTCCCCTCTATAGTCATACACTCGCTGGGCAATTGCCATCAATTCACTCCGGGACTTTCCTTGAAACCCATCCTGCTTTTGTATCTTTGTCCTTTTTTTTTCCTACCTACACATATCTATGTATCTACCTGCCCTACCTGCCCTACCTGCCCTACCTCTGCGTATATGGGTTCGCCAGAGGACCGCTTACCTGCTGGCTAATACCATACGCTGGGGAGAGATCAAGTCCCCCTTCCTCTAATTAATATAGAGGGTCAGTACTCACCAAAAGCCGGCTGTCTTCCCTGTCTCCCCGGTTCTTTGTCCGTTGCCACTCCTTGCAGGGCGGAGGGGGGTCAAGATGCCTTCTGATCCCTTCCAACTCTTAAGACTGAGGTGGTGCGCACAAGGTCACAGAGCTGTTGACCAACACCTGTCGCCCTACCTGGAGGCAAGGGGGCTGCCTCTGGTCGAGGGCTTAAGGCCCGATCCGAGTCCTTGACGGCACCAGAAATGTTACGCCTGTATGCCTTGACCCAATAAGACCAGAAGAAAGATTCAGGCAGCAAGGTTTCCAGAAAAAAAGTCTCTTTATTGCAATAAGGTGCATTCAGTAAGCAAAAGGCAAATGCACACCCCACCTCCTGTGGGGCAAGCTTAAGTACTCTCTATGACATAGTAAAGCTCCTCCTAAATCCCTCCTCCTGGCCTATCAGAACTAATATTATAATACTGCGTTAGCAAATCAGAACATTTCCTTTGTCCGGCTGCCTTTGTCTGTTTCAAGCTGCTTTAGCCGCCAGGAGGTGCTATATGCTATTATTTCAGTGCCTAAATGCCTAGCCGTTGACCCCCAACTGCACCTGGGACCTTATTTTGGCTTCTGCTGATGTTCACAGGAAATGGCTCGGTCATGGGGTTGAGTTGTGGTTAGCTCTTTCCCTGAAACCAGACTTCCTCTTGAAAAGAGGAAGTCTGTGGTCGGCCGTTTACTGGCATTCTGCTGATTTGCTAAGTTTATCTAAGAAGCTGCAATGTAAGGATTTTAGCTGGCAAAGTTGAAGCAAAGTTCAAGCAAAGTTGAATCTCTAAAATGGAGTGGGGGCATCTCCGAAATGGGGTTCAGGGGCTCGTATCTTGGTGCCTCAGTAAATAAAGAATATAGAAACAAATCAGTTTGAGAGGTAGGCATACAATGTAAAATCAGCCATCTGCTAAGGGCTTTATATAAATACTGCTAATAAACACATGAACCTGCATACAAACCAAAGAAGCAGGCAATCTCTTCTGCCTTTTTTCTTCCTATTTGGAAACTTCATAGAGGTTATTCTGCCATCCTCCACATAGTTATTTCATATCTGGGGAGAAACAAAAGTGTTGTTTGGCTGCTCCTTTTGCGCTCTGCTCCTTCAAAGTTATCGTTTGAAAGTGACCTTGGGAAATTTACCTTTTGGGATGTATGTTTCATTTCAAATGACATTTAAGACTTTTATTTGCCATCTGTTTGTTTATGTACTCCGAGCCTGAGAAGCCAAGAAACTGAACACGATTAATGTTCACCCAGGCCAGGTAATAAACCTTGCTAAAATGGGAGGATTTATGTTTACATTCCCAGTTCCGAAAAGTTTTCTCTATAGGCATGGTTCTCAAAGCATAAGGCAAGGAGCTTGGCTAAACAGGTGCAAAAAAGGGAGAAAGTCAGAGAAGAGAGAAAGGAAATATCAACATCTGGTGCAAAAAGCTAGACCTCCCTTTTCCAGATGTACATAGTGAATGCATTGTCATCAGGATGTGGCACCAGAAATGGCTGTGATGTCATGGGTGGAGCAAGCAGCTTTCCCCTTCTGCACTTGGAGTCCTCCTTCACAGATATAATGGAGTAGGAGTCAAGTTTTGATAGATTCCATATTTATTTCTTAACAGTTATCTCCCATCCTGGTACTGACTAGACCCAGAGTGGCTTAGCTGCCACAAGGTGGTGGCTTCACATGCTTTGAGGCCATAACATGGAACAGATGGTATACTCTCCGAGTGTCCTGATTTTCCAGGGACAGTCCCACAATCATAAAAGCCACCCCAGCCTCCAATTTGATCCTGGAATGTCCCTGTTTCTCCTGCCAGCGCCACCACCAAGCTCAACAGGGCAGGTGAGCTGGTGCTTCTCGAAGCGACAATAATGGTGGCAGCTGTGAGGGAGCATCCCGTTGTCATGGGCCAGGAGTTGGCTTCACCTGCTGAGCAGCAGCCTGAAGGAGCAGAAGGCGAAGTGACTCCACCTGCTTCTGATCAGCCTTCTTGCTCCTGATGAGAACCAGCTGGCTCCAGCTTCCTTAAGCAGGGCTTCCAGCCTCAGTCAGTTGCTGGAAACAACATTTGTCATTCCTAGCCAGTCCTTGCTGCTTCTTGAGACCCTCGGCTTTCTTGACCCCCTGGATTGTCTGACTACGTGAACTGAGATACTCCTGACCTTAGGACTGGGCTGAACCTTGCATATGGACTCTGCTTCCAGTCAAGTACTCCCCTGAGACTTGGCTGGTTGGCTGGCTTTTCCCTCCACTGAGCTCTGCCACAGCTGGCAGCACAGGACTACGACACCGTTGCATCTCCATGGCTGCCGCCACTGGCCTCCTCCTTTGGGCAGCTCATAGACAAGGCCTAGTCCCATGTGATGAACAAGCTCTGAGGGGCAGTCAGAGGCCAGGGCTGCCCTGGATGGAAAGAAAGGGGGAATGAAGCAGAGCACTAGGAGTCTTGATGTATGGTTTTAATAATAATTAAAAAATGCTTTCTGCTTCTACATCTAATCTTCCCCTTTCTAAAATTTATTTAGGTGTTTTCCTTTTTTGTAAATCTACCAAAGAATAAAATAAAATTGGACTAAGGGCATTGGAGGGTGTGTGTGCTGTGTCTCATTGGTGCAGTGCCACTCACCCTTCTTCTCACACTCACACTCCAAACAGTATTGGATATTGAACACAGAACAAATAAAGAACTTGCTTTTATTCCAGATTTGAAAGCCCTTTAAAATTCTTGAGGGGAACATTTTAAACGATTTTTTAAAAGTAAAATTTGACATTGTCAGGTCAAGAAAACCACTTCATTAGCATTGGCTGGACAGGGAGATCGGTATAAATAAAAGTTCTTATTATTATTTTTTCTAGCACAGGACTACAAAACTTGTGACTGCAAGTAGAACACAGTCCACTAGCCATGTTCATAGTTTGATAGCCCCTGTATTTTGGAGTCATGAGGAGGCAGTTAAGAGGTTTATTTAGCCCTACAGTTTGCAAGTTGTTTTAGCAGTAACTGTTTTTAGCAATGGTGAGGAGCCTTTGACCCTCCAGATGTTTCAGGACTGCAACTCTAATAATCCATGACCACCGGTTATGCTGTTGGTTCTAGCAACATTTGGAAGGCCACAGGTTCCCTATCCCTGGAAATGTGTGATAAGCGCACCTCCTTTATCTCAAATAAGTGGTCAATTTCACAAAAGTGGAGCAGGCTTTTAGACAGAAAGTAGCTGGCCACAGTGAATAACATTAAGTGGTTCTCAATAAAGCTTCTATTTTGGCTGATTCCTCTTGGTGTCATTTTCTGTGAATTATTTCACATCAGATTCTAGACCACTTCTTCAAACTTAAGGTAGGAGCATCTGCTTGAGTGAAATCAGTACACTGAAATGCAGAAAGCTAGCTGACACAATGAACCAAAAGCATGGAGGAGGACACTGTTGCTTGGCCTCGTAGGGGAAGAGGCGTGTTATTAAGGATAATGAAGAAGGTGACCCAACAGAGGATGCATAGACCACTTGATTTAACAAGTGTCATATATAGACAACCCTTGTAGTCAAGTGTGTGCTGATATTTGAGCTGGTCACTGAAAGCACAGTGCTTTAGGGTTTACTTAGGCTCTTTCTGATATTCTAAGCCAACAGAATTCACATAGAGCAAGGGTCAGCAAACTTTTTCAGCAGGGGTCCGGTCCACTCTCCCTCAGACCTTGTGGGGGGCCAGACTTTTTTTGGGGGGGGAATGAACAAATTCCTATGCCCTACAAATAACCTAGAGATGCATTTTAAATAAAATGACACATTCTACTCATGTAAAAAGGCACTGATTCCCAGACTGTCCACAGGCCAGATTTGCAAGGAAATTGGGCCTGATCCGGTCCCCGGGCCTTAGTTTGCCTATCCATGACATAGAGTGTACATATTCAAACACACACACATAGTTATAAAGTAGTTATTTGGCTTGGGGTGGAGCTTTTGTCTTGTGTTATTTCAATTTTTATGTTAACCTTTTTTGTTCTTTTTGAGAATTAAAAGGTTTACTTAGGATACAACTTGCTAATGCTTGCAAGAGTTCACTTTTCATCAATGTCTTACTGATCTTGTGTACCAACTCATGTCTGATTATTTTGTTTAGAGGAACACCGTATTATGTTATTACTTGCACCACTAAATTGAATTTCGTTAATTGAATACTAAACCGTGCTTCTCGAAATTAACTGGAAATTTAGTTAAGCCTCAATTAGATCCTGTAGAAATTGTTATACACAATGTCAGGTGATAAGTGTGTGCCTGGCTGTGTTAAAACACCTGAGGATAGCCAAGTCATTCTCCTTGCAGACCTTTCTTTAGAACGCATATCTGTAAGGATTAATTACTATGGCTATTGCACAGTTGGCTAAAGGCGTAAGCTGATGAGATTTCAATTTAGCACTTGACAAACTAATAGCTTTACATGCTGATTATAATAGACTTTGCTGACATGCAAAGAATATAATAATGTATTGAAAATGTGTTTTTTGTTTGGTGTTGCTAATGCAAAATATGCATGACTGGTAGTGTTCTCTCAAACTTCCCTTAGAAACTTTCATGTCAAGGATTAATAGGGAGGGGGAGGAGGCAGGCGAGAGGGAAAAACAGAACTGTTTAGTCGCTTCATTGAAAAACAACAGAGCTAGTCATTTGTGAATACTGCTGACACAAGATGCACAGGGGCTTATTTCATGGAAGGGCTGCTTTGTCTATTGATGTTATGTGTGGCTTCACTAATCTGTATACAGGTGATTCTGCCCTGAATTTTATTACAAAAGCTATTAGTAAATAAGGGATATTCTTCATTTCCAGAATAATTTAATGAGCCCAAGTCTATTCAGATATGCACATGAAAATCTTGTGGCTCAACTTTGGACATCAGGACCATTTCTAAATAAGGGGGCACTCCAGCCCATTAATTTAGTTAACGAAGGACCAGAAGCAGTTATATTATTTTGTGAGTCATCAGCAATGGGACATCAAGGAGACCTTCACATCCGCTGCTACTAAGAACTATTTCTGTCAACTGCACATATCCTTAATACAATTAAACAACATTATCTCAATGTTTCAAAAGTTAAGACTGAGAAGGGCTAGTTCTGCCTGCATTCAGAAGGTCTCGGGTTCAGTTGCAAAGATAAGCTAGGTATGATGTGAAAAACAAAAAAAAACCTGGCAAGGTTGGGATCCACCTGTCTTGGGAGGCAATGGTGGAGTGCACCTTTGGGATAGCACCTGCTGTGGCTATAGAGACTGATACGGGAGAGAGATGCTTCGTTGCAGCTGGGGCAGATGAAGGCGTCCAACTGTGCTGCTGCAGGTGCACCATGGCATTTCTTCAGTCTGCACCCCTCTCAGTGGTCATTCCTCCTCTGATCACTGCTGTGATACATGACCTGGGGTTGATGTTGTCAGCCTTCATGTCATGTTTGCAGGCATCTTTGTAATAGAGTTGGTCTGCCAATGGGCCTGGTGCCTGGAGCCAGCTCCCTGCAAAGCATGTCCTAGGGGATTCTGCCAACTTGCATTCTGCGGACATGACCAAGACAATGAAGACATCACTGAGACAGGAGTGCAAACATGCTGGGAATGTGTGCTTAGAAGAGCACATCTTCATTTGAGACTCTGTCCTGCTATGTGATGCCCAAAACCTTCCCGACGCTGCTCATGTGAAAGGCATTGAGGTGTTGCTCCCGGGGGTTGAAAGTTGCCCCTCGAGCTACTGCCTGTCAGCATTCAAAGACGCAATGGCAACTTCCTGTTTTCTTTGAGATCGATTTAAAAATCATGACACATAGCCTTTTCCCGCACAAATATCAAGATGGACCTCTTTCTATGTCTTCCAAGCTGCTGTACAGAGAAAATTCCTGCATAGATGATGGTGATGACATGTTGCAATTCATAGGCAGGTTTGCTGTTAAAGGTTTATTTTGTGTGGAAATTTGGTAATATATTGGTAAATAGCAACTTAGAACCAGTTCACAGCGATGCATGTTTATTTGATCATATGTGAGGGTGCATAGTCACAGGGAGAAAAGTTTAGCATCAACAGCAACATGGGGGCAGCATTTATCCCAGTGAAATTAGTGGTGGAAATGGCTGTCAGCTCACAACACACACAACCCTGTTTACCCTAACATCTATCCAGGAAATTATTTACCATAATATACAACGGCATGGAGGAAGCAGTGGGAGCTAACTGTGCAACAATTGAAAACAATGTGCTACTTATTACTGTAGTGCCAATTTTCTTGATGAAGTTATCCTGTGGTGTTTAGTATCATTTCATTGTCCATGATGGAATTCTGGTACTGCCAATGGAAGCACAAGCTAATTCACAGGTCTGTCATCAACTGTTGAGGATATGATTCAATTTAAGGAGAGCGTGATTTACTGTTTACAGTACGTAATAGCAATTTGCCAAATGTTCAGTTTCGCTATTTACTTGTAAATGTTTCTTTTCAGGAGGTCTCTTTAGAGAAGCGACATCTCATTTTCATCGTGGTCCCAGGGGGTGGCAGCCAATTCATGCTTAATAATAATCAGTTATCTGAAGCCAACCAATTGGCATTGCTTGAAAATAATGATTGTGTATCAAATGAGAAGCTATTCAGTAGATTAATGATTTGGAAAAGTTCTGTCAGAGTCCCTGAAAAAGAATATAATTCAACTTTAAAAGCTGGAGTTTGTGAGGATATTGCTTAATTCTGTTTCTTGTAGAGCAAGGAAGTTCTCTTCCTGGTTACAACTATATAATTACAAAGAGATAGTGCGACAAGGACCCATTTCTTTGATTAATCTGTATTCTACAGTGCACATCTTTTTCCTGCATTTGTGTGATGTGTTCCTTACTTAAAAATGTAAAGGACCCCTGACAGTTAAGTCCAGTCGCGAACGACTCTGGGGTTGCGACGCTCATCTCACTTCACTGGCTGAGGGAGCTGACGTTTGTCCGCAGACAGTTTTTCCAGGTCATATGGCCAGCATGACTAAGCCAGCCAGATCAGCCGAATCAACCCTGGCAATCAATGGGGTGACAGATGTCGCAGCCAGATCGCCCTCACACTGACTAAGCCGCTTCTGGCGAAACCAGAGCAGTGCACAGAAACACCATTTACCTTCCCGCCAGAGTGGTACCTATTTATCTACTTGCACTTTGACGTGCTTTCGAACTGCTAGGTTGGCAGGGGCTGGGACTGAAAAATGGGAGCTCACCCCGTCACGGGGATTCGAACCGTGAAATTATCAGTAGCTAATAAAAAATTATCAGTAGCTAATAAAAAATTATCAGTAGCTAATAAAAAAAATGACTGTTTAAAACCGTTTGATGAAACTGCCCCTTTCCTTTTGAGGTCTTATTTTTACTTCCTTTTCTGTAACACTTTTTAAATAAAATAAAAAATAAAAAAGTGCTGCATTCAAATGTTTTTAAGCTGCTGGTGTTTTTATGTGGGTGTTGCGGTGTGAAAATGATTAAAAATGTATAAGAACAGCAGCAGCAACAACAAAAAGTGGTTTCTGCCCTTCACTGCGAATGGCGAAAAGCACCTAAAAGGAGGTCAATTTAGCTGTAGCAGGATATATGCTGGGAAACTAAAATAAGTCCTGAGATAAGTACTGGTTCCAAGTATTTTTAAAGGAAAAGTGTGCATAAGAGTGAAATTTTATAGGCAAGCTATTCAAACTTGAATGCTGAGCCCTGTGTGTTGGTGCTGCCACAAACGTTCGCTGATATGAACAGTGCTGCAGAGCTATGACTGGATTTTTTTTGGAAATTTATTTTGTGAAGCTTAGGAAAAAAAGGTAACTGTATTGAAAATAAATAATGCAGGTTGTGCTGAAAGGAAAGAAGACAGTATTACTACTTCTTACCATTATATAATGCCACTATAGAATGGATTTCACTGCTAAAGAACATTAACTTTCCAGCAACCAACTACAGATATTGTCCTATGCATTTGAAATACATTGCTGAGAGTGAATTATACTTCCCCTTCCAAAACCTCTGAGTTTTTACTAAAGAAAGAACCCCCTTTTTTCTAATACCAAGAACCATTTTTTTCTGGTAATGGATATCTGTTAGGCCTTGCAAACCAAGCCCAAACACATCCACATGGGGGTTAAATGCCACTCAGTTTAAGCCACTTAGCATGGTTTACATTCCCAAACTGGCAGTTTAAAAATGTATATAAGATTGGGTGGTGGTAGTGGACAGAATAGGCTTGTTGGAGCCAGACATACTGCTAGAGACCTCCTATTAACTGGATACAAAAGGTTTTTTTTTTAAGGGGTGGGGGTTGACTTGCTTCCGCAAGACCTGCTTATAGAGCATTCACCCTGATTTGTTTGCAGAGAAGAGGACACAAGCTCTTCATTGAGTAGTCATTCAGATTTGTTTATAGGGAAGATATACAATGTTGCATCTCAGTTTCCTGTGCCATCAAGCCCCACACTTTCCAGTGCATTTCCTGTTGCTCTCCTTATGGCAAAAGTCCAGATTGGACTTGGTTTTATTTCCAAGATATTGAATTTTAATGGTATGTGACTGAATCCCACCCCCCAAATAGGAACTTAGTCCATCTGTCTGTGCTTCCCTAGCTTGTGTGTAGTAGCCTTCGCACAGCAAGCCTGAATACGGGCTACAGTGTCTCTCTATTCCTCATTAAGTAACATATTTCAAACTATGTTGGGATTAGACAGAACAGTTCAACAGCATGTTTTCAAAGTAAACACTTACTTTTAATTAATGTTGCCTGAATACGAATGTTTTCATTTATGGTATAAATACTCAATTGTGGGAGGAATCTTGTGTCTTCCTCCACTTCTTATTATCTCTGCTGCAATAAAAACTGGTGCAAATAATGATAAGGCTTAACAAATGGTAGAAGCACAAACATAAGTCCCATGCGCAGGGCTGAAATTTTTGGATTCTAAATACTGGTTCCAAATACAAAGCAGAGGCATTTTATAATATCTCTGGTTTCCCTCTCAAGGTGGACCTAACCTAACTAAAAGCTCTGAGACAGAGGATAAAGAATGGCAAGCATTCCTGTTGTCCAGAGCACAATGTATTCCAGAAGCCTGAATGCATGTTGTTATTCTGGCTCTGTTAGCAAGCCTCCATCCCACTCTTAACACCAGTGAAATTGGCTGGCATTGTTTGTTTTTGCAGTTTTCTGTAATTCAAATGACAGTATCCTGTAGCCTGCAGTGTGTAAGCAGGAAGCTAAGAGCAGAGGCATGACACAGAGGCTAAGAAACCTGCAATGTAATGAAAGCTGGCAACTTATGCCACTCTTAGCTAGTGATGCAAGACATGCCGGCTGTTGGATTCAGAAACTCTGAATGCAATAGGAAAAGTGAAATAACACCCTAAGCCTGTGATTAAATGGTTTTACCAATTTTAGTATGATGAGGAAGACACTCCACTAACCCTGATATCTTAAACTGGCAGAAGCTCCTGAGGCAAATTCTGATACAAACAGAGAGGAGAAGCCATGCTCCAAATAATTGCCAAGTTGGCAAATTAACAGCAGCTCTTCACTACATGATTTGTTTTATGTATTGATTTACTTTTTTTTACAGTTGGGAGACCAGCAAGGGCCAATTGTAAATTTATTCTTTCTCCCTCTGTCTAACATTTACAAGTGAATAGCTAATGTGGCAAGCTTGTTCTTTTTTGGAGAGAGAAAAAAGTTTGAAAATTCCCGGTACAAAATCCTCTAGAGAGATCTACTTTTGACTTATGTGGAAAGGAAGAAGTGAGAGCCAGTGTGGTGTAGTGGTTAAGAGTGGTAGACTAGTAATCTGGGGAACCGGGTTCGTGTCTCCGCTCCTCCACATGCAGCTGCTGGATGACCTTGCGCCAGTCACACTTCTCTGAAGTCTCTCAGCCCCACTCACCTCACAGAGTGTTTGTTGTGGGGGAGGAAGGGAAAGGAGAATGTTAGCCGCTTTGAGACTCCTTCGGGTAGTGAAAAGCGGGATATCAAATCCAAACTCCTCCTCCTCCTCCTCCTCCTCTTCTTCTTCTTCTTCTAGATGCCTGTTTATAGTCAATGGAGGTGAAACAGAGCTTCAGATTTAACAGATCAGCTTCAAACTGGAATAATGATTTGAATTGGAATGACACAGAGAGGATCTGAAATAAAACACAATGCTTCCAGACTAGACAGATAAAAGGTACAAGATGAATTTTGTGTTTGCTGCACACTTCTATCATATATATTTCCTTTTGAGGAAATTAATCTGCTTGCTTCAAAACCTTTTGATACTGTATGCTTTACCAGCAATATTAGGAATATATACCAGGGTAACTGGGAGGAAAATTTGAATAAATCATTTGATTCTGTGTTTAAGATGGCAAAGTCAGGGAGTTAATTGAGACCAAAAGCAGATTTCTCTGTAGTATACCTTCGGAGATTATTATTTTAGCTTTAAATCCTTGCACTAAAAAAAAACAAAAAACCGAACAAAACATTATCAAAAGATGCTGAGAAAGCTCTACCACATAACATTACGAATCTGAGGCATTTACATTCATACCGTTAATCTCTTTTTGAATAGGAGATGTCAATATTGTAATTAAATCCTATGGGCAGGATTCTTTCCAAGGTATGTGCAGTAGCTAAATATGCATCAAAGTAAAGATTTGACCCTTCACAGTTCTTTGGTAAAGAACATGATTTTTGTTCCATGTAGATATTCTCCCACCCTTTTTTTGGGGGGGGGGGTTGTTACGGTAGGTGTAGAACTTCTGGCGGGGGACATAACATGCCCCTCCTGTGGTTGTTTATCCACCTTTGGCCCCTAACCTGAACTTGGCTCTCACCTGTGGCTCCTAGAAGCTGTCAGTATGTGACAACAGCCACACCCTGGGAAACAGCTTCGGCTGGCTGGCTAAATTAGGTGAGGGCAGCCGATGGATCTCAAACCCTTATTGGGTTAGGGACTTCCCATGCAAGTGAAGACAGGCTCTGGCGGATCTGAGTTCAGTGAGACCTACACCACTAGGTCCAGAATTGCAGTCTTAAGCCCATTGATTTCAACAGATCTACTCCGAGTATAATTTAGCTGGATGCAACCCCAAATTTATATATATGAACCTTGAGCCCCAACTTCAAATGTGATTTTTAAACACCTAGTTCAGATAGTCATGTGTAGCATTTAGAACATCTGATGTCTGCGACTGTCATACAATTACAGTGGTACCTCTGGTTACAAACTTAATTCGTTCTGGAGGTCCATTCTTATCCATTAGCGAAAGCGTGCCTCCCACTGCATGCGCGCCTCTGGCGCATGATTTCTGCTCGCATCCCGGGGCAAAGTTCACATCTGGGAGCAACTACTTCCAGATTAGCACAGCTCGTAACCCGATGCATGTGCTACCAGAAGCGTTCATATCCAGAGGTACCACTGTATCTGTTTGCATTGCATACCAATGAGAAATGCAAAAGTTACAACCCATACAATCTAGCCAGGGGTTGCATGAATGAATAGGATTCTGCCTGCATACATCTACCTAGATATAATGGTGTAGGAGAGCTGGAAAGAAAATCACATCTGGCATCCAACGAGGCCCTTTAGTTTCAGATAGTCCATGGGTAAAAAGGTAAAGGTAATGGGACCCCTGACCATTAGATCTAGTCGTGTCCAACTCTGGGGTTGCGGCACACATCTCGCGTTACTGGCCAAGGCAGCCAGGATACAACTTCCGGGTCATGTGGCCAGCATGACAAAGCCGCTTCTGGTGAACCAGAGCAGCGCACGGAAATGCTCTTTACCTTCCCGCCGGAGCGGTACCTATTACTTGCACTTTTGTATAGAGTTCACTCTCCAGCATATAATTTGATAATAAGACAATGAACCCATCATCATGGGAAGAACTTGGGCAGTATTTTCGTTCCCCCCCCCCAATATTTTTTATTTGCATACTTTGAAGTTTCCACATACAAAATTCCAGCATCTCAGATACAACAAGCAACAATCGTGGACAGAGAAAAAGAAGAAAAGAAAAAGAAAAAACAAACAAACATGCCTTTCAGTAATAATAAAATTATTTACAATAAAATTATATTTGTCCATGTCTTACTTTACACTGTAACTTATTACTGTATCGCCTGTTAAACACTACCAAGATAATAAAGTAATAAATAATAATAATAGTAAAAATAATAATAATAATAGTGATATTAAAAAGAAAAAAAAGGAAAAAAGGAAAAGAAAAAGAAAAAGAAAAAAGAAAAAAAGAAAAAAAAGGTTGAAAAGAAAAATAAAAAGAAAAAGAAAAAGGGCAGTATTTTCGAAGTGCATGTTCAAGTCTCAGAAAACCTCCGACAGGAAAAAGAAAGAAAGAAAAATGTCTTGCATCAACTCATGCCAATGGGAGTCTTGCCATTTCAAAATGTCAGAACCTGAGCATCATTTTAGTATTCACTTCAAAAAAAATTGTGGGGAACCCAAGGAGAATTGAACTATTTCTTTTCTTGCTTTTGGACCTCTTTGTCTCCAAGCAGATATAAGAATATAGAAAAGCACAGTGTCTTGTTTTGTACTTACAGTTGTGTGTGTGTGTGTGTGTGTGTGTCAGAAGATTTCAAAGGAAGCAGACATTCTAGCAGAGTTACTCTTTTCTGCCTGTTTTAAAAATTCTGTGTTGTATCACTTATCCCCAAGTCACCATCAATAGAAAACAAAGTAAGATGCAACACAGTTGGAATGGGAACAAACATCTAGGATGTCTCTCTTACTTCTTTAGCACTGTATGAAAATGAAGGTAGTGCCTAGGGGTGTTATTGCCATACACAGTCCTTTCCTGAATCCCTTCACTCCTCCCCATTCTTTCCCAGTCAGAAATCAGATACGTCAAGAGAAGTACCATAAAATTCAAACAAAAATGTGCAGAAGTTTGAGGTACTCAAAATAAAAGGGTAAGGTTGTTGTTGTTTTATACCATGATGCTCATATAGTTTTACTCCCATCTGTCCACTTTTTGATGTCAGTTTTTCATAACTGACAGGATGAGGTGGATAGGCAGCTTTGATCCTGACAAGATTTCCCTTTGCAACAATAGGTGGACTTTCACATATAGCTTAAAAGGATGACATGCAGAGCATTCTGGACCCTGGAAATAGAGCAGTGGGGTGAATTAGTGGACAGTCACAAAAACAGAATAAACTGCCATGTGAATGCAGCCCAGGCCAGACAATCTAGTCACAAGTATGACTAGATTGATGATTGAGTTATTCCTCCTTCATGAAAGAGATTTAGAATCTGGTTTTAGAACCTGATAAAATAATTTGAGTCATGCCACAATGTTTACATGCCAACTTCACTGTCGTAGAAATCTTAAAGGCCAAGTCACTGGCAGAGGAAGAGGGGGACGGTGGGAGCGAACTGCCCCTGGCAGCGCGATCCCAGTGGGGTTCCATCATGGCTGCCCCCCGGCCCGTGCTGGGTGCCCCGCCCCCACGGACTGCGCACCATGCCCTTACGGGCAGCACGTCCCGCCCCAGGACCTGCACCAGCCCCCGCCTGCTCTCCTCCCCTAGTGCTGGAGCATGAAGCTCCGCCACTGGGCCAAGTGTCATATTTTCTTTTCCCTTTATTTTACTGATGGATTGTCAGTTTATTTCATCAGTACTGCCTTCCTTCAGTCTGAGATATTATTGGGTGGGTTGTTGTTGTTGATGTAACATTTGCCTGGAATCATAGGAGTGAACTCCTAAGGACCGAGGTCCATTTGAACCCCTTAATAAAATATTTGAGGGGGCTGCCCCCTCAAGTTGATGAACAGTGCTATTCAAATGGTGTGTGCGTGCGTGCGCGCACTGTCTTGTGAATTATTATGCAGGGTGGGGCTTACCTACCTCCCCAATATTTTATTCAAGTGGGCACGCCTGCCCAGAATTCAGTATGCAGCAACCTGAGAAAAGGCACTCTTGATACAGGCTAAAGATGTTACTCTCTTTCACTCCAGGTAAGGTCTATGCTGACCCTTACAAACTCTTCTTGCCTGTTGAAAACTCATCTTTTTGCCCAGGCCTTTGGCTGAATAGTTTCTGCTCTGCACTTCATGTTATTGGTATACTGGATGTTGTGGACTGTTTCATGTACATTTTAACTGAGTAGTGTGATTTTAATTTGCTCAGAATGCTTTAATTGTATATTTAATTTGGTATATTGGCTGAAAAGCAGTCTGTAAATATGATGGTGATGTCTTGATATTGTGAAGGCCAACGTGCAAGTGTATTTATCTGAGATAGCCCTGAGTTATTAACCCAACAATTTTATGATGCTGAAATAAAATACAGCATGGGGCTTCTTCTGTGCTCAGTAGCAAGCTACCTTGGGCATTCCAAACAAATATTAATGAACTGATACTTCCATGAGTAGAAAAGGCAAAATAAAGAACATGAACATTTCATTTTCGAGTAAGTGCAATGTGCACAGGAAGATCTCCGCAGGCATGACACATACAAGCTTAAACTTAAAACCTTGAAGCTAAGAGAACAGTATGTCTAAAACTGGGAGGTAAATTTAAAAAAAAAATCAATAAAGCAATGTCAGGGGTTGGAAGCACTTCAACAAAAGAGTACCTGGGGGCTTGATTCATGTAATGTAACAGAGTTCATTTGGTAGAATGCCCTGCCCCCTTTTTTAATGGGTGTTTTTCTTAACTACTTTTTATTACTGAACTGGCATGAATGAAGTTAATGGCCACCATTAGTAAGCTGTTAGTAGATTAGTATAGTTTATTTATTTATTTCAATTAAGGGAAATGACTATAAAAATGCCAGCTGTGTAGATATTGCAAACAGCCATTTTCCAGCAGCAGTAAAATATCAATAAACTACAATTATTATTATTTGGGGATGTGATCCAGCCAAAGTTACTAATTGCAGTTGGAGAGAATGAATCACATGGTTAATTCTCCTGTTGAAACCTAAGAAATTGTAACATGAAGGGTTGTGCCCATTACTGCAAGTTATATTTCATCTGATCAACAATGCTGAAGGCAGCTAACAGAATGCTTTGAAAATAATCACTTTTAAAACATGAACCATCCTCCCCCCCCAAAAAAATAAAGAATAAAGTTTTGTTGCCAAATGTTGGCCAGTTGAAATATTGTACATTATAAAAGTAAAGAACACAGTTATAACTACTAGCTATCTGCAGGATATATTTATGGATTTCTTCATGGACTTGTAGTATGTCTTAACTAAAAGTCTGGACTAAAATGTTACATTTTGAAAGAGGTATGAAGAAATACAGGGAAGCTGGAGCCCTTCACCATTGTTAAAATCTCTTGGCAGGAGGGTGGTGCTGTTCTTTCAGGCTGCTCAAAGTTCCTTCAGGTGATTGTGGTTATCATACCAATCAACTGTCCCATGAAAAGGACCATCCCAGTTTTTCTTGTGAGAGGTAAAGGTAAAGGGACCCCTGACCGTTAAGTCCACTCGCAGACAAGTCTGGGGTTGCAGCGCTCATCTCGCTTTAGTGGCAGAGGGAGCTGGCGTTTGTCCGCAGACAGCTTCTGGGTCATGTGGCCAGCATGACTAAGCTGCTTCTGGCGAACCAGAGCAATGCACGGAAACACCATTTACCTTCCTGCCAGAGCGATACCTATTTATCTACTTGCACTTTGACATGCTTTGAACTGCTGGGTTGGCAGGAGCTGGAACCGAGCAACGGGAGCTCACCCCATCATGGGGATTTGAACCGCCAACCTTCTGATCAGCAAGCCCTAGGCTCTGTGGTTTAGACCACAGCGCCACCCACGTCCCCCCTTATGAGAGGACAGCAGCCACAATGGCCACCATGATCTCACATGATTTGGGGCTGCACTTCGAGGGGCATGGCACCTAAAACATGTGCTCCCCAAAATGTTTTTTTTTGCGGGGGCTGTGATCTCTCAAGGGTCATGTGACTTGTTCAGGAGTGTGGACCTGGAAGATGGTGTCTCAGATTTGGGCTGCATCATGTTGGAAGGTCTGGATTGTGTGCTCTCTGGCATGGACCTATGTTCCCATGTCAGATTTGCATGTGTTGCGATGCCTTTTATTTTCCAAATAATACCATTTGGAGTACTGGTCCATCATAGGGGGCAGACAGTGGCCAAATAGTAAATAAAGATATCCCACTGCCCTCCAGTTTAAATAGTAAACTGCTTTGTAGAATTAAAACACACACACACACAACCAAAAATCACCTTCTGAGATCTCCATAGTTGATAAGAAAGGAAGCAAAAGAATACCCTCCTAATATGACAAGCTCGTCTTTCTGTGAAGGAGTAGAGCTGAAAATCTGTATTACAGGTGATTTACTAATAGCATTGAAAGCCTACCACATGATTAGGGAAGGCTATTAGGATAGGAACACATGTTCCAGAATTTGTCTACAGTAGTTGGCAATTCTGAGTTTCCATCAAAGAGTAAATTATTTTGGTCTGATTTAATGGTTCATTGAAATTCCATTAGTCAGTGATTAGCTGAAGGGTAATGTTTCAAGTGAAAAAAGTAAGAAATGTAATAAATGTGACAGCAAGATGCTTGAAAAACCTACCCAGATTACTACATTTAAATACGTGCAAACCTTAACATAGTCTTCTAAGCTTCGAAAAATGGAAGCTATAATATAATAATAAATGTCGATGTTTTATTGATTATCTTATATGTCAAGGGGAGCAATGGAAAGAAATGTTGACAGATTGTAATGGACACTACATGGTCCAGTATATTGATCTGTGTTCCAATATGCACTATAATTAAGGCAGAATACAGAAAGTTAGTATTTGATCTTGCAGTACAATCTATTGCAGGTTTACTCAGAAGTAAGGTCCATTGATTTCAGTGAGAGGCAGTCCATTGCAACTGTACACAGGGTTTCGTTCAGAGTCTCATTCCGATCAACAGGATTTACTGTACAGCCTAATTGGAAATATTCACAGTGATCAAATGGGCTGACTGCAACTGAATACGCAATGTTCACATAATGATGGCACAAATTATAGCTACCTAGTGGCATCTGAGCACAGTGTTTTTAACCTTGCTGCACTCAGAGACTATATCTTAAGTGGAATATAAATAGTTGAAACAAAATCATTTTTTTTTAAAAAAAAAAAATCTTCCAGTAGCACCTTAGAGACCAACTAAGTTTGTTCTTGGTATGAGCTTTCGTGTGCATGCAGACTTCTTCGCATGCACATGAAAGCTCATACCAAGAACAAAATTAGTTGGTCTCTAAGGTGCTACTGGAAGAATTTTTTTTATTTTTTTATTTTGTTTTGACTATGGCAGACCAACACGGCTACCTACCTGTAACTATAAATAGTTGAAGTAAAGTAAAATAATGAATCTCAGCTACCTATTTGCTGGTGCAATAAACCTTGTGATAAGATGGCAAATCAGCTATAATCAGTTCCTTCTGCATAAATGTTTCATACATTTATCTGTATTGTTTTTTAAAAAATAATATTATAATTTCCTTGCTGAAGAAATGTCACGAGCAAAGGATATTGCAAGCCAGCTTTTGATTGGGGCGCAGGCAGTGGCTGGGGACTAAAACTGGAGCATGGGTAGTTCCCACCATATGCTCACATTTGGGTTTAAATAACTGGCATAGTAGGGATGCAGGTGGCGCTGTGGGTTAAACCACAGAGCCTAGGGCTTGCCGATCAGAAGGTCGGCGGTTCGAATCGCCGCGACGGGGTGAGCTCCCATTGTTCATTCCCAGCTCCTGCCCACCTAGCAGTTTGAAAGCACATCAAAGTGCAAGTAGATAAATAGGGACCGCTCCGGCGGGAAGGTAAACGGTGTTACTGTGCGCTGCTCTGGTTCGCCAGAAGCGACTTAGTCATGCTGGCCACATGACCTGGAAGCTGTCTGCGGACAAACGCCGGCTCCCTCAGCCTATAGAGTGAGATGAGCGCCGCAATCCCAGAGTTGGACACGACTGGACCTAATGGTCAGGGGCCCCTTTACCTTTAACTGGAATAGTGCATATGTAGACAAAGTTCCATTGATAAAGAAAGGTGTTTGGAATTAAGCAGATTTCATCTAGTGTAATTTGGTTCTTGCTTGACCAAAACACATCACAATGCCACTTCTGAAAACATCACTTTTGGAAATGATTTTTTAAAAGGCCAAATTTAAGAGGAATAAATGATAAATGTAGCTCTTAATCTACTAGTTCACCTAAATCATTTAAATCTGGAATTGCCTCTTTAACTGTAGTAAAAGCATATACCGAATTACACACTGAATTGAATAAAAGACTGGTAGATTATTTATTTTTTGAGACAGAGGAGTTGAAATTTGTAGTTTCATTACACTGGAAAAAATGTGTAAAAATATGCATTAATCTTTTAGTTTCAGCACAAAAATTTAAATGGCTTGGTACCAACCTTCATTTAAAACTGTAAGCAATCATTACTTTGCAACAAGGTATGATCTGCATCTACTTCTGCGGGAATCCCGTAAAAGAAATGGAGTGGCCCTCATAGTCAACAAAAGAGTGGCGAAAGCTGTACTGGGATGCAACTTCAAAAATGATAGAATGATCTCGATACGAATCCAAGGCAGTCCTTTTAACATCACAGTAATCCAAGTTTATGCACCAACTACCAGTGCTGAAGAAACCGAAATTGACCAATTCTATGAAGACTTACAACACCTTATAGAAATGACACCAAAGAAGGATGTTATTCTCATTATAGGGGATTGGAATGCTAAAGTAGGAAGTCAAGAGATAAAAGGAACAACTGGCAAGTTTGGCCTTGGAGATCAAAATGAAGCAGGGCAAAGGCTAATAGAGTTCTGTCAAGAGAACAAGCTGGTCATCACAAACACTCTTTTCCAACAACACAAGAGACGACTCTACACATGGACATCACCAGATGGGCAACATCGAAATCAGATTGATTATATTCTCTGCAGCCAAAGATGGAGAAGCTCTATACACTCAGCAAAAACAAGACCTGGAGCTGACTGTGGCTCAGATCATCAGCTTCTTATAGCAAAATTCCAGCTGAAACTGAAGAAAGTAGGAAAAACCACTGGGCCAGTAAGATTCAATCTAAATCAAATTCCTTATGAATACACAGTTGAAGTGAAGAACAGGTTCAAGGATTTAGATTTGGTGGATAGAGTACCTGAAGAACTGTGGATGGAGGCTTGTAACATTATACAGGAGACAGCAACGAAAACCATCCCAATGAAAAAGAAATGCAAGAAAGCAAAGTGGCTGACCAATGAGGCCTTACAAATAGCGGGGGAGAGAAGACAAGCAAAATGCGAAGGAGATTGTGAAAGATACAGGAAATTGAATGCAGATTTCCAAAGAATAGCAAGGAGAGACAAGAGGGCCTTTCTAAACGAGCAATGCAAAGAAATAGAGGAAAACAACAGAATGGGAAAAACCAGAGATTTATTCAAGAAAATTGGAGATATGAAAGGAACATTTCGTACAAAGATTACCACAATTAAGGACAAAAGTGGAAAGGACCTAACAGAAGCAGAAGACATCAAGAAGAGGTGACAAGAATACACAGAGGAATTATACCAGAAAGATATGGAGGTCTCATACACCCCAGGAAATGTGGTTGCTGACCTTGAGCCAGACATCCTGGAGAGTGAAGTCAAATGGGCCTTAGAAAGCCTTGCTAACAACAAGGCCAGTGGAAGTGATGATATTCCAGCTGAACTATTTAAAATTTTAAAAGAGGATGCTGTTAAGGTGCTGCACTCAATATGCCAGCAAGTTTGGAAAACTCAGCAGTGGCCAGAGGATTGGAGAAGATCAGTCTACATCCCAATCCCAAAGAAGGGCAGTGCCAAAGAATGCTCCAACTACCGCACAATTGCACTCATTTCACACGCTAGCAAGGTTATGCTTAAAATTCTACAAGGCAGGCTTAAGCAGTATGTGGACCGAGAACTCCCAGAAGTGCAAGCTGGATTTCGAAGGGGCAGAGGAACCAGAGACCAAATTGCAAACATGCGCTGGATTATGGAGAAAGCCAGAGAGTTCCAGAAAAACATCTACTTCTGCTTCATTGATTATGCAAAAGCATTTGACTGTGTCGACCACAGCAAACTATGGCAAGTTCTTAAAGAAATGGGAGTGCCGGATCACCTCATTTGCCTCCTGAGAAATCTCTATGTGGGACAAGAAGCTACAGTTAGAACTGGATATGGAACAACTGATTGGTTCAAAATTGGGAAAGGAGTACGACAAGGCTGTATATTGTCTCCCTGCTTATTTAACTTATATGCAGAATACATCATGCGAAAGGCTGGGCTGGATGAATCCCCAACCGGAATTAAGATTGCCGGAAAAAATATCAACAACCTCAGATATGCTGATGATACTACCTTGATGGCAGAAAGTGAGGAAGAATTGAAGAACCTTTTAATGAGGGTGAAAGAAGAGAGCGCAAAATATGGTCTGAAGCTCAACATCAAAAAAACTAAGATCATGGCCACTGGTCCCATCACCTCCTGGCAAATAGAAGGGGAAGAAATGGAGGCAGTGAGAGATTTCACTTTCTTGGGTTCCATGATCACTGCAGATGGTGACAGCAGTCACGAAATCAGAAGACGCCTGCTTCTTGGGAGAAAAGCAATGACAAACCTAGACAGCATCTTAAAAAGCAAAGACATCACCTTGCCGACAAAGGTCCGTATAGTTAAAGCTATGGTTTTCCCAGTAGTAATGTACGGAAGTGAGAGCTGGACCATAAAGAAGGCTGATCGCCGTAGAATTGATGCTTTTGAATTATGGTGCTGGAGGAGACTCTTGAGAGTCCCGTGGACTGCAAGAAGATCAAACCTATCCATTCTCAAAGAAATCAGCCCTGAGTACTCACTAGAAGGACAGATCCTGAAGTTGAGGCTCCAGTACTTTGGCCACCTCATGAGAAGAGAAGAATCCCTAGAAAAGACCCTGATGTTGGGAAAGATGGAGGGCACAAGGAGAAGGGGACGACAGAGGATGAGATGGTTGGACAGTGTTCTTGAAGCTACTAACATGAGTTTGGCCAAACTGCGAGAGGCAGTGAAGGATAGGCGTGCCTGGCGTACTCTGGTCCATGGGGTCACGAAGAGTCGGACACGACTGAACGACTGAACAACAACAATGATCTGCATTTTGTGTACCAGTAGTGATTAGAAGAAACCTAAACAAGTAAAAAGATTATATGGACAGAACAAACTAACAGTTCTAAAGCATCGTTTGGTAGCCTTTTCTAAAATGGCCCTGAAAATAAGCAGATACACTATTTATGGAGGAACAATGCAATCCTATTTATGCTTACTTTGAAGACTGTCCCTCTATCTTCAAAGTGTGTGTAGGTTGACACTTAATAGCCAATAACTGCAATCCTGTGTATATCTAATTAATTTATGTATGTCATAGTCAATATGTTTATATACCCCATTTCCCACAAATACTTATGTGCCAGAGGTGCTGAGGTCCACCCAACATTGGGGGTAAGGAGGGGGTCGTTTCATGCGTGTCATGCACATGCAATGTCACGAATGCTGGGAGGAGGCCACAAGGCCCGATAAGGACCACCATTTTGCCAGATATGATTACAAGCCTTGGTTCAAATAGAGAACTCCAGGTAAAAGTAAGTGATGACAACTTTGGACCAACACCATCCAATTCATGTAATTCAATCCAGTGTTTTCCTTTTGGCAGCAGCTCCCTAAGATCTCAAGCAGAGATCTTTCTCATCTTGAGCTCCCATTATCTAGAATTTCTGATGGTTTAGCTGCCATACAGCAAAACAACAACAACAACAACAACAACAACCCAACAACAAACGAATTTCAGGGTGTTCTGGTTTTTACTTTTTGAAATATGGCAACCCTATTTAACCTGCAACTAAATATATGCATCACTACTGATGGGAACTATGGCATCACAAATATGGTTAGCTTTATCCATTTCCATTCATTCCATTCATTGAGAGGACTTCCAAGATGGTGCTAGATATGACCATTGTATAACTGGCACTATCTTTTTTTCAATGTAAAAATGAACCCCTTGGGAACAAAAGTTCCCTTCTGCCTCCCAAAGGTTGGTGGCCAATTTGAATCCCAAGCCGCATTGATTTACATTTATAGGGGTTAACGGCTAATATTTATTGGTAGAAGGGAGGGGTTGCTACAGTTCTCACAATGCTCTTAAAAGCATAGGCAGTAGAGAACATTTCATGGAAACTTATGCACCTTCATTTGTTCCTGATTGATATAACAGTTGCTTACTAATAATAAGTTGCTTACTCTGGGACCTTTCCTAGAAGCTGGTGGCTCTATAGGGTATATTCTGCTTGTAATTTGTGATAAACAGCAGAAACAAAACAGTAATGTCATTTTTCCTTTACAGACCAATGCCGCCAAAAATAGCTTTCAAGAGGGCCATGCAAATGCCTCGGATATGCATGAATACACAAATATCTTTATGTCCCAATTCACAACAATTTCACTTTCCTCTGATATTCTTGCTAACAGCATTCAACTCCCATGGCTATTTGTTGAAAACAAATAGCAGAGGGAGCAAATACCTATTCCACCAGCTCTGATCTTGAAAATGAAATCTGATTTTCATGTTGAGTGTTTGCTCTGCGCAGTGTATCCAATTTCTAGCAGCAGTGTTTGAATTTGGCCTTTTCACATGCAAAAGCTAAAAGACTAACTAAAATAAGAATCATATAGTCGGTCTGGAATACTGATCAGGTGTATTAACTCTACTATGAATTTGGGATTTTCTAAATTCTGTTTTGCACTGCCCTTGGATGATTTGTATGCTCTGTTATTCATTTCTAATTTGGGCATGATCAAGACACAGGTAAGCACTTCTAAGTCCTTTTGATTTCAGTGGGAGAGTTTTAAGCTTGCAGTTAAGTTTTCCATTGAAATCAGTGCGGTTTAAGCATGTTTATTCTGGATTGAATTTTAGCCACTTTGTGAAAAGAAAACTCTGGTCTAATAATGCAGCAATCTCACCACTTCAAAAGTAGTTATTCATTATTGGGTTTAGACCAATAACAAATTTGTATAGTAGACCCACTGTATTTTCATCTCAGAAGTTTTGGCACCAGAGAAAAAACACTGGATAGGCCCTGGTATTCCCCCCCCCCCCAACCTGGCAAAGAAAACCAATGTAAGGGCACAATCCTTTCCATGCCTACATGCTTACATGGGAGTAAGCCTCTCTGAAAACCGAAGCCTTTATTTTGTAGTACTTTTGATGTTTAGGATTGTACCACACAACAGGCACACAGCATCTTCCAACTAAAATCTTTTTTTTTTTTAATTTACACTGATTTTGCTGTGTGGAAGGGCACTAATTGACTCCAAGGTAAAGACTCTCAAAGCCTAAGAAATCAGTGCAGAAATCCTCTTTGGCAGCAGCCAGTTGCACATGCACTACAAATGGATGGGTTGGCTGGTTCTGAAAGCTCCCAAAATCTCTTTCTAGGAGTGGAGGAACATCACCTCTCAACCCACCTCCCAAAAGGGCAACTATGCAAGGTTACCTTTGCTGCCCTAGGCCATCTGTTCAGCAGGGCTATTGCTTATGCTGGATTAAATCGGTTTTGCCTTAAAGTTGTTTCCATTTGCCTCAGTGCTCTGGTAAAATTTGAATAAAATTTCCTCACAATAGATTACTATTTCTTTCCACTGAATCAATTCTAGCCTGTGTTGAAATGCCTGCTTATAGCCATATAGAAGAAATCATATCAATTACTGTTTAGTGCAGCAACTGATGTAATGTGTGAAAGCATACCCACTGTAAAAGAAGGAGCAAGAGTTTGCCTGTAATGGGCAGCTTAGCCTCAGCTACATGATAAAAGACCAGCAGTGGCCCTGCTATGATGTACATAAACTCATCCTCATTATTCCCCACAGGCACATCTATGATAGTTCATTTCACTCTCTTCTTTCTAAAGTCAAAACAAAATAAAAAATTCTTTCCAGTAGCACCTTAGAGACCAACTAAGTTAGTTCTTGGTATGAGCTTTCGTGTGCATGCACACTTCTTCAGATACACTGAAACAGAAGTATCTGAAGAAGTGTGCATGCACATGAAAGCTCATACCAAGAACTAACTTAGTTGGTCTCTAAGGTGCTACTGGAAAGATTTTTTTTATTTTTTATTTTGTTTTGACTATGGCAGACCAACACGGCTACCCACCTGTAACTTCTTTCTAAAGGTAACCCATATCTGGAAAACCGCAAGCTCTAAAATGTGCAGTCACTTGGGTGAAATAAGAATTATTGAGCATCTAATAGAGATACGAATAGATTATGGTTTGGAGGTAAGATGTCCTCAGGACTTAAGAGAGCAGGATGAGATGGTTGCGTTACATTTCACAATCCCTCCTTCTTATAAAGAGCCATTGCTTGATCATGTTCCAAGTAACAAGAGAATTATAACCCTGGTGATATTTCATTGTTATGACAACTCAAGTTTTTGTTTTTGCTTTTGCATTTGAGCTCACAGAATCCAAACTTCCTTACATCTTACTAAGAATTTATAGTAAGTTAACCATCTGTGCCTCATATTAATTTGGAAGCCAAAAATTAGGCGCAGCAAGTACCAAGTAATTATTCAGAAGGCTCATATAAACAACCAGCTGTTACAACACTTGTAGATTAAAACCAGTGTTATAATTTCTGTTGGGAGTGTTTGCATGACTAGGCAAGTGGGCCTGGTTGTATACACAGACTAGACTGTAGTGATATCAGACACAGTAGAATGGAACCAGGTAGTGGTTTGGGGTATTTCAGCATGAACTAAAATTGTCTTTTTTTATTCTAAATGGCAGTCCATGCAAAGGGACTGCCAAAGAAGATAATTTAATGCACTAGGCTTTTATGGCAAATGCAACACCTTTTAAACCTTGTATAGCTGTATATGGAATTCTGCAGGGTATGCAGAAACTCGATAAACCCTCCCCCTCATAACATTAGAACTCATGAATGAGTCTGAGTTGGAAGATTCAGGACAGACAAAATGAAATACACAGCACATAGCTAAATTATGGCATCCACTCCCATAAGAGGCAGTGATGGCCACCAACTTAGATTGCTTTCAAAAGCAGAAGTTGGTCCCAGCGGCGGAGATTCGGGCACCTGGGGCGGTGCGCCCAGGGGTGGGTGGCACACCCATAGGGGTGGGGGGAGCTGCCCATAGGGGCAGGGCGCACAGTGGGGTCTCCAGAGTCTGCCTGCCTCCTCCCACTCAGCCGCCCTACAGCTGGGGGGGGGAGGCAGCAGGCAGACTGTGTGCGCCCAAACCACCACGTCTCTCTCAGGAGAGATGCATGGCTCAGGAGTGCTGCAGGCCCTGAGGTGAGTGCCGCCCAGCATTTTGTCACCCCCTCAGTGGTGACACCCAGGGCAGACCGCACCCACCGCACCCTCTTCCTCCTCCCCTGGTTGGTCCAGCTCCAGTGGTAGAAAAGGTGTTTGGTAAAAGCCTTAGTCATGGTTGGAGGTGAGGTTGCATGCCTTGCCTGCCCCTCCAAGTCTTTGGGGTATCCTGTTAAAGAAATCCTGGAGGAGGTGCTCCTGTCTGAACACCCAGACATGACTAGAGCCTTAGCAGTCCTCAAGGTGATCTGTGTGTGGGTCATTTCTATATTATGTATGTCAAATGACTCCCTCAATATAGGTTCAACCCCTTGGAGAATCGACCCACAGGCGGATGGGTCGATAAAGCGTATACCCAGTGGCTAAGCCTAAACCACGTACAACTGTAATCTATAAATTTATGGCCTAATTTGACCCAAATAATATTGTTACATGTGGTCATTTAATTCATGGTGTTGCAGGGGGCAGATCATGGTGCCAGGGCATGCAAATGTCTTAGATATCACCAACATCTTTTGAATACATGAAACAATATTGGTTTTTTTTTTAATGGAAAAGAAGGTACCTTTTATCATATGTGGTGGGAGTGTAAGAGGGTAAAAGGCTTCTGGGACATGATATATAATGAACTTTAAAAAATGTTGAAATATACATTTGTTAAAAAACCAGAAGCCTTTCTACTGGGAATCACAGGTACAGATATTAAAAAGCAAGATTTCAAACTTTTTCAATATGCCGTAACTGCGGCGAGAATTTTAATAGCACAAAAATGGAAACAGGAAGAAATACCAACGAAGGAAAAATGGACAGTGAAACTAATGGAGTATGCGGAACTGGACAAAATGACGGGAAGAATCTGAGAACAGCGGGACTAGAAATTCATCAAAGACTGGACTAAGTACTGATTATTTAAAAGACAATTGTAATCAGTTAAATACGTTGATAGGATTACAAGAAGCTTTGTAGATCAATGAAGAAATATTGTTGCAAATATGTAATTATAGTGATTAAGTTGTATGTGATGATTTATAGCAATGATAGATTTAAGAAGTATAAATATAAGTAATAGATGTTAGAAAATCATGTGAAGGGTTTGAGGGAAGTCATGGCTTGAAAAAGCCGAAATGTTAAAGGGAAGGATAATGTGATGGATTTAATCAATGTCTTTTTATAAAACCCATAAAAAAATGATATGGCAAAAAAGAAAAGAAACGATATTGTTTTTTAAAATAAGCAAACAGGACAAGCACAACCACTGTTGCTTTGAGAGTAATGGTATTATATATATTGTCTGAACAATAATTAAAGTTGAATACAACCTGTGGGTAATGAATTGTGAGTCTAAGATTAATTCAATTAGCACACGTGAGATAAATTTCAATTAGTGCTGCAAGAGGTTCTGTGAACTTATGTCAAGTGGTCGCTGTCATGTGTAATGAAAGATAATTTAATATTAAATATTAATTTAACTATTTCACTACTAATCCCTGTAGCAGAAACATTATTAGTTTAGAGCTCAGTCCTGAAATGATTGACAGAATAAGTGTTTAATTACTAAATAAATATTGTTACATATATGTTATCCTGCAAAGCAAAGTCCAATGGTGGGAGGAAGCAGCCCCAGGCCAGTGGCAGCAGCAGGAGGAGGAGCCGTGGCCATTGAAGCCTTGCTGCCGCTGCAGTGTTGCCATGCTTGGCTCCTCCCACACCCTTACATCACACGCACAATGTCACAAGCCATGTGCTGCTGTCCCCCCACTCTTGTTCAGAAGGTGGAGCCTATGCAACAGAATGATAATCAGAAAACCCAATAAAACCCTATAAAAAATAAATGAACAGCCAAAGCTAGCTTTCCTGGCATGCTGGAAGGCCAAAATGTATATTCTTGACACCAGGTGGGGCTTTCTGGAGAGGGTATTCCATATATGGTATTTCACACATATTCCACAACTCAGAAAACATACTTTCTCTGATCACCTAACAAACCTTAGAAGGCAGGGAAAGGAGGATTCAGAGGTAGATTTCATGTGGGAGAAGTTCATGTGGGAGAAGTTACGACATTGCTAATACTACCCCCAATTTACATTGATATCTACAAAACTAATACCTGCTGTCACACTTCACAGGACCCTGTATGTGTCAGTCAGTTTTCCCTTCCCAGTTTTCCTCTGTGATATACATTTATTTTGCTCTACTCTTTATTTGTAGCTTCCCATACTATCTTGGACCTCATTAATTTGTTTTAGTTGTTGACTTTGTTTTATCGGCACCTTTGTGACTTTATCATCTGTTCTATATAAAAACCAGGCCAAATCATGCTTCTGTTGATCCTGCCATCTGTTCATGTTTGGAGCCAATTTTTCGGAGCCTTCTCTTTTCTTTTAGACATAGAAAGTGCACGCTTGTATTGGTGTCTTTAGATTCCAAGTTTATTTCAAGGTGTATGTTTCTTCAAATTAATCCATCTGCATGTGCAGCTAAAGGGCTAAATAAGTTTTGCATACATATGAGGGATGGGTGGTGGGTGGGTATGGTTGAAATATTTGATCCCACAATAGTTACATACAATATGCTATCTCACCAACCTAGCTGAGAGTGATCAACAAATGTGAGTCTAAAGCATTCTAGGTGGAACTCTTTCCCATCTCAAATAAAATTTGCACTATGATCTGAGTCCCAACTGTATTATGTGTGGCTAATATATGTGAACGAGGTCGACAAGACATGAGTCTTGGCGCCAAACGCATCCACTGAAACTGTATTTTCAACTTGCCAGTATTTGATCTGTATTTGCTGGCATTGCACTGTGAGAAACATCCACGCGGGGTGAATATTACAATTGCTCTCTATACACTCCTGCTATTCAAGCTGGTCTATGGATGCTATTGTCAAGAGGGTGATGTCTATGATCTTAGAGGTCATCATGAGCCATAGAGGGCGATATTACACCTAGTATCTGCAATGGGTTTCATCTTGCCATCAAAAGCCCCAAGTGATTTGAGTTCAATATGCCCAAGGCTTTATAGGCCAAAATGATCTTCATGTATATCAATGTAACACAGGAGCAACTCCAAATACTGGAATACCAGCTTTACAATGCTCATTCTAAAGCAAACAAATAAACAAAGGCGGGGTGTTGGATCTCAAGCTACAACATGGTTTGGAAATTGGGTGTACCATCTGTGCTACTTTACAGAGGAGAATCATCTGCTGGATGGCTGTCAGAAAACCTCCCTTTATTTGCAGGTGTGCTATGTTGTCTAGGGCTGTCTAGTCCAAGTCTAGTTGAAGATATAGAAGCATAGGAAGGCAGAGCAGGGGTCTTGATGTTGCTCACCAACTTTTAGTTGGAGGCTGCCATACAAGCCACCTTTCCCCACTATTTCTATTTAAATTATAGAAATTATTCCTAAATTTGCATGCATATGTATATATAAGCACATGTAAATTGTATGCAAAGTTGTGTCTTTCTTTGTCCTCTTTTTTTGGTGATGCATTTCATCTTCATTTGGTCATCTGCAAGTGCCGGTCTTGTGTAGAAAATGAATGTGCCTTGACATGACCATGAACCTTCCTAGCAAAGCAACCACTGACCATATAGTAAGTTTGAGCAAGACAGTCTTGGAGAAGAATTGATGGTTGAGTAATGGAAACTTTTATATATGGTACAGCTTATATAGATAACTTATTTGAGCTGAGAACAGATGTGGATGGATCTTGAGTATTGACTGAACTTCCAAAGTGTGTCTTTATGATTTGGAAACAGAGATTTCTTAGTGTGGGAAGAATAATTTTGCTAACAAATTGACTTAATTGTGTTTGTGTTTGTGTGTGTGTGCACTTATCAGCAGCAATTGGAATGTCCTACTGGATGTCCTACTGGATGTCATACAACTATGAAGATGTGACCTATGGTGGTCTTATTTCTGTTAGACTGTTACATCTCTATTCTTCTGCAACTTTTCTCGCTCTTTTCTGTTACATTTTATAAATTATATTGTTTTCCATGTTGTATTGTAGTAGCTTTCAATATTTCCCTGGGTAAATTGCTTTTATTGTGCTTATAAATTCTTCCTAGTAATGTTCTGTATATTGTATACATTGCCATTTTTGTTATTAAACATGTTATGCTTTATGTTGGTGCAATTTAGAATCCACCTCTGTGCTTTTATCACAATAATTTGTTTCATTGCTATCCCTGTTCCATTATACATTCAGAATCTATCCCTTTCTTGTGTGCTCTTCTGCAGTTTCTCATTATCCTGCTATTTCTATATAATCCTAATTTTCTTACTACTTCTCCAATGGACCATATTTGTTACACTTTCCAAAAAAATAAAGGGGAAAGAATGCCTTTCTTCTCCTATTGTGCTAATGGAAACAATAAAAATAAACTTTCTCTGTCATCTTGTACTAGAAAGGCATATAATGCACAAAGGTGTACTCTACAGGAGATCAGCAGCAGAAGATTGCCTTTTCTATGGATTCATATGATATCCTGGATAACAGCAATTGGTTTTTTGGGTAGGTGTGTTATTTCAAGTTCATTGTTGTTTTCTTTAGATAACTTTGCCTTCAGAGGGAATCTTCCCTTTTCTCCTCCTCTTGTGATGCAATTGCTTCTTGGCTGCCCATTAGCTCTACAGAATCAGGTTACATTTATTAAGAGCTAGAGCACATGCATCACACCACAGGGCTGCTGCTGAAAATGGCATCCCTGTGGTGTGTTCTTTACTCACTTGCCACCTGCTATAATATTTAGTAACCTTTTCTCCTGTAAAGTGAAGCCATCACACTATGACTATCCCTGCCACTCCACATTGCTAGTGAAGGGATGGAATAGCCGCAGACTGATGGCTGCCTTCTAGGTGTGGACATATGCAGTTTGGCAAGCAAAACATCTCTTTCAGACTCCATTTTGTGAAAACTCCATGTGGTTGACCTGTAGGGATGAAGCTGAGGAAGGGAGGACTGACTGGGTCGCTTTTTGGCTGTTAAGGCTGTGCTGTTATCACCCCCCAAGTAATAAAGGTCCAGGGCTTTGCCTAAGGGCTGGCTGGGTGACATGGAGCTGCTACTAAGTCTGTGGCCTGCTTTGTGGGAAGTAGTGTGAGAAACCCTATTGTATCTGCATAACAAACTGTTCAGCCCTGTGAATTGGGAATTACAAATTCCAACCAAAGTAACGGTAGATCATCTGGATATTGTTTATGGCAGGCGTGGGGAACCTTTGGCCCTAAAGATGCTGACGAATTACAGTTCCCACCAGTCCCAGCAAGAATGGCCAAATGCTAGGGATGGTGGGAGTTACAGTTTGGCAACATCCAGAATGCCAAAGATTCCCTGGTATATGAAAATATAAGGTGCATAGATGTTTCCTTTCCCTCCTCCAGCTTCTGGTATAAAATGCTATGTAGAACAGATAGATTTTTCATTGGGCATTGTTGGCAAGTCTTTGGGGCCCATTGAACTTAGTGTGGAAGAAAGCATTGCTTGTTGTGTTAAATAAAAACCAGAAAAAGAACTGCAAGTTACAGTTCTGTGTATATATATATATATATATATATATATATATATATATATATAATGTGTGTGTGTGTGTGTGTGTGTGTGTGTGTATATATATATATATATATATATATATGATCCTAAGAGGAACAAGGAGATGAGATGGCCCACTGATGGCTGCTCTGTAGAAGAAACTAAAAAAAAATTCATTTTCTATTGAAGCAACTGAGAAGGCAATGCAAACTAGGTACCGGTAATCAGGATTAGCAGCATCAAGTGGATGCAATTAACAGTATCAAATAACTACAGGTCTGCCTCCTGCTCTACTGGAACAAAAAATAAAATAAAATGGAGAGGGTATTTGAACAGACTCCTTATAGACTCAGGACAGAAACCCAACATTTGATATTAAAGGCAAATCAGTTAACATGAAGTAGTAAGCGATTTAAGTCTCATATTTTAATTTGGCAGAAAAACAATAAAATTAGAAAGAGACATCTGTTGTGCCAAATGCAAGCACAACATTTATAATTTTACTGGCAGGAGTAAGGCACACTTAACATAAAGCTTATGTTAATGGTGCCTGATTTCCATATATAGAATTTTCTTCCAGTGGATTGTGGCCTGACCCTAAATCTTTCCTGTTTAGGCAAATATTTGAAAGTCACGGGTTATGTATATAGGGCTATTCTGGAACACAAACACACACACACCAACAAATAGACTGTATTTCTATGCATATATTCATGTTTTTTCACCATCTACCCAAGAAGCTCAAGGGGTGTCCTTATGTTGTAGGAGACCATCACTAAATAATCAGTCCCTATGCACCTCTCAGATGAAGGTTATGCTGGTCATGCTGGCATTTGTTAGGTGCTCATACATTGGTCATTTTAATTACAGATTGTGTGTGGCTTGGTCTCTGTTATGGAGTTACTGGAAGGAGTTAATTAGCTAACCTGTATATATTTACCTGAATGTATTTTTAGTCCAGTGACTGTATTAAGTATAAAAGAACTTTTTAAGCTTTTCTGTATGAAATTGCTCTGTAAAGCTGTGAACTCTGATCTGCATTGCACTGGCAAATGATGACTAAGTGTCTGGAGATAACAGTAGACCTTCCACAGACAGTAGAACTGTCCTTGCAGAGAGGAACTGCCTAGGTCAAGAGATAGGGTGGCCTTGCTGGAGTGCGCATGAACCAACTGAGGGCTAAATGTCCTTTTGCCTTATATGTCCTTTTGCCTTATATGTACAACAGGAAATGTTCCTTATATGGACAAGAGGAAGTTTTCTGGGGTGGGAAGAGAGCCAGAGAACTGTCTATAATAACTGTCTGAAAATTGACTTTTTTGTACTTGCTTTGGGTGTCTGAACACCGCAAGTGCCTTCTGCATGCAGAATAAATCTTTCTCCCTTTGAAGCCAGAAGCCTCGTGTCTTTTGACTGCTTCCTTCATTTCTCACCGGGCGCAACTCAAGGTACCCAGGGGGAGCAAATAAGGCTCCATTACCAAGCTTACTTTTTTTTTTTTTTTACTGAGTTATGAATCTGATCTCCACCCTATCACACAAGAGCACCGAATGTACTACTTCACTTTTTATGTCCTCTCTTTCTGAGAGTCCAGGTATTGCTGTAAGCCGCCTAGAGTGGCTGGGGAAACCCAGCCAGATGGGTGGGGTATAAATAATAAAATTGTTGTTGTAAGACAATTCAAACTGTCTGACTGTATGCTTTCACATGGTCAGAATTTGAAAAGGAGGCCATGTCAATCCTCCAGCTCCTAGCCTTATGTTTATGATCCATAATTAGTGAATATATTGGTGCTGAAATTTCTCATGTTGAGCCAGCTAAAGCTGCCTTGGTTGAAATTTCAATGAGGGTCTCTATTTATGCTGACTTCTCTCTCAAGTATTTCCTGTTGTTAAAATTGTAACTTGAGACTGTCTTAGACATTTTCAGATATTTGAAATTCACTCCTTTTTTTTTCTTAATCATATGCACCGTAGAAATATATTAAAAGGTCCTGCTATTTTATGCATGGAAGTGCCTTTTGGGAGCTCACACAGCTGATACAAAAGTTTTAATGTGGGAAGCAGCCTTCAGAGCATATTATTCAAATCCTTAGTCTCTTGGCAGACTTCACAACTAGGCCTGCTGTGTTTTATGACCTATTCCAGTAATACTGTGCTGCATCCAATTTAGAAACATGACACTACTTATGCTCAAAGGTCCCTTGTTTCTGATTACATGGTGCTATCCAAACCCCTTTCTTGGTAAGCTTTCATCAGCCTTTGTCCCTGCCTGTGACAGAAAGTTGGTTGTTTCCTCTGTGATCTTCAGCAGGGCAAATCCAAGGTGGAAATGTCACTTCAAACATGGACTGTGGGTTACTAGGAGAAAGATCAAATAACCTCTTTATAGTCAACAGGTGCAAGCGTTTGGACCCTTGACAACCATTGTTCTCTTTGAAATGCAGACATTGTCCACCATTGAAGAAAGAGAAGCTCTTGTACAACGTAGATGCTATGTTTTGATGTGTGTCACTTCCAAGAGTTTTATTGCACTGGGGTGATTACTTGCCAAACTTTCAATTTCTGATAACCTTTAAAATACTGTGATAGATAGGTGCCATTTGGAACGCTGTGGTTGAGATCTTTGGTTTTGCTTGCTTCTGCTTGGCAGACATTCCATCTCTTCTTCAAGCTGTGAGATTGAGCACTGAGCTCAGCTTGAGGATCCTTCAATTATACCATTAGCGGTAAAGCTATGAAGGCCAGACATACCCATTTTAGCACAGAAATTTGGTCTTCTATTTCTAGCTTCTCTGCTGCTTTAAACAAATTCAATCAGATGCCTACCAAGCCATCAGATAATGGTGGGTGCCGCTTCTTTTTTATTAATTTTTACAATAACAGAAAATAAAAATATCACATCACAACTCCCAAATGTAGGATTTCCAAAATCCCCTGACTTCCCTCCACTTCCCTTCTTGGTTCTTTTGTTTTACATTTGTAAATGAACGGCCTTAATATCTTCAATTCATCATATTACAAGTGTTTTTCAAAATCCTGCTGATATAAAATATTGTACACAATGCTTTGAAAAATAAAAGCAATAAAATTTCAAGTTCATTAATCATTCCAGCATAAGTCAGTTAGTTTGTTTTGCCCATCTTCTTTGTCTTCTTTGGTGGGGACTTCTTCTTTTCAGGTTCTGGGAGGATCTTGGCCTTGCAGCTGCTCTCAAAAGGAGAAGGATATTTTTTTGGTTCTTTGAAGACATCCAATCCTGTGTGACTCAGTGTCAAGGCTTCCATGTTTTTCACAAAGGTTATTTTAAGCATTTTCTTCAAATCATTACATATCATTAGCCAAGCTTTTTTAATAACCTTACATTGCCACCACATAAAGTAGCCTCTCAAACAGGTCACCCTCCCTTCCTGTTTTCCCCCTAAAGCAACAACAGCATCCCAGAGCAATTTCCACAAGGTGCTGGTTTCATCTAATGGTGAGTGCCTCTTCAACACTGAGATACCATCATTGGCAACAAGATAACAATTGGCCAGGACATTCATAGTAATTGACTGACTGACTGATGGACTGACTGACTGACTGATTATCATACTTACACATTTTTTAAAAATATCATTTTAGCAGCTTCAAACAACATGGTATTTCAAGTTTGCTGATGAATGGGTCTTTTTTCTTCTCTCTCTCTCTCTCTCTCTCTCTCTCTCTCTCTCTCTCTCACCTTCTTCCCTGATGGAACCCAAGGGAGTTTACAGATAAAAACAGGAATTGCTTATAACACTATTCACACAGTCAGTCAATGGATATCGAATGTACGTTGGCAATGAGAAGAGAGATCACATGCATTATCCATGTCAAATCTACACACATTCATTTGAATGGGAGAACAGAGTCTACACACATACAACTCTATGTGCCAAGGGTTTTCCTCCTGACCTTGAAATTGATGTATACATATGTATTTTTCCTGTCAGAGATCAAGCTCTCCTACTTGTGTGACAGCCTTTTCCTTAGAATGTGGGAGGCTAGCAGCTAGCCACCAATTTCCCAGGAACAAGAATATTGCTATTCTCAAATCAGCTAATTTGATAACAGAGTATGGCTTCAACAAATATAGGCAGTTTTTCTGTTTGTTTTATAACACACACACACACACACACCGGATCAAACAAGTTAAAAGTAACCAAAGATGGAAACAAGACAACAGTCTATACAAAAATAATGAATTCATTCACACCCCTTCTTTTAGTACTAAAGCAAGACTAGATGACACTTGTGTGCTCTTCCAACTATAAGTCTATGTTTCTATAAGTCATCAAGAGCCCAAGAGGATGATTATTATCTCTTCTTCCCATCTCAGTCTCTATCAAGAGACATCCTCTCTTTCCCCACCCCCTCTTGGACTTGTAACCATGGTTACAATCACAGTTAGCAAGGTCAGGTTTTAGTTTGTGTTACTCCAACACAGACTCTCTCTCAAAACATATCTTTGTCAAAACAGCAAACATCAGGCTGTCCATCACATTTGGGCTCTGCCACCTGCCATTGCAATCCTGTTCTCCCTTCTCCTCCCTGTCATGCATTCAATGTTGCTGCTGGGATGTTTATCTGAAAAGGGTTTAAAGTTTTATATAATGTGACCCTGATATGAGAATCAAGAATCTGACAATAGGACATTAGCGCTTATTTTTTAGTACCTGTGGATGTTTCCTAAATAGGCAATAAATAGACTGGGGAGATGTGTTCTTGGCAGATATTATGTGAAAGCCAAAATACAAGTTTAACAATGTACTTATGATAGGCTATTCATTTCATCTCCTTAATAAAAAAGTAGCCAGGTGCCCCCAATCCAGATTGTTATCAAGGGCAGCATTAACATTGCATTGTTCAAACTTCCATTTGCCCTGTTGCTACCCTCCACAGAAGACCATTCTTTAATGTTGAATTGGAACAAATAGCAATCGGGTTTGGGGTGGATTGCTGTTTGTTCAAATTTAACACTAAAGAGAGTGTTTTCCAAGGGAAAGCAATGGGGAAAAGGCAAGACCCATGCTTTCTATGCACAGGACAAGTGGGAGAGTGGATAGGCTCTCAAGAATGCTGCCCAGGCGTGTACCGAGCTGCTCGGTTACCCGGGGTGGCAAACCTGGGGATCCAGCGGTGGCGTGCATGCGCACCATTGCTGCATCTGACGCACACACCATGCACCTTGCGTCATATGCAGCGGCGCGTGTGCAGTGCGTACGATGCACTGTGCATGGGTGCCGTACCATAGCGGTGGCGCTGGGCGGGACCCAGGCAGGCCGCGGGGTGGAGCGGCCTCGCCCTGAAGCCTGTTCGCATGCCGCCAAAAGTGTCCCCTCCCCTCCCCTGGAACACGGGGCGGACTGCCCCCCTGCCCCCTTGCTCCGCCCCTGATGCTGTCACCTCATTCTTTCATTCTGCTATGTGTGCAAATCTGGTCATGCATGCTTAAATTCCATGTCAATTATGAGAGACATTAGTTGATTATGATTAACTGGTCTATTAATTTGATGGCTAACTTATCCTAGAAAGGGACCAAAATGTTGAAAAGTATTTCACCACGTTACGCAGTGAAACTGTGTATTGATAATACTTGCATTGGCTTCCATACACTGAACAAGTGGGAAACAAGTGTGAAAGTGATGATGAGCACTTTCATTTTTTCATGTACTTAGTGTAGTGTTGTTGTTTTTTTTGGGGGGGGTTCTCCAATTAAATGAACTCTCTAGGTGCAATAACCACATCTCCCTCTGATAGAAAGCTACTTCTAGGGATGGGGGAATCTGTCCATTTCAGGTTCTCTCAGTTTCTCTTATTTCCACTGCTAAGTTCAGTTCTCTGCATTTCCTTATTGTATGCAATATTACCTTACACAATGCATTGTTGTATATTATTTTTCACTAATATATGCCTTTTAATGCACATGTTACCTATTATTATTATTGTTGTTGTTGTTATTATTATTATTATTATTATTATTAGCATTTCTGTATGGATTTGTTGGCTTGGGAGCTGCACAATGGAATTCAGAAAAACGAGAATTTCAAATGGATAGATAGGTTTCAGGTCTTGTGTTGTTTTGGAAAATGTGAATTAGGTTGGTTCACCTATATATGCAGATTGAATCATGTTTCACTTACATCCCTAGCTTCTACTACCAAGACAAAGCCAGATGTTTAAGAGGATAGAACATATGGAGAAATCGGCTAACATTAATATTTAGCATGAGCCTCCTATGCATAAACCATCAGCCTTCACTTGACTTGCTCTCTTGATTATAGCTGCAGCTTGCCTCTTGAACAAGTAGTAGCTACTATTCTTAGAAGGGGTTGTGTAATGGGACCTAAAAGTGTAGCAAATTCAGTTATATTTTAAGCTCCATATGCAAATGATTCAATGTCCAGTGCACTCAAGATTTTCAAATATTTTATTTGCAGTATGTTAAGAACCTGGTGAAATAATTATAACTTTCTCTCAACTTCCTTCCCTTACACTGTGCTTCAGTTAGACCCCTGAGTTAGACTGCACTTATTTCTGGGTAATGGCAAGCTATTGTACCTTTCCCTGGACTTCAGCTGCTCATTAGACCATTCTTCCATTAGACTGTGCTAATTTCTTTGTACTTTCAACCTGTATTCAAACTCCCACTGCAACAATTTTACGTGAAATTTAGAGCTAACAGATTGTAAAGTTATGCTGTCCACTACTATCTGCTCTAGGGTAATTTAACATGAATTACTAGAGATGATGTGCAGTGTCCTCCCACCTGCTCTTGTTAACAAGGTGCTCAGAAATTCATACTTGATCTTCCATTCACGTGTTTAACCAGCATTTGCCCTCAGACTGAATCTTTCATTTGTGCTGGCAAAAAGAACAAGGGCTTTAAATTGTATCATTACTCAGTAAGCCAAGTTTTGTGGAAAGATACAAGCAATGGGAGTTTATGAATGTCACTTTGTAAATACAATCAGCACCATTTTGAAGATTTTGTGTGGACACATAACATACGGATCAACAGCTCGTATGGATCAATGGTTTTCATCTGGCAGATCATTAAAACAGATAGGTGGCATTTATAAATTTTGTAAATTTTAAATCCTATTGTCCTGCAACTTAAAAAAGAATACTTTATAAGGAAAAGTTGAGCCAAAACTATTCCCCTTGCTTTGCTTTTGAGTCACAAAAAACCCACCTGCTTTCCATCATTTTTGGTGCTTGTTCCAAGCACATTCATATTATTTCATTCCTATTCTTTATTATGCCATTGTTTAATTTCATACATTTCCTGCTCCAAATCTCCGGGAAAAGGTAATGCCAGGGAGCTTTTTGAGCACCATAGCTACTGGTTAAAATGTTCTTCTTTTTTGGTGATCACTTGTAGCAAAGTAAGATTGTCTTCCATGAATATTGTCTTAACAGTGTGTCCGTGAGTGACTGTGGAGGCCAATTCTGGATCCACACGTCCTTACATAGTGGGGACAGGTCATCATAGAAGGTGACCAAAGCAATTTCTGTGACAAAACCAGGACTAGACCCTGATTGAAATGGACCTAGAAATGCATTTGATTTATTGCTGTGTTTTGACTTATGTGGGGAAACACTCAAGAGAAAGTTTAGATGGATAAGTAAAGGTAAAGGTAAAGGTACCCCTGACCATTAGGTCCAGTCGCGGACGACTCTGGGGTTGCGGCGCTCATCTCACTCTATAGGCCAAGGGAGCCGGCGTTTGTCCACAGACAGCTTCTGGGTCATGTGGCCAGCATGACTTACCGCATTTTTCGCTCCATAGGACGCACTGGACCATAGGGCGCACCTCATTTTTAGAGGAGGAAACAAGAAAAAAATATTTTTCTCGTTTTCCTTCTGTAAAAGCCCTGGTTTTTTGAGGATCAGCTAAAAGTTTTGCAGCATTTTTGAAAAGGGAAAAGCCCTGGGTTTTTTTTTTAGTGTCAGCTAAATGTTTTGCAGCTGTTTTTGCAAAGGGAAAAGCCCCGTTTTTTTGAGGATCAGCTAAAAGTTTTGCAGCTTTTTTGCAAAGGGAAAAGCCCTGGGTTTTTTTTTTAGGATCAGCTAAAAGTTTTGCAGCTTTTTAGCAAAGCTCCTTTTGCAAAGGGGGAAAAGCAAAGAGGAAACGCCCCATTTTTATGGGGTTCAACTCACATTTCTGAAAAATCTTAAGGAAAGGGAGCCCTTTCTACTGTTTCCAGACAGATAAGCTAATCAGCCAGTCACATGTCCTGGGGAAACAACCTCCCTCTGCAGCACATTCAACAAAGGAGGGCGGGGCTGAAAGGGAGCCAGGACTTTTATCTCTCTCCCAATCTCTTGCTGATCAGCTGCTGAGCAGGGTCCTTTCAACAACCCCTTTTTTCTTAGTAAAATAAAAAGCACAATCTGCTTTTGGCCCCTGGGCAATTCAGCTCCCGGGACCACCATTCGCTCCATAAGACGCACAGGTATTTCCCCTTACTTTTTAGGAGGAAAAAAGTGTGTCTTATGGAGCGAAAAATACGGGTAAACCACTTCTGGCAAACCAGAGCATCACACGGAAACGCCGTTTACCTTTCCACCAAAGCGGCACCTATTTATCTACTTGCACTTCAATGTGCTTTCGAATTGCTAGGTTGGCAGGAGCAGGGACCGGGCAACGAGAGCTCACCCCATTGCAGGGATTCCAACCGCAGACCTTCTGATCAGCAAGCCCTAGATTCTGTGGAATAGACCACAGCGCCACCTGTGTCCCAGATGGATAAGTACCTACTCCATAATAACATGATATTATCATGTCTTAATTTTGCTTGTGGTTAACTGCTAGAACTCTTTTAAAATCAGTTCCTTTATCATACTCATACTACAGTCTCAATTACCAGTATTCAAAAAAAATAAATACATTTTGTACAAAGGTATTAAATGATACCAAACAAAACAAAATAGAAAACAATTTTGCCTTAGAAATTTTAGTATAGTAACTGTCCCTTTTCAAAACCTTTCATAAAATTAAAATTCATGGGTGGTTTAACTTTTGTTTGATGCCTTGATTCCCCCCCCCCATGCCTAATTTCCTAGCCACCATATGGAGACAGTGAGTTGACTGGAACAGTAAGGAAGTCTATAGGTGACAAGTGAAGTCATAGAAAATAAAGGGCTGTTTTAGGAGAAGAAACCTGGAAAAAAATTCATTTGTTGGCAGAGGTGAAAACCACAGGAGATGCTAAATGATCTGGTTTTCTCCACTTTCCTGCATCTCATAGTGCAGGCTACAGCTGATGCCATCACAGTGGGAGATCTGGGGAAGACCTGCCTTGCCAATTCTTTGCCTCTCAGCTTTTCAAACAGACCATAAAGTCACATGACACCAAATCACTGGGGTTGCCCTTTGCTCTGCAGAGAGGCAAACCCACAGAACCAATAAGAAAGCAGCACTATAGCTCCATCCCTTGGTCATATTGAACGTTCTGGTATGTTGATCCTACAGGAAATTCAGAACGGCCAAACAATGGAAATGCTGGAAATGTGTCCTGCTAATTTAGCAAATGGCCCTCACTGATTATTTTGAGTTTTGTTTCATTCTCTGTATTTATGGTATTTGCAAAGCAACGCTAAAATAAGCTTCTCACTGATATTTACTAGAGCTCTTTCAAAAGTGCTTCCCAGAAGTTTAAAAAATAATGTGTTGGCCAGTTTTGCTGAGGACTTTTCTGGGACCAAGGCACTGTTGATCCTGAAGGTCTGAGCCTTGTATTAGTCCTTCTCATCTAATTCACTTCACAGAAAGTGTACCAGATAGGTTTCTGTGTGATACTTGGCCAATGCTCCTGCAGAACCTCATTTCCCCCATCTAGTGCTATTCTTGAAAGTGTGTTTTCAAACAATAGTGCATAATCAAAAATCACGAGGTTAAAAAGAAAATGAAAGAAACACTGGAATGTCTTCCTCGTCTATTTTTTTTCCTCCGTAAGAGGCTTAGACTTTGATCATTTCCCACTTGATCAAAAGAGTACTTTGATGCTCTTTGAAGCAGCACTGGCTTGCTGGAGTAAAACTACAAGAATACAATTCATTATTTCATCATGACACTGTATCTGCATCCATGTGGGAGTGTGAAAGAAAGATATTGAGAGTGTCAGGACTTCTACAAAAGGTGTATTTAGATTATAAGAATAACTGAAAGATTAGTTATGAAATGCAATTGAAAGTGGTGCTAGAAACTGGCAAGCGAGTTTTATTCTACAGGCTCTGAAGTATAGCGTTTCATTTTCTAAGTAGCACTACGTTTGTTAATTGGTTTACCAATGCCAACTTGTCCACCAACACTCTCTCTCTCTCTCTCTCTCTCTCTCTCTCTCTCTCTCTCTCTCTTTTGGTGGAGGCATTGTTAATAATGTAATTACTACCTTCTGTGTTACATCTCCTTCTGACCTCTGTTTACAATTCATGCGTACACACAGGTACACACGTACACCTATAACTCACTAACACTTCATGCTGCTGGTGAAGTAGAGAGCGGTATGTCATTAAATAAAAAATATCTAAGGTGCCACAAGTTTCTTGTTTTTGCTGCAACAAACTAATATAGCTACCTATCTGGAAATCAAATCCTCATAAACTGGAAAATGAGACATGCCAATGAAAGTATGGCTACAATGTTTGGGTTGGATGGTTGAAAAAAGGGATAACAAATGCTGAAGGGGGAAAGAACATTGTTACGTGCTGTGTAAAATGCTGGCAATGGCAGGCCAATTCTCTGGTGCAGCCACAGATGCTGTAGTGCAAGCAGAGGTGAGAAAACTGAGCATTGATATCTAATACTAACACACTGACCTTATGAAGCACTAAACTCTCCTTATTGGCCCACATCTTTCACTGAGCATTGTGCAGAGGCAAGGAAAGCAGTGCATTTGCATCATGTTTGCTGCTTTCACATGGTTGGGCTTCACAACTACATCAGCAACATGGTCCATGAGGAGATCAGATAGAGGACAGAATTATTTCCCCATACAAGTGAAATTGCCCCACGAGGATGTAGAAACGAAAATGGAAAGTTAACTTTGATCAGGAAGCAGATATTATCACACTGATGCACAAAACCACAACAAATTTCACTGGATGTACACATACTTATCAACCCCATATTTCCATTGGTTTCCATAGGCTTTTGAACTCAAGTGAGCGCTTTAGGAGCTTGCTTTGAAAACTGTACCTCAGATTGGCTTAGAAAATGGTTTGAGGTATTTCTGCATATTTTTGCAGGGTGTACGTGTGTTCAAATTTGGATCATTACCAGATCAATCTGAAGCAAACTGGAGAGAGCTCTTCCATCTCCAATATTCACTGCAGGTGACCAGGCAAAAGCCTGATGTCAGGAGTTGTTTAAGATCAAGAGTAGCAAACCCTGGGGCGGGGTGGAGCAGAGCTGCAGCTTGCTTGGAGAGCGTAGCTGTCAGGAACCAGACTAAAGCGTATTGCTCTGAGGAAGAATGGTGGGAGCCCCCCTCTCCCTCTGGTCAAGGGCCTAATCCTGAAGCTCCTCTGGAGCAGGAGAATAGTATCGACCTAGAGCAATGGTTTGTGGAAGGACACAGTTTGGGAACTGACAGTTGGGCTGAGCTGGGAGAAGAGCAATCAAGGGGAGAGGAACAGGGAGAGAGAGAGCTGGTTGAGCCAGTGTGGTGTAGTGGTTAAGAGCAGTAGACTTGTAATCTGGGGAACCGGGTTCGCATCTCCGCTCCTCCACATGCAGCTGCTGGGTGATCTTGGGCTAGTCACACTTCTTTGAAGTCTCTCAGGCCCACTCACTTCACATAGTGTTTGTTTTGGGGGAGGAAGGGAAAGGAGATTGTTAGCCACTTTGAGACTCCTTCGGGTAGTGATAAAGTGGGATATCAAATCCAAACTCCTCCTCCTCTTCCTCTTCTCCCTCACTAGAAAGTATGCATCCAATGAGCCTGAGAGCCAGGCGTCTAGGTAGGGTAGCCTCTCAGAAGGGTCAGTGGTGGAGGACTGACTCCACTAACCCAGGGTGGTATTGGCTCCTCCTACGGTATATAAAAGGCTTGCCTTTTCCAGTTGAGTCCTGCTTGAGCAACAAGGCAATATTTTATCTTTGGTTATTCTTTGGTCCTGAAAGCTGGATGGTTCCAACTCTCCTTGCTCACCTCAGCCTGCTTCTTGCTTCCCTGACACCTGATGATAGTCAATTCTATTTTCATGCTGAAAAGATATATATTCTTATTGGACCCCTTTTGTTTGTTTTCTAAAAACAAACAAACAAACAAACAGGAAAAGACACTCCCCTGTCACAGTAGCTAATTGAAATCCTTCTCTACTTTTCTCTTTGAACATTTAAGAAAACCACAACTCTTCACTTATGGTTAAACCTGATTTTATTTATTTATTTATTTATTTATTTATTTATTTATTTTTGCAGCTATTCATTTTGTCAGAAGAAACCTAGCTGAGAAAAGCCTGTTTGGTTTGGTAGTGAATTATTTTCAGTCAGTACGGTGTAGTGAATGAGTAACTAGACTAGGGAATAGCTGCTAAGTGGAACAATCATCCAGTGCACTGATCAGGAAAAGGATTTAGGGTTTTATTGTAAAAAAAAAAAAAACTTTCAAACCATCAGCTTAGTCATAGCAGCTATAAAAAAGAGGCTGGTGTAGTAGATAGCTGTAGCAGAGGGAAAGCATTGGAACCTAAATATGACACCCATAAAAAGCATACAAAATCACACTCCTCAGCTTTAAAATATTTTGTTAGCTGCTTAGATGTGAAATCTGTCAAATGCTGCTCTCTGAACACTAGACTGTGTGTTTGTCAAGCAAAGGCCTAGAACAACTTTCTTCAACCTGGTGCCCTTCAGATGTTTTGGACTCCCATCGGCCTCAGTTAGCACAGTGTGCTGCCTCAAGGTGATGTGGGTTGTAGCGCAAAACTCCTGGAAGGCACCAGGTTGAGGAAGGCTGGTCTAGGATGTCCTGATCCAAACCATTTTGATCTGTTGTGCCACAAAAGATACATCCTTATATGCTTTTCCAGGTTGTATGCAAAAGCTGTCCCCTCGCCTATAGCTACAGCTTTTATTGTCCCACTAGCCAATGGCTATTGTCCTACTAGCCAGGGGCTATTAAAAGGCTTTCTCCTTCATTCAGACCCCCCCCCCAAAGGCTTTAGCATATCATGCAGTAACACATTTTAATGCAAACCTACCAACTTCACAGTTCCTGAAACAATATGCAAACTGAAAGACAGATATTATTTGAAATCCACACATCTCTACATTTTGCAATACGGTACTCCAATGGAAAAAGTTTCCAGAATATGTATATTAGGAGGAAGTGTGCATAAAAATGCATATATTAACATGTAAGTGCATTATATTAGCAAATTTTGCTTGGAAAATTCAGGAGAAATGCATGCTGTCCCACTGTTGAGTTTCAGTGAAGGCTTTCTAAAAATGAATAAATCACAAATCAATGTGCTGAACTGAACTTATGACTGGAATAATGAGAAACAGAGAGAAACTGAAACTGGCAGATTCATTGATCCCTAGTTGGGAGTCTTTCTTAAGGCTTCTGACCATATGGCTCTTTTTACAGCATGCTAAGCATACCATGGAAGTGACAGCTTGAACTGTAGATCACTTGCATTATGTTCTAAACAGGCTCTTACAGAAATGATGTAGACACTGGGCAGAAGTCTTTACATGAACTCTCATCATGTGGGAGCAACCACGGAGTTCCTTTATCCATGCATTCCTCAGTATGTGCAAAGAAGGTATATTGCGCTGCCCCTCAGCAATTGCTGGCCTGCTGCACTTAGACTCACAAGTGGCAGAGACTCCAGCCTTTCTTACTACCTTGTCCAATTTATCAGGCATGCTGAAGTGACAATAAGCACAACAAGCACAAGGAGAAAATAAAAACTTAAATAACACAACACATTTCCCCCCAGTCCTTGAGCTTTCAAGAAATGAGCGGTTTATTTGCAAATCAAATCATCTGTTTTTCAGCTGAGCTTGTAGATATTCTTTTTCCCACTTAGTTTGTTCTTCTAGTGACTCAATGAATTATTTTACAGATATTTTGGTACACCTATTATTTCATATTATCAAAGGAAAGACTTCCGTGTAAAGATAAAAGTCCTCTCAAACACCTCTCAAAGTTGACAGACAACAAACAAAGAAGTGTGACTAGTCCAAGGTCACCCAGCAGCTGCATATGGAGGAGCGGAGACACGAACCCGGTCCACCAGATTATGAGACTACCGCTCTTAACCGCTACACCACACTGTCCTTTTCTGTTGGCTAGGATTGGGCACTTTGGATTCTACTTTCTTTGTGTTCCTGGGCCTTGATTATTTTCAATTATTTTAAGTTATTACCCCCAATTATTTTGAGAGCCCAAATCTTTTGCAAGCCTAGAACTGGCATGTAGGATCTTCAGCTGTGGACAGCATGGTATTAAACATTTCCCAAACCATAAATAATAATGGCACCTAGGAGCTGACATATACAGAGTCAGAACACTGGTCTGTATAGCTCAATATTGTCTACACTGCCTGGTAGGTGCCTCTCTAAGCCTTATATGAGGATTGAACATGGAACCTTCTGCATGCCAATCAGATGTCCTCCCACTAAGCTATGGGATATGGCCCTTCTTAGACAAAGTGATTTGTAATATGCTGGCTGAGATGGCTCAGTTGGCAGAACATTAGTTTCCTACTTGTGGGGTTCAAGCCCCGCAGCAGGCAAAAGTATTCATGCATTGCAGGGGGTTGAATGACCCTTGTGGTCCCTTCCAACTGTACAATTCTTATGATTCCATGGTACTGTGATCTGGCAAACAATTTATCTACAAAATGAAAAATGAGTTTTGATCTGATATATATAGCAGAAGATCAAGGTGAAATAAACCCAGAACAAAACATTTCCTTCACATTGTGGATTGCACAACAGTTGAATGGGGCATCTTGGCAAGGGCAGCCATGGTCACTGTTAATCACAGGGCAAGCACTTCGGCTTCATCTTGTAATTCATCTTGCACAGAGAAGCAAACATCTTCTCCATCGACAAGACATTGTGAGTTCCAGGTTCAAGGGAGAGGCGATAGCACAAACTAAAGAAACGATTACAATGCAATTCTGTGTTGTGCAATTATTTGTACTGGTCTGACTCTGTACAGCAGAAAATGGATTTCAATCCAATTTACTAGCATAGCTCAGTCCATGTGTATAACGCTGTCAGCAACACAAATTCTGCTTGCAGTGTGTATAGCGTTGCTGAAATGATGCCCTTAACTTGGTAAGTGAGACGCAGCATGCTAGTTCCTGTCCCTTTCATGGTGCCAAACTTTGCAGAGAAAAGGATTGCAGCAATTTTTCTTTCTCCAGGTGTTGTGGTGTGTGATGACAACCAAGACCTAGCTGTCTCCAGGCCCCTGTGGTTACTAGAATTGTGGTTTTTGTCGGCAGGAAGCATCCTGGGGCAAGCAGACATCAATCCTGAGTGCTATGACAACAGAGCACCTTCTTATATATAAAGTTCCAAATATTTAAAGAATTATGTTTCAGCATTGTTCTAGTCTCCCCCCCCTTTTTATTTTCTGACAGCTTATATATAAGTCATGAAAAGTGAGTCTCTAGACTAAGATAGTTACTGAAAGAATATGATCCAGAGTTGACCCTCACAATGTAACAAAGTTGTGCCCTATATACTGTATATTTCGTGACCAGTAAGTTGACCAGTAAGTTGGCTTGGCTATATTGAAAACACCTTGTGCACCAATACGGTTTGCTTTAAATGATTGATTTTTTCATAGCTGCAAAACATTTGACCCATCTTAATATATTAACCACTCTTTTAATAATAAAACAAACAATATTTGGGTTGGTGGTGGAGGAGGAGCAACAACAACAACAGGCTAGAGTACATGAACACTCAAGTTCAACTCTAGACAAGTTCAACAAGGTTATCTATTCTTGGCATGAGATGTGCTGTATAACTGAAATACAATGCAGTTATATATATATTTAATTCACTAGGCTGAGTTAAAAGTATAACATTTTGACAATTAAAATTCAGGCTGAACCTAAACACACATAACTGGATGTAAGTACCATTGAAATGGCAGAACTTGCTTTCCAGTAAACAAAATTAGGATGAAGTGGCTGTGGGAAAACGCCCTGGGGTGCTCTTCCAGCAGCCCCCGAACTCCAAGCATGCCCTGGTATGCGCAGCTCTGGAAAAAACATTTCCCCCCCCTTCTCCAGTGTGCTTCAGAAACATATATCAAATGATATATGCACATTAATCTTCTAGCCTAACACAGCAAGAAGCATGAGACACCGTAGAGCTAATCTACGTATTTATTTACACGCTATGTACAGACAAAGGAGTCATGGCATCCTCTCTCTCCAGCCCCGAGAGAAGAAACAGAAAGAAGTAAAAGCAAAAGTACAGTACAATAGTACATACAGCTGAAGAGATAAGACTGTCTTCCATTCCTACACTCTTCCCAGATAGGCATGTGATTTACACCAATCTCATCTGCAGCATTGGAGGCATGAAATACTAACAGTGGCAAACTCTAGTGGAGATTTTTAGAGTGACACATTGTGAACAAAGGTTTAAATATTGATCTCTAGACCCTTTGTACAAAACAACAACAACCCAACAACTCCTAAGTAGATGTCGATTGATGTTTTCCCAGGAAACACTTTTCTCCAAGTGGAAAATGATCAACCTTTGCCTCATTCGATTTTATTGTAAACCGATTTGAGACCTCCCCCCCTTTTACATTCGAGCGGTGTCTAAATTTAAACAAACAAACACGTTCCGTTCCTAGACTGCTGGTCCCTCAGCCAGCTGGGAGAGAAGTTTGTCTTGTTCATTGGTAGATGCTGTAGGCATAGAGTCCTGTGCTTAGGCATGAATGAATACCTGAGCTTCTCTAGAGAGCTGGCACTGCTATTTTTTTTTTTATTCCCGCTACCTGGTAAAAGCAGCAGGAGGCAGTGTTATAGCCAAGAGGGTCTATAATTCACTTAGACACCCTCCTTCCTGACAGTAATGAAGTCTGTATTAACAGCTTCCCAGCATTCAGTCATCAAAAGCTTCAGCAGTTTCTGGGTGGAGCAGGGGAGGTTTGATCTGAAGTTACCAAGGTCTGCACCACTGTGCAGTTCTTAACAGGAACATCGAATGAATCTGGTTTTGGCTCCTATTGCTTTTCAAGGTGTTGATTGCATCTGAGAGTTGGTGACAAGGCTATTTTTTCAATCATCTCAGGTTGGGCAGTCACCGTTATACAGTTCCCTGGCATCAATAGGAAGAGGAGTTCCACTCTGTAGTCACCCAGAAGCTAAGCTCACTCAGAGCCAAGGTAATTATCTAAGTGACCAATTATTCTCTGTTTTTTGTACACCAGCAGAAAAGCAGTAACCCTCCAGGTACTTCAGGGGACATATTGTACACAACACAGTATAGTTATTTGTGGTTTTCAGTAAAACAAAATTACTGGTTTGATGCCAGTTAATTTGGCAATGGCTCTGATGTGCTTCTCGCTAGTCTTACTTCATCATTAGCATGAAATATAAGTGGCTTTTCCACTTTCATGTTCATTGGAGAACTATGTAATGAGGGGAAGAAGATGGGGGGAAATCTATTAAAATTGTTTTTTCATGGCGGCGGCAGCTAAGAAATATAACAAAAATGACTACAGCACAATGGAATTAAATACTAATTAGCATGATTTGTTTGCACTCAGGAAATCCAAGATTCACTAGCCCCAGCCCAGCAATATGCATGCATAGGAGACAAAGCTACACATGCATTATTATCAGGAACTAGATAATTGGTGATATAATACCAATCAGTAGTTCAGAGAGAAGAGGAAGAATAGAGGATTAATGCAACTCTCAGCTCCTTCTCCTGAGACGCCACCGACACACACATACACATACACATACACACACACGTGAGAATGAGCAAAAACCCCAGCAAATCATTTAGGAAACTGCACACTATCACTCTCCAATAATTTCTACCACATTTGTACAAAGTTGATTGCAATTCTTGTTTAACGAACCTGAGAATTTCAGCTTGAGTGAAAGTGATTTGTAAAAGGCCATCGAAAGATTTTTGTGGTTGCAATGAGAATTTAACCCAGAACTAAATAATGCAGGTGAAGATGAAGCTGTGATTCTATCACAATCTCTTTTTGATGCTCTTCGAAGTTTAAAAGGCAGCTGCTGGCGTAGCATGGCTGAAGAGCAGCGAGAAATGGATGTTTAGAAATTAATTATGTTTTGTGGTTAATTTTGGGGTTTGCTGTGTTTTTAATTGAGGTTGTAATATTTTTACTTTCTGCACCTTTAGAGGAAAGAAATAAATTAAAATCAATTAGGCAATTATTTTTAAACCCTTAAAAATGCAGTATGAATGTAAAGGCAGCAAGTTTTAATTAGAGGCTGGCAATTTATAATGTCATTATGGAAATTTCATCCCACCCAGGGATGCTTCCTCTTATACTTTTTATGCACAGAGTTCATTTACAAGTTAAATATGTGGGTGGCAGTGAGAGTGGCAGTGGGTTGTACCAGTAGAGACAGTGGACATTTGAGAATTTACAGATTTTTTTTCATGGGGAATAGGGATTTTAATCTCAAACTGGCACAATTTCAAACTGTCATAATTTAGGGAAGTTCAAGTTTTGTGGAAAGTCGTGTGGCCCAGTCCAAGCTTATTCTTTTCTATCTTATTTACATAAGATTAAAAAGCACAACGGCATTTTCATTCAATTCAAGGCTTTTACAAGTTTTTGTTATTTTTTCAAATTACTGCAGTGATGAAAGCTATTATAATGTGGGTATGTGGGTATGAAAATGTGCAGATTTTTTTGGGTCTCTGTTTTGATTTGCAAACCTGGCACAGACATGCCAAGTTAATGCTGTGTCCTCCGTGTATTCTAGTGAATTGTTGGAGGACTTCTTGGAATGAAAACTCTCACACATGGGGAAATTGCTTTATATATTTACGATTGGGTGTGCTTTCCTATTAGCTTGAAAACTAAACTTGCACTTTTTCACCCATCCAAAATCTGACTTCTATTTGGGGAACGAGTGAGGAGAAGCAACCTGAGATGTTTTCAGTGCTAAGTGCTTTGAAATCACTGAATTGACACATTCACTTTAAAAAAATGTTGAAGATTCAAATATGTTCAGGACCTCTTCTTTCTGCTTTTGGTTCAATTAATAAAATCCAGAAAGTTTTTTCCTGAGTTCAGAAGCAGTTACATTGATTCATGTTGGTATCGTCCATAACATAATTCTGATCTCTTCTGAGAGTATATTGCAAAAGCCATGACTCTAGGCCAGTATGCCAGCAGTACAGCTACAATACATTATACAACCCCTGTCAAAGTATTTATGGCATTAATAATGCTTAGCTTTATATAGTTGCAGAGATGGAGCAGGATGAAAGAATGGTTTCATATATTTAAGCGGTGGTATGCGGCTATATTTGAAGTTTTGGTAATATCTGCCATCCTTTTCCCACTGAAATCTTCATAAATGTCTACAGAAGGCTCTCTCTGTCTATTTTATGTTAATGAAATGATACAGCTTTTCCTCTTGCTGGTTTTCATTTATAAACCAACAGTACAATACTATGTGTGTCTACTCAGAGGTATGTTGTGCTGAGTTTATTTCATAAAATTTATACACTGCTTGGTTGTAAAAAAAAAACAACAACAACAAAAACATCAAAGAGGTTTACAAAGTGTTCAAAGTGTGTGGAATTTTAGTCTAGGTTTTAAGGCATAGCCCTTGCAGTGCTCTTCTATCAGATCCTACATCAGAGGAACTTTATGGAGAAAACACTGCCCTGTTTGACTGAGTACGTCTTTTTGAAAAGAGGCATAGAATCATAGAATCATAGAATTGTAGAGTTGGAAGGTACCCTGAGGATCATCTAGTCAACCCCCTGCAATGCAGTAATATGCAGCTGTTGAACCTGCAACCTTGGCACTATCAGCACTATGCTGTAACCAACTGAGCTACCAGACATAAAGCTATGCAGAGCTCGAGGAGCTTACAATTATGCAGTTTCTGAGCTGGGTTTCCATATTTGCTTTCACATCCACAAGAGTAGCATAAAGCAGATCTAGAAAATACCACTATTTTTATTCCCAGTATTAATATAATTTTTTTTTAGAACTAATGCTGACATCATTAAGAAAATTTTAATAGGTCTCTCATTAAAATCAGCAATACTTAAATATGCCTTCATAGATGTATAGCATTGTATTGGCTTGTCAGGACATGACTATGGGTTTGGGGCACTTCCATCTGAAGCCGAACCTGGCGAATGCACTTTCCAATGCAGGATTCCTGAGTTGCCAAGCCAGGGCAAAACCAGAAGTTATACAGAAAGCAGAATGCACTTTCCTATAGTGGAAGCAAAAGCAGATTGCTAGGATTCAGAAGCCCCATACTATGTGCAAACCACCTGGGCACACCCCCAGTTTCCTTTTGAGCAAAGGAGACCTATCTAAGGGTCAATTGTACATAGTACATAATTAAGTAGGCAAATTCTCAGTCTCAAATTACAGAGGTACCTTGGGTTTTGAACGTACTCCCAAAATGTTCAAAAACCAGGCACCCCAGAAACAAGAGCCCACAGTCACATTGGACATTCGTCTTCCAAAAAACGTTCAAAAACTGGAACACTTAATTCCGGGTTTTCGGCGTTCGGGAGCTGATTTGTTCATCAACCAAGCCATTCGAGAAACAAGGTTCCACTGTACAAGGTTTCTGGCTGAGCTCTCTGAGGCCCAAACATGTTTGTGGCATTGCATTAAATCCTAAGATTTTTTCTCCTAGTATGGTAAATTTTCAGCTTGGTTCAGGTTTCATGGATTCAGAATCTATAACTATCCTATTGTAGTCCTATGATTGCTATTGCAATTACTGGTGTCACAATATTTCTGTTCATTACCAGTTGCTGCTATTAGCACTGCTAATCTAATCCACATGGCACTTGCAGAATATGTAGGCTCCTCCATTATTCTTTTTCATACTCTGAATAAGTGCTACATGAGAGGGGGAATGCCTTGTATCCTCTTACACTGGGTGTCCTTAAATGTCTTGCTTATATCATATGCATGCAACCAATGTGATAATGAGGTGAACATAAGAAGCTTCCATATATTGAGGCTGGGCACTGATCCATTTGGCTCAGTATTGTCTCCTGTCCCAAGCTCTGCCTGGAGATACCAGGAAGTGAACTTCAGACCTTCTTGCATGCAAGGCAGATGTTCTCTTACATAACTCAAGTCTTCCCCACACCAAGGATTTCTCCCAAGCATAAAATACCTTCGGAACCTGGGTTATTTATTTATTTATTTAGTTGAAACCATAGCTTTGAGTTCAGGTGGGTTGAAACAAAGTCTGAGGTTTTGGGAAACAACAGAAGAAGCATTTCACCAGCAAAGTGAAAGGGTCAACCTTAGCAGGAGGCAGGAATCCTTGGCTGCAGTCAGTAACTAGTGTGAGAGCCAGGCATTGCAACACTTTAACTGGACAAACAACAGTTTGCCAACATCTAATACAAGAAATAGAAAGCACAGTCTACAACTGTACAGGAAGTCCAGCATAGACCAGCATAAAATGCCTGAGTGGTCCAAGTTACCAGAAATTTCCCAGTTAATCAGTAGCCATTTATTTAAAAAAGAATTTAAAAAGCTACCATATGATTCACATTTTTGAGGGGAGGGACTGCAAACAGGATTCCTGATGCCGATTCAGAGTGAAGGCATGTGAAATGACATCATGATATAGCCAATAATTGCATTTATTATGTGATCTCTGATTGACTGGAATCACATAATGGAGAAATAAGTCTGGGGAAATAAATGGCGCTGGAGCAGCAGTGAAAGGAAACAACTATTGAACTATTGGAAACAGCAGCAAAATTGGAAAAGTTGCAGTGAGGGGGTGGGTTGGGGATCACTTTGAGCCCTCTGAATCATTCGAAGGGATCACTTTGAGCCCTCATTCAACATAGTTTTTGTATCAAGTACTGAAAAGTTCAGTTCAGCAACGAACTACTCCAGCACTGCTCATGTATTCACCCACTGATTGCTGTCGCATTTCTTTTGTCACAAACCTTGAAGAGCAGATCGGACACCCTGCTAAGTGAATAGTGGGGAAACAGCAGACCTCAATGACACACATTACAGTGCTTCACAGTTGGGTAACTGTTGAAACACCAGTAAGTATAATGCAACATTTCCAAAAAGTTTTGTGATAATTCATCTTTCTTTCCCCCCAGTCTGTTCCATTTACTTTCGTTTCAGGGGTTCAAATGGTTCAGTAAAGTCCATTAGTTTAGTTAGGCTGCAGGGTGTTTTGAAATACAATTCTTTGGTCACAAGTTTGGTGTAGGATGCTGGATTAATATCAATGCCAGTAGATAATGGTAATATACACTTCTATATCACATCCTAGGCTAAGAGATCCCATAAGAGATATTAATTCATCAGCCCCTCCTTCAAATCAGACCAAGCAACATGATAGCAGAAGTGGGCAGCAGGGCAGGGGAACAGCAGTGGAGCCTTCCAGGAGGTAGTGCTGCCTTTGCTATTCTGTCCTCACAGAGACCATTCAGAATCCAATGGGAAGCCCACAAGCAGGACATAATAAGAGCACTTTCCCACTCACCATCCCCAGCAAGTGGTGTTGAGAGGCATGCTACCTACAATACTGGAGGTGGTACAGAGCCTGAGCCGAATCTTCCAACATTCAGTTTCATTGGATGATCTGGGGTTCTGCTAATATTGTAAGAGACTGTAAAACATTTGGCTGAGGGAGTTCCAAAATTGTCAAGGTTTCTGAAATTGTTTTCAGGAGTTAATGAATGTATTTTATTTTTTTAGCGTTTCAGGCAGATTGTATATTTTGTTCTTTTTGTGGAGTGACTTTTTTTGCTCTTTCAGTTGTTATCCAAACCGAGGTTTCAGAAACTCTGAATAAGTGACAACAGTCACCTGGAGCAATTTGTACCTTCTCTTTGCCTATACACAGCATTCCATGGATTGTATAAGATGATCTTTGATGATATGGAGTTGGCTAGACCTACCTTGAAGCAGGCAAGTGCTTGCTATCTTTCAACATTTTGATTTCAAGCATTTGACTCAGGCAGGTCGGTGTTGCTGGTTCCTCTTTCCCCATTTCCTTAGCATCATGCCAGAATCATATCTTAAAAGTAGAATTATTAGTGACATTAAATAAATTGAGAAGAAGTAAAATGTTGTAGAATTTTTCTCTCTCTCTCTCTCTGACCTGGGCTCTGGGCAAGCAGAACAGCTTCTACATGTCAGGTCAGGCCTTAGCAAATACTTCCCTTGGTTCTCTAAGTTTCAAACATTTTCTTTTTCTGCTGTTTGCAAGAGTGCATGTTCTATTTTCCTCTAGTTTTCTCTGCTGCTAAGGCTGATAGATCTCTGTCCCTCCCTGCCTGCCTCTCTTGCTGTACACCATATTACGTCTTTCTCAATGTAGCTAACTAATGGTTCTGCTCTAATTCCCCTTTACTGCTATTTCCCTCCTTACTTCTTTTTGTGGAAATCACTGCCCCAGACCAAATACAGATAAGAACTGGGGCTTGTCGGATGAATGGAAGCATCTGGGAATAGACTCAGATCCCAAGTTCCAGAATTGTACATAGGAGGAGGGGAACCCCTTGCCATTCTATCGTATGCAACAAATATTTTTTAGGAGAAGTGATCGTGGTTTATTGTATCTGCAGTGCCTGATGTTTTTATGGTTGTTGTTGCTTTTCTTTCTGTTCCCTTTGTGAATGATGCCATGGCCTTTGGCTAGTGCAATAAAGTTTATGAGAACATAGGAGGAGGGTGTGATATGGTGTCCCTGGGCCAAGTTGTGCCCCCCCCCCGCTGCCCATGCTTGGCAGATTCTAGGGAGCTGAGGAAGTGGCTATATTGCAAGTCTCATAGCATATCAAAAGTGTTGGAACATCCAGCAAATCTGAATGTGCTCTGGGGTTCTGGTGGGGCATAATGAACTCACCATCCAAAGTTTGGGAAACGTATGGAAAGATTCCTGATATTTGTCCAAGACCATTTCCCCTATTCCCATCATAATCAGTCCCCCCCACTTTCAATCTTTCTTGTGGAGTATTATCCATTATCTCCCCTCCCCACTCCTTTTCCTAAGTGTTTTCTCACTACTTCTGCAGCATTTTATTGGAGTCATCTGGAGCCAAAGACTCCTCAGGGACCGCCGTGATGCTATGTTTTGTTTATACCTCCTTTCTGCTAGCTTTGTAACTACCAGTTTTACTAAATCTCATAATCCCTGGGTGATTTGTGATGCAAGTACCAAGTATAAGCAGTAACAATATGTGGAGAGGATGGATGGACAGAAGATGCTGTAAACCTGGTGAGTGGGAGAAGTCTGACAGCTCATGGGGGCGAAAGGAAAATTGAATCCCCTTGGGGATGCAGTGTGGTCCAATGGAACTTGGTCTAGATCAGAGAAAGCTAAGTGGTTTCTTTGGGAAGGGGGGATCAGTTCAGATTATCCCAAGCCAAGACAAAGAGAACAATTGGAAGGGTTCACTCATCACTACATATACTTATGCTTATACTACTTATACTTATCCCTAGTCCTATCGTTATAATTAAGTATATCATAACCCAACAAAAATGGGGGTTGAAACTGCTAATGCTGTTATTCATCCCATGTACAGAACAGAAATCAATCCACCAAATACAACCAGCATTTGCTGCTGTTGTTTTCAATCTGCAAATGTTATATAATGAATGACACAAACGCACCCTTTTGCACTTTTGCACTGTGTTTCTTTTGCATTGAAATGAATGGCGCTTTCACTGAAAGGAATGATGTGGAATAATGTAACGACAGTGAGCCAAATAGCAGTTTTTGGCAGAAGCCAAACTACAGCGGAATGGAAGCAACACTGCATGTGCCAAAAAAAGAGAGAGAGAGAGAACAGAAATCGCTACATCTCTACATCAGGCATAGTTACATCTCTACATCAGGCATACTTTTATTTTCGAGCTTGTTTCTGATAAGAATAACACAAAAGGCAGAAATTAAACCCAACAACTTGGCTTTCTTTCTCTTCCCACTTCTCTTCCCCCACAAGCATCCTGGGAGGTGTAGCTATCACAGTCAGACTACAGTGATTCTCAAGGAACAAACTTCAGAACAGGAAGCTAATTTGCAGCTCTTAGGAATAGCAAGAAAAAGAAGATTCTGGTGTGGTTGTTCCTGTTTTTGAGACAAAAGACTGGGCAATTATCCTTGGCGCTTCCCTTCCCTGTTATGCTCTGAAATGCATATGCAGTAAGATCCTATCCAATGCAGTACATTAAGTCATCAGTATGTGGTACAAACTTTGTACTTATTACAATACCATTATAAAGAATTTTTTATTTTTGTACAATAATACTGTATTTATGCAGAGACATTTGTATTTGCATAATTTATATTACAGAGCTGAATAATATTCAATTATTTACATTTCAATTGTTGAATTATTTAATAAGTATTTGATACACAGTTGGGAAATAAATCATTCATATGGAATTTTCACTTACACTCGGCTATTTCCATTAATTTTTTAATCAGTCTAGCACAGTTCATTGCCAAGTATAACTTTAAATATGCATCTGTGTATATCTCCATGTGCATATGTGTACCCATATTCCTTTGTTCATTAATTTGTAACTTTTCCTCTATTATCGGAAGAAATTATGGCCAATTCAAATATAATGGCCTCATGTGGAGAGCACCGAGTATCACTTTTGCCTGATGACACTTCATGCTGAAAGTGCAGTGCTTGAAATTCACTTGCCATGCGAATCAGCCCTTAGAAGAACTCTGGGGTTGGCAGGCTCAAAGATACCTCCTCCGCCTTGTTTTGAGGTTGGAAAAATAGCTATACATATCTATTCCCAATCAAAATAAACTCATTAGTCTCTAAATAAAACCACTAATTACATGTGAGCTAGCACATATTCTGATAACACCCAATTTGTGCAAAGCAACGTCTACATTTCTTCTGTTATCTGCTTTTATTGCTTTTTATACTTCACAACAAATTCTATCAGTTTCTTCTTATCTATAGACCTCATGTCCCTATTTGCCTTTTCTGTGTAACACTGTGCATTTTCTTTTGCTTTGAGGTGACTGGGGCACTGCAAGATTCTTTGATTCCATCTTTTGTGACAACTGGCTACCATAGGCCAGTCTCTATATTTATGCAATGGCAGATGCTGTGGGCTGTGGAGGTTAGATCAAATCCGTCACCGCACTTTTGTTGCTCTAGGAAGGAGCTTGTGGTCTTTAGCCCCTGATCCAGAGGTCTGAGGTTCAAACCTAGCAGCTGTCACTGTGAGGAATGTCTCATGGCCTTCCAAGGAATACAACAATAACGAAAAGTCTCAATAAAATTTTTGATTCTATGTTTGCTCTGTGAACATAAGAATAGCCTGCTGGATCAGGCCAATGGCCCATCTAGTCCAGCACCCTGTTCCCACAGTGGCCACCCAGATGCCTGTGGGAAACCCACAAGCAAGACCCGAGCACAAGAAAACTCTCTCCTCCTGTGGTTTCCAGAAACTGGTACCCAAAAGCATACTACCTCTGACTGTGAAGGCAGAGCATAGCCATCATGACTGGTAGCCATTGATAACCTTGTCATCCATGAATTTGTCAAATTCTCTTTAAAGCCATCCAAGTTGTGGACATAATTTCCTATGGGTGTAAACCCCATTGCTTAATTATGTGCTGTGTGAAGAAGTACTTTCATTTACCTGTTCTGAATCTTCCAACATTCAGTTTCATTGGAAGTCCCCAAGTTCTAGTGTTATAAAAGAGGGAGAAAAACTTTTCTCTCTCCACTTTCTCCATGCCATGCATAATTTCATAAACTTCTCACCTTTTGCTCACCTTTTCTCTAAACTAAAAAGCCTCAAATGTTGCAACCTTTCCTCATAAGGGAGTCCCTCCACCTCCTTGATCATTTTGGTTTACCTTTTTTGAACTTTTTCCAACTCTACAATATCAATTTTGAGGTGAGGCAACTAGAACTATACACATTCTTCCAAATGCAGTCACACCATAAATTTGTATAATGGCATTATCGGCAGTTCCATTTTGAATTTCTTTCCTAAAGGCATGGAATTTGCCTTTTCCCCCACTGCTGCCACACACATCTTCATTGAGCTATCAACTGTGACCCTAAGGTCTCATTCCTGGTCACCATGCCCAGTGTGCTGGCACTTTTCAGGATGAGAGATAAAGTCCACTGCCGTGATTTGGTTTCCAACTGGCAATTATGAATGAAAGATGAGAACTCCCAGAAAAAAATCCATTTCCTCCCTCAAGAGTTCAAAATCCAACTTGCAGATTGGTTCAATATATTTGTTTTCCAGGATAAGATACATAGGTTTTCCGGAATTGTTCATATATATATATATTGTTCATTTCGATCATATTTTTGTTCTAAGTTTCTTAATTTATGATTTATTTATTTTTAATTTCAGTATGTAATTGCCAACTGAAACCTCCTCTCTGAGCTCCCGAACCACCTCTGCTGTGAGTTCCCAATGCAGCTATGGATGCCGGAGACAGGGCAAGCAAAGAGAGAAATACCACTGACAAGGACAAAGAGAGAAAATAGCAACTAGCAGGGAAGTAGGTTTGTAGCTGAGAGTAAGAGAATTGTCAGAGAATTAAAACTGAAATGTGTGAAGGTACTGTTGGCATGCTCTGGTCCATGGGGTCACAAAGAGTCGGACACGACTGAACAACAACTGTTGGTTGCTTATTCATGCCATTTCTGGAATGGAAATCAATCCTGTGAATACAGTCAGTATTGTTGCTGTTGCTGTTGTTTTCAGTTCCTAAACAATACGTTGTGATACAGTATATGATTGATGACTCTTGCTCTCCCATTTCTATTGCACTTCCTTTGCACTGAAATGGATGGTATTAAATCATATGATGATAATGTTGTCAACATTTTGCCATACTGGACTGTGAAATGAATAACAGATTTATTTATTTTTGTCAGAAACTCAACTGCGGTGGAGCAGAAACAGCACTGCATGCGGCAAATATGGGAACAGAAACCGATGCCTTCTTACATCCTTATGAGAATGAGAGGGTGGAGCTCTTTTCAAAGTTGAATTAAAATACATAAAATACACATTTGAAGCAGAACCAAGGGACAATTAGGCTCACCTTTGTATTGAAGGCACATATTCCGCAAAGTGGTATTTTAAGCCAAGAAATTATATATACCTTCAGCAACATCAGCCCTGTAATTAAATGGAGGAGGAATTGCAGATGATCATTCTTGCCCCCGCTTCCATCCCCACAGGATGTCAGTAGTGGGAACCAGGTCCACTTTTTGCATGTTTTAGAACTCTAATTTTTTTAATTTTGCATGTTTTAGAACTCTAATTTTCCAAGGTTCCACATTGTATGTGGCACAGCCTCCCTCCTGCAGCAAGTTCCCCTCCAACTCATGGAGGGTGATGGAAGGGGCTGGAAGTGAGCACACTCATCCATCCTTCTTTCACTATGTGATGCTAACTACATGGAGGACAATCACAGGAGCAGGTCTAATATAGCCTGCTTTATCATAATTTCAAAATGCCATGGAGAGAAATGCTTCTTTCTTGAATATGTCATCGTTCTGGCTTTCCCTTGTGTACTTCTGTAGTAATTACAATCCATTATATCCAATTGAGATGAAGACTCTAAAGAGTCTATTTCAGCATTAAATGTCCAGATGAATGACATTCAAGATTTTCTTTTGGGCAAGGGCTGCAATTTTAGTGGCACTTTTTTTGCTGAATAGATTTTGAAGTATTATCCATTTTTATGTCTCTTGGTATAATCATAGTGGAGTGTTGTGGCAGTGTGTTTCAAGGCATGTACTGTAGGTTTATGAGGCCAGAGGACTAATTCATTATTGTCCTGGTTAAAAAAAAATGTATGGGAAGGGGGAAAATTAAGTGGAAATGGAATCAGTTAACATGTTTTTGAGTATCATAATTTGATATTCCTTGGGTGATCAGCTGATTTTTTCCCACACCTATCAGCTGATCACCCATTCCCACCACCCTTCTGAGTAATACCCCTCCCCACTCTCTCACCATATTCAAGGGTCTGGTGACTTCCATTTCAGTGTATCTGAAGAAGTGTGCATGCACACGAAAGCTCATACCAAGAACAAACTTAGTTGGTCTCTAAGGTGCTACTGGAAGGAATTTTTTATTTTATTTTGTTTTATCAAACACTTGATCAGGATGGATTGCAGACTGCAGTTAAAAATAATGAGGGTATGCATGTGTACCTGATTGACTGATGTTGTAAGGAAACATTTTGAAGAAGATAGTTGCTTTCTCGAGAATTAATAATGATAAGAATGTAAAGTCATGCAATGTTTGAGAATGGCAGATGCAAATGTCATACTGAAAAATAGAAAATTATGAGGATCCTAATCTTGAAGATATGTATTGAATGATAATACGTGAACCAGCATGCACTCTCATTTTGGGAAAGCTAACTGGAGTATTCTTGTTTATGTAATTCATAATTAATATTTGTAGAGCACTTTTCAATCATATTGTTCACCGAGGGGATCTAGAGTAAGAAAAAAAAAAGAACAATATATCAGCAAAACCGAGCAATAATAAAGGCAGTAGACCACATAAAAGCCAACAGGATATATTTCTCTAGCTACTAAGCGTGTCTGTTGGAAATCTCATTCTAACAGTTATTACAAAATAATTGGCAGTGTGTAGGATTGCTGCTGCTGTAGCTGGTTCAGTAATGACTAAAATGCCTGCACATGGCAGAGTTGGTCCCTATCTCATTCCATCCTTCCTTTCCCCATTCGGTTTCTCTGTCTAATCCTGAGCTACGTTAGCGATAGTCTATAGATCACAATCACCCCAAGGATCAGCATCTCCATGATGAGTTTCTTGACTGTCAGGCGTATCATTTAGACTAGCTCATTCCATGAGTCAAGGTCATTGGATCATGCATTTCCCCAGTTGCACAACCTACAGTAGTGATATTGTGGTACTAAGGGAACAATTTTTTTATTGGTGTGGTCAGTTGTACTATGTGATATAGCCTGAGGAGTGAAAAGGGAAGGAAATGCTATAGGCATGCCAATCTCTAGGGTAGTTAGTACTTAGATTAGATCAGTGGTGATTAGGAATGGAAGAGAAATTTGATTAAGTTCACCTTTAAAGATGAACCCAGCAATTGTGCAGTTTCTGAAATAATACGTGGATTGAAACACAGACATCCTTCAAAATTCACTTCTCAAATTTTGGAATGCATTTCTCCAGCCAAGTAAGGTCTACGAAAGGCATATGCTAGGGTTAAGTGTGCACTGAAATGCATAGATTAGTGGGAAAGAACATACACAAATGCATTATTTCAAGGGAAATCAATTTGTAAAAATGTGTATATTATGCAAGATGACATACAAATGTCTGTATTATTATTTTTTACTAAAATGCTGGTGAAGTTTCATTTCATTTTTTTTTAAATCTCAAACTGATGTGGAAATGTAAAAAACTGAATTTAGCCCTGGAAAAATGAGAAACAAGATTACCCCCTTTCTTAGTGGTGACCAGTGATGCAGTTCACTGGTGAAACTGTCAATAGCTGCAAAGGAACAACCAAGAGAGGGGGAAACTCTCACCCTTACCATTTGAGTTACTGTATTTCTATGCACTTTTCCATTCAACTGAAACCTAAAGTGGCTTACAAATGGTAAGTATCAACAGCCATAAAGATAATGGAATAGAAATGGGAAACCAGTTTCCACCTGAGGCCCATCTTTGGGGGGGGGGGGGTTACACATGCCCCTGGTGGTCAGGTTAAGAGGCAAAAGTGGGCTCAGTGAATGTGAATGTCACCTTTGTACAGTAGGTCAGTTTCTACACACCACTCTCTGTCTTCTAACCAAGCAAATAAGAAGCATTATTAGAGTTGAGAAACACATTCAAGCCGGGCAAAAACATTATACAGGGGGCGTAAAGTAGGGTTGGGGGTAGGGCTTGGGGGAGGGAGGCCTAGGGAAGGTCCTGAGAGCCATAGAGAGATGCCTGGAGAGTCACATTCAGCCTCTGGGCCTGAGGTATGCCTTTAACAGAACATCAGTTATGATGCAAAACTACTTGACTTTGGTACTAGAGAGACACCATCAACCAACACTGAAAGGTTACTGACTGTATAGTCACCTGTGCTGATGTTAGCAGGCCAAGTTGGCCATCAGTTCAGCAGCTGAGCACTTTGTACTAAAAGACATCAGTAGAGCTTGGAATGCCACAGCTTTCTGAGTTGATGGCCACCACAGCATGGGTGCAAGCTGCTACCAGGCACCACTTCCACTGCTGTCATCTAGTGAGAAAAGGGTCTGAATTCCACCCACCCACTCGCTCACTCTTACGTACCATGCTGCAGACACCAACAATTTTGCTGGTGAACTGCCACTGCTGGATGAGATACACAACTGAAGGTAGCAGATGTTCCTTGTATGGGACTGATTCCATGCTGTTGTACCCCATGCTGGTTAGTGTAGGATACTCAGTCTTGATGGCATATGAATTTGTTTGTTATACCTTTGCTCCAACCAATCCGTTTGAGCTTCATGGCTAAGTGAAGATTTCAAGCTGGAATGTCCCACCAACAAAGCCTCTATCTTTAGCCACTAGTGCAGGGATTGTTGTGCCTCATTCAGAGCACTTGTTCTACTTTGCAGCAGCCCCCCCCCCAAAATTGCCAAATCAATAAAACTTGGGAAAAGTGGAAAAGATTAAACAAGCTGCTAACTCAGTTTGAACCATCCCATGAACACCTGTGTATTTTTAGCAGCAAAGTCCCCTCTGCTCTTTGGTGCCGGCTCTTTATACCTGTCAGGTGACGAGCCATAGCGAACAGCTTAGGGAACTTTGGTTATAGAAATAATAAATGTTCAAAACAACACTTTCCGGAACACATGCAAATGATAAATGTAAGAAGTGCAATCCTGGAGAATAATTTATAATCTCTGCGGCCACCAGAGCACTATGGCAACAGCAGCAGCAGCAACAGCTTGTTATGCTCAGGAAGAGAGCTGAACTTGACAGGTTTCAGCTACAGTTTTCAAGGAAAGAAATGTTATCTTGATTTTCCATAGTATACGTTTGTAATGATGCCCCTGTGGGCAAGCAGTCAGGTAATACATGTGTCATTTCCCTATATTCCCTTATTCCAAAGAAAGATGAAAATTGCCAAAAGCACATTTGTGCAGCGTGGCTCACACTGAAAACACAAATCTACCACATCTTTTAATGGCTGTATCCATAACGCCTTAATAATGACACCGTTTCCTGCTGAAATGGGCCTACTGCTGCTGTATGAAGAACCCGGTTACATAGATATGTCAAAACTGTGAAGTGACTCTACCAGTCATCATGCTGATTGCTCTCCTACTGAGTGTTGTGACAGCCTTTTCCCATTCAAATATTTGTAGCCTGTTTTGGAGTGGAGAGTAAAGTACTCAGTCCTTCATCTCTGACAGAAACAGAATCGAACAGTTCCAGAATTGTGGGGTTTGTTTTATTTGGTTTTTATTTTTTTAAAAAAATGCTACTGCTTTTCTCAGAATTCCTCCCTGATAGATTTCAAGATCGTGATGAAAGTCGTGTTTCAAGCAGAGTTGTCAACCAGTTAAAGAATATTTACTATTTACTATTGCTATATTTATGTAGCACTTACAACTAAGAGAGGTACTAAGAATTTTATAAGGAAAGACCCTGCACACAAACTTTTCCGCTAGGGATATTTGACTCTGTATATTTGCTGGGGCACAACAACAAGCTCTGAAAAAGGAGAGAAGGGGGTTTCTTTAATAGAGCAGGGCAGAGGAAGTCTCTGCTCCCTTGCAGGAAGGGGTATAATTGTGTTGCCTGAGTCTAAGCCAGTAAAGCTCACTTTGCCTCAGCTAGGCATCTTGCCCAAGCACCTGCTGCCTTGAGGAATAATGTGTGGTGGAAGGCTACATATGCAAGAGACACCAAGCAAGAGGACAATGGCCCAACTGCCAGTTCCAGGCAACAGTTGCGAAGGGAGGCTGGTTGGAAGTAGAGATGTGACAGAGCAGTTTGAGAAGGACGGTGATAAGGGTGAAGGTCATGGTGATGAGGTTACTGAGGAAAAGATGATGGCAAAAAACTCCCCACTTATTTCCGAGTCCTCTTCCTGTCCCAGGTATTTATTTAGTTAATAAAATTTATACACTGCTTGATTGTAAAAGCAGGTTTTCAAAAAGTAGGGTCCCTTCCGCTTGAGGAAGACATTTAACAGCCCGAAGGATCATGGCCGTGTGTTGGGCTTACAGGGATGTGTGATTTTTATTTGTGTTAGGTGTCACAATATCCACTATCCCCCAACCCAAAATAAACACTGTGGTTTTAAATTTTGTTTTTAGTTATCTCATGACTTTCAGAGAGGAGCAGTTGAGGTAGTGGTTGTCCCAGAGTTAGTTCCATGCAGCCAACTCTAAAAAGGTCTGCTACAGTGCCTCTTCTTCAGATGGGTGGGGTATAAATTATTATTATTATTATTATTATTATTATTATTATTATTATTCCTATCTTGAGCCTCAGCTGTCCCTAGAACCAGATCCAAGTATTCAAAAGTTTAGGTAAAAACTACCTTCAGTGTTTCCATGCCTATTATGTGGCAGAAGGCCAGGGTTGGCTCAAAACATTTTGTTGCTTGAGGTAGTTCAGCATCTCTACCTAGTCCATTCCAGTCAAGGGGCAAAATACCCAAGGGCAGCAAAGTTATTTTGGCACCTGAGGCAGAAAATCTCACAGGCACCTGAAAGTTAATATAATATTGTTGCCTTTTTCCTAACTAACAATTTTCTCCCCTGTCATGACAAATCAGCTGTCTGAGGTGGCTGCCTCATAGTGGGGCTAGCTCTGGAGAAATCACCAGAGGGAATCAATTAATTGATTAAACTTACAGCTGCACTTTATTAAAAGTGCAATTAATGAGACGTTATGAGGTTTTGAAGGGAATGTAAGGTAGCATAACAGCGGGAAAAAACAGAAGTTACCACTCCTTGTTGGGAGGCGGAGGACCGCTTTTAATATTTCCTTTTACATCCCCTATTGCAGTAATAAAAAAACTCAAATAGGCACAACAATTAAACATGGGGCAACGCCACTGATTATTTCTTATCCTCCAAGTGTCCTGATTTTCCAGCGACAATCCCAGAATTAAAGCTGTCCCAGTTTCTGATTCTGGAATGTCCTAGTCCTTTCAAGTCTCAGAGAACAATTAAAAGTTTTGTGTGTGTGTGTGTGTGTGTAGATGCAAATATGGAGTCCTCACCAATGAAGGAAATGGTGAGGCTGGCATATGAAGCCCTTCCAATAATTTTGAAGCAAAATGTATCCAAACCACTTTACATTCTTTAATTGCAATGCTTCAGCAGCCAGCCAATTTAGGAAACCTGTGGACAGGGGCGGAGGAAGGGGGGCGATGTGAGTGCACCCCTCTCATCAGCACCATCCTGGTGGGGTTCAATTGCAGCTGCCCCCCTGCCCGCGCTGGTTACCCCGCCCCCGCAGGCTGCGCACCCCGCCCCCAGAACGCATCCCCCGCCCCTGCGAGCAACGCACCCCGCCCCCAGTATGCGTGCCCCACCCTTTTGGCCGGTGCGCCCCACCCCTGGGACGCGTGCCAGCCCCACCCCCGCCTGCTCCCCACCCCTGGTGCTGGAGAATGAAGCTCCACCACTGCCTGTGGAGTGCTGATGGAGCCTTACACTGCAAGCCTTTGCATGTCTACTCAGAAGTAAGTCCCACTATATGCAATGGGGCTTACTCCCAGGACTAAGCATTTTTACTCAGAACTAAGTCCCACTGAGTACAATAGGATTTACTCTCTGGTATGTTCCTGGTCATTCTCACAGTTGTTGTTCTTGTTGTATCCTGCCTTTTCCCTTGACAGTGACTCAAGGCAGCAGCTTACAGCTAAATTTTTATTTCAATCCATTTATCTGTTGAAGGTTTGTACATGATCTCTTCCATTGTACATTTTTTCTTCACGACAATCGTGTTAGGTAGGTTCAGGGCAGAAGTTGTAGTTGGCTCAAGGTGACAGATGTATATGTCATCTATGTCTGCAACGAGATCAAACGCAGGAGAGGTTTCCTGATATAGAATAGAATAGAATGTTCCTATTTTTATCTGAGAAATGTTGGAGGTAAATTTAATTTATTTAATGGGGGGGGGATGCAACTAATAAAAAAAATCCATAATTAGTGAACAATAAATAGACCAATAATAAACAAGACCACAAACACAAATTAGAACAGTATCAACTCGGCAATCTTAGAAATGAAAGACCACTATAAAAAAATCTTTGGAAATCCTTGCAATATATTACCATGATGTAGATCTGAAGGAGCGGATTTCAAAGCCACAAACCTCACTGACTGATGGAGTCAGCACTTGAGAAAAGCCTCTGGTATTGTTTTCTCATTCAGAGGTAGAATTGAGGCAGTCCAGCAAATAACTTTAAAATGAGGGTCCTGGTTTCAGGGCTCTCAATACTTTAGTCAAAAATTGCCAACCCGTTGCAATTTGGGACTAACCATTTTGTATTACTACTTTTATCCTATTGAATTGCCCAACCCTTTTTATTTTAAGTCTCTGGTGCTATTGATTTGAAGGTGCAATAAGTTGAAAGACCCAGTAATTGCATTCAGTTCCATCTGCTATGTGCCTGATGCAGGTTATTTGGCTAATTGCTCACCTGTTTGCTGCATTTTAAATGCCATAAAGTAGCATGCTTTCCCATCTATGACATTTAATGGGTTGCTTTTAAGTTCTATCCTTTCTCTTTCGCTGCATATTTCTTAGCTGCTTTCACTCATATTTTCTCTCTCCCTTTGCTATGTGATAATTGCTCCTGGGATACAGTAATCAGCTTGTTAGATTGTCAACTTGTCACACAGCATGTTAATTTCACTTAGACTTTATTAATTTCACACCCTCCAGCAATTCCATTTTAGCCACCTTTGTTCCTAGCAACTCAAGCTGAGAGTCTATTTAAACAATGTATTGCAATGTTAGTGTGGGGTTTATTTTTTTCTAAATAGAGAGGACAATTAATGGGTGGCCGTATGCTATCAAGAAAATGAGGTATGTGAGCCAATCAGACTTTTATTTTTTCTAGGTGAGATGTTCCAAACGCCTAAATTGCCTTGGGTCCTATTTCACATTACAGTATAACTAATTTATATATCTATATAAACACCTAAATTAAACCAAATATTTATTTCTATTTTTATGCTGTTTTTCTTCCAAAGGCCTTCATAACAGCTTACAAGATAAAAGCAAATAAAATCCAAGATTAAAAATAATGGGTAAAAAAAGAAAGTCCCATAGAGGGAGAAAAACAAGACTTCCTCTGTCTGATTTGTACCTTACAGAAGTCATTAATTCTTTTACAATGCAGGCTACACCTATTGAAACACTCTTTTTTAGGGCCGACAAGACAGCAGTGTAGGACTGCCATATGTCCAGGATTTTCCAGACATTACTGGGATTTCAAAGGCGGAAGTGACACCTGAAATTTCCGGAAGGCAGTGGATCTTTGGCGAGTAAACCGAGAAATCATGGGTTTTTGTCATTTTCATAAATAAAAGCTCAACAATTTTGGGGGTTTCCTAAAAAGACAACCACACCTCTATTAAATAGTGGGTGGACATAGCAGACGACACAGTGATTCTCCAAGCAGCTCTGTTTATTCTCAGGCTGGAAAAGAACTGAACTGAAGGGCTCAGCAGCCTGCTTATATAGAACTCAGCTACAGGCAGCAGTAACAACTTTCTGTAGTTACCCAATCCCTGAACGTCACTTTCAATCCCTCATTTGCATGTGCGGACCTGAGTGAGAACTGCAGCACAATGAACTATATACACACAACCCTAGTGGCCTAGGGTGAGAACTTCAACCTCAACCACTTTCGGGGTGTCCGGATTTTGGCTCTTGAAATACGGCACCTCTTTCACATGTGCTGCATATGCCAAAGTCGGGGTGCTGGTTTTTTCAGTTAAAAAAAGGACTTAATGTGTCAGGGCTAGCAAAGACCTCTGCATAGCTGTCAACTTTCCCCTTTTTTTAAGTGAAATTCCCTTATTCCGAATAGGATTCCTCACAAGAAAAGGGAAAAGTTGACAACTATGCCTCTGTCAGACTTTGGAAAACTGCTGAAGAGATTAAAGTTGTGTGGCATTGACCAGAAATCCACATCAATATAAAGCAAGTTTTGATGCCTTGTTTTGCTGAGAATTAGCCAACGTGCCTTCTGTCACATCTCCATTATATTTTATAAAATGATTACAGTTAAATTAGGAATTTTGTATATTTGGCAAGTGCTTCCCTGGTTCCTGTGGTTATGTGTTGTTTAACCCCTGCTGCCGGTTACATAGTGTGAAGTGATTCATGTTATTAATTTTAGCCTGGTGCCCAGTGGCGAGAAAGGCTCTGTTTCTCATGAGGTATCCCAGTTCATTAGATTTCAACATGGAACTTCAACATTATCAGTCATTTTGAATCCTTGGTAACGTCGTTGATTTAAAATGATTTGCGGATTCAGAGAGGCTATCTGTATCGTTTTTGATGCACAAGTTTTCCTTTTATTAAGATTCAATTTATAATTAAAATGTTTTACAAACAGTATTTAATATGTGCAGTGTTCTCACTATTCTATACACTGAATAGCTGAATACTTTGCCTTGGGGTGTCTTAGTCTCAGCAGTTTTAACACCTGGATTTCTGCTTTTGATTGGTGGTGTCCTCTGTTCTGAATATCAGTCAATGGGCTACCCCAGCTGTATGATGTAAAATAACACCTTGCTATACCTTCTTTGAGGACTGATTTGTAGGAGAAGTCGGCACTAGGTTTGGAGGAAAGAATACTGTTCCTTAAGACACAGGTGAGATTTCAGATTTGTTTATATCCCACTTCGCTTCCATTATGAAGCTCAGTCACTAACCAGACTGAAACCTGATTAGATTAAATTGCATCATGTGCCCTCAAATCATGCTTTGGGACTGTGTCAGAGAGATTCTATTAGGGCTGGGAGAAGACTTCGTTTTGTCTGCTTTTTGTAGCAGAATGGCTGGATCTGATGCTCCCAAACTTGCTTATAAATCGGAACAAAACTCCCAGTCATATTACACACTTTTCCAGATTTTGCAATGGTCTTTTGCAGGGGTCAGCAAACCTTTTCAGCAGGGGGCTGGTCCACTGTCCCTCAGACCTTGTGGGGGGCCAGACTATTTTTTTTTGGGGGGGGAATAATGGAACGAATTCCTATTCCCCACAAATAACCCAGAGATGCATTTTAAATAAATGCACACATTCTACTCATGTAAAAACACGCTGATTCCCAGGCCGTCTGCAGGCTGGATTTAGAAGGCGATTGGGCTGGATCTGGCCCCTGGGCCTTAGTTTGCCTACCCATAGTCTTTTGGTATACAAAAAAAGGTATCTTAGAAAGAAAATCCCCTTTTGCATGCCTTACATGGCTGGAGAGCTGCATTGCAAAGTTTGAAGAAGTGCGAAGTTCTTCATAGCTGCATTTCAGTAGTGTTTTGGAAAATGTGAATTAAAGAGGTTTGCCTTTAAATGAGAATGAACTGATTTTCTCCTCCTTCCTATTGCCTAACAGCCAAAGAATGGGACCTCTGAGCAGCTGGAACAATTGGGCAGTATAATTCTTACTCTGAGGGAAAGGGGTGCTACTTAGATCCTTCACCTGCAAAATATCCTGGGCCAAGTCTACCAAGAGGTTGAAAATGCTTAAGCTCAACCGAAGAACCATTATTTCCATGTTTTGAGAGGGATGCAGCTAGTATAGCATGATAATGGTCAAAAACAAACATTTTAATTAGCTGATTGACAGTAATTTATCATTTTTAAAAAATATAAACAACCCAGTAACTGAATTTATTTTTTCCTGTCACTACTTGTTAAATCACAGTAAAGGATATATTACAACTTCTAATTGTGATTGTTATTTTTTTTAATGTAAGGTGTTTTTTTTTAAAAAAAAACTTTTTGAGGAAATGTTGCTTTTTATTTTCCTTGAGTGTATATATAAATAGAATTTTTTCATAAGAGAAAGCTCCAAGGTGCAACAGCTGCTTTCAAATCTCTTTGGGCATTCATGCTGCATTCTTCTGCTTATTATCCAGCAAGCTAGCCAGCTCACAACCCTGCAATGCGGGACCCAGTAGGGCGTGAGTTGTCCTGTAGTGTATTCTGCCTCATTAAAATATGCTAATTTAACAGGCACCTGTGGATTCTTTTAAACTGTTGCATGAAATTATCAGAAGATATAGTATTGCAAGTCGAAAAGATGCTGAAGCTGAACTCTCTTGAATTTTTTAAAGGGCAGAAAAATGGGGAACCTCATCCTACCTTGGTGTTCCCTCTCGACGTGACCACTGTTGCAGTTATTGTTCAGCATCTACACATAACATAAATGAGATAGAACCTGGGACTTTCTACATGCATCTCCAGTTAGGACTGGGACAGAGTCTTGCCTGAAACTCTGGAGCGTCAGGCTGTGTAAACAATGCTGAGCCAAATGGATTATGGGTCACGTTCAGTATAAGGCAGCTTCCTATGCTCCTAGTTTTTGCATATTGCAAAGGCTTTGTGGATAGACCATCTGTACTATCTCCCTTTTTTCCTTTCCTATTATAGTAAAATGTCGGAATACGTTTCACGGATCCGCCATGGATTCATATTTATTTGGTTATTTTATAAGTTTTTCGAGGTCTACTTTTGGTATAATTGCGCGTAAAAGCGAAAGTGAAAGCATGAATGAATAGTGTGGTTCACTTATGAGATTAATCCGCCTTTATTTTGTAGATCCGGTCATGTTCAAAATTGTTAATGAGCGTTAAACTTGCTTCCCGCCTTTTTGGAGGGCAGCAACAGTGATTTTATTGGTTAAAGTACTAATGATGATGTCACGTTTGTTCCCTAATAAAAGGCAGAGGCACCCCGCTTAGGCGTTCAGGTTTGGGTTTAGGCACGTTCTTTTTGGTTAGTCGCACGTTCTTTTACTTTAAGTTCAGGGTTTAGTTAAAGGGATCAGGAGCGGGTTGGATGGGTTGGATGGGTTTTTCTTTAGTTAGAGTTAGATCGCGGAAGATCATTCGGTTTTAGTTTTAGTTAGGTTTTCTTATAGGTTAGCCTAGGGTTAGGCCCGCGGAAGATATTTCGGTTTTAGTTTATTTAGTTAGCCTCGCGGAAGATTGGGCGCGCAGGGTCTTTAAGCTTAGGAGAACTTAGCTTAGGGGACGAGCCTACGCGGGTTCTGCCGAAGCCACTAAAGATACAACCGGTGTCTGTCTTCCTTTGGGGTTAACGGGGGGAGTAAAGTAAAATTTTTAATTTTCTGTAAATTGGTCCGTCTATTCAGAGTCAGGGTACATATTTTATTTCACGAGGCAACGTTTCTTTAAAGAAGGCAATTAGGAACTCACACACCACCAGAGTCTTCAATTGGCTTACTCATCATCCTTCAGACTGTGAGGCTTGGCCGGCGACCGTGCTCAAAAGCACGCGGAACGCTGGCCGCTTTCCCCGCAACTGGTACCTCGTGCATAACCAGCCCAAGGCCGTGCACGAGGAGCTCCAGCACCCATACCCCGACAGTAAAACACTAGATCCAAAGCATCCTTTAAAATAAATTTCACTTTTTAGTGTCCGCCTTAAAGTGCTTATGCCCAGCTTAGGCTGGTTTATCAGTTATGGCTGCCCCTGGACTGGGATAGCCTGAAACTCAGTTATCCATGCTGTGCTGCCTTCCATTTGGGCTGGCCGGGCTTCCAGTGCTGGGTCACGTCAGCGGCGAAGGCTAAGGTGCCACAATGGGCTCTTTCACCCTCCATGCCCCGCCCACATGGAAACAAGCTGCTACTGCATGCAACTTTAAAGAAAGTACCATGGGATGGCCAGGAACTTGGCTGGCTTTAAAAGGGGATTAGACGAATTTATAACAGAGTGGGCTATCAATGGCTACCAGTCATGACTCCTATGCTCTGCCTCCACAGTTGAAGGCAGCAATGCAGTTGCTGTAAACCACAGGAAGCGAGAGTGCTGTTGTGCTAGAATTCTGCTTGCTGGACTCCCACAGACACCTGGTTGACTGCTGTGAGAATTAGATGGCCCATTGGTCTGATCCAGCACACTCTTCTTCTGTTCTTATAATATACATGACCAGAAATATGTATTAGCTATACACGCAGGTTGTTACTGTATGGGTACTTTAAAACACATTGTGGTGTAGTGGTTGAGAGCCAGTGTGGTGTAGTGGTTAAGAGCAGTGGACTCGTAATCTGGAGAACCGGGTTCACATCCCCGCTGCTGCACATGCAGCTAGTCACACTTCTCTGAAGGCTCTCAGCCTCACTCACCTCACGGAGTGTTTGTTGTGGGGGAGGAAGGGAAAGGAGAATGTTAGCCGCTTTGAGACTCCTTAGGGTAGTGATAAAGCAGGATATCAAATACAAACTCTTCTTCTTCTCTTCTTATACCTGAAAAATGTAATGTGTTCAGTGACCCTCATGACTGTGAGGATCTGTTGTGAATACTTTGTGAGGAGGGGAAATTGCTTTGTGTATATTTTAGGTCTCACATATGTCTGGGAATTGTTCAGAAAAATGGTGTCTGGGCGAATTTTTGCTGATGTATGCTAAGTTGGGCTATTTTTAAAATATAAAATAATCCTTTAAAAATGTAAGAGACGCCCCAAAAGAAATGTTTTTGGGGGGGATGTTCCCCACAAAAGCTCAACAACTCTGTCTGGATTTTCACTTTTGGGAATATGGCAACCCTAGTATATTTAAAGCGCCTCACTTTCTGCTATTGCATCATGTGTCCCTGGGCTGAATGCTACTGGTTTCTGGTGATGGTATGCAAACAAACTAGTAACACAAGATACATAAGTAAATTTTTAAAAGAGGGCGGGAATTTGACGGTAGATATGTTTTCATTGAAACACTATTGTTGAGTCAAACTTCCTTACAGTGAAGCCTTTAAGAAATTGTTACATGCCAGGCAGTTTGTCCCTGAAGAGATTCCAGGAAAACATGATGACTGTAGTATTAAGAAAAGCAAGAGTAGGAATAATTGGGGTGATTCCTTCATCTGCTTGAATGCTCAGAGAAACAGAACTGGCCTAATAGCCCAAACACTGAAAGGCGAGCTCAATGAACTGATCATATTGCAAATGTTTTTTCCCCCCCTCTGCTGCAGTCAGATGTGGTTGCCATGGGGAGAAAAAAGCTATTAAAGTGACCAAGTAATATTATTTTTCTGACAGCAGTTGCTCTTTATAAATTTGAGAGGTATGTGAAAATATATTTGCACCTTGTAGTTCTGTCTGCTATTGTTCTTAGAGTGAGCACCTTTCTCTGCACAATAAACTATGCATCCACTGCAGAAGATTCATAGTCCTGCTTTCCTAAAAATATATATGCAGTAACAAATCCGCCTTGACAATCTCAACTAAAGAATGGTATTTGATCATTTGCCTCTTGTCGAGCCATAATCTCCGCTTCTTTTCTGATTCCCATCTAAAACTGTTGAACTCCTTCTTTCCACTATTAATTCATTACTTATAGCCACCTTTTAATAAAACCCTATAAGAATAATCCTGCTGGATGAGGGAGGCCAAAGGCTCATCTAGTCCAGAATCTGTTCTCACAAAAGATGGCCAGCCAGAAGCCATGGGGAAGTTCACAGGCAGAATTTCAGCATGACAGCACTCTCCTCAGTTGGAACTCCCAGCAAATGATTAGACTTATACACCATGATTTTATCTAATCTTGTTTGAAAGCCATCCAAGTTGGTGGCCATCAGAACTTCTCAGAGGAGCAAATTCCATAGTTTAACTATGCACTATGCAAAGAAGCATTTATTGCTTTCAGCCGATGGCCTGGTTTAGCCAGCAAAAGTGTGACAAGCTGGTAGGTTTCCTTTCTACTCCCTTAATTATGTTACTTGGGTTCAATCAATGGGATATGTTACCTGAGTTCACTTTTGGAAGCAAAAAGGTTTGGGCTAGTCCCTGTGCAATCCATTAGTAGACAAAGAAACAGAGAAAGGAATATCACTGTGGCTAGTTCCATTTATGAACATTGCTTTTCACTCAGCCACACAAGCTGTGGACATGGACTTGGATGGGAGGGGGGGGAGACTGTTTTTTTTTTTTTAAGTCCAGTGTGCTTGACTAGGTTTATTTCAGGATCACAGTCCTGTCACATACCAAGATGTCAAATCTGGTATTGCCTCAAAACATGGGGATTGTGGCACAAAACTAGCACCAAAAAAATGGCATAGGTTTTCAGGAGATAGACCAGATTTGGAGGTTTGTCATTAATTTGCATTCTCATACATACACAAGGGAAGTTTTTCCTTAATGTTAGGAGAGGAGCAAATATCTTCTAGTTCATGAGATTATTATTTTTTTAAAAAAGATTGCTTCACTCAGAATTATATTCTCTGTAAAACTTGGAAAGTAATTGCATAGTTTCTTCGTGTTGATTCTGTAAAATGTTAAATGGTCTGATACGATTTAAATATTTAGCACAGAAATGAAAATTTTATGGTTTCCCATAGAGACTATGGGGAAAACAACTGTAGCAGTAGTGAAATAAAACAACGCTAGAAGAAAAATGCAGTTGAGCTTTGCATTGAAGTTATTTGGAAGCTTGCATGTTTCTACAGAAAGTCAAACTTTGGCTCGGTTCCTTTGAGATGCTGCCCAACTTGGAATATAACACTATACTCAACATTTATACCAGCTGTCATGCCAGGGTGAAGCCAGAGGCAACTTTTGTCAATGTAATCACTACTCAGGCACTAATTTGAGAGAGCTGTAGTGTCATGGCTAAATCAGAAAGGCTCCTGTTCCGTGAACTCACACACTTAGGGGCAGATTATATGTGACACACCCTTAGGTGCAAAGTTTGTTTGTGTTAATAACCAGTGTGGGGACCCTGATCTGAATCGGGGTCCTATAGTATGGGTGTCAGGCTCTGGGGACTTGGCTTCCTCCCCCACTTTGGCTGTAGATAAGCAGGACAAAGCGAAAAGAATCGCTTACAATTTAAAGAGTCTTTAATGATCACAGCAAAAGAACAAAGCATCCATTCTTGGAATAAAAGTGTTCCCAGTTAAGGATTCCCCCCACTACCCCCCTAGTCACTTCCGATTGCAACCTGATCTTGCAACCACCCTGCCTTTTGTGCAGACACCTTATCTGTGCGACGTGACCTTGGACTTACAGGCTGAATACTTTCCAGCGAGAGAGAGTCTGTCAGCTCTCTCTCTTCCTGCTCTTCTTCACTTTGCTGTTCACCCCCCAGTTCTTCCCAACTTTTGTCTTCAGAACTATGCCCCTCTGCAAACCACTGTTCCAAATCTATACTGCTCCACTGCTCCTGGGCAGCCTTAGGATCCTGGTCAAGAGCAGGGGTAGGGGGAGGCTGTACTCCTCAGCTTGGTCTCTGACAGTGAGAGATGGAGGTCACAGTTTCCTGTGCCTCAATTGTCATTCCAACCAAAGGCTCAAATTGTTTAAATTGTTTGGCAGTTGTGTGATCCACATCAGCAAGCATACCACCCAGGCAAAGAAAAACAACAACCCTACACTTAAAAGTGGAGCTATATGACTTACATCATATGGAGTTTGGCTCCTAGGCAGGGCACAACACTCCTAGCCTTAGTCCCCCCCCCCCACCTGTAATATGGGAGATCAGGCCTGGCACCAGTGGTCAGCCACTAGTGGCTCAGAAGGCAACCTCATTGACCTGATTTGGCTATGCCACCATATGTGATATATTGGTCATTGCATTTTGGGTGAATAAAAATGGGAGGTGGTCACCATGGTTGGGAACTATACCAGCTGTTTGGGACCCTTGGGAGGAGAGCAGGAAGTGGAAATATTGCTGGGGTGGCAGAGAAAAGTGTGGCTGCGTTGGGGAAATGGGGGTGGGCACCAACACTGTGTCAAAAGCCACATGTAATCATGAAATCCTTGATAATGCTGACTTATCTTACAACTAGCTAATGTATGTGCAAAATGCTGTCATAGAAGATTCTTGCGACAGACCAGTAAGGGAGCTAGCAAGTAACGTCATTGTCTCTCTCCAGCAAGAACAGCAGAGCAGAAGGAGACTCCTGACTCTAGCCAATTCAACAAAGGAGATAATGCCTCTGATATCTCCCCTGAAACAGAATTACATGGGCTTAACTAGATTGTGGACCAACTTGAGTGTGTATCATAAATACTTGAACCTTTTGAGATGTGTGGCCATCTGTCTTCATAGATCCTAATGGTAACATTTATGTTCGGGTTCTTCAAGTTTTATCAGCCTTTTTATCTGATCGGGTGCAGTTATCTCAGCAGCAGCAAAATGATAAACTAGCATCCTGAGACAGTGAATTCATAAATGCATCAATTTTCTTTTCCTTGTGCAAATTTACTTTGTAAATGGGTTCATCTGACAAGGTACTGAGCGCCATCACTTCTCATTAGTGTCCACAGTCCATTACACAAACATAATATACACAGAAATGTCCAAAAAGCTCCATTACACAAACATAAAATACTAGATTGACCAGAGGCAAAGGACAGCATGGCTCCTGTGTCTTTAACAGTTGTATAGAACAGGGAATTTTTTTACAAATGTAGCCTGTTCAGGATGTAGCATTCAGAGCTGAGTGTTCTACTCTGCATTTAAACCGAAAGTTAACAGCTCATGAAAAGCAGAAAAAAATGAAATATAAAATGCTATCTTTATTTTTACTGAGCTACAAAATGCCTAATTTATGTATTAACCTAATGATCAGACATCATTAAATGCTGTTAGTTAGGCATTAGAGCAATATTATGGATTGCTCTGTCTGGTTTATAAAGTTTAGGATAAAAGCCACTTAAGAAGTTAAAACTGTCATAATCAGTTTTGGTTACACAGTTCCTACTTATTTTAAATTAATGGAGATATTTTCAGCATAATTTTAATGGACTTTTACTGTAACTTTCCCTAGGATGAGTTATTACAGCGGATGATGATTGCAGGTTGCCCTACATAGATGTACTATTGACAGGTCCTGCCTCTATGTTGTGATAGGTTTTGTTCTCTTCTATGGATTAACTGCACCTCACATAGGTTCACTTATGGGAGAAGGGAATTTATTCATAGGGACACCATCTGCTGTCCCAGTTCTGGATTCATTCTGTGGTATGATGACTCATTAGTAGAGACTGTAATAGCCTTGTGCATGGTAAAGATGTCAGTGGAGTTGCACCATAGATGCTAAATGCTTTAACTATCTTGTAATAAGATAATTAACACTCCAATCACAAAACCTACTGCACTGGAACACAATTACTTAGTTGGGATGTACCATCAACTATGCCAATTCAGTGCAATAAAAAGGCTTAATGCCACATTGAGGCAATGGCATACTACCACAGCACAGCAATGTTCCAGCATATTTTAAGTCAGGGAGCCAGAAAATTATGTAACAGTAAAACAGTTCATTACTGCCTCCTTTGCTACACTTTAGCAATTGCCTTTATTTTTAATTCCCTTCTTTTTAATTCATGTCTGCCTTCTGCTACTTCTCCCTCTCCTGCACATTTTTTGGACTGTTTATTTCATTGTACTTTTATTCTTCCTCACAATTCCACCCAACTGTATTCTTTGCACTTTCTTGAAAATACAAGAGCCAGTGTGGCTTAGTGTTTTAAAGCAGCTCTAGAGGACCTTTGGACATCCAGATGTTGCTGAACTACAGCTCCCATCAACCCCCAGCAATCATGTTGGGCAAAAATATATCTGCATGTCAATGATGTAATGGTAGCAGTCAAATGCTGAAAGACCAACTTCTCCTGGCTCCTCCCTCAACCCTCAGCAGCAGCCATTCCGAGGGAGATTGAAATGGGACTGTAGGGCCTCTCCATCTACTCTTAAAAGACCAGTAATGTTTTGCTCCATCTCTCCTTCAAATATTTCCATTCTGGGTGGTCCTTGCAAGAACTCTATATGTAATAATAATAATAATAATAATAATAATAATAATAATAATAATACAGCTACAACAACAACAACAACAAGAACTAACCTGCCTTTCACCTTAAGATCCCAGTGAGGGTTACAATATTAAAACACAATAATATAAACAATGTACAATCACAATAATAGTGACTGAAGTAGCTTTTTTCCTTCTCCCTCCCAACCCCTTTCCCTTTTGTGTCATGTCTTATAGATTCTAAACCTGAAAGCAGGGGACATCATATTCAGACCTCAGATGTTAAGACCAGCAGAACCACTGCTTGTAGTACCACTGCCATCAGACGTTCAGGCAGTGGTGGCTTGGAAGTCTGTGGCAGCTCATACAGTAAGTGGTGGGATTCCCTCTCCACAGAGGTGCTTCTGGCTTCTTAACTATATAGATTTGGGTGAATGCTGAAGCATAGCTGTCAGCCCTCCCTGCTGTTTCCCAATGCTATAATAAGGGAATTTCCCACAAAAAGGGGAAAGGTTGACAGCCTCTTTACTGTGGCCTTTGACACCTGATCTCTGTGTTTCCCTCTGCCTGTTCCTGCGATTGTAATTTATTCTAACTGGTTTTAATCTTGATTTTTATTTTTTTGAAAAAATATATATTCTTGTAACCGACTTGGTACCTGCTGGTGACAGGCAATAATAATAATAATAATAATAATAATAATAATAATAATAATAATAATGTAATAATAATTTAAATGAATCTTTATTAGATCTATTCCTGTAGACTTAATATAGAAAATATGTATTTACATTCCTAAGGGCTTCTCAGAAGGCTTTTGATACAACCCCTCCCCGCAACTATCTATATTTAGGGATGGGGGGAAATGGGGCTTATTTAAAGAATAAATACGGTAAGCAAAGTACAAGTCAAAACAATTCATACTTCTCAAACCCATGGTAATTTGTTTAGATAACATACCACGTGACAGGGAAAAGATTAACTTTACCGCAATCTTTGGGATATTTTTAGTGACAATTACCTTGACATATTTTAAACAACATAATTGTCTACATTTTTCTTTTCATTTTGCTCATTTACCAGACAATTAGCTACACTGAATTAGGCGCCCCCACACCTAAGCATGAATGTGATGTGAAGACATTGAAAAGGGCAAAGAAATTATAAGATGAAATGAGATGAGAAACATTTAAAGGGAAATAAAGTTGCAGTGATGAAGTGAAATATGGAGAATGGGAAACAGAACACTTTGTTTTTTTAAAAAAGCTGTGCGTTTGTAATTAATTAATTAATTAATAAGTGTCTTTAAACCAAACTCAATAGCAAAGCAAACTAAATTTTAAGAAGTAGGTTGATATGGCTGTTTACATGATATTGTATCTCAAATACATCAACCTGTGCTTTGTAGTTACGGTAACGTAAGACAAGTTGACCTTTTACAGCACAACTCTATTCTGGTCAGTTCCTAGGATTGCAGCCTTAGTTACCAGAATGCTGGAAATTAGAGACTCCAGCAACATCTGGGGGTCCACGAATTCCCCACCCTTGACATATTTAGTGAAATAGTTGACTCGAATGTTAGGACCAAATGACATTCTAGTTGGAGATCTGGAGCTTTATACAGTGGTACCTTGGTTTAAGAACAGCTTAGTTTATGAACAACTTGGATTAAGAACGCTGCAAACCCAGAAGTAGGTGTTTTGGTTTGTGAACTTTGCCTTGGAAGCAGAACATGTTCCGCTTCCCGTTGAGTGTGTTCCATTTGTAAACTGAGTCATCCCGATGCTATGGGTTTAAGAATGGACTTCAGGAGCGGATTAAGTTTGTAAACCAAGGTACCACTGTACTGCTCAAAGGTGTCAACTCCAGTCTCCATTGGGAGGAACATCTTCATAGGAGGCGGAAGTGAATACACAAGATCCACTAGGAGAGCTTTGGACTACAGAAGAACCCCTACCATAGTTACAGGTTGATAAGGTGATCATTAGGAGCCCACGATTTCCAGTGTTCCCTGGGAAGAAGGAACAGTTGTTTTGTTCTGCCAGAGCTTGGAGAACACAGATGTGATTATGGATTGTCTGTATAGCATCTAAATAAAATGTAGTTTAGATCTACAGATGTTTCTTTCTTCTTGCTGTGTGATGCTAGAAGAGTTGTGTGCACTTTTCAGATGAAAAGTGTTGCAGAGAGGCACTCTGGAAATGAAGGGACATGCCATTCCAGAGATGTGTCTACCAGGAGATGATCAGAGTCCTGGGTGGTGGTGGTGGTGGTGGTGCTGCCGCTGTTTCCTCCAGAGCGTTTATCCAACATACATGTGTACCTAGCACTCTTGACCATGGTTTGCTTGATTACTCTAGACCTCACCAAACTACAAAGCATGAAGAAAGACCATCTGAAAAACAAAGCTAAACAAACTTTGTAGGCATAAGATGTCATTTGTTTGTTTGGTTGTTTGTGATTGATTGATTGATAGATAGTCTATGGGACAACTCATTGTTAACTGGTTAACTGGACAACTCATTTGTTAAAACAATGAATTCATCAAGCCATTGGTAGCTGGGGATCTCTGACTCTTAAAGTTGTTTTCAAAATGTGCTCCTATGTTTTTGCTTTGGAGGGATTCTGTTCTTTTATTTGGTATAGTATTTTTTCAGTTTCATCATCTGTTATATCTGTTTATCCACTCCACAGTATTTGTTAACTTTATATATACAGAGATGGATGATATTAAGAAGTATTTAAATATATGAATTAATACATAAATAAAAAATGTGCAAATTATGTCAATATGATACAGTGGGTTGGGATTGTCAGTCAATTTAGATCTCTACACACACACACACACCGATATAAAGCACTGTCTGATAACCAAGGCAGAGAAAGGTGTGAAAATAATAATTAGCTAACATAAAATCAATAAATAAAACATTTTCATGTTTTATAGACATGTGTAAGGCCAGTCATTGATTCCAATTAAAACAGTAATGGAACCTCTGCTTAATAAGCAAGCATGAGAAAAAGGCTCTTTTTTGTTGTTGTGACCCCCAATTATGGAATTCCCTCTGTGCTGAATTGCACCTGCTTTCTTCTTGAAAAGCCTATAAGTGGACCTTAATAAATCTGTTCTGGATTGCTTTTTCTTAAATGCCTTAATTTACTGTTGTTGTTGTTGTTGTTGTTGTTGTTGTTGTTGTTGTTGTTGTTGTTGTTGTTGTTGTTTTTTAATTGCTGATCTGTTTAACTTTGTTTTAGACTAACTTGTTAAAATGTTTCTGGTACTTTTAAGTGGCTGCTAGTTATTTTAAGATTTGTTGGGGGGTTAAAAAAAAAGTAAATTGAATGTTGTCGTGTAAGTCATCTTTAAATGTCTGGACCCTAAAAATGCTATCATAATTGGTTTAAATCCAAAGCCTAGCCATATCAGGTTATATAGTGTGGGCAGCTCAAAAATACAGCCAGGATGCTGTGTGTGTTTTACTGAAACTATTTTCTCTCTTAACATACGGTATTCAAAAATCTAATTACCAATGCTTTTCTTTCAAACAATGTTCTCACAGCTACACAGACTTCTCAGCTTTCACCTGTCTATTGGGTACACCTCTATATCTGTGGTATAAGCACAGAAGTTCAAAATTTAAGCAGGGTTGTGATCTTGAGGTTAGTCAGTATCAAAGCTCTAATGACACCCTCCTGCCCCCTCACTAATTGAGCTCATATATTTGAGGCACACTTAAAAATCCCTTTGCATCTATTGAGGCCAAAGCGATAGGTCAGCTGCTGCAAGAGGTCATACTCATAGCTCATTGTGAAAACACTGTATACTGGTGGCAATGTTTCCTTTTGCAATTTGTGGGAAGGAAGGAAGAAGAAGAATTAGCAACCAAACCAAATGTCTGCCAAGATTCCTCTTTCAGAACTGTGAAAGCTTAAATTGGCAAATGTTTTGTTGAAATGAAAAAGGAGGCAAATATAAGAATATGGAGAGGGTATGTGAATTGAAGGAAAGCTATGAATTATCTGCTATCTGCATAGAATCCAAGAACATTATAGAAAAGGTAGATTTAGAAAACTGTCCCTTCTAGTACAGTTCTCTAAAAAAGACAGCAGAAGTGATGGAGAGAGGGAAAGGGAGAGAAACATGAGCCAGTGTCAAATCCATGCTGTTGTATTTCAGGCAGTGTCTGTCAACATTAGAGCAGTAAGTAAAAATATATGGATCTAATGGTCTGGTACATTGAGATAACTTCTATATCTCTGAGAGGTCTTCTGTCTCAAGCTAAGACTAGGCCACTAACAGTGTGAGTTATGCATCTTAGTAATTTCGTGTTATTTTCATATTCCATCAGCACAAAAGAAAGATGCTCTGAATTCCAAAAGGGATTAATTCCCCCCTCCCTAATCCCCCCATCCTTCCCAACAGAATTATCCCTACATCTATGGATTGAGAGTGGAATAGTCCATCTCTTCCTTTATGATCCCAATGCTCCTGAGCTAAGATGAAACTGATGGAGGCAAACATTAACCTATATCCATACCTCAAGAAGCAGAACATGTTTTACATGCTTCTACTGCAAACAAAAATAAGAGAATAATAGCCCAATTCCCCACTTTTTTATAATAGAGCTCAGACCTCTTTGTCAAACTTATAGCTGATAGTTTCAGTGGGACATCAGGCAGGGAAGAAGGGACTAAGCCATCTGTGTGTTGTTTTTGCTGCTGTTGCTTTCTTTTACGCAGGTGTCTTTTTTGTCTTGTTTTTCTTCCTTTTCTTTCATTTGCTGCCAGACTCCTTATTTGAGTTCTGTGTCTTCCTCTCTGTGGCCTACTTCTCTCAGTTGTTTATCTTCATTTGGTTGCAGTCCCAGTTGATTTAATAATTTTTAGCTTCAAGTTGTGTGGAGGCTGTTTGAATTATTAAATCATCAGCACCTTATGCCTGCTTCATGCAGTAAAGGTAAAGGGACCCCTGACCATTAGGTCCAGTCACGGACAACTCTGGAGTTGCAGCGCTCATCTCGTTTTATTGGCTGAGGGAGCTGGCGTACAGCTTCCGGGTTATGTGGCCCAGGGGCGTACCCAGGATCAAAACTAGGGGGGGGGCAAGCCATGGTCGTTGTGTCAGGTTGTGACATTTCAGCACGGAAAGGCAAATGAAACCAAAATTTTAGGAAAATTATATATAATTATAGCAGTGCTTTATTACGGTAGTTATTACAATTATTTGCTTGATTTTTTTTTAATTTTTATTCTAGTTACATGTCTTATACCAGGGGTGGCCAACTGTGATCTACTTTCAGAATTAAAATCTGGTGGTGATCTACCCCTGTTTTTGGGGGTTCAGCTCAAAGTTGTTGACCTTTTTTGGGGATGAGGAATGCCCCATTTTTTTAGGGGTTTGGTTCGTTTTTAGTTGTTGAGCTTTTTTTAGGGACTAGACCTTCTGAAATAATTGATTTAAGAACTGACTCAGCAAGACAGAAGACTGCTTGCTTTGTAAAGTGTGACAACCTTTAAGGTACAAAACACCCAGACAAGGAAAACCAACTCAGCTAACTAGTTTACAAGAATACTGGGCTAGTTTAGATGTATTCAAGTCTCCAGGGCCAGATGAACTACATCCAAGAGTATTAAAAGAACTGGCAGAGGTGATTTCAGAACCACTGGCAATAATCTTTGAGAATTCCTGGAGAACAGGCGAAGTCCCAGCAGACTGGAGGAGGGCAAATTTTGTCCCTATTTTCAAAAAAGGGGGGAGAGAGAAGACCCAAACAATTACCGCCCAGTCAGCCTGACATCAATACCAGGAAAGATTCTAGAGCAGATCATTAAGCAAACGGTCTGTGAGCACCTAGAAAGGAATGCTGTGATCACTAAAAGTCAGCATGGGTTTCTGAAAAATAAGTAATGTCAGACCAATCTGATCTCATTTTTTGACAGATGTGGATGTAGCCTATCTTGATTTCAGCAAGGCCTTTGACAAGGTGCCCCATGATATTCTTGTAAAGAAGCTGGTAAAATGCGGGCTAGACAATGCTGCCATTCAGTGGATTTGTAACTGGCTAACTGACCGAACCCAAAGGGTACTCATTAATGGCTGCTCTTCATCCTGGAGAGAAGTGACTAGTGGGGTGCCACAGGGTTCTGTCTTGGGCCCAGTCTTATTCAACATCTTTATCAATGACTTGGATGATGGGCTTGAGGGCATCCTGATCAAGTTTGCAGATGACACCAAATTGGGAGGGGTGGCTAATACCCCAGAGGACAGGATCACACTTCAAAATGACCTTAACAGACTAGAGAACTGGGCCAAAGCAAACAAGATGAATTTTAACAGGGAAAAATGTAAAGTACTACACTTGGGCAAAAAAAAATGAAAGGTACAAATACAGGATGGGTGACACCTGGCTTGAGAGCAGTACATGTGAAAAGGATCTAGGAGTCTTGGTAGACCATAAACTTGACATGAGTCAACAGTGTGATGCAGCAGCTAAAAAAGCCAATGCAATTCTGGGCTGCATCAATAGGAGTGTAGCAGACCTCACCTGGAATACTGTGTCCAGTTCTGGGCACCACAGTTCAAGGAGGATACTGACAAGCTGGAACGTGTCCAGAGGAGGGCAACCAAAATGGTCAAAGGCCTGGAAACGATGCCTTATGAGGAACAGCTTAGGGATCTGGGTATGTTTAGCCTGGAGAAGAGAAGGTTAAGGGGTGATATGATAGCCATGTTCAAATAAATAAAAGGATGTCATATAGAGGAGGGTGAAAGGTTGTTTTCTGCTGCTCCAGAGAAGCGGACATGGAGCAATGGATTCAAACTACAAGAAAGAAGATTCCACCTAAACATTAGAAAAAGCTTCCTGACAGTAAGAGCTATTGGACAGTGGAATTTGCTGCCAAGGAGTGTGGTGGAGTCTCCTTTGGGGGTCTTTAAGCGGAGGCTTGACAGCCATCTGCCAGGAATGCTTTGATGGTGTTTCCTGCTTGGCAGGGGGTTGGACAGTATGGCCCTTGTGGTCTCTTCCAACTCTATGATTCTGTGATTCTAGGAGGGGGTGGGGTGGGGAGGGGGAGGGGGAGGTCATGACGACTTTTCAAATGTACAGGAGAGTTTGCCTCGCTCAACAATCCCGGGGCAGTTGTGCGCGATACCTGACCCTCACAGTGTAAACAACCCCCTCCCAATCTCTTCCGTACAGATGAGGGGCGGGAGGACATCAGAGTCCACACAAAATAAAATAGGCGGAAAACATGGGAGCTGAGCAGAGGGTTGTAACAGGAAGAATTATCTGAAAGACGGGTGAGGTAGTGGTGGGGGATACACAGCTGAAACCGGGATCTTCTGGAGGTGGGAAGTAGCTGCTGCGGAGCTTTAATGGTGTTGATTTTGTGGGAGATGTCAGCAGAGGGTGAAGCGGCTTCCAAGCAGGTTTACTCAGAAGTCAACCCCGCGGGTTTTCCTCCCAAGAAAAGCACAGGATAAAAGCACAGAAAAGCCAGGGGAGCCGTTTTGCAGCGAGTGGGGGAGACGGAGGAGCTTTGCTGGTGCTGTTGCTCACGAGCTGCTGGCTTGCCAGAGAGTCAGCCTGGAGGGAGGGGGACGGGGGAGCCACTTTGCTGGGAGGGAAGGAGTGCCATCGGGGCTGCCAATTGGCGCAGCTGTGCCATCCGCCCGGCTGCCGGGGGTGCTGATTGGCGCGCCCACCCACCCAGCTCTTTCAGATGCTTTGCCGCTCCCCCTTCCTCCGCAACTGCCGCCAGCCATATATAGTTGGTGGGGCATGAAGCGTGTTTGCGTTTCCATGTCCTGCCAGGGACTCAAGGCTGCTTGGGGGGGGGGGCAGCTGGCTTCTAGGGGGGGGGCATCTGCCCCCTCCTGCCCCCCCTCGGTACGCCCATGATGTGGCCAGCATGACTAAGCCACTTCTGGCGAACCAGAGCAGCACATGGAAACGCCATTTATCTTCCCGCTGCAGCGGTACCTATTTATCTACTTGCACTTAGACATGCTTTCAAACTGCTAGGAGGGCAGGAGCTGGGACTGAGCAATTGGAGCTCAACCTGTCACGGGGATTCGAACCGCCGACCTTCTGATCGGCAAGCCCTAGGCTCTGTGGTTTAGACCACAGTGCCACCTGCTTCATGTGGTACTGTGGTGTAAATTTTAAATCCACACCTGTGTTGCAGCATTACTGCACAAAGATCCCAGCAGAAATTTATTGCTGAATTTTATGTTATAACTTCCAGTGTCCTGAACTTTTGAAATAAACCATTTTTAAGTTTGAAGGAGGTAAAGTAAATAATAATGTCTCTCGGGGCTCGCCATTGTTTTGGCTGGAGTGTATCCTCTTGAGATGGCCTGCTTATATAAAGGCAGCAGAAAGTATTTGCTTTATCCGAGACAAAAACCTCACGTAGGTCATACATTCCAATATCTCGCTGACCAAAATCAGGATGCTCGTTCTTTGGGCCTGAGCTCTTGCGGGAGCCAACTGATTTGCGTGAAAGCGTGAGACCAAAAATAAATATCTTTTGGTCCAGTGCTCTAGCATGGGCCAACTGACTTGCACCAAAGCACCAGACCAAAAAGCAGGACATTTTGGGATCCCGTCAGAAGCCGGGATGCCTTCTGTAATTTTGGGGTGTCCCACTTCTATCGGGATGGTTGGGCAGTATGATAGGTTGGTGTCTCCAAAGCTCTGTTCGTTAACAAATAAGCTTTTCCCTCCATGGATATTTAGTTATATTTATTGCAAAATATTGCCCATTTTAAACCCAAGCTATGTTTGTCTCATCATTGGTGTGCAAACAGTAGCTAATTAATTGGAGATGGGATAAAGTGTTTAAATAATATTAAGAGATATCACCTTATTTTACATTATTTCACACACCTTCCAGTGCCTTTTCCTGTTTTGGTTTCTGTCTTCCCATGTAAGCCTTGAAAATTTAAAATTACATACCTGGTACCTAGAACATCATTTTCTCCTGTTGCTAGATAGTCTACTTCACTAAGCATCCTTTAACCTGCCAGTTGTTTTATTTTCTTTATTTTTATGGCAGGGCATATGAGCTTAATTGATCATGCCTATACTGCTTTTTGAAAGGCCAATGTATTTATTTATTTTACAGCGCCCCATGTAAATGCAGTTGTGCATGAATGGGATGTGCATAAGCGTGTGGGTGGGTGTGCCTGTACTAATTTTCTAGAGCAGGGCTAGGGGGAACTTATGATTTGACAAATTGCAGCTGTCTCCTTGGAAAACTGGGGTCTAGCTGGTATTTATCCATGAAAGTTAGTGCTGTGCCGGAACTCTCTCTGGTTTTTCAAAAAAAATTCTTCGCCTGAAAGGAGCTTCTGTTTTTCTGTTTCTTTCTCTGGGCACTTTAGAATTTCCTTATAAGTTAGGTGACTGTTGGGTTGAGCTTACCTTCCCATTGTGAGTGGCTGTGGGTGGTACGTGTGTTTTTCTCTTCATTAAACTTTCATCCAGCGCTCTGCATGCTCCATTCCTGTGTGTGCTTCCTGATGTGAATAAGACTCCTAGGAGAAGTTACCTCATGATGTGTTCCCCTGAGCTTTAATTATAAAGAATGTGAAGCCGCAGAAGCTAGCTGAGATGGCCTGAGATGATGCAGATGCAGATTTTGTTTTGAAGAGAACTTCTCAATTCTATGTTTTTTTTTTAAAAAAAACTACCCACACCACCAGATTTCTTTAAAAGTAAAAAGAATTCAGATCATATATTTGTCCAGTATACAGCAAATAGGCTCCCCATATCTTTGTGCTTACAGGAAATCGTGTCTTCCCTAAAAGAGGGCACGTGTTGCGGTGAGACCTGGAGACTGACCTCCTGGTTGTGGGTGGGTCTGTTGGATAGCCACAACACCCGATCGGTAGGTCCCTTGTTGCTGGGTTTAATCTGGGCAATGGGGTGCAGTCTAAACGGATCGAGGGACCTATATATACCTATGCACGTGACCCAGAGCTTCCTCTTTCGGCTCGTGCATCTGAACGCCCACCCACCTTTCCCTATTTTTAGGGCATTTTGCAATTGACCTTGCTATGCTGTCGTGTGTCGTCTGTTGTTGGGACAAGGGCATGGCAGGAATTTTCCCCACTTGGCTGATTGGCTTTTGCCATTTGGGTTTCGCCTGCCACATAGCAAATCGTCACAACTTGTAAGGTTGCGGATAGGCACTGGTTCAGGTGATAGGGATGGGAGAATGGTCTCGCCAGAGACTCAATGGTTTGGTCAACCCTGAGAGGGGTTGTGCCCGTGCCTGAGCCCAGGGAAGCATCTGGGGGCTGAACAGAGTCTGTTCCCGGGCTTTTCACCTATCTCAGGTGTTCACCCTTTGCTGACCTATGATAAAGCTCTGGGTCAGCGCTACCTGCAACGGTGTAGGGAGCTAGTCAAACCAGAACCTATGCAACCACTTACTTTCTGTGGCCTAAATTCTGCCAAAAACCAAAACTAAAATTTAATCCTAAATTAATCCTTATGGTATATAAGGAATAAGATTGGTTGAGAAGGAAGATTTGATAATGTTATAAAGTTACTAGAGATAATTAGAAATGTACGCAGAAGAGAGGATGTGAGGAGGTCCCAAAAACAATGTTAAGAATAAGATAAGAATAGTTGAATAAGTGTTTGTTTTTGGTTTTTGTAGTTTTTGTTGTAGTGTTTTGTATTTTGTGTTTGTATTTTGTATTGTTGTTAAAACTTAATAAATTCTTATTAAAAACAACAACAACAAATGTGTGTTTATTTAGGGGAGAGGTCTCTGGGTCTGAACATCCAAAGCCCATCAAGGTTTTTGTTTTTGTTTTGTTTTTTACAAAACACAGGCACTCAAGAAGGCTGTATAATTGCAGGCCACTGGAAAGATGATTTGTAGAATAAGTGACAGGACATTGACAAGCACCTCTTGGCCACCTTGAAAGCAGGGTAATGTGGTAGAAAATTCCCTTGGGCTCAAACCAGATTCCCATTTAGTCAGACTTTTATTCAGTAATGCATTACAGGGCAGAGTCCAAAAAAGTCCTTGAGAACATATCCATTATGATACATGCTATATAGGGGGAAATGTGTTATTTAGGCTGTTTCATCTTTTCCCCACCTTTCTGTCATCCCATCATCTCTCAGCCATCTACAGTCCTTGAAAACACTTATTCAACCCAGGTTTTTTGCTTTATGTGCAGAGCCTTCCTTGCATCTTCTCTGTTAGTTGCTTTTCACTGTAACAGTCAACATTAGGCACCTCCCAAACTGGTGTTGGCAGTTTTGCGGTCAGGATGTACCATTGCATGTGTGAAGCAGGCCTCGCTGATAATGGACTTTGCAGAATTTCTGCCTCAGTAATCACAACTGAAACCTGCACCCCCACAGATGATAATTTCTGCACTATGCTCTCTTCCCTTTCATAATTCTTGGAGCTAGTTTCTATTGCGTGTCGAGGTCCTCAAGCCACCCCCCAATAATTAAACACAGAGACATAAATTTTGGTTTGGGTTTTTGGCAAATAATTTAGGGCCACAACTTTATTAAAATACAAATTTGGTGAGTGGTTGCGTAGGCATTGGTTCAGACTATCTGTCCAAACGGGACAGCTGCTGACTTCAGTCAGCGTCGGGAGAATGCAGCTGGGGAGAGTTAAGGAGGCTGGGGACGAAGCCTCCCCCTCACCAGCGGTCCCGGGGGCTCTGCCTATGGCCCTAGCCCCAGACCTGGGGTTCGGACAAAGCAAAAGAGCCGCCGGATTCCTTTAACGGAATTCCCTGTACCAACATAAACATGATTGTGGAGGTGGGGCCTCACCATCCGAGCAATCCAAAACATAACCAATGCCTAACCGCCACAGAGCCAACGGCTCCCGCCAAAACCACTCAAAAACGAAGCCCAACCTTAAGGCCCTCAACTATTGCCACCAACCACAAATCATTCCCCTCAGGGGAAAGGTGAACGCCGTCCCTCCGAAACAGGGAGGCAGACTGAATAGTGATGCCAGGGTGCGGAATGTCCCAACCTCCCAGGGCACGGACCGTTTGGACCGCTAAACCATTGACCCGCTTGCGTGCCCTCTCAACCGCTGCCGGGGATCGAGCTCCCCGCCAGGAAAAACGTTGCAAAAGGTGTGACCACACCAAAATAGTGTCGGGCAGGCAAGCCCTCAGGGTCCGCAAGTCGCCGTGGATGAGCCGGCGCAAGGTGCGGCAATCAGTCCTGGGCAAATCATTCCCTCCCAATTGCAAGAGCAGAACGTCAGGGGGACCCAACCAAAACACCCTATTCTCAACCAGGGGAATGAGCTCATTCCAAAGCATGCCCCGCTTGCCCAACCAAGTTACCCGGACCAGGGGAGAAAGTCCAAGATGCTGAAAAAGCCCCGACTCCCGTGCTCTGGCACTGGCCCAGTGCACGATGCTGTGTCCAACAATCCAGACACGGATGGGAACGGGACCTGGAAACAGAAATACAAGCAGTATCAATTCAACAATCATGGCCGAGGTCTCACATACCCCTTAAAGGCTGCGGACCTCCACCTTCCGATTTCTTTAATTCTGTCCGCCGACAAACCCCAATGAGCTGCCGTTGTCGCTGCACCAATGCGAAATGAATGGGGGGCATAATTGTCGGCCGGGACACCGCAGGCTGCAATTGCCTTGCGCATGACCCCAGCGAACTGATGTCTGGTGAGAGGAAGGGAGTTGGCATGCACCAAAAATGGGCCATCCCCCACCGGCCGAATCGCCAGGTACTTACACGTATCCCGGACTGGGCAGGGGCCTGGGTGCCCCGTCGCAGGCAAGCGAACGAGGGTCCCCCTACCCAGCTGGTCGGTCTTAGAATACCTGATAGAAACGACTACCTCGGTTGGTGACAGAGAAACGTCCGGCAGGGCCAAACCCCTACGACCGGCTGGGTTGGCTTCCGAGACGACTTCACCTACCCTCAAAGCACCAAAAAATGATAAAGAAAATGCCGCTGCGAACAGCCGGGCCTCATACCTAGACCAGCAGATGCCCTTCAACTGTGAACGCATGGCGGTCAGCAGGTCGAAGGAAACTGGGAGCCTCCCGGGGGTCCTAGGCGGGCCCATCCTACCCCAACCCTTGAGGGCCTGTCGTACCAAAAAGGACGCACAGGGGTCCACCTCATAAAAGGATTTTCCAAAAAAGGAAATGGCAGCCGCCTGAATTCGAAGAGTCTTGGGGGCCCTGCCCTGCTGAAAAAGGGAAGCCAGGTACTCCAGGACCTGGGCTGTTGTGGGGGGAACTACTGACGAGGCCGACCCTGACTGGCGAATGAAATTATTGAAAGGCCCAGGCCTTTTTGTATGACCTGAGTGTAGAAGGGGCGACGGACGCCGCTACTCCTTGGAGCACTAGCTGTTGCCAAGGCTCCACAAGTGGACCGGGAAATGCTCCGGAAGCTCCCGCGCCTCTGGGGCCAAGGACCTGAACCGCTCGACCTGGAAACGGGACAGAGCGTCAGCAATGTCATTAGAAATACCTGGGACAAAGCGGGCCGAAAAAACTATGTTGTGCCGGAGACAATGCAAAACAAAAACGCGCAATAGGGCAGACACCCTCGGGGAACGCGACGACTGCTTAGCCAGGACGCTCACCACCGCCTGGTTGTCAGTCCAAAAACAGACTTGACGATCCCTGAACTCCTGGACCCATAGATGAACGGCAACCGCTATGGGAAAAAACTCAAGAAACGTCAAGTCTCGCGTGATATCTTCCCCTAACCAGTCCTCCGGCCATCGCTCAGCGCACCAACGGCCCTTCCAATAGAGGCCAAAGCCCAGCGAGCCGGCAGCGTCTGAGTGAACCTGAAAATCATTGCGAAGGTTCAAGACTTCCTGCCACAAAGATATCCCGTTGTATTCCTGCAGGAATACCAACCAGTTCTGAAGGTCCTCCTTCACGTCCTTGGGCAAACAAATGTAATGGTGAGGTGCTCTAACGCCTGCCGTGAGCCTTGCCAAGCGAGAACAAAACGGTCTCCCAGGCGCAACTACACGGCAGGCAAAGTTCAAATGGCCCAGCAACGACTGGAGCTGCCTCAGAGTCAATTTGGTAAGAGGAAGGACTCCCTCTATCACCTCCTTGAGGGTGGCGATTTTATCCGCTGGCAGGCTAGACGTCTGGGCGACTGTGTCTAGCAAAATGCCTAAGTAGACCAGCCGGGTAGTCGGGCCCTCGGTCTTAGCCGCCGCCAACGGGACGCCCAGCTCCGCTGTGAGCGATGCGAAGGCTTGCAACAGAGCCACACAGTCGCCAGTATCCGGCCCCGATGATAAAAGAAAATCATCGAGATAATGGGTCACGCCAGGAAGACCCGTTTTGTGACGAAGAGCCCAGTCCAGGAAGGTGCTGAAGGCCTCGAACGCCGCACAGGCTACAGAGCAGCCCATGGGCATGGCCTTATCTACGTAATAGGCACCCTCAAATTGAAACCCCAGGAGCCAAAAGTCCTGTGGGTGAATGGGCAAAAGGCGAAATGCAGACTCCACGTCGCATTTTGCCAGAAGGGCCCCGGGGCCAAATTTCCTAATTAATCTAATCGCCTGATCTAGGGTAGCATATTTCACTGAACAAAGTTCCGACGGAATCATGTTATTCACCGAGGTGCCCCTCGGGTGTGAAAGGTTATGGATCAAGCGGAACTCACCAGGGGCCTTCTTGGGCACTATGCCCAGGGGGGAAAGATGTAGCTTAGGAAATGGAGGAGCTTCGAAAGGGCCGGCCATGCGTCCCAACGCGATCTCCTTCGCTATCTTTTTCCTAGCTACTTCCGGCAACTCCCTCACTGCCTTCTGGTTCGCAGAATTCCGAGCCACTGGGTCCGAGGCCACGGGAATCCGGAAACCATGGGAAAACCCTTCCCGCAGGTAGGAAGCTGCCGATTGATCAGGGTAAAGGGACAACCAACGCAAAAGGGGCTGAAGGCGAACCGGGGTGGGCGCCAATTCAGCGAGGGCATCAATTGGAGGCGGCGGGTGGGGGCTGCGGGGTGGACTTTGCGGCCTTCTGGGCGCCTCCTTCCCCCCCGAAAGGACCGCCCACCCCGAAAGCACGAGTTTATCGGGTGCGGCCCCGCGCACCTTTCGCAGATGTGAGGGAAGGGGCAGACAGGGCGCTGGCACGTCCCTTTGTTAAACGCCCAGCAGCAAAACCTGCGGCCCGACTGAAGTGTGGGTTGTTTAGTCTTGCTCTGCTCAGGGGCCCTCTTGAGAACATGGGGCGCCACGTAGGTGGACCAGATGTCTATGTCCCTGCGATCCCAGCGGGCTGACGGGATCCGATGGGCCCTGGTCCTAAATTTCTTGTCATAAGTGATGGCCGCCGCCTCGCCAGCCATCGCATACGCCATGCGCACGATGGACTGGTAGACTAGGAGATGGAGTGCTCTCCGCGGATAAGAGGCCGAAACTACCCCAGCAAAGACTTGAAAGCAGTCAAGCCAGCGCTCAAAAGTCCGCTCTGTCCTGGCCGCACCCGCCCGTTTTCTGGATGGAACAACTGTTCTCTCCAGATCCGGGCGCCCATCCTCGGGTGGGTCCAACTTGAAGATGTCGACATATCGACCCTCAAGAATCCTATTCCTGATTTTTGAGGACAGGTGACTGCCAGGAATTATGTCCTTTGCCCTATTGGTTGATCCGATGGGATCCGGTACTGGGACGCCTCCTTGGTACTCCAATGGGGCCCCATACTTCGCCCTATGAGAATTGGCCCGCCTCTGCAGGGCCCAGCTCGGGAGGCCTGGGGTCAACTCACCAAAGCCCCAGTAAAGCCCGCTGTCCGCCCCCTGTTCCCCATCGGAACTGGAAGAGGTTGTACCTGAAGTAGACGAGGAATCCGCATCCCGTCTCTTCTTGCCACGGTGCCCGCAACAGCGCTTGCGCCGACGCTTCCCTCCGGCCGAAGTCTTGGACCGCACTGGAAGGCTGTCTTCCACTGAGGAGTCGGAGGCTGGCTCTAGCTGCGGAACTCCCACGACCACAGGTGCTGGGGCGAGTTGGACTGGGGCTGCCAAATCCGGCCCTGGCGGAAGGGGGTTGCTCTGGCTCCTCCCGGCACGCCTGCCAGCAACCGATTTTTTGCGACACTTCCTGGCCGGCACCACCCCTGGTTGCGATGACTGGACGTCCGCTGTAGAGGCCACCTGCTGCGAGACCTGGGTTGCTGGACCTGCGACAACTGAACCAACAGAAAGGCGTGAGGCAGCAGATGCTCCCTTTTTCCCTATTCTGGGCTGCTTCCCCCGCTTCTGTGTGGGCTGTGAACCGCCCGCCACCTCCTGGCTGGGGGTCACCGCAACCTGAGTCTGAACCGGCGCTGGGGACGGGGGCAAGACCAAAAAGGGCTCGGCCATCCCCGACACCACCCCGGATGGGGGGACAAAGTCCTCATCGTCGCTAGAAGCCGACGTGGCTTGGAACTGCTGCTCATCAGGCGGGGGAAAGTCCCCCTGGGAGGTACCCTGCGGGGTTGAACTACGCATGAGACCTTCCATACCCAATTCGAAGCGGGCCAACGCCGCAGGATCACTGGCCAAAGTGGCCATAAACGCCTCTACGCGACCTAAAGTAGCGCTAGGCGTGGGGGAGCGCAAGGTCTGCGATGGGCCACGGATCTTACGTTTTAAGGTCACCTCAGCCTCCACTTGGGTGGCGGCCTCCGTTTCCGCCATCGTTCCTGAATGGTCAGGAGACTACCTGCTGCGATTCCTTGGCCAAATTAAATGTGAGGTAGTGCAGTCTCTGAACGTCCACTAGGGGCACCAGTGAAAAGCAGGACAGAAAAGCAGGAATCTCCAAATAAAACAGTGGCTGCAGTAAACTATGCAGCCACCAGGTGGCAGTGCGCTGCGAAGCAATAAGCCAGGATCTTTTGGCTGGAAAATTGCCTAATTCAGCCACTAGGGGTCAGCAGAGAGAGCCCAGAGTGGATGAGGGGGAAGAGAGGGAGCGCACACACCAAAATGGCGCTTCCCCGGGGAAAAAACAGCCCCGCGAGGCCAATCGCGGGGCTGGGAATTGCCTGGCAGCACCCCCCCTATCAGCCCCCACCAGCTCAGGGGAGAGCACTGGGGCTGAAACTGGAGAACGGCGGCCGCGAGGCTGGGGGAGGCCTGGGGAGCCGCCAAACAGCTACAGCGCTGGCCGCCGATCAGCTGTAGCGCGGGCTGCCTCCTTCCCCCCCACCGCGCACCACACTCGCCGCCGGAGACCAGGTCGAGATGGCCAGGCAGGGCTCCCCCACAGGAAAGAGCTGACCTGCCGACGGGAAGTGTCCCCAAGCCTCCTCGCACCGGTAAGCTCACCGGGGTTGGGAGGAAGGCCTCGGGAATTGAGCAGGGGGGAGGGGACGATTCGGCGTTGCGGCAAGGCCGCGACGGGAAGGGCAAGGGGCCGCGGAGACTGCCGCGGCCCGTAGAACGGCCTCCGGCAACCGGGGGTGGCACAGATGGCCGTTAACCCCCGCGCGCTGGCCGGCCGAAAAAGTCCCCCGCGCGACTAAGGCCCGGGAGGGGATCCGCTCGCACGGCCTCCTCGCGAGGAGGCCACACGGACGCCTCGCGGCGGCGAGGCGGCCCAAAAGGCAAACGCCGAGCCGCTGGTAGAAGCGGTGAGCGACAAGGCTGCAAACCTGCCCTCGCGGCTGGACGGCTGAATCAACGCCCCCGGACACTAAGCCTAGAAGGGGTCCTGTAACTCAGCCTCCTCACGAGGAGGCCACTTGGACGCCTCGCGAACGGCGAGGGTTCGTAGGGGTGAAGAGCGGCACCCGGTAGATGGGGCCGCTAATTCGCGCCCAGCTAATCCTAAGAGAAGGGATATGGGGTGGGGGGTGGGGGAAGGGGGGGAGGGAGACGGAGGGGGGATAAATTAATTTTAAAAGAACTGGGGGACAACGAGGGCAGTGGGAATTAAATAAACAAGGAAGCTAGGATAAGGCAATTGGACAACCGGATTAGCAGATAACGAAAGGGAAAGAAGCAATACGACCGTAGTCCTAGCTCAGCAACTGGTGTGATCCGAAGCTCGAAGCCAAGAGAGGGATCACCCTGCGTGCAGAGGATTATAAAGGACGCTGACCTGTCCATCACAAATTGCTACATCTCACTTTGCCCAGTAACTCCGCCTGACCAATCCTGACTAAGGCCAGCGTCCAGCCACTCCCTACAGGTCAATTTAGTGTCTTGCCAGGCCCCGACCGCAACACGTGCTCTTACTCAGGGTAGAACCCGATTTCTTGTAAATTGATAAAGAATGGCAAAAAGCAGGATAATTTCAAGCACAGTGCTAAGGAAAATACAGAATGTCATCCCGAATGTGCACACTATTTTTAATTCTGATAGTGTATTTTACATCTTCCTTGGCCACCTTAAAAACAGGTGTATGCTAAGTGCCTTTTAACAGTTGCATCTTTATTGTTGCTGTTTTCCAGGTGAACTCTGATGGTTTTATAGTGGGGGAGGGAAAGCTAAAATGGAATGTAAGTTAGAGAAAAAAACAGGCCTCGAAGGGCACATCTTTAGAGGAAATGTGAAACCTTTTTGTTTCTCTTGTTGAGTGGCACAGCTGGTGTGCTCTAAAAGGCTGAAAAGTTTTATTGTGGAAATCTAGCGCAAAGGCAAGAAATCTGTAAAACTACATGTGAAAGCCATAGCTTTTGTGTGCCTTTACTGATCTGATACCAAGCATCTCCAGGATAAGCAAACACTTCCAAAATAAACATCTACAGGGTAGTTGAAAGGAAGAGCTGGGTGGGAATTATTAGGGAGCAAGAGAATAGTTGGTGCCTTTTGTTCATTCCGTTCTTTAACTTTTGTTTCTTTTTTACAATTAGGATGCATGAAACTATTGCCAATCCTCAGATGGCCTACTATTTTAGTTGGCTTACTCTGAGTTCAGCTTAGTGTGAACGAATGACTTTAATGGTATGGGTTTAGCTGCTCATTGTTATGTATTTGCCAGGGAATAATTACAATTCAATTGGACGTAGGAGCATCTCACATATATAAAGACTCTGGCAGTATCAATATTGTTATGGTACTTTCAAAACTAATAGGATTCTTTCCCCAGTACACAAATATGAAGTATGTATATTTTAACAATCCTCAGCCTGCAGAGGAGATACTTCAATGGCAGTAATGCCAGTAAGGCTTCAATGACAGCTAGAATGAAAAAGGAAAGAAGCCCCCCCCCCCCGGCAATGAAAAAATAAAAATGGGGTACATGAAGAGTTTCTTTTGTGCTTTAAGAACTGGAGCCACAACTTCTACTAGAGGTGAATAGCCTGGCCTGGTTCTTTCTGGCTCAACCGCTAGCAGTAATAGCAGAATGATGCGCCTGGTCTTATAAAATGATGAACTGGTCTTATAAAACACTAATGTAGGATGTAATAATTTAGCTTGACCTAGGTTTTAGAGGATTTTATTTGTCTTTAGCCCTTTCCAGTCATTCCTTACATGCAATTGCAATCATGTGAAGGGGGGGGGGAAACGGCTATACTCATTGGCCCTGTTCCCACTTTGTCCCATCAACACAGTGGGGGAATATCTAAAGAGAAAATCTGCTGTGCGTGATTAGGTTTCCCCCACGATTGAAACCATGTGTAATTGCAGCGTGTGGGGGGCAGGATAGAAGCCGTAGGCTCCCGCTGGTGGTGGGTTTGCCAGAACAGGGATCGGGTAGGGAAAGGTGGTGGTGAAGCCAGGGGAGCACCTGGTCGGCAGTGGCAGCAGCATCCCACACCTTTGAGCTACCACCAACCTCAAGCTCCCCCAACCTCTCTGCCACCTTGTCCCAAACCATCCCAGTGTCATGAGACAAAGGTTCTTAAGAGCAGAAACAGTAAGGCAAGGCCTCCACAATCACTCAAGACTAAGCCGGCTAACTACTAACTGTTAACAGCAAAATGCTAAGTCTCTGTGACTCGTGACTCATCTTGGGTGATGACTCCTTCTCCCTATAAAAAGTAGCCAGCCACATATATTAAGTAAAATAGAAACATCATCACCCCACCCCACCCATCTCGCCCACCTCTTCCCCCCCCCCTTTCCTCCTAATGTCTCAACAAACGAAATTTGTATGGATTTGTATGGAGAGCTGTATGGATTGCGTATGGAGTGGCCTGTGGAATAGTGCTGTTGTTGTTGCTATGTAAAGCTAAGGCAGACAGAGTAGCTCCAGGACTCTAGTAAATCAGTAACTAAGACTGTGCCTCTGTGCAGAGTCAGATAGCTGCTATGAGCACTCTGTGTATGCTCTTTAACTATGCTGTTTCTGAACAAGTTTACTTTCTTCAAGTAAGTTTCATTCTGTTTATAAAGAAGACTCTGCGTTGATTAATTTACCGTTGCATGACACCCAGTTCCAGCAAATGTAGTGCCAACACCAAGAGAACACCACTGACACTCCTTCCACTGCTGATGTGCACAGCAGGCTCCCCCATTGAAGATATTCCCTCTACATGTGGATGGCTTCACTGCTCCACACACTTCGAATTGTGGGAGGAAAACAAGTGAAATGGGCTGCCGTGTCAAAGTATCATCATGGCTAGTTCATGCGTGGTCCTGGCTTGTGTTTTCTACACACACACACGCACACACACACACTCTGAAAGAAATTAATGTTCACATCCTTTCTCATCTGTCCAGGAAATTTAGTTTGAACCAGATCCTATCATTGAGCTGCTTGCTTATGCATGAAGTACATGGACCTGTTTGCATATAGATATGCAGACATACGTCCCAGAGAAATAAAAAGGAGGTGGTTTGATTTTAACTGAACTAAACCTTGATTGAAGCTGATTGTTGCATATCATGGTTCTTATGACTGAAAAAGATCACAGGAAACAATGAAGAGGCAGTTAAAAATGGCGTGGAACCTCTTGGCCAAGCAAGATTTTTTCATGAGACACATGTATAATTAGCTAGCAATAATAATAATATTCAAATCCCTATATGTGAACTAATGTCTGTTTTTAATTCATCCTTTTTTCCCCAGGAGGTGCTCCCAGGAAAGAAATTGCTTGAATTTATGACAGTTCTAATCAAGCGTTGCATGACAATAGTGGGCATTAATTAGACTGGGCGGAAGTCTTATAAAATAGTAATTTTCCTGGGTTATTTGGAGCATCATTATTTGAAGGTTATGAACAGACATTGTTTTATAATAAGATTAGTGCTGCTGAACATCGAAAACAGCTATAGAACCCTCCCCTCCCCAAATATCTATATTCAACCACATAGTCTGAATTAGCATTTTGTTCATTTTCTGCATGGATTAGCGAGGCTAATATACCAGATATGAAGGGGATAGGAAAAGAATTGTAAGTAGCTTTTGGTGTGTGTGCTAATTTGAGCTACTTTCTAGGAATTGGAGCACCTCCATAGCAGTGCTGCTGCAGGACACAAGCCTTACCAGCATCATGCATACAGCCAGAGCTCTCCATAACATAACACAAAGTGAGGCCACAACCTCAGGGAGCTGATACTGAACTTGTTGTGGGGCTTTTTAACTCCCAGGGAATGATGAGGCATGGGGTGGAGAGGTGTTTATTATTTTCTGCCTCAACATAAAATACAGTGGAACCCTGGGTTACGTACCCCCCGTGTTGCGGATGTTTGAGTTGTGAACGCCCACAACCCAGAAGTGTTTCAAGAGCGCGTGCAACCCCCGGATGCACAGAAGCGTTGTGTGCACTTCACACATGCGCAGAAGCGCTCAAATCACGCTTCTTCCAGGTTTTCCCCCATGCGTTCGTGATACGCACGCCCGCATTACATACTGCGACCCGGAACGGATCGCTTACATAACCCGGGGTATCACTGTAACTTAACAGCCTTTGGCTTATTATGGTGGGCGCCATTTGCTGTTCTGCCTCAGGAAGAAGACTGCTTTGGTCTGCCTCCTAACACAGGGGTTCCGGAGGTTCTTACGTGGGATCTGTTCAAGTGTGATCCAGGCTTCTGGTAAAGAGGCATGCCATTCCCAGATATACCCTCTGCATTGTGGGACATCTGTGGGGGAAGAAAAGGCTAAGGAGTAAATCCTACACAAATTCAGAGTGGAGTCCCTAAGACTGTTGGATGATATCTTGTACACCACCTTCCAGCAACTCATGCAAGCAATCTAGAGTCAAATGTATTGCTCTGCTTTCCTTTGGACCACAACAGCAAGGCCGAGAGGAGGGGGAGGTCTTGTCATCTGGGCAGCGCGGGACCTGCATACACACAAATGCCACTGGTTTATGTGGAAATTGTTCCATTTGGTAGTGCGCCTTTTGTTGTTTTATTCATTGTTTATGAATACTTCTATTATGTTTGTAATTATGTAATTGTTTTATGTTGTAAACCACTTTGTACTATGGAAAGGCGGCATACAAATAAAATTATGCATGCATGCATGTATTTATGTGCTGAAGATTTTAAGAGATAATTCACAGATTGGGCTCACTACAGATTTACAGAATATGTCTCTTAGCAAGTCTCTTCATGTTTTACGTCTGCTCAAAACATTATTGTTTAGGCAAGCCTATCCACACATGTAGATGTTGACGTGCTTTAATATCTTTTACTGTCAAGTGGAGGATAGGGGTGCCTGGCGTGCTCTGGTCCATGGGGTCACGAAGAGTCGGACACGACTGAACGACTGAACAACAACAACTGTTAATTTTAATTGTTTTAAAATGTTTAAGTTATAATCCTAATAATTCCTGTAAACCACAATCAGGTGGCATCTAAATGGTGTTAAATAAATAAATTAATTCAGAAAAATAGTGCTTGTGAGGCTTTGGCCTTAGATTACATTCATTAAAAAAACCCAGCTAGAGTTCTCATAAATGACATCTCTAGTCCCACTGGTATATTTTTTGCACAAGAAAAATAAACCTGGGTTCCTTCCCCCATGCAAATCACTGCATTCATTTCATCAATGGATCCATACTCTCCATCCATATCTCAAAGTCTGTATGCATGCAGATTCAACACCAGCTTTTCAAGATACAGTTGCATTGTATTAAAATTGTACCTAAATTATATGGAGATTGGCAGTTTATGAAAGTACATTCCACTTGGCAGATGCTAATACAGTTCTTGGATAAAAAAAACTGTGAAATAAATGATTTATAAATGGTTTAAACTGTGACATAGACATGTTTTGGCTGGCTCTCTAAAAGCAGTCCTAAACCCACATTCACAGGACTGAACCTCACTGATCAAAACAGAGCTTATTCCTTAATAGGAGTTATTTGCTCCATGGATCAATCACGGGATATATGTCATCATCCAAGTTTGTGACAAGGTAAAAATATATATGCTCTTGTTCCTGTAACCCAGCATTTCCAACAACAACAAAATTTCAGCAAGAGATTTCAAACTCTTTGCACTAGGAAATAGTGTTGCAGGTGGTTGAATTTCGACAACAGATTGCTAAGAATTTAGTTTTTCGGGAATTTCACACCCTTTGGACCCAGTGTGAGGCTCAATTTTCATTTTTGTCTGTAGTAAACAGCCCTTACTCACAAGCAATAAAGTTTTGAACAATGTAAAAGAAAAGGGGTAAAAAAGATTTAAACAATGTCCGAGTTTAGTTTCAGGCACAATTAAGGTATTTGAGTGACAGCACAGTATCAACACTTTAGCAAAACTGAAAGCACTTTAAAAAGCATGGAGAAGAATAAGTTCCATCCATGATCAATTTATACTGCTCCACATAATAAATATATTGTGCTGTGTGAGTATAAATTAGTGTGTAGTTAAGCACAATACTAAAGCTTTAACTCTTATCTTTCCTGCATCCAAGAGCACTTGAGTTTTTAATTTCACTTTGCAATGGCTATGGTATAAGTGAATTTGTCCTTACTTGGGACTCATTCTCAGAGAATCCAATAGTTTCACTGACATACATGATTCGTGACAATGACCCTTAATTCTTTTCTCTGAAACACAGTCCATGCGGTGGTGTATAACTCAGTCTATTAACCCTTCAGTGGAACTTTTCTTTTGATTAAGAGCTTCTTTTTGTTTGTCTCCTTGGTTGTGGAGTGGGAGAGTCAGCATACTAAAATCCACGCTTTATTTGTGGCTTTTCATGTACTCACAATGGCAAACTGTCCTCAATAAAACTCCAGAGTGCCTCTGAATTATTTACCAAATAGTGTTCCAGTTATGACGGCTAACCATATATCATTTCCCACTGCTCTAAGGCTAAACAAATTTTATGACAGCACAAGATAATCACTTCTTAAAACCTTAGAAGTAAACTTCATATTTTTTTTTAAATAAAGGGTTTTGACCAGCCAGCTACACAAATCTTCTCTACCCTAAATACAGATGTCTACAGTTTTACAATCCTTGCTTGCTTTACTGGCACACAGGGATTATAGGGTTATTAGGTTCCTGTAGGGCTTTCTCTCATTCTCTTAACCATTTCTCTCTAACAATGTCTCTAGTGAGAGATTGATGCACATTCTATATACAGGGGCTATTCTTTATAAGGCCTTTCTCATATTCCAGAGCATCACCGACAGAACATAGGAGACTTCTTTGCTTCAGAACACTATGCTGAGTTGGGATGCACAGGCTGAAGAGCAGGCTATGGAGTTTTAGATGTAGCAGCAACAGTCAAGTTGATTTTTGCTAGCCTAGTAATCACTTCTTGGTCTTCTCACTCGGCTTCTGCCATATTCTGGACATATGGAGGACAGAATGAGCAGGAGAAACTGCAGCAGTAATGGTTGGAGAGAGAGAGAGAGAGAGAGCGCAGTGGCAGATCTTGGGGGTCTCAATTTTCAGCAGCACCCTGTGAAATGCCAAAATTTGGTACCCCTAGCCTATCACCTTCCATTCTACATCATAGTTGCGGCGTCCTTGAGGCTCCATGCCCAGCGTGACCATACCAGTCGCATTCCCCTAAATCCATATGGGATGATGGAAAAAATGTTTAGTAGAGGAAGTAATCTTCCCATTAGCACTCATTCACACTGAACAACAGACATAGCTGTACAACATCACAGAAAAGGATTTTAAAAATTATGTTGTCAGTAACTTTCCTGGCTGTTCTGAGCAGCAAGATAGCAGTTTCTTGAAGCTTCCATGGGGAATGTCAAATAAATATCAGAGCCTCCTTCCTCTTATACCATCCATGGAAATAAATCTTTCAGCTCATTGTTATTTTGCAGCTAATGGTCTTGTCCAGAGACAACAGTTATGCAGCAGCAGGTTGCACATCCATTACTGTATGTAAAGATCTCTTCCTACAAAAAGATTGACTGAAATACATCAAGGAAAATACTAAAGGTTAGACCTAGAAGATTTTGATCATCTTCTTTCTGATTCAAAATGGATGTTATTTGAAGCGATGCTTTTGTATCCATGGTCACAAATGCCTGACACAAAAGTTCTCTGAAAACATACAAATGGCATTTAACATGTTTAGGTTTGCTGCTGGCTGTTAGAAGAATAAAGATGCTTCTTCAAACGTTTTAATTTTCTTTGAACCCTTCAGCTATGAACTGAAAAAGGAGGAAGATACAAAGGGCAAGTGTTCCTATACAATTACTTCTTGATGAGGGATGATATTACTAGTATTGTTATGAATCTGGGTGGGGTGCCAAACCCCTCTAATCCCTGGATCTGACAAGTGTTAAAAGCTAATCAAGTCTTTTAATTCCTGGAAACAGCCAAACTAGCTTCCTGGTGAGGTGATTAAGAGGCTTGGTGTGAGAGGGCAAATGGTTGGGGCCCCCTCAACAGAAAATGTCAGAGTTGAGAGCAGAGTTTAGTAGTGAAGTAAAGCAGAAAGCTGAAGAGAGAGAGTCACAGCAATGTATGAAGGAAATGTTTGATTTTGGTTCGAATTCAAGGCTGTGGCTATGGGAAAAATATGACCCTTTTGGGGGTGTTGATGCTGTGAACCCCTCCATCGTAGGTTCAGACTGCAAATGATACTCCTGCTGGAGAGCATGAGGTTTGTAGTTTGGTTAGGAATACTTGAGTAAACTTGAGTAACCAAGGCTCCCAATGTGTAATTTGTAGTTTCCTTTTTTTCCAGCATACAGATCACACTTTCCTAGACTACCGGTATGTGTCTTGGAGAGCATGACACAACCGCTTGGAATCTGAGGACATAGAGATCACTTGTGACAAGGGGATACGGCCAGTGTGCATGATCTTAATTCCCAACATATATATTTGTACATGCAAAAGCCCACACAAGTACCATCTGCACAGCTTTTCACTCTCTTTGGAACGGAGCCAATATCTAAAGCCATCTGAAGTTAGTTCATTAAGTCAAGAGTCCTCAAAGGAGAAATGGTTAACAATAACAGCAAAAGTCATCGGTCAAGACACATCAACCACAGTGAATGAGCTCATAATAAAATTGAAAGGTCTGAAGTTCATCTCCCTTGTCATGTTTAGCTTCACCTTCTCATCTTATGAATAAGGCCCAAGATATGCGAACTGAGCATAGTACCACGGTCCTAACTTACACCGACAAAGCAAGAAATTAAACTACTCACAGTTCCATATTGCTTGCAGGCTCCAGCTATGGCTGATTTTATTGGCAGAGTTCTAGCCATAAATAGAATACAAATCAATTCTATTTTTATAGCTTTCCTCCTACATGTCATCAGAAAGCACTTTACATAAAGAATCAATCACACAGAGATGGAAAAACGAAGCTTTCAAGATTGGATTTAAAACAGGAAACTGATTAGAAGGCTGTATGAGGGTGGGAGGGAGAAGATTGCACTACATTGTACAATAGTGGTGCAATATGGTACCACATGAAAATAGCAAATAAGGATAAAAGCAGATCTGTCCCTTCCTTCAAACCTAAATGATGTTAGAGGGTGGGATAGCACTGTGGTTAGCCAAGGGACAAGCAGGGCACCCAGGGCCAATGTTTAGGGTGTGCATTGCATGTACATGCCAGGCAGTGAAGGAGTTGGGGGCCACTGAGCACATATAAGGCCAGTGCTTCAGTACACTGGGCTCTTGATTGTGGTTCTTAGCATGGATGACCAATAACAGGGAGTAGAGCAGTAGCCAGAAAGGCATTGGTAGCCTAAAAATGGGTTTGGGAAAGGCTGTGGTCTGGCTTATGGGTGTGCTTCACTTGGCTTTGGGGCAATGCTTAGCAGGATGGCAGTGGCCCTGATGGGTGGTTCATCCTGCATCTGGGGAAGAGGAATATGGCAACAGTAGCTGTCAACCCCAGGAAGAGACGGGGCCCAGAGCATGTGGCCAGGCCAGGCTTTTCATTCATAGTGGTTATTGCTTCAGATCCAGAGCACTGTCTGCACTAGAGGGAGTTTCCAAGTGGATCCGAGGTGGATGCTGATTGATTTTCAGCCTTCCATACCTGAGGAAGAATCAGTGAAAGATTCTGTCACTGCCTTCTAGGGATCTGTTAGAGTTTTCTCTAGCCTTTTGAGGTAGTAAAATGTGGGGGAATGAAGTGTCTGCCACCCAATGCCCCTGTACATCCAAAACAAAGTATTTCCCCTAGATATCTATAGCCACAATTTCAGACCTTTCAAGTGTCCTATTTTCCAAGGACATCCCAAATTTACAGAAGCCATCCCACTTTTTGATTTGATCTCAGAAGGTCCCACTTTTCCTTAGGGCATCCCTATTTTCATTGGAGAAATGTTAGACGCTATGGAGTTATGTGACCCTAGAGCCAAGGAGATAAGTAATTATGCAACCTTTAGAAGACATCTGAAGGCAGCCCTATGGAGTTTTATTATGCTTTTATATGTGTTGGAAGCCACTGAGTGTTATTATTATCATTATTATGGAATAGGACGTCCCTATTTTCATCAGAGAAATGTTGGAGGGTATGCAATTTATTCATGGGAATTCCAGTAATGAAAAAATAACTTTGATTGCTTTGAAGCATATAGAAATATGATGCCAAAATGTACTGGAGGTATTTTCTTTTAGGAAGACCTTTTCAATCTTACTAATTATTGTTGTGTATCTTTTGTATAATTTGTTTTTAAAGGACTTTTATTAATAGTAAACAAAATGTTATGTGAAAGAAAAGTTTAAATGAAATTAATGTCTTCTGTCATCCACCTGTACTCACCTATACCCCCCACAAATTCAATGTTCTGTTTTATAGGCTTCTTGAGATTGAATTCCTGACCTTGTTTAGCTGGGTCTCACACTCCCATAATACACAAGCTCTTTGCTTCCTTGCTCACCTTCTGACAGCTAAGCAAAATGCTCTTCACTACATCAAATGCACAGGCCTTGAAATGGGATATGTAACCCAAAGAGATCCAAAGATTATTGAAAATATTTTGGGGTGCCTTAAGTCTTTAAAGGTGTCCAACACACTCATCTATTAATGCACATACTTCAAAAGTACTGTTGCTTAACACTTTGTATGCTCAACAGCAGCACTCTGAAGTCTGTCCAACCAAAGATGAACTGGATTGATTTTTATTCTGAAGACCAAAAGAAGTAAGTTATTTACTAGCTCTTTCATGTGTGTGGGGTTGTGCCACTGGCCTTCCCCCCATGGTCACACCAAATATTCAAATAGACTTTCGTTATGCCATGAAAAAAATATATAAGGTATTCATAGAAAGTAGGGATAAGAAATAGATTTTGAGCTTTTGAGTGGAAAAGGACAGCAGGATGCTGAACATGGATTCTGCAGGTGCATGCAGAAAAGAAGATAGAAGCTCCCTGCAATGTACACTGAAAGTCTCCTTAGTCATAAGTTTAGTTTTGAGCTCAAAGAGAAATGCCTGCAACACAATAAAGGTTAAATGCATTACATCAGCAGACAAGATGGATGTGTGTTTTGCAAGGCAAAATATTATACAGTATTGAAATGCGGCATGCAGGGCTACTTTTGGTTTCATTTACTGTGTACTTTGTTTTTCAGGCACTATAGAAATAACAACAAACAACATTAAATAACTTAATGAACAAAAGTGGACGAGAATCTAAACATGCAACAACACTACTATTTTCACATTATGCAACAGGAACTAGACCTTTATTGGGGGGAGGGGGTAAATCTTATCTTCATCATCATCATCATCAGTAGTATTTCCTACCCACTCATCACCAAAAGGTCCCAGGGTGGACCAAAGCATAATAAAAATACAGGGGAAAACCCATAACCCCCAAATCAGCAATCCATACAACAGTGATATGATGAGAGCTCAGGAGCAAAGGAAAGTAAAGAGTTGGCAAGCTGAAGTGTCTTATGGGACTGCATGGTTGTTCTGCCTTTTGATCAAGGGGGAAGTAAATGTTATAAAAGGTATTGGACACAATTTGTGCTTTTTACAGAGAAATCCTAAAGCAGTGGAGAGAGAGGGAGAAATGAAGATAGGCTTGCACAGGCTGGGTGGAAGGCAGGGGCTTTGTGCAAGTTTCTCATTCTTGTCATTTTTAAAAGTCTTCTTCATTGGAACCAATAAGAGGGAAATAAAGCACATCACCTCAAGAACCAGTGTAATTTCTCTTCTCTTCTGGGCAGTGCTGTCAAGTATCCCGTTTTCCCCGGGAATCTCCCTTATTTCAAGCAGTTTCCCACTGCTATCCCTTATTTTTTATATCCCTTTAATTTCCCGTTTTTTCAAAGGAAGCAGCTCCTCCCCCTTCCCCTGCTGGCCAGGGACTGGGAAGACCTCGCCTCCTTGCAGCCTCCAAGCAAGCGGGAGCCATTTCCCGCGCTTACAGGCGTCGTAGCCCACGGGCAGTGTTCCCAAAATACAGTAAGCCTACTGCGCGCATTCACACCAGTGTCGCCCACTTTTGCTTCTGGCTCCACCCACCACTGCCATGTGATTGTCCCCGGGATAGGTGAGGCTGCTGATCCCTTATTTTCAAATCTGAAACTTGACAGCTATGAGCAGCACATGCTGCCAGTGCTGTGCCCACACTGGGGTTGACCCCAGTCTTGCCCCCAGCCAAGTTCTGAAGAAATAATGGAGAGCAGTTCAATGTGTTTGTTGCCCAATGTTAGCTCTATATGAGAGCAAGGGCGCTAGAATTTCCCAGTGATGAAGCCAAAGTTGTATTTGTGATTAGTCTGCTAGAAGGAGACACCAGGCGCTGGGTGGCCCCCATTCTCATTGCCTGGCATGTGTGGTTGTCCTTATGTGCCTTGTAAGGTAGTGGCCATGGAGATCAGAAGGGTCAATGGGGCATCAGACACACAGAGTAAGGAAACAAATATTGGTATGCATTGCAAATAAACACATTTAACAGAAAACAGGCTATGTTTGGACGCTTCCATTCTTTATTTTCGTAGCCATCTACGTTTGAGCTTGCAGAATCAGGTTTTTCAAGGTGTTTTTCAGGGCTGATGCCATAGAGTCCCATAATCTAGATGGCAGAGTATGGATTGTGCATTAAAACAGCAGGGTGGGGTGATCTCTTGGTTTTGCTTTTATGTAGAGATCATGGGATCAAGTTTCGTTCATCTTAAAATGTCTTCTTAGAGCCAAGGCTCATTTGGCACCTTCTTGCATACATACCGTTTAGCTTCCTCACAGATTGCTGGGTTCCAGCAATACAATCCACATCCCCCATGGAACATGTAAACACAGTCCTGCCTCGCAATATTCAATGACACACCTGTTCTCCAGTAACTGAAAAGAAAAGAAAGAGCAGCACTTTTTTTGGATGTCTACTTCTTCACCCGCTCCCCGTGCCTTCTACCATTAAAAAGATGTTCAGCTCTTTCTCTCTTAACATCCACTCACAATTGTGATGGATTTTTCTCCCCATATTTTAGAATTCTAACAACTGTGGGTCAAGACTGTCTATTTTCTTTTCACATGAAGTGATTTCTCATAGGAAACTACAAAAAAGTGAGGGTGTCACTTTGGAAGGCTCAGTGGTACACACAAGAACTTTCAGTCAATTTAGTTTGGAGTGGAGTTCTTATCCAGTGGAGTTCTTCTGCTATTGCCAGGATTTCCATTTCTGCAACAGAACTGCCCCTCTCTCCTCTCCATATGCACCCACATCCTCCTCAGATCTGCTCTGTACCATTGTGGGTGTTGGATAGAGAGTTTTGGAAGAGAGATCCTTACTCTCTCGAGGCAAAGTTAGCACAGTAGAGATTTTTCTGAGCAAATTAAATCCTTCAAAGATTTGGATCCACCTTCATCCACTTCATCTCACATCCATCACCCACCCCATGCATGAGGATAGCAATGACACTATACAGCAAACAAAAATAGCTAAGTCTGCAACTACAATACAAAATGTAATCTATAACCACAAAACCATTATAGGGTTGATTGAAATGGTTGGTGGTTCTAATCCCCATGGCGGGGTGAGCTCCCGTTGCTCAGTGCCTGCTCCTGCCAACCTAGCATTTCGAAAGCACGTCAAAGTGCAAGTAGATAAATAGGTACCACTCTGGTGGGAAGGCAAATAGCATTTCCGTGCACTGCTCTGATTCGCCAGAAGCGGCTTAGTCATGCTGGCCACATGACCCAGAAGTTGCACGCCGGCTCCCTCGGCCAGTAAAACGAGATGAGCGCCGCAACCCCAGAGTCGTCCGCAACTGGACCTAATAGTCAGGGGTCCCTTTACCTTTTACAACCGAAATATAAAATATAATCTATAACCAAAAAACTATTATAGAGTTGATTGAAATGATATGATATATCTCACATATATATCTTATCTAAATTTTACATGATCATTCTAAGCATAGCTGTCAACATTTCCCCTTTTTTAAAGGGAAATTCCCTTATTCTGAATAGGATTCCTCACAAGAAAAGGGAAAAGTTGACAGCTGTGGTTCTAAGTATAGTGTAATCAATTATCGATAGTTGATAAAGATATCTGGCCCTCGCTTATCGTCACTTTTGATGAGGCCTTGCATTTTCCAGTGTCCATTGTTTATTGAATCAAGTCCCACTACACAGCCTTAAAATTCTGTGATAAATGTATTCTAGATCTCCCCCATTTTTAACTCTACATGAATCTATTAAATTGATATTAGTTATAATGGTGTAAAGGTAAAGGTAAAGGGATTAGATGACTCTTGGGGGTCTCATCCAACTCTAAATTTCTATGTGTCTATGTTTCAAATTTCTATCCAAGAGAATGAGATTCATCTACCCTTTCTAACACACTTACTTCACCTGTGTCTATTATTTTAGGTTTGAAATTGCTGGTTATTCCGATTGTTTAACAGATAACTGTAGAAATATTTTCCTAAAGAGGGTGTTTCTCAGCTTTAGGTTCCTGCAAGTCCTTTTGAAGCTGGGCTAAGCAGCACAAACCATTTAAAAGCATGCCTTGAGCTACTTCCTAATCACCACATTCACTAGTGAGAAGCAGCAGTCACTCACCTGGACAAAGATATAGAGGAGTATATATGTAGATCTTTGGTAGTAGAGAAAAGTGCATGGCAAAATATATTTGGAGAGGGAAAGGATCAATTATGTAAACAGAATCTGCAACTATTTGGAATGCATGACATTAGCAAATGTTGCTTCAAAAACTTACCTCATATCCTTCGTTGTTCCCTTCCCCGACATCCATTTCCACGAAATACCGTGTCTAACGAGTCCAAGCCAATAATCTTTCTTACCGGCTCTTACATTCTTCAACACAAAATCCTAGGGTAGGTGTGGGAAGAAAGAAAAAACAGTAAATCTTCAGTAGGAATGAGGAGCAAGGCACTTCTCTCAAAGCCTTTCTAGACAATGTCCCTTTCTCTGAGCTACGATAGCCCTTTAGAAACATTCAACAGGCATAAAACAAACACATTTCAAAAGCCGCCGGTGTCACCTTTGAAGGCCAAATCCATATTTTGGGGGAAAGCAGTGATCAAAACTATACATAGTATTCCAAGTGTGGTTGCATCAAGCACCAAGAATAATATTGTAATGAGGATGTGCTATTGTCCCCCTCATCCAACTTATGATGATGCTGATGATGGAATCAAAGAGGAAATGTTGTAGTGAAGGGTAACTTCACCTGCACTCACTGAGACTGGCTACATATGTGTTCCAGTCATGACACGAAGTTAAAATTTCCAGATACTGTAAATGACTGTGCCATAAAACAGTTCATCTTGGAACCATCCAGCGGGACAGTGACCCTGTGTGGCAAATACTACAATTTCTGTATCCATTTTTGTTTGTTGGTTCCAGAGCTACTGGAATCAGTCTGGTTATGGCATGTGTGGTGGGTTGATGAGGGGGTCTCACCCATGTCTGTGCCCTGCAGCACCCCAGTAGTCCCTCTACCTGGGCTAAGGGGCTGGGAGAGGGATATACCTTGCAAGCTCCTCTAGAATCATCTGCATGATACCCCCATGCCAGAGGGTTAGGGTGCTGAGGGAAGCCTTTTCTCTAAGCACTCAGTACATCTCAAAGAGCAGTGGAAGAATTTACAGACAATCCAAGAGATAGATACCTCTTGAAGTAGCTACTCCTCCTCCTTCAAGACCTCCTTCCTGACTACCAGCTTCATTCCATTAAAGCTCAGCAGCTCCAAGAAACCTTAGTTAGTCCCAGATGGTAGCAGCTGCTCCCTACTCCACCCACCCCTCGGCTTGATTGTTGGAGTTGCTGTATTGCCTGCATACAGGTGGATAGGACTTTCTTAAATGGATAGTGATGATAGGAGCCCTTTGACTCAAGGAGATCCCCTACCTTTTCTATACTTGGCTTTGATGCTCACCTGTTCTTTCTTGGTTTCTATAGAAATGAGCATGGCACCTTTCTTCTCACATTTTCTTCTGGAATTATACCATGATGCCGTCTCTTCAGAAAACCAATAGTACGCCATTTCATGATATGTCCAACCATCGTTTTTAGAAATGAAGTCTTTGAGTCAGCCAGGTATGGTGGAAGAAGAGAACAAGAAAACAAGATAGGGGAACCACCTTGTATGTCTGTGAAGATTTAAATTATTTCTAAAACAAAATAAAAAATTCCTACTAGTAGCACCTGAGAGACCAACTAAGTTTGTTCTTGGTAAGAACAAACTTAGTTTGTTGCTAAGGTGCTACTCCCCTTCATGGATCACTGCCTTGTCGTGGCGAAGGGGCTTGAATTACTCAGGGAAGCTATGGACAGGTCAAGATGGATAGGCAGGGGCGTCGCTGGGGAGGGGCGGTAGGGGCGGTACGCCCCCAGTGTCAGGGTGACAAGGGGCGGGTGGGGGTGACAAGCGGCAGCCCCTCCTGCCACTCCCACGTGCCGACGCTCCCTCCGTCACCTCGGGAGCAGCAGCGCTGCACGGACGGGGTGCTCGCTCAGCTGAGCGAGCACCCCGTCCGTGCAGCGCTGCTGCTCCTGGGGTGACCGGTGGTGCGTGGGGAGTGGTGGGAGGGGCCGCCGCTTGTCATCCCCACGCACCGCCGCTCACTCCGTCGCCGTGGGAGCAGCAGCGCACAGTGTGTGCGGTGCTGCTGCTCCCGGTGCGACGGAACGAACGGTGGCAAAAGGGAAAGGGGGGAGCAAACGGGCACTTCCCCCCCTTTCGGCCGCTTAAACGCGCCTGTTTGCTTCTCCCCTCCCTTTTCGGCCACCCCTTTCGGCGCTGGCTGGGCTGCGGAGCCGAAAGGGGCGGCCGAAAGGGGGGAGGGAGAAGCAAACAGGCACGTTTAAGCGGCCAAAAGGGGGGGGAAGCGCCCGTTTGCTCCCCCCCTTTCCCTTTTGGGCGCTTCTTTCGGCGCTGGCTGGGCTGCGGCTCTGCAGCCCGGCCAGCATTGAAAGAAGCGTCCGAAAGGGGAGAAAAGCGCCCGTTTGCTTTCCCCCCCTTTTCACTTTTGGACGAAAGGGAAAAGGGGGGAAGCAAACTGGCGCTTTTCTCCCCTTTCGGACGCTTCTTTCAATGCTGGCTGGGCTGCAGAGCCGCAGCCCAGCCAGCACCAAAAGAAGCGTCCGAAAGTGAAAAGGGGGGGAAAGTAAACGGGCGCTTTTCTCCCCTTTCGGGCACTTCTTTCAGTGCCGGCTGGGTTGCAGAGGTGCAGCCCAGCCAGCGCCGAAAGAAGCATCCAAAAGGGAAAGGGGGGAGCAAACGGCCGCTTAAACGCGCCTGTTTGCTTCTCCCCCCCCCCTTTCGGCAGCCCCTTTTGGCACTGGCTGGGCTGCGGAGCCAAAAGGGAGAGAAAAGGAAGCAAAGCGGGCGCGTTTTTCCCCTGCGGGGGCATCCCCGGGGGCGTGGCATCGCGCTTGCACGTGCGTCATGACGTCATGACGCATGCACATGCCGCAATGCCCCGCCCCCAGGGGTGCCTCTTGGCTTGCCACCCCTGGCAGCCAAGGGGCTAGAAACGCCCCTGTGGATAGGTCATAGTGGAGAGTTTGGACCAAACGTGATCCATCTGGAGGAGGAACTGGCAAGCCACTCCAGTATCCCTGCCAAGAATACTCCATGGACAAAGACAACAGGCATATAAAAGATATGACGCTGGAAGAGAACAAGCTGGTCATCACAAACACTCGTTTCCAACAACACAACACAAGAGACGACTCTACACATGGACATCACCAGATGGGCAACATCGAAATCAGATTGATTATATTCTCTGCAGCCAAAGATGGAGAAGCTCTATACACTCAGCAAAAACAAGACCTGGAGCTAACTGTGGCTCTGATCATCAGCTTCTTATAGCAAAATTCCAGCTTAAACTGAAGAAAGTAGGAAAAACCACTGGGTCAGTAAGATACTATCTAAATCAAATTCCTTATGAATATACAGTTGAAGTGAAGAACAGGTTTAAGGACCTAGATTTGGTGGATAGAGTGCCTGAAGAACTGTGGATGGAGGCTTGTAACATTATACAGGAGGCAGCAACAAAAACCATCCCAATGAAAAAGAAATGCAAGAAAGCAAAGTGGCTGTCCAATGAGGCCTTACAAATAGCGGGGGAGAGAAGGCAAGCAAAATGCAAGGGAGATAGTGAAAGATACAGGAAATTGAATGCAGATTTCCAAAGAATAGCAAGGAGAGACAAGAGGGCCTTTCTAAACGAGCAATGGAGGAAAATAACAGAATGGGAAAAACCAGAGATCTGTTCAAGAAAATTGGAGATATGAAAGGAACATTTCGTACAAAGATTACCACAATTAAGGACAAAAGTGGAAAGGACCTAACAGAAGCAGAAGACATCAAGAAGAGGTGGCAAGAATACACAGAGGAATTATAACAGAAAGATATGGAGGTCTCATACACCCCAGGTAATGTGGTTGCTGACCTTGAGCCAGACATCCTGGAGAGTGAAGTCAAATGGGCCTTAGAAAGCCTTGCTAACAACAAGGCCAGTGGAAGTGATGATATTCCAGCTGAACTATTTAAAATTTTAAAACATGATGCTGTTAAGGTGCTACACTCAATATGCCAGCAAGTTTGGAAAACTCAGCAGTGGCCAGAGGATTGGAGAAGATCAGTCTACATCCTAATCCTAAAGAAGGGCAGTGCCAAAGAATGCTCCAACTATCGCACAATTGCACTCATTTCACATGCTAGCAAGGTTATGCTTAAAATTCTACAAGGCAGGCTTAAGCAGTATGTGGACCGAGAACTCCCAGAAGTGCAAGCTGGATTTCGAAGGGGCAGAGGAACCAGAGACCAAATTGCAAACATGCGCTGGATTATGGAGAAAGCTAGAGAGTTCCAGAAAAACATCTACTTCTGCTTCATCGACTACGCAAAAGCATTTGACTTTGTCGACTACAGCAAACTATGGCAAGTTCTTAAAGAAATGGGAGTGCCGGATCACCTCATTTGTCTCCTGAGAAATCTCTATGTGGTACAAAAAGCTACAGTTAGAACTGGATATGGAACAACTGATTGGTTCAAAATTGGGAAAGGAGTATGACAAGGCTGTATATTGTCTCCCTGCTTATTTAACTTATATGCAGAATTCATCATGCGAAAGGCTGGACTGGATGAATCCCAAACCGGAATTAAGATTGCCGGAAAAAATATCAACAACCTCAGATATGCTGATGATACTACCTTGATGGCAGAAAGTGAGGAGGAATTAAAGAACCTTTTAATGAGGGTGAAAGAGGAGAGCACAAAATATGGTCTGAAGCTCAACATCAAAAAAAAGTAAGATCATGGCCACTGGTCCCATCACCTCCTGGCAAATAGAAGGGGAAGAAATGGAGGCAGTGAGAGATTTCACTTTCTTGGGTTCCATGATCACTGCAGATGGTGACAGCAGTCACGAAATTAGAAGACGCCTGCTTCTTGGGAGAAAAGCAATGACAAACCTAGACAGCATCTTAAAAAGCAGAGACATCACCTTGCCGACAAAGGTCCGTATAGTTAAAGCTATGGTTTTCCCAGTAGTAATGTACGGAAGTGAGAGCTGGACCATAAAGAAGGCTGATCACCGAAGAATTGATGCTTTTGAATTATGGTGCTGGAGGAGACTCTTGAGAGTCCCATGGACTGCAAGAAGATCAAAACTATCCATTCTCAAAGAAATCAGCCCTGAGTGCTCACTAGAAGGACAGATCCTGAAGTTGAGGCTCCAGTACTTTGGCCACCTCATGAGGAGAGAAGACTCCCTGGAAAAGACCCTGATGTTGGGAAAGATGGAGGGCACAAGGAGAAGGGGACGACAGAGGATGAGATGGTTGGACAGAGTTCTCAAAGCTACTAACATGAGTTTGGCCAAACTGCGAGAGGCAATGAAGGATAGGCGTGCCTGGCGTACTCTGGTCCATGGGGTCACGAAGAATCGGACACGACTGAACGACTGAACAACAACAACAACAAGGTGCTACTGGAAGGAATTTTTTATTTTGTTTTGACTATGGCAGACCAACACGGCTATCTACCTGTAACACAATTATTTTTGTTATGTTCATTTCTCTGGGCACATAATAACATATATTCATCTAGGAAACACTTAAAGATTAAAACAAGAACATTAACTTCAACCCATGCTGATGCTGCAGTAAATACCTGGGTCAACATAGCTGGAACAGGGAGTGCAGTCAAGAACCTCACCTACTTGCTTCCACCTGGATACTCAGGGCAGCATAAGGGCAGACTTGAAGGATGGAGAGGGGGAGTAGCTGTGGTTTATCCAAATTCTCTCTCTCTCCAGGCTCTCTGTCCAGTTGCGGAGGGGGAGGGAGGGGAATCTAGAGTGTGTGTTCGTGGCATTGGACAATTGGGACAGATGAGGGATTCTGCTAGTTTACTACCCACTTTGCTGCCCAGCAGTCTCCCTGCCTGAGTTGACAGGATGGATCCAGTGGGGCTCCATATGCCTCTGGAAGATTTTCCAGCTGATCTGAAAGTGGGTGGTGATCCTGCCAAGCTTTGGCCAAGCTGTGGAACAACTGAATGATGATGATGATGGTGATGACGGTGGTGACAATACTTGATAATATGCTGCCCATCTAACTGGGTTTTCCTCAGCCTCTCTTGGCGAATTCCAGCAAAATAAAACACAATTGGAGTCCAACCATTAAAAACTTCCCTGAACAGATGTCTTCTGAAAGTCAGATAGTTGCTTTTTTCCTTGACACCTTTGCTTGGGCCATTGACACAATTGGCCCTGAGCACCCTCTCCCGCTTCATGGAGCCTGTTTGGCCCCCTGGTGAACTGCAGAGGTTTGGGTGGAAAAAAAGAAGCTGGGAGATAGCTTGAATGTGAGAGGAGGAAAAATCCAGTTGAATGCAATGGACTACTGGAGAGGGCTCATCCTCGAGCCTACTAAGTGACAGTAAAGCTACAGTGTGGTGTAGTGGTTAAGAGCGGGAGAGTCATAATCTGGTGAACCGGATTCGCTTCTCCGCTACTCCACATACAGCTGCTGGGTGACCTTGGGCTAGTAACATTTCTTTTAGCTGACCTGCAAGGAGGGCAGCTCTCTGTTCTGGCTCTAAGAGTTTTCAGCTAGAGGAGGGGCTTTCAGCTGGTGCAGACTCAGGGCAGGTTCACACTGCACTATAATTCTTCAGCATCGTAGGGTATCTTACCAATTTCCTTTTGTATTTTATCATTATTGTTGGCAAGATTCCGCATTTCCTCTGATTTGTTATAAGCAACAGCGAGTATTTGGAAGTCTGAAAGATTTGAAACAGTTTAAGGCAGGAATATCTGAAATAACAATCAGCAAATATTAAGAAACCATTTTCAAACATTTTGGAACACTCAAGCCTAAAACAGGAAGCAGAGCTCCAGGGTGGGGTTCTTATGAATATGAGGGCAGACTTGATTCTCTGTGGCTGAGATCACCAATGGAAAGCCTCAGAAGACCCCTGGAGCTGGATCAGACCAAAGACCCATGCAATCCACTATCCTATTCTCATATTAAAAGTGACTCATGAAGTATCTCTTATGTTCCCCTCCTATGCCCTCCTTTTCTGCTGGGAATCACAGGGTCACAAACCAATTCCTTCCTCAAGTCCCACAGTAAAGCCAAATATACAAAGTTTTCAATTATGCTTTGTGAGATCTAAGAAAATAGAGGCACCGAAACTCTTTTTCTGATGAATAATGGGTTGCATTCCACAAACCGGTAATTCTAAGGACATTATGTCAATGCAGGAATTTCTCCTTGTGCAATGCAATCTTCAGCCCCTTTCTCTCCAATCTGTTCTGAAGTTTCCCCCCACCAAGGAGAGCAGTTTTGGTGACGGCATGCAGGGAGAACTGGGGGCAATGTTCCTTTGTGCTAGTGCTATAATCTAGCACTAACACAAACTTTGTGAATTACAGTGTGATGGGGGAGGACAGCAGTTCTAGTGAGGAGATGTGAGAATCACAACAATCTGCCTTTCTTCCTGCTGAGCAATGAAAAAGTGATAAACTCTATTGGGTTCTATTCTCTATTCTATTCTCTGAATGTATGTATTGCTCACACAATATGAATCCCAAATTGAGCTACCATAATTGAAGTCTGTTTAAATTAAACATGTTCTAGCAAAAGTGAGGATTTGTATATAAAATGCTTACCATCCATGTCCTCATATTTTGGATCAATCCCAAGAACAACGCTTCGAATCATTGCCACTCCCACTTCAAAATCAGCTCTTCTGTTCAGTTCCTTCTGATCTAAAAAGGAGGTAGGTAGAAAAGAAATGAACAAATTGTTTTCTAGAACACTAGTCTGGTGAGCTGAGGGAGGGGATACTTGGTTTCAAACTGATTTTAATATTTAATTTATATTCCTGACTTGTAATGTGCCCTGGGAGATTAGGGAGAAGGGCAAATAAAAAATCAAATCAACAAAAACATGAATATGACTTCTATTAATATTTTCTGCTCTCAGGCCTTATATTGAGGTTCCCTATGCCTTGATTGTGGCTGCCCTGGTGGTCTGATGTCCTGTTTCCATTTGGCCTGTTGCTTCTGTCATCAGGGTGTTGGCCTTGCTTTGAGAGCTTTAGATTTTTGTTTGTCTAGATACACCTGTCCTCTTTGTCCTACACACTTGCATTTGCCAAGCCGCCTCATGCCCTGCCATATGCTTATAAATTATTGGATCATTTGGTTCCCTCCCCCTGAGCTTTGCTTACTTTGGAGTGCCCTTTAAAAACGAATTAGCTAGGCAAAAAGATTGTTAGTACATCTATCCAGAGCTAATTTTCTAAAAAAAGAGGCAATGGAACTCACTATGAATGCCTCCCTTGTTCTCTTAGAATGGCAATGGCACCCACCCGAGAAGGGCTGGAACAGAGTCCTGATGATTTCTGGCTGAAAAAAGCCCTGCATATATCTCCATATTTACATAGGGTCTGGACCCACCCACTTTGGCTATTGCCTTATCCTTTGCAGCCTGTCTTCCCCAAGCACTTTCCTTCAAGGGACTGGAGCCCTAGCAGAGGGCAGGGTTGCGAGGACCAGGAATGGGGGCTGCGGTGACACAATGGCACAATCTCTCTCTCTGGCACCACTGCACCAGCCTTCAGTTTCCCTTCCCTCAGGTGAATTCCCCCAATGGAGAATGAATCACGAGCAGCAGTGGGTTTTTCTTTTGGGAAAACAGGTTACAAACAAACTTTATTATAACAGATGTAAACAAGGAGTTTTGGTTCTTCTTCCACAGAAATGTAACAAACAGTGAGGTTATTCACTGCGCAATGCTGTTAATTTTCATTAAAACGTATACTCATTCAAGTTATAGGCTGTATGTTGTGCTGGCTTAAGGTTACTTCCTTTTACTCATCTTTCAGAGATCAGACTTCTCCACACACGTTTCAGGAACTTGGGATTCTAACTGGACTGTTTCCTTAAAGGTAAAAGATAAAGGGACCCCTGGGGTTGCGGTGCTCATCTCACTTTACTGGCTGAGGGAGCTGGTGTACAGCTTCCAGGTCATGTGGCCAACATGACTAAGCTGCTTCTGGAGAACCAGAGCAGCGGAAGTAAATGCTGTTTACCTTCCCGTCAGAGCTGTACCTATTTATCTAATTGCACTGTGTTCTTTCAAACTGCTAGGTTGTCAGGACCAGAGACTGAGAAATGGGAGCTCACCCCTTCACAGGGATTCGAACCGCCGACCTTCTGATCAGCAAGCCCTAGACTTTGGTTTTACACCACAGTGCCACCCTGTATCCTTACAGACCCTCACATCCTCCTTGGCCTTGGAATCACTACTGCCCTTTCCTGTCAGAATATCGCCTCCGAGGACCCCTTTTTCCTGTAAACAGCTTGTGGAACTGTGTCTTGTCTATTTTAACAGAGTTCTGCGATTCAGAACCTTAGAGCATATCCTGAGAGTTATCGGCACTCCTCAGCTCTACCACCTGTCACAACAAACTCTCCTGACAGACTGCAACTCACAGACCCAATTCCTCTCCCACTCCCTCGCTCCACTCCAACTGCCTCCCTTGGAATGCTGACCAATCAGGAGCTGTTGTTAGTTAAGTGTTTGCTGGCGAGGGGGGGGGCACTCCATGACTCAACCTTTTCCGTCACAGGGCTCTCCCACAAGAAAATGAGGATTAGTTTGGAAAGGAGCAGAGAATTGCAACTGGGAAAATGAATTGTCCAGGGTGTCCCAGGGACTCATCTTAGCCTATGCTTCTGTTCCAAGTGCTGGAACTCACTTATACAGGGAGAACAAAACAGTGCCATTGCACTCTATGGGTGACAGCTGCAACTCTTCTCTAGAAACCAAAGAGAGATGAAAGGGGTAAATGGTAGGTGGATCCTGCCATCTCTTTTTGGAAATGCTATTGGCACTGAAGCAAAGCCCGTGACATTATTTGCAAAGTATGCTAATTATGTACTTACATAGAAGGAAAAGCAGCAGTGTCATGGCAGTAAGGATGAAAATCTCAAGTACGACAAATCTTTCACCCGTTGGAGATTTTAAGAAGGTAACTGCGTCCCGAAAAGCAGATGCTTGAAGAAAGAAAATTCTGATTTAGCCATCAGTAGCCAACAGTGTTTTCGAAGCTACCAACATGAGCTTGACCAAACTGCGGGAGGCAGTTGAAGACATTAGTGCCTGGTGTGCTCTGGTCCATGGGGTCATGAAGAGTCAGACACGACTAAACAGCAACTATCCAACATACCATTGCCACTCCAGGAAAAAGGGTTTCCATATGCTGTGGCAGCCATCAGCCAGAGACAGTCAACTGTTCAAGGGGGGGGGGTAATCTGGGTGGGTAAGCAGGTGGAGGAAGCTTTTCGGACCAATGTCTGGATCAGAAGACAGTAGCCTTTGATACTAGAGGACTTTCTGCCCACTAGGCAAATGACAAGATGCTCCCTCCGAACACATAATTCCACATACAGAAGCTGAACTGGGCTGGCCATGGGCTGTGTTTTCAATGCTGCTGATGGGGCAGCAGACTAACTGAGATGGTGCAGTGCAGCTTGTGTGGTCTACACATCTCTTCCCACCCCAGCACCTGTTACCTGAGGCAACTGTCTCATTCTGCCTAATGGTGGAGGCACTCCTGACTGCACACAGTAAAGGAACACCACAGCCAGCAGCAAAGAGTGAGCTGGATCCTGTGGTCCCTATGGGGCTTTGTGGATCTCTGGCACCCAAAGAGCTGTTTGGACTTTTCTCCACACTCCTCCCTGGCACAACATGACTGGTTCCACTCCCTGCCTGTCACTCCATCCCCTTTCCCATGCATTCCTCTACTTTATGAGAAACCTCATCCCATATGACTGTGCAGTATACAGACCACAAATTTGTTTTGCTCTTGCTGAACGCTCTTTGAATGCTGCACGAATCCTCTCAGTTGGATCTGTGAAACAACAAGCTATTTTAACAAGTATGAACAAATAATAATAATAATAATAATAATAATAATAATAATAATAATAACAACAACAATAATAATAATTTATTTGTACCCCGCCCATCTGGCTGGGTTTCTCCAGCCTCTCTGGGCGGCTTTCAACAGAATATTAAAAACAATATAATCAAGCATTCAAAACTTCCCTAAACAGTTGTCTTTTAAAAGTAAAATAGTTGCTTATTGCCTTTACATCTGCTGGGAGGGCGTTCCACAGGGCAGGCGCCACTACTGAGAAGTCCCTCTGCCTAGTTCCCTGTAACCTCACTTCTCGCAGTGAGGAAACTGCCAGAAGGCCCTTGGTGCTAGACCTCAGTGTCCGGGCTGGACAATTGGGGTGGAGATGCTCCTTCAGGTATACAGGACTGAGGCTGTTTAGCGCTTTAAATGTCAGCACCAACACTTTGAATTGTGCTCGGAAACGTACTGGGAGTCAATGAAGATCTTTCAGGACCAGGGTGATATGGTCTCGGCAGCCACTCCCAGTCACCAGTCTAGCTGCCACATTCAGGATTAACATTGGTAGGATGGTGGGTGTTTTCCCTTCTAAGCTCAGAGTATTAGTCTCTTGTCAAGCATGAAAGCTCACAAAATTTGCTTTTGTTGTTCTGCACTTAATCTCCCTATTACAGGAACATATTTTTTAAAATAAATGCACATCTACAAATGTCAAGGATTTCATCAGTACAAAGTTGAAATGGACAACACCTTCTGGCCAAAAATATGTCTCAATGAGGCATTTCCAACATTAAACTTTGGCGTCTATCAGTATTAGACAAGCATTTCCCGTAAAGACATTGTTGAGTCCAATATAACTGAAATGAATATCTATTTCTTTTGCTGGATCAATCTCCATCTTCAACCAAAAAGATGTTCCATATGTATTCAAAGGTATTTAAAAATGTTTTATATAATATAACATTCTAATTTTTGCTTTCTATTTCTCTCTAAGCTCCTGGATATCTAGTTTATAGGACTTCAGTAAGCATTTGCAAACATCAGTTATGGGTTTGATCCATATGTTCTCTCTATATTTATTTTATGGGGTAAACCAAATTTGGGGCAATCCACTTTGTGGAAGAAATGGGTTGGTTGTAATATCTGTAATTAGATCAGCTGATAAGATCAGATGGAGAATTTACTTGATATATTGCAGCTGAAATCTCAGTTACTTGGTATGTGCTGAAAATAAATATCTTGCTTCATAACATTTATTGATGTTTCTTTATAGACTATCTGCTTTGAGTGCTTTGGCATCTACTGAATAGCTGGAGGAAATAATAGGATTTTCCCGTAGACATCTGGTTGGCCATGGAGTGGTCAGGATACAGTACTGGATGGACTTTTCACATGATCTAGCACTCAAGACTCTTCTTATGATTCCAAAAATCAATTGAAAGCCAGGGATTTCCAGGTCTCTCCATTTGCCCCACCTGTCTGTCAATCAATGTCATATGATGTCACTATTACATACTGTAATTAATGGATCACTGCCTTGTCGTGGCAAAGGGGCTTGAATTACTCAGGGAAGCTATGGACAGGTCAAGATGGACAGGTCATAGTGGAGAGTTTGGACCAAACGTGATCCACCTGGAGTAGGAACTGGCAAGCCACTCCAGTATCCCTGCCAAGAAAACTCCATGGACAAAGACAACAGGCATATAAAAGATATGACGCTGGAAGATGAGCCCCTCAGGTCAGAAGGCGTCCAACATGCTACTGGGGAAGAGCGGAGGACAAGTACAAGTAGATCCAGAGCTGATGAAGCGGCTGGGCCAAAGCCGAAAGGACGCTCAGTTGCTGACATGCCTGGAAGCGAAAGGAAAGTCCAATGCTGTAAAGAAAAGTATTGCATAGGAACCTGGAATGTAAGAACCATGAACCTTGGAAAGCTGGATGTGGTCAAAAATGAGATGGCAAGAATAAACATTGACATCCTAGGCATCAGTGAACTAAAATGGACAGGAATGGGCGAATTCAGTTCGGATGACTATCATAACTACTACTGTGGGCAGGAATCCCGTAAAAGAAATGGAGTGGCCCTCATAGTCAACAAAAGAGTGGCGAAAGCTGTACTGGGATGCAATTTCAAAAATGATAGAATGATCTCGATACAAATCCAAGGCAGACCTTTTAACATCACAGTAATCCAAGTTTATGCACCAACTACCAGTGCTGAAGAAACTGAAATTGATCAATTCTATGAAGACTTACAACACCTTATAGAAATGACACCAAAGAAGGATGTTCTTCTCATTATAGGAGATTGGAATACTAAAGTAGGGAGTCAAGAGATAAAAGGAACAACTGGCAAGTTTGGCCTTGGAGTTCAAAATGAAGCAGGGCAAAGGCTAATAGAGTTCTGTCAAGAGAACAAGCTGGTCATCACAAACACTCGTTTCCAACAACACAAGAGACGACTCTACACATGGACATCACCAGATGGGCAACATCGAAATCAGATTGATTATATTCTCTGCAGCCAAAGATGGAGAAGCTCTATACACTCAGCAAAAACAAGACCTGGAGCTGACTGTGGCTCAGATCATCAGCTTCTTACAGCAAAATTCCAGCTTAAACTGAAGAAAGTAGGAAAAACCACTGGTCCAGTAAGATACAATCTAAATCAAATTCCTTATGAATACACAGTTGAAGTGAAGAACAGGTTTAAGGACCTAGATTTGGTGGATAGAGTGCCTGAAGAACTGTGGATGGAGGCTCGTAACATTATACAGGAGACAGCAACGAAAACCATCCCAATGAAAAAGAAATGCAAGAAAGCAAAGTGGCTGTCCAATGAGGCCTTACAAATAGCGGGGGAGAGAAGGCAAGCAAAATGCGAGGGAGATCGTGAAAGATACAGGAAATTGAATGCAGATTTCCAAAGAATAGCAAGGAGAGACAAGAGGGCCTTTCTAAACGAGCAATGCAAAGAAATAGAGGAAAATAACAGAATGGGAAAAACCAGAGATTTGTTCAAGAAAATTGGAGATATGAAAGGAACATTTAGTACAAAGATTACCACAATTAAGGACAAAAGTGGAAAGGACCTAACAGAAGCAGAAGACATCAAGAAGAGGTGGCAAGAATACACAGAGGAATTATACCAGAAAGATATGGAGGTCTCATACACCCCAGGTAATGTGGTTGCTGACCTTGAGCCAGACATCCTGGAGAGTGAAGTCAAATGGGCCTTAGAAAGCCTTGCTAACAACAAGGCCAGTGGAAGTGATGATATTCCAGCTGAACTATTTAAAATTTTAAAAGAGGATGCTGTTAAGGTGCTACACTCAATATGCCAGCAAGTTTGGAAAACTCAGCAGTGGCCAGAGGATTGGAGAAGATCAGTCTACATCCCAATCCCAAAGAAGGGCAGTGCCAAAGAATGCTCCAACTACCGCACAATTGCACTCATTTCACACGCTAGCAAGGTTATGCTTAAAATTCTACAAGGCAGGCTTAAGCAGTAACTTTCTTTAAAATGGTGAAATTTAACTTGATTGATATATGAAGATTTAAACACCCACTGGATAGAGAGATTACTTTTTTACAGCACCCAAGCAATCTGCTAGACAAACCAACTTGATATGGATATCTAATGAACTATCATTGAGGACAAAAAAGTAGAGATATAACCAAGGACACGTTCGGATCACAATCCAGTATTACAGGAATTGAAATGTGAAAAAAAAACCCCACACATTTAGGTGAAGTTTAAATGATGGACTTCTTGATAGCCAAACAATTTTACACAAAGTTGAAAAATCTTTGAAAGACTATTTTGAGTTAAACTTAAATCAAGGAGTGGATCTGAAGGTTGTCTGAGATTCAAGTAAAGTAGTAATGTGGGGTTTTTTTGATCCAACAAAATGCTTTCCAAAAAAAAGATGAGAGAACAAAAACAAACAAATGAGAACTGCTGGAATAATTGGTTAAAAATGAAAAAGAATTGAATAAAAAACCTGGAAAAGAATCAGTAAAACAAACCATAAAAATGTTATAAACAAAATAGTTGATGTTGGTAAATCAAGAAATTGAATGGAAGATTAAAATGCTATGGCAGAGACTTCCGGCGGCGACGCCATTGCGGGAGGTCGTGGGTTGCCTCGGCTGCGAGGCTACCCAGTCCATCCCGGGGGTTGGAGCCCCGCTACCGCAAAGCGGGGCTCCGGTGGGGTGCGGGAAGAGCGTCCCGCACCCTGGGCTCCCCGGCTGTGCCCATTAGTGCTCCGAACCCTTCCCTCGCTCCCCCTGTAAAGGGGGAGTGGGGGTGAAGGGACGACGGAGCCGGGCTATAGGGGACATGCCCCAACCGGGATGTAAATGCGGCGGTCGCCCCCGCGACGAGCGTCTAAGTTCTACCTGTCTTTAATGGAGCTAAAGAACCCGGTGGTCGTGAGTATTTGAAATGGATTGACTCTTATATGTTTTGAACGATCCGGGGGGAAGAGGAAAGGAAGCCTGCCTCCCTCCCTTCGGTGGGAAAGAAAATAACCAGTTTAAGTGACTGCTGCTACAGTATTGGATACAAAGTGTTTGAACTTTTAAAAGTGAGACTGTTGAGATTTCCCTTTGGGGATTAAATTTGCAGAAAATATCTCCGTTTAAAGTTTTGGTCTTTACGCTCTGGCTTCAGAAAAATGGCGATGGAAAATTTGGACTGACGTGGGAAACAATTGAAACAAAGGGAGGAACATAGAGACAGGAACTGAAATTTGACACTCACCCCCTCCCCCAGTATGTTGGACTTTGTGTTTGCACTTGTTTTGAACTCTGGACTAACGGAGGAAGAAAGGCTTACTGTCTTGAGGCTGGAACTGCTGAATCGGAAGCTGAAAGTCTTGAGTGGGATAATAAATAAATAAAAATCTACTTTCCACAGAGGAGGCTTTCCAAAAGTTCTACACAATGGAAGGAAACCTGGGCAAAGAGCTAGAAGGGGTGTTTGAAGGATGGATTGAGATGATTGGGCGACTCCGGAAAAAAGACCCGTTCTTTGGGGGTGGCAGTCCCGGAACGGTAAAATCTGCAATATCCAGACCCCGAGGTGTGAGCTCGGGGGCAAGGGACAAAGAATTAAGATATCTACAAGAAGAAGAAGAATGGTACAAAGAAGTGGAGGAGCCGAGAAAAGAGGAGTGGACCCTGAAGCTCGATGCAAGGTTTGCTGTGAACTCTGCCTGGATCTGTGGACATTTGGGAAAAGAAGAAAATTGGAAGATTGGTTCCGGCGATAGACAGAGAAAGTCAATGGACAGAGGGGGGGTGGGGTGAAACATTAAATGTAAAACTTAAATGGTCTGTTATGGTACCTGAAATCGGAGGGTAAAGGTTGTTAGTTGTAAGTCTATTTTGAATAAGTAAGGAGATATTGAGATTTTATGTTAATAGCAGCATGATAAAGAACAGAAGAAATAAGTTTAGATTGTATGAGAATATTTTGTTAAGATTTATGATAGAACAAGATGATAAAGATATTATTTTTAATTTTTAATTGAAGTTAAATTTTTTAGAGAGAAGTTGTTAAAAAAGTAGATTATGGATTTAAAACCGAAGGTGAAAAGGCAGGGGAAGTCAACCGTCAAGATTCGGAAATAGAAATTTTTCTCTATGTATACAAACAAGAAGAAGAATCCTGGCAATATATGTATTTGTTTTATATTTGTAGGTGTGGGTTTGGGTGTGTGTTTTGTTATGAAAATGCCAATAAATTCTTCATTAAAAAAAAAATGCTATGGCAGAAACTTTTTGATTTTGCCAGCCAGCTGGTATGGCAGCTAAAGAAAAAACAAGACATGAACTTAATAAATACAGTGGTGCCCCGCTAGACGAATGCCAAGCTAGACGAAAAACTCGCTAGACGAACGGCATTCGCTAGTGGAAGGCTGCCCCGCAAGATGAAAAACTCAATGGGGCTGCCTCGCAAGACTAAAAAAAAATCCGTCTCGAAAACCGCTATTCTGCCTTGGTGCTTCGCTAGACGAAAAATTAGCTATACGAAGACACTCGCAGAACAAATTGTTTTCGTCTAGCGAGGCACCACTGTAAATGAAATATAGAAGGGAAAGTTTTAAATAATCCAAAAGACATAAGAAAGCAATTTGTAAGGAGAGCCAGTGTGGTGTAGTGGTTAAGAGCGGTAGACTCGTAATCTGGGGAACCGGGTTCATGTCTACACTCCTCCACATGCAGCTGCTGGGTGACCTTGGGCTAGACACACTTCTTGGAAGTCTCTCAACCCCACTCACCTCACAGAGTGTTTGTTGTGGGGGAGGAAGGGAAAGGAGAATGTTAGCCGCTTTGAGACTCCTTCGGGTAGTGAAAAGCGGGATATCAAATCCAAACTCTTCTTCTTCTTCTTCTATAATTCGGAACTGTATTGAGCCAGCAAAGCGAACATAAACAATATTGAAGACTTTTTAAAGCAGAATAAATTACCAAAAATACCAAAAATGAAACCCAATTCATTTCATGTAATTTGTCTTCAAGAAACACATATAGCGAGTAAACATAAAAGAGTTCTAATTTTAAAAAAGTAATGGATTTTATAAAAGCAGATAAATCCAAAAGATATGAAGTGGGTTTTTTTATATTAAACCAAAATTTGAGCCCAAACAAGTTTTTAAAGATGAACAAGGAAGAGTAATAGTGGTACAGGTTGCAGGTCAAGGTGAAAAAATTATATTAATAGGAATCTATGCCCCTAATGAGAAAAAAACAGAGTTCTATTAGAAATTAGAAACAGACTTATTGGAATTTGCAGATCAGGAAATGATATTGATGGGTGATTTGAATGGGGTTTTTCCACTGGAAATGGATAGAACAATTAGGAAAACAGATACCAAAGAAGGCAGACTCCCAAAAACGTTTTGTGAAATGGTAGACAATTTGAATTTGATAGAAATTTGGAGAAATAAAAATCTATCAGATAGGTAATTCACTTTCCATTTATATGTGCATGAAAGCAGTGCAAGGATAGATGCAATTCGGATGTCAAAAGAATTAGAATTAAAGGTGAGGAAAACAGAAATAAGAACAATATCAGATCATAATCCTCTATTTCTAGAATTGCAAAATGAAAAACAATCCACCTTCAGATGGAGATTAAATGAAGATTTATTAGACAATCAGAGCTTTTTACAAAAAGTATTAGGGGGTTATTTTGAGCTAAATCTCAATAAGGGGACAAATGCACAGATAGTATGGGATGCCAGTAGAGTAGTTATGAGAGGTTTATACATGCAGCAAAAAATATATAGAACAGAGAGAAAAGAAGAAAAGGGAAATTTTAGAAGCCCTAATGAAGAAAGAAAGAGAATTAATAGGTTACCAAATAAAGAATCCACAAAGCAAGCAATAAAATTATTACAAACAAAATACTCAATGATTATTAATTATGAAATAGAGTGGAAGGTTAAAGAATGAAACAAAAATGTTTTGAACATGTGAACACACCAGGGAAATTATTAGCATGGCAAAAAATAAAAATGAGCAAAAAAAAGTAACATAAATAAAATTAAATTAAACAAAATCAGCAAAATGTTATAAAAAATTAAATTAACAGCTTTTAATACAATTACAGGATATAATGAATGAGATTCTAAGTTCAGAGAAAATACCAGAGACATGGAAAGAGGCATATATAACATTAATTCCAAAACAAAAGGCCAATTTTGTTATTAAAGAATGATTACAAATTGTTTGCTAACATAATGGCTAAGAAGATGAAATAGTATTGAAGGAATATATACATTATTTTTTTAAAAAAGAATTTATTGGTATTTTGACAGATAACAAAGAAAAACAAATACTACAAACATACATATAAACTACAATTCAAAATACGAAATACAAACAAACAAAAAAGAAAACAGATACATTACCTGACAATACAGCTACAATAAAAACATCAACTTAACTGTCTTAAACTTATTTCTGAACTTAATTAATGGACTTCCTCACCTCCTCTCTTCTGCGTTTTTATTTCTAATCTTCTTTCAGTAACTTTGTAACATTGTAAAATCTTGTTTAACACACATAAACTAAATCTTACATCCATACCTCAATTTTTAACCTATTCTAACAAACTATATAGCATATTACCTAAACAACCTCTTATATCCTCTCTTTATTTAACCTCTAATGCTGAAGCCGATATATCCTCTGATTCCAGCACATCTATTATTATTAAATCTTATCTTAAACAAAATCAATATAACTCTTCTATTACATAAACATCTTTTTCCCTCTGGTTTCAGAAATCCGTGGTCAGCCTTTTTAAATCCATTCCCTTTACACTTTCCTTCTTTACCCCACCCCTCTTCTATCCATTTCTAATCTTCCTTTTTCCCTTCCCTTCCCCCACTGTTCCCCCCCCCCGAGTCCATCCTTTCCAACTCCTTCTAAAAATTCCGTTGTTTGTACCATCACAAGTTCAACACTGAACATTCTTTGTGTCTTCTTCTTCTTCAGAATGTGGTCATCTTCCTGACAAATAATTATAAGTTCACAAAATATCTCTTCTCCACTTTCCTCTTGTTGCGTGCTCCAATCCAGTTCCAAAACTCCTGAACTGCCACTCCAGAAGTTCTTTGTTCTTTGAAAAGTAAAAGCCCCCCGCCTCTCACGCTTAGGAGGCTGTTCTAGTTTATGAGCTTGTGCGCAATCCTCTTCTAAGATTTCAACTGGAGAAACATTCTTTTCCTCTTTTCTAGCAAGTGGGTCTCTAATACAGTCTATCAAAGTTATTTCAGAGTCTTTCAATGTTGTTTCGATCTGAACAAACTTTTCCAGCACATTCTGTTGAAATAAGTTCATTTGAAACCGAAAACTTTCCATTGTTGAGTCTAGGGGGCTGTGGGATCTGAGTAGGCAGAGAACCACGGGGTATCAGTACTTTTCCATCTGCGCATTGAAATCCGCCATTTTCAGCCTGGCCCAGATTCTTTGCCAGAAGGTTAAAAGAGTTGTAAATCCATAAAAAAGCAATCAATCTTAATCTCAATCTTCCCCCAGCCGGGGTTTCGACAGTCTCTGAAAACAGCTCTTAGCTTCAAAGCAAATGTTTAATGGCAACAGTTTCTTGGTGTTACTGTGCTAATTTTCGCTATCAGAGAGAAACTGACTTCCTCATTTTAATCTCTCTCTGCAAGCCTAATTTTAAACTTTTAGGGTCCCAATTATTCTCCGTACTTACAGAGTACTTCTTTTATGTCCAAATTTGAGGAAAGACGGAGCGCTCAAAATCCAGCAGCCGGCCGCCGCTTCGTTTCCACGGTTGGAGACGGCTTCTTCAGCCCCGTACCGAAGCCCCTTCACTCAAGCCTCCCTTTTACAAGGGAAACCTGAGAAGGGGTCAGCACCTTGGGGCCCGCTAGAAACCCTGGACCATGGGACGCTCTTCCCGTGGTTTACCGGAGCCCGCAGCACGGTTGCGAAAGCTCCTACCCCCGAGGAAACCGGAGCTGCCTCAGAACTGAGACAACTCCCAACTGCTGGAGATGGTGCTCGCCGCCGGAAGTCAAAGGAATATATACATTATGACCAGGAAGGATTCCTTGCAGGGAGACAAATGAAGGATAATGTAAGAAATATTATAGATGTTACAGAGTACCTTAAAGTGAGAAAAGCAAAGCAAACAGCACTGATGTTTATAGACACTGAAAAAGCCTTTGAGAATATCTCTTGGGAGTTTATGAAAAAAGTACTTGAGGAAATGAATTTTGGAGATAATTTCAGAAAAGGAATTCAAGCAATATACTCAGATCAAAAAGCAAAATGAATAGTTAATCAGATGGTAACAGATGAATGTAAAATACAGAAAGGAATAAGACAAGGATGTCCGTTATCACCTTTATTATTTATCCTTGGACCAGTCCTGACGAGAAATATAAGGGTAGATGAAAATATTACAGGAATTAAGGTAGGAAAAAAGTCATATAAATTGAAAGCATTTGGTAATCACAGTTAAAGATCCAAAAAATACTCTTTCAAAAGTTTTAGGAAAAAATCAGGAGTTTGGGCAAGTTGCAGATTTTAAATTAAATAAAAACAAGACTAAGTTATTAGTTAAAAAAATTAACAGAAGTGGATAAAAAGGAATTATCTCAAGCCATAGAAATAGAGATCCACAAAAAGTGAAATATTTAGGAATTTGGCTCACAACTAGGAATATTAATATTTATAAAAATAATCAAGAAAGAAGTTGGAATGAATTAAAAAGGAATCTAGAAATATGGGGTAGAATGAATTTATCATTATTAGGAAGAATTGCAGCAATTAAGATGAATGCATTGCCAAAAATGTTGTTTTTATTCCAGACAATACTGGTAATAAGTAACACAGTATGCTTTAAGAAATGGCAAAAAGATATTTCTAAATTTATCTGGAAAGGGAAGAAAATAAGTATAAACTACAAAATACTCTATTAGCGAAAAGTGGGTGTTCCCAACAGAAGCAGCTTCAAAAATAAAAGTATAAATAAGGAAGAGGAATGGCCTACATACAGAAATATACTAAGAGAAAGAGAATGAAAATTAAAGCTTAAGGATTTCTATGACATAAGAGAATATGTTAATGATTGGCTGCTACACCGCCAATTAAATGAGGTTTTTAAAGAAGACAATAAGAAAGGATTTCGTTACACCTTATCTAGATTTCAAAGAGAAATTGTAGATAATACCAAGCTTTTGAAGAAAACATATAATTTATTATTAGAATGGGAGACCACAGTTCAAGAAGGATACTAACAAGCTGGAACGTGTCCAGAGGAGGGCAACCAAAATGGTCAAAGTCCTGGAAACTATGCCTTATGAGGAACGGCTTAGGGAGCTGGGTATGTTTAGCCTGGAGAAGAGAAGGTTAAGGGATGATATGATAGCCATGTTCAAATATATCAAAGGATGTCACATAGAGGAGGGTGAAAGGTTGTTTTCTGCTGCTCCAGAGAAGCGGACACGGGGCAATGGATTCAAACTACAAGAAAGAAGATTCCACCTAAACATTAGGAAGAACTTCCTGACAGTGAGAGCTATTCGGCAGTAGAATTTGCTACCAAGAAGTGTGGTGGAGTCTCCTTCTTTGGAGGTCTTTAAGCAGAGGCTTGACAGCCATCTGTCAGGAATGCTTTGATGGTGTTTCCTGCTTGGCAGTGGGTTGGACTGGATGGCCCTTGTGGTCTCTTCCAACTCTATGATTCTATGATTCTGTGACCATTCAGGAATGAATGGTAAAGAATGGGACTTCAAAGAGTGGCAAAAAGATATAACTAGACATATCTGGCAGGGGAAGAAGCCAAGAATAAAATATAAATTAATAATAGATTCTAAAGACAGAGGTGGATTCTCCCTACCAGCTTTAAGACTATACTCTGAGACATCCTGTCTATGCTGGGTAAGGGAATGAATATTATTAAAAATCACATATGTTTTAGAAATTGAAGGTTCTGACAATAGGTATGTTTGGCATGCATATCTGTGGTATGAGAAGGTTAAAGTACATAGAGCTAGGATGGTATACAAAATATGAGCAGGTTAAATCAGCAATGATACACTGGGTGAAAGATTTTGGGTATAATATACAACTTGCAGCATGGGAGAAATTAGGGAATTGGAATTTAAAATTCAATACATGTTCTACGTTGAAATTAAATTATATGAAAATGATCTATCATTGGTATTTAACTCCCAGTCAATTAGCAAAAATGTATAAAACAGGGTCAAATATATGTTGGAAATGTAAGGAAAAAGAAGGTGCCTTTTTATCAAATGTGGTGGACATGTAAGGTAGTAAAAGAATTTTGGGAAATGATATTTAATGAATTAAAAAAAAGTTTAAATCCCCCCCCCAAAAAAAACCCCAAAGCCTTTCTTTTAGGAATTCCAGGTGCTGAAATCCCAAAGGAGCAGAAAAGACTATGTACATGACCACAGCAGCATGAATGTTATTGGCCCAGAGATTGAAAAAAGATAAAGTCCCTACCAGAGAAGAATGGCAGATAAAGTTGGTGGATTATGCCGAAATGGCAAAAATGAATGGAAGAATCAGAAATTGGGAAAATGTTAAGGAATGGGGAAATCTTATAATCTATCTTTTAAACCATTGTAAACAGCTAAAATTCTTAGTGCAGTTGGAATACCACTTGTAGTTTAATGGTGAATTTTTGACATAATAGAAATGTAAAAGGTTTGGATTATTATAAAAGATGCAGGAGGAAATGACTAACAATTGGTCCCACAAAGGAGAGGAGGGAAGCCCTGGAGATTCTTTGGAATCTTGTTTTTATATTGTATGTGATTGTAAAATTTTAATTTGAAAAAGCAAATAAATAAATTTACAAAAAAGGACTTTGGAGAACACAAGCTGGACCTGGAAAAGAAGCAGACGGAAGCTGTGCATTCCTCTACTTTATGAGAAACCTCATCCCATATGATTATGCTGTATACAGACCATCAGTTGTAGTTGCAGGTGGTTCTGCTACCGATATTGTTTCAGGGTTTGTGGGTGCTGGCTGCTCCATCATCTCAGTTGTGCTTGTGAAACAACAAGCTAGAACAAGACAACAACAAATGGAGAATAAGATTATGAGCACATTACTGTAGGTAGAAAGTGGCATAGCGAGTTCCCCCTCATAGAGAACACGTGTTGCGGTTGGGGCATAGCAAGACACCCCTCTGTATTTGGGGCAGGACTCGGTTAGATTGCCAGGGCAGCCAATAGGGGCTTTGGGGTCATTGGGGAGATTTGTATGTTGCAAATGTTGATAGAAATTTATATATTCTTGGTGCTCGCAGACATTTATATATTCTTGGTGCTTGCAGAGTCAGCCCCTCTTTGCTGCGTGCACCGGATCACCCACCCGCCCCCGTTAATTAAGCTTGTGCGTTGACCTTGCTATGCCTGTCATGGGGTCGTCTGCTTTAAGGCAGGGGCCTGGTAGGAATTTTTTCCATCTGGCTGATTGGCTGGTGCCATTTGGTTTTCACCTACTGCGTAGCAATTAGTCACAACTTGCAAGGTTGGCGGTTAGGCATTGGTTCTTAACGTTGGTTGGTGGAGCGGAAGTGGTTGGCTGTGCCTGCCCCTCCAATGGTGCTGCTGCAGCGTGGGGAATTCTATTAAAGGAATCCAGGGGCTCACCATGCTTTTGTCCGTTCCCCTGGTCAGGGGCCAGGGCCACGCAAGAGCCCCTGGGAACATTAGGGGAGGGGTGAGGGTCCTGGCCCCCCGACCCCAATTCTCTCCCCAATGTGTTTTCCCTTTGCTGACTTCCACTAAGTGGGCGGAAGTCAGCCTGTCCCCAGGAGGGGACAGATAGTCGAACCAATGCCTAAGCAACCACTCACATGTTGTAATTTAATAAAAAAAGTTGTGGCCAAAATTATGCCAATAACCTTAAATAAATTTCCTGTGTGCTGTGTGAGTTATTTGGGGGGTGGTCTTGGGGACCTCTACACGCAACTATCAATATTAGACCATCCTTTCCTGTAAAGATGTTGTTGAGTCCAATATAACTGAAATGTCTTTCCTTTTCTTTTGCTGGATCAATCTGTTTTAAACCAAAAGAGATGTTCTGTATGGATTCCAAGGTACTTAAAAATGTATTAGGTAATATAGCACATTCTCATTTTGCAACCTACAGGTATTCCTATCTGAACTCCTGGACATCTAGTTTACAAGACTCCAGTAAGATGTTCAACATTTAATAGACAGTGTGGGACCTATGAGGTCTTCAGATTTTCCTGGGTGCCAACTTCCTCCATCACAGGCATCCTGGTCAATGGTTGGAGTTCATGGGAATTGCAGACAACATCTGGAGGGCCATTTGTTCCCCACCCTTGATGGAAGGTACATACATTTAATTATATCTCTATCTCCTGATCATCATTGAAGAAGAAGAAGAAGATGAAGAAGAAGAAGAAGAAGAAGAAGAAGAAGAAGAAGAAGAAGAAGAAGAAGAAGTGGGGGGGGAGGAGGAGGAGGAGGAGTTTGGACTTGATATCCCACTTTTCACTCCCCTTAAGGAGTCTCAAGGTGGCTAACAATCTCCTTTCCCTTCCTCCCTCATAACAAACACTGTTCAGGTGAGTGAGGCTGGGAGACTCCAGAGAAGTGTGACTAGCCCAACGTTACCCAGCAGCTGCATGTGGAGGAGCGGGGAAGTGAACCCGGTTCACCAGATTACGAGTCCACTGCCCTTAACCATTACACCACTGCTGGCTCTGCCTAGTACACAATTCTTAATTCATTTAAAGATTGAGTACTAGATCTGGTCTCTATTGGATGCATATAAATCCAGTTGAATCCAGCAAGACTTTGGAGACCCTGAGTTGGACCTGGAAAAGAAATACTGCAGAGGGGAAGCTGTTACACAGGCTATACAAGTGTGCCATTTTGTTTTCTTTTTGCAAAGACCCAGCCTGACATCTGATGCTATGGCTTAAAGAAAGAAAGAAAGAAAGAAAGAAAGAAAGAAAGAAAGAAAGAAAGAAAGAAAGAAAGAAAGAAAGAAGAGGGCTGTTGTCTACCGTATATACCCGAGTATAAGCTGACCCAAATATAAACCGAGGCACCTAATTTTCCTACAAAAACCTGGGAAAGCTTATTGACTCAAGTATAAGCCAATTCACCTTTGCCGCTGTGGAGGAGGAGGAGGAACGAGCAGCCCGAAAGCAGCCCTTTGGGCTGCTCCTCCCTCTTCCTCCTTTGCCAAGTTTGCATTTATGCGAGCAGTTCAGGAATGGAACAAGCTGCCTGGGGAGAGTAAAGAACCGCTGTTCTTGTACACTTCTTAAGGAATGGTTGACTGGGGAGAGCGGGTGGCGGCACGAGCGAAGAGAAAGGGCTTCTTTCTCGCCGCCCCCCACCGCCTGCCTCACTCGAGTATAAGCCGAGGGCAGTTTTTTTCAGCACAAAAAATGTGCTGAAAAACTAGGCTTATACTCAAGTATATATGGTAATTATGTTTCGAAGCCATCTGAGATAGCAGCCCTTGATATGCTAGTAAATTAGTTTTTTAATGACTTGTATTTTCTGGATCATGGTCTAGATCATGATCTAGATCTGGATTTACAAACTGGGCCAATGAGTCAGAGCAGCACACCTGTATTGCCAGGGAATAAAACAGAATGTGGTGCACCTGGTTTGCAATGTAGCTGGAGCTTTAATATAAGGGACATGGCTGTTTGAGAAGAAGTGAAAGCAACTTCATGGCTTGGCCTGCTATCAAATACCTGACTGCATGGGGGAAGGAAGGAGGAACCAGTCATCTGGGAACATTGACTGAACCACAGAGATAAAGAATGCAAATGAAGGCTCATGCCCACATGTGCTGACTCCCAGGCAGATCAAAGGATGGAAACGGAATTACATCATGAATTACATCTGTTGCCAGCTTGGCATGAGACCTACGCTACAGACTACCATATTTTTTTGTCTACAAGATACCCCCATGTATAAGACACCCCTATTTGGGTGGACTCCAAATTACGAAAACACCCCTCAGCACAACCCGTATATAAAACGAGCCCCAAATTTAAATGTAATTTTTTGGTAAAAAAAAACCCCCTAGTCTTATACATGGAAAAATACGGCATACAGGTTATGTCTCTTCAGGTTGCACTCCGCGCCAAACCCGGATGTACCAGAATGGGTACTTGTGCACGCACAGAAGTTCTAAATCATGGTTTGCGCATGCACAGAAGCGCCAAATTGTGTCACGTGCGTGCCCAGACGCGGTGCTGCGGAATACAAACACTGCAGGTTGTGGACGTGCCTCCGTCACAGATTACGTCCGTAACCCGAACATCCACTTTATAAGGGCCAGCAGCTGAAGGAGACCGGGAGATCTTGACACATTGTTCTATGCTCCATTCCAGAATTTGAAGAGAACGACCGTCTGCCAGTCTGAAGTGTCCCAGATAATCCTTACAGACCTCCATCATCTGGAGAGACATGAAGAACTAAACCTATCCTATCTGTGATGTTGATGTTGATGTTGTTGCCTGGTGGTTGCTATTGGCCAAACAGCCAGTAGGGGGCGCTGGCAAGACAGCACCTGTACACAGCCCTAGATTGCACCACCACTCAGTTTCATTGGATGACCCTGAGTTCTAGTATTTATAGTAATCATAATCATAATAATTTTTTATTTATACCCCGCCCTTCCCCGCCAAACCGGGCTCAGGGCGGCTAAAATCACAACAAAAACATAAATACATAAATTCATTAAAATACAGATTAAGATACAATTTAAAATTAAATCTAAACTGCAGCCTCATTTTTAAGTAGCCCACCAATCACACCAAAAGAACGAAACATCAGGGTTAAACTGAAACCAACCCAAAGGCTAGGTGGAACAGCTCCGTCTTGCAGGCCCTGCGGAAAGATGCCAAATCCCGCAGGGCCCTGGTCTCTTGTGCCAGACTGTTCCACCAAGTCGGGGCCAGTACTGAGAAGGCCCTGGCCCTAGTTGAAGCCAACCTCGCATCCTTGTAGCTCGGGACCTCCAACAAATTATTATTTGAGGATCTTAAAGTCCTACCCGGGACATACCAGGAGAGGCGGTCCCTTAAGTATAAGAGAAAAACCACCTGTAGTTTATAAAAGCTCCCTATCATTTTCCCTCTTGGTGATCTTTTGGCCCTGGAATGAGACCCTGCAAAGCTTGTAGGGAAAGTGTTCCACCCATCAGACCTCTTTCTGTTTGGATACCTTGGTGCTGTCATGGAACAATCTTATCTCTAATTTCTTCTGAATGTTGTTTCGTCCTCCCACTGGCTAAGAACCACCTCCCTTGTGATGTCAGACATTCCAGAACTCCTCCCATTTAAGCTGTACCATTTCCTGATTGGCTGCTCATCATATCCAATCAGCATTGCACATAAAGCTTAAACCCAGGAAAAAGTTTATTTCAGATCCTTACTCCTTACGCTATGCTGTAATATTGGAAAGCTTCCAATCCAACACTTGTACCAGGAAATATGGCAAAGTGCATTAGTGTAAATCTTCATTTGCAAAATTAAAGCACAAAGAAAAGGAAAAGAAGCAGTCAAATTTCAACATGTTAGGTCTACATTTATTGAACGTATCATCATCAAAACATACATGCCACCACTGCTATTTCTCCAGAAAAAAGGGTACTGGAACCACTGGCGGAGGAACGGGAGTGCGGAGGGAACGGCCCGCCCCCCCTATTCCGGTAGGGTGCCATCGCAGTGCCCCCACCACGTGACACGCAACCCCGTGTGCACCAGGTGCCACACACCCACAGGCAGCGCATCATGCCCCCATAACACGTGCCGCGCCCTCGCGGGCAGCATACCACACCAATAAAAATATGGTTCAAAAATGATTTCTGTCATTTAAATCCTGTCCTGTATAAAGATGCAAGAATCATATAATACTGGTCATAAAGGTTATCCAGTGGCTCCCAGTACATTTCTGAGCACAATTCAAAGTGTTGGTGCTCACCTTTAATCCTCTAAATGGCCTCAGCCCTGTATACCTGAAGAAGCGTCTCTACCCCCATAGTCCAGCCCAAATGCTGAGGTTCAGCTCTGAGGGACTTCTGGTGGCTCCCTCCCTGTAAGGTTGCAGTGAACCAGGCAGAAGGCCTTCTTGACAGTAGCACCTTCCATGGGGAACGTCCTTCCATCAGATGTCAAGGAGATTATGAACTACATAACTGTATCGGGATATTTTTAACACTTGACTTTTATTATGTTTTTATAATATGCTGGAAGCTGCCCAGAGTGACTGGGGAAACCTAGCCTGATTGGGGGGGGGTTAATAATAATAATAATAATAATAATAATAATAATAATACCATTAAACACTTAACTAGCAGTAAATGTGTTTGTTCTATCCGTTAATTTTAGGCATTGGTTTACACATTCAGAGTTCAAACATATCACTTTATATAACCTCTTCACTGAGAAAATTGAAGGGCTGGTATAACAAGGTCCATCTTTAGCATATGCGCCACCGGGTGTGCAAAGATCGACCTAGTGCCCCTAAATTTAGTTTAACCCCCCCCCCCAAATTAAACATTATTACCCACCAGTTGCCCAGCTCGATGGGAGGACACCAAAGGGCGCACGCGAACACACAGGGAGGAGATTGTGAGGGGGTTCTCTCTCACCTGCCGCACGCCATGGGACGGCCTTGGCTTCTGATCCTGCAGGGGCGGCTGGTGGCACCCCTGTGCGCCACAGGCAGCCACCCCCTCAGCCACGAAAATGACTCACCCACCAGAGCGCCGCTTCCAATCATGCGCGCCGCGATTGCCGCCTATCGTCTGCCCAATCGGCAGAAGCATCAGCCTGTCACTCACGATTGATGCAGCAGTAGCCAATACACAGCAGACGATAGTCGCTGACACTACCCTGCTTGCAGTAACACCTGTCCCAATGAGGCACATCCCATGTATAAGATGACACCCCCCCCATTTTAGACTTAATTTGGGGGTAAAAAAAGGTTGTCTAAATAATACATGGAAAAATACGGTATTTATTATTTCCTAACAGGTAGATAGTTAAGAGCTGAGGTACCTGGGTGCCCCACACCCCTTGCACGCCTGAGTAAAGACAGCCCTGGCTATAACAAGGTCTTGATTTTGGACATTAAAGTACCGTATTTTTCGCTCCATAGGACGCTCCGGACCATAGGGCGCACCTCATTTTTAGAGGAGGAAACAAGAAAAAAATATTTTTCTGGTTTTCCTCTAAAAGCCCTGTTTGTTTTGTTTTTTGTTTTGTTTTTGAGGATCAGCTAAAAGTTTTGCAGCTTTTTTGCAAAGGGAAAAGCCCTGGGGTTTGGGGTTTTTTTTTTTGGAGGATCAGCTAAAGGTTTTGCTGCTGTTTTTGCAAAGGCAAAAGGCCTTTTTTGAGAATCAGCTAAAAGTTTTGCAGCTTTTTTTGCAAAGGGAAAAGCCCTGGGGTTTGGTTTTTTTTTTTTTTTTTTTTTTTTTGGAGGATCAGCTAAAGGTTTTGCTGCTGTTTTTGCAAAGGCAAAAGGCCTTTTTTGAGGATCAGCTAAAGGTTTTGCAGCTTTTTTTGCAAAGGCAAAAGCCCTGGGGTTTGGGGGTGTTTTTTTTTTTGGAGGATCAGCTAAAGGTTTTGCTGCTGTTTTTGCAAAGGCAAAAGGCCTTTTTTGAGGATCAGCTAAAGGTTTTGCAGCTTTTTTTGCAAAGGGGGAAAAGCAAAGCTCCTTTTGCAAAGGGGGAAAAGCAAAGCTCCTTTTGCAAAGGGGGAAAAGCAAAGAGGAAAAGCCCCATTTTTATGGGGTTTAACTCACATTTCTGAAAAATCTTGAGGAAAGGGAGCCATTTCTACTGTTTCCAGACAGATAATTTAATCAGCCAGTCACATGTCCTGGGGAAACAAACAACCTCCCTCTGCAGCACATTCAACAAAGGAGGGCGGGGCTGAAAGGGAGCCGGGGACTCTTATCTCTCTCCCAATCTCTTGCTGATCAGCTGCTGAGCGGGTCCTTTCAACACTCCCTTTTCTCTTTGTAAAATAAAAAGCACAATCTGCTTTTGGCCCCTGGGCAATTCAGCTCCAGGGACCACCATTCGCTCCATAAGACGCAAAGGTATTTCCCCTTACTTTTTAGGAGGAAAAAAGTGCGTCTTATGGAGCAAAAAATACGGTAGTTAAAGAAAGTGGTCTATATTTCTTTAATATATTCTTTGTCTCTTTGTGTTAAGCCTTTAATTGCCTTCCTGTTTTTCATGAAACTCTCAGGCACTGCTGTATCCAGATTTTCCCATATGCTCTGGGATATTTAAGTCTGGTTCTTCCATTGTTGTGTAAACGTGTATGAGCAGGTAAGAACTACATTTCATATTTATGATGTGTTCTTGTAGATTCACAGAGCAATCCAGCACATATCTATTCCATGTAAGGCATATTGAATTTAATGAGACTTGCTCCTGGGTCTCTGCAGTCTAAGGCACCTCAAGGCTGAATCGTGGTTCTGAAATGAAATGAAATGAAATGAAACCTGGAACCTACTTAAAAGTAGCTGCTCATCCATAAAACATGCTGGTTCGCCTTCCAGCAGTCCCTCAGACTTGCCTGCCTCACTGAGCACTAGTAAGGTTAGAATCTCAAGTGAAAGATAAATCTGCCCCTCCAAGGAAGAAATCCAGCAAGGATTTGATTGAATGGCTGGATGCTTTTCAAGTTTATGCAGGGGTAGTGTCTGCTGCATACGCCAAATGGAACCTCCATTTATGGATCTATTTATCCACTGTTCGCCTGGCTTACTTAAAGGCAGGGGAAGGATTGTCTCCTCTTAAGGAATGGCTAGCTATTATCTTGATCGTTCAGCAGCACAATTTGGAGGATTTGGCCTCTATTTCAAGGGTCGGTGGTATGCCCAGAAATGGTCTGAACAGTGGCAGGGTACTGCCATCCTTTGTGATTTAACTTTTCTTGAGTTTTTCCCCATTGTAGTAGCGGTGCACATCTGGACCTGTGAGTTCCAGGATAAGTGTGTCTGTTTCTGGTCTGATAACCTGATCTGGTGGTGAGCATATTGGCCAGACAGTTCTGTCGATCTGAAAGAGTCTCTGCCCTGCTGTGCACACCTGTGTTGCAATGCCTCAAATTTAATATCGTATTTTCTGCCCGATTCATTTCTGGCACCAGTAACGAAATTGCTGATGCTTTGTCACGTTTTCAGATAGAACGTTTCAGGGCATTGGCTCCAACAGCCCAGCTATCTCCAGAATATTTCCCTCCACAACTTTGGAGCCTTGGCAGCAAATTGTAATGCAGGGAGTAGTAGCTTCCATATCCTCATCTACTTTAAGATCCTACAAGAAGGCTTGTCTCCCGTCTGAATTTATCTGGGGAGGGTAAAAGGTCTAAACACGCAAATGTAATTTCGGCAGTGGTGGGTACCAAAAACTCTGGTAAAAAAAAAAATGCCTGCATATCCGTCTGAATATCATTGAAAGCACTATAAGATCAGTTTTTTTGCAGTGGTATGAAGACAAAACCATTTCTTTGTATTATTTGGACATGGGTAAACCTTTTGAGGATCTGAAAGTCAAGGTCAGCTTTGGGAGTTGAAACATGTGAGGACTTCCTTGTTCAGGAAAGTTTTTAATGTGCGACATTTTTATGTGTTTTTAATCTTTGTTGGAAGCCACCCAAAGTGGCTGGGGAAACCCAGCCAGATGGTTGGGGAACCAATAATAATATTTATTATTATTATTATTATTATTAGCCACTGGATGAGAATTCTGTGCTCCCTGTTAATAGGTAAAATGGTAAGTTCTGGAAAGTCAACATATGAAAGGGGGGGAGTAGGAAAACAGCACATCGCTCCGGTAGAGCCTCTGCCCTGCTGCGCACATTCGTGTTGCAATGCCTCAAATGCAATATTTTTTTTTGGCACGTTTTATTCCTGGCACTAATAATGACATTGCTGATGCCCTGGAGCGCTTCAGATCCCTGGCTCCAACAGCTCGGCAATTTCCGGGGTATTCCCACTCCACCTTTGGAACATTGGCAACACATTGTGATGCAGAGAGTAGTAGTGTCTATTTCTCCTTCCACCTTGAGGTCTTATAAAAAGGCCTGGATGGACTTTTTAGCCTTGAAGCACAGCCCACAACCAGTTCACCCAGTGAGCACCCCTTCACACAACAGGTGTTGCAGTATTTGGCACACCTGCACATTATGGGTTGTGCTGTTCATTCCATCCGAATCCAATCCTCTGCCAATTCCTTTGCTGCAAGGGACCCCTTTATTCAAGGTACTCCTGCTCAAAATGTGTGGTGCATAACGCATTGGGGGTTGGGCCGGCCTCAGCTGCCCAAAGTGCCAGGCAGGAAGCCAGTCACTTTTGATATTTTTTGTCTATGCACAGGAAATTGAGGCAGATATGTTGGTTGGAAATTGAGGTAGATACGCGTGGGTGAGGTGGTGCTGCAGGCAGCACGGGACAGGGTTTCCAGGGGCTTACACCTGCAGGACATCCAGTTGTCCGACACTGAGCTGGTGCTCATTATTTGCAGCTCAAAAATCGACCAGCTGGGCAGAGGCACCTTGAGGAGGTGAGGTCTGACCAGAGCAGAATATAGTGGTACTATTACCTCCCTTGATCTAGACGCTATACTCCTATTGATGCAGTCCAGAATTGCATTGGCTTTTTTAGCTGCTGCATCACACTGTTGACTCATGTCAAGTTTGTGGTCTACCAAGACTCCTAGATCCTTTTCACATGTACTGCTCTCAAGCCAGGTGTCACCCATCCTGTATTTGTGCCTTTCATTTTTTTTGCCCAAGTGTAGTACTTTACATTTCTCCTTGTTAAAATTCATCTTGTTTGCTTTGGCCCAGTTGTCTAATCTGTTAAGGTCATTTTGAAGTGTGATCCTGTCCTCTGGGGTATTAGCCACCCCTCCCAATTTGGTGTCATCTGCAAACTTGATCAGGATGCCCTCAAGCCCATCATCCAAGTCATTGATGAAGATGTTGAATAAGACTGGGCCCAAGACAGAACCCTGTGGCACCCCACTAGTCACATCTCTCCAGGATGAAGAGGAGCCATTGATGAGCACCCTTTGGGTTCGGTCAGTCAGCCAGTTACAAATCCACTGAATGGTAGCATTGTCTAGCCCACATTTTACCAGCTTCTTTACAAGAATATCATGGGGCACCTTGTCAAAGGCCTTGCTGAAATCAAGGTAGGCTATATCCACAGCATTCCCTTCATCTACCAGGCTTGTAATTCTGTCAAAAAATGAGATCAGGTTAGTCTGACATGACTTATTTTTCAGAAACCCACGCTGACTTTTAGTTATCACAGCGTTCCTTTCTAGGTGCTCACAGACCGTTTGCTTAATGATCTGCTCTAGAGCATGGGCGTACCCAGGGGGGCAGGCGGGGCAGCTCCCCCCCCGAAGCCAGCGGCCCCCCCCCCAGAAGCAAAAATGATCGGCGCTGGGTGAGAGGAGTCACAGCCCGGGCTGCCAGGAAGAAGCAGGGCAGGAGGAGAGGGGTGGAGAAGAAGGGGAGGCAGTGGAGGAGGAGGCTGCTGTCCCCGCCGCCCGGGTTCCTCCCTTTGCCCCCCCCTTGCCCAAGGCAGCTCCTGTCCCAGAGGCGAAGGAGGAGCACCTGTCGTGTGCTCACAGCGGCGGGCTGCGGTGGGGATGACTCTGCTCACTGTGCTGCGTCAGGCTTCACTCTTCCCTCTCGCGCCTCCCTCAGCCTCCCTCCCCGCCCGCCCGCCCGTCTCTCTCTCTCTCTCGCTGTTGCCCCTCCCTCAGGTGCCTGCGTGCCTTCGCCCCTTCCCTTTCTCGCCCTTTTCCTCTCCCCTCACTACTCATATTCCCTTCCTTTTGCGCTGCCGGTCTCCTTCAGCCTCCTCCTGATTCTCATTCACTTTCTGTCCCTTTCCCTTCCTCCTTTCCTGCTCCTCTTTGCATCCTTTCCATTTCTTCCACCTCAGCCCCAGATATATTTCCTTCAGCCTTCTCCACTCCACCCTTCATATATGTGAAGAATTTATTCACTATGTGAAGTAATTATTTTATCTGTGATAAATCTTCCAGCATTGTTCTAGTGTCATGAAAGAGGGATGAAAACTTTTCTCTACCCACTTTCTCCATGTCATGCATAATTTTATAAAACTGCAACCCAGATGAGGATTCTGCAATCCTCCAGATGTTGTTGGATCCCAGTTTCCATCAGCCCCAGCCAGTGTGGCCAGTGATTAGGGATAATGGGTGCTGGAGTCCAACAACATATGGTAGGGGTGCAGCTCTGCATGGCTGAGAGCAGGAAGAGAGCTGGGCTGAGCTGGCTCAGTGCCATTTGCAGTAGCCGTCCTTGCCCGAGCCTGCTGCCAGCTGTTTCAGGCAATCTGTGCGTTTTCCCTCTATTTTTTAAATAATGGATGTGGATGGGGTCTGGATTGAAATGAAAGTTTTGAACAAGGTGTGGCGTTTGCCCTTCCTAGGGTATACATATAGGAGAAGGAGTAAGTAAGGGGTTAAGTGGCTGGCCCTAGGCTAACCAATAAACAGAGGGGGGGAGGAGCTAGGGGCAGCTGAAGGAGTCAGTTAGAGTTAGAGAGCGGGGAGTTGAGGGAGTTGATGAAGAGCAGTTGATCGAGGGAGTTGGTTGGTGGGTGGTTGTTGATTGTGTGGGTTGGTGGTGAGGTCTAGTGGTGAGCGTAGGCAGGGTTGTAACCAATATTTTGAGTTGTTGAAGTTTTTAAATAAACACTTATTATTTTGTTTAAAATTGCACCCTGTCTGTGAAAGTTATTACCAGGGAGGGGATCCTGGTTGGTGGCAGCGAAGCGTGTGGTGGCACAGGGATCAATAGTCCGTCAAACGACCGGGGACCCTGTGTGATCGCCACAAAACTGGCGGCAGCGGCGGGATAAGATCAATACGCCGGCAGGAGACATCAATAAGCCCGTGGAGGGATATTGAAATCGTTGTGCCTGTTCACCACAAAATTGGCAGAAGCAGCTGGGGTTAAACAATACACCTGGAAGGGGAAGGGTAAATCTGTGAAGTGATAACCTAGCCCGGGGGTGTAGTTGTGGGTACCCAAGGACGCTGCAAGGCTAAGATAACAAAAGGAGAAAAGAGAGCTCACAAATCTGTTCTGGCAGGGGGTTTTGACTTGGGGTCCGAGGAAGTAAGCTTAACGGGTAGAGAGAAGACCCATAGCAGAACTTTGAGACCCGAGTCTGGAGAAACCTAGCCAGGGGGAACAGTGCTGAGAGGAGATTTCTCTTATTTTGTTAATTTAACTGTCAATCCTCAATCACACAATATGCCACCTAAAAAGACAAAGAACCCTGTGAGGGAACCAGCTCAAGATAGCTCTGAAGGGGAGGAAAATGGGAATCCTCTGAGGGAAGAGCAGAGCTTAGAAGATGAAACTAATATTGTACCTGAGGTGAGAGAGCCACAAGTTTCTATAGAATTAGAAAAGTGGAAACTAGAACAACAATATAAATTTGAATTAGAAAAAGTTAAGGCTAACCAAGAATTAGAAAAGGAAAGAATTAAGGCTGAGGTGAGAGAGAATGAACTGAGATTGCAAGCTGAGGAGAGAGAGAGACAATATAATTTAGAAATGAAGAGGATGGAATTGTCAGCTCTGAGCAATCAGAATAACAGCAACAACAGTACACCTCAAACCGTTAACAAAGTAGATTTAAAGCGATTCCCTGAGTTCAAGGAGAAAGATAGCCCAGAGGCTTTTCTGATATCATTTGAGAGAGCCTGTAAAGATTTCCAAGTGAAGGATGAGGAGAAAATGGTGATCTTAAGGGCTAGAATTAGTGGGGTACTGGCAGAAATATACGCCCAAATGACAGAAGAACAGTCAACAGATTTTGAGATGTTTAAACAATTAATTTATACGAGGTTTGGAATTACCTCAGAACAACTAAGAAAAAAATTCAGGAGTGTGGCAAAGTTGAGGGAAGAAACGTATGCTCAGTTGGGGGCAAAAATTACAAATTACCTCAAAAAATGGTTAGAGCAGGAGGGTGCGGATTCAATTCAAAAAATCAGAGAGGTTATTGCGTTGGAGCAATTTTATGCCACCATAACTGGGGAGCTGAAATATCTTGTAAAGGAAAGAAGTCCTAAAACCATCCAGGAGGCAGCAACCCTAGCTGACCAAATTAATGAAATTAGGGACCATGGATTTGATAGTCCAAAATTTGGCGGGAAATTGTGGGGGAACCCCAGAAACCAATTTCAATATGCTAAAGGAAGCTCTTCTCCGGCAATAAAAAAGGGAAACATACCACAGTCAAAAAGCCCAAGTGACGTGGGCCAAACTAACACCCATACCTCTGAGGTAAAAGAAAATAAATCTAATTATGCTGGGGGAAGAGATATGAGGTGCTGGTCGTGCAATAAACTGGGCCACAGAAGCTTTGAATGTAAGACTGGTGAACAAGTTAAATCTGGGAGCACAAACACTCAAAAACACTCTTATTGTATCCACTCAGTAGGGCAGGGTGAGGCTAAGCAGGTTGCCACGGAAACCGAAGCTCTAGCTAGGCCTGAGACAGAGGAGATTCCTGAGGCCTCAGTAATACACTGTTACTTGATTAAACAGAATGATTTGCTCTTGAGAAGGTCAGGAGAAAATATTTGGATTGAAAACAAAAAATATCTAGGGTTAAAAGATACCGGATCCCAAATCACGATTGTTCATCCTGAGATAATCAATCCCGAGAGAATAATTCCAGGAAAAACTATAGAATTAAAAGGAATCGCCAAGGAGCAAGTTAGACTCCAAATGGCTGAGGTAAACATTAAGTTACATGACTGGAGTGGAAAGTGGCAAGTGGCCATTTCAGAGGAAATCCCCACTGCGGTGCTTATCGGTTGGGATCTCCTGGAGCATGTACAGAGTGCGTTTGTTATTACCCGCTCCAAGGGGGGCCAACTGTCAACTGATACTGAGGGAAGCGAAACAGTTGCCAATGAGGGCAGGACTCAGAGTCCTCAAGTTGAAACTTTGAGTGAGCCAGGCTTCCTAATACCTTTTAAAACTACTCAAAAGACTAATTTCTCTCAGGAACAAAAGAATGACATAGGACTAAACAGCTGTTTTGAGGCAGCAAAATCTACTGTTCCAATAACCCCTGATTGCCCAGAGAGGTTCTGCCTAGAGGAGGGGCTGTTATATCGTGAAGCCCTTAGCACACCTTATAAAGGGGGAGGAGGAAACCGCAGACAACTAGTGGTTCCTCACATGTACAGAGAAGAAATCATAAAACAAGCCCATAATAGTATTTTTGGGGCACATATGGGGATAACTCGGACCAAACGAAGAGTGGCACAAAATTTCTATTGGCCAGGAATGGGGAAGCAAATTAGAATGTATTGCCAAGCCTGTGACATTTGCCAGAGGCAGGGATCAGGTCAGGACAAAACCAAGGCAAAACTGTGTCCTTTACCTGTAATCTCCACACCAGCCCAGAGTTTAGGACACGACGTGGCACAACCCGTGCCTAGAGCAACCAAAAAGGGGAATGAAATGCAACTAGCCTGGGAGGAACCATCCCAAATCGTGTCCAAAATAAATAATGCAAACTACCTTATCCAGCAGGGGGATGAGGGGCGCAAGGTAGTTCACGTAAACATGATTAAGCCTTACCAGAGAACCGAGAGCTGGGCTCTCTATGCTATCCGGGATGACCCAGAGGAAGCAGAAATACCATGCTGGGAGGGGAGAGGGGAGCAAGAATGTAATATACAAGAAGTTAAGCTAGCCCCTACCTTAACCCATTCACAGCAGGAAGAAATAAGAAACATCCCACAAAAATTTAAAACGATTTTCAGTAATACTCCAAGACTAGCAAAAGGGGTAGTCCAACACATTGACACCGGGATTGCAAAGTCTTGTGATTTCATATTTGCTATGCCGTATGATGAACAGAGTCAGATGTGGTCGCAATGCAAAGCCAGAGCCAATGCTCCATATAACCACACCATAATGGAATATGAAAAATACATTCACATGGGCATTAATCCAAAGAAGATTGTGATGGGTGTTCCATGGTACGGCTATGATTATACCTGTCTAGGCTCAATTAAGGCCCATGTTTGTTCAATTGCAAAAGTTCCTTTCCAAGGGGCTCCATGCAGTGACATGGCAGGATGTCAGCGCCCATATAAAGTAAACATGGATCTAGTAAACAGTCTCATTTCCGGGATCCTGTGGGAGGAGGAACAGGAAGCCCCATATTTAGAATGCAAGGTCTTTATATTTGACATTGGGGGGCAGGCCTGGAAAGCTTATGACTGGTCACATATTACCACAGTGGCGATTTGTGGAAAATATGACCCTGAGCTTATGGGTTACGCCCATTCAAGAGGAGTCAGAGTTGTTTTAAAAAGTGACCTATCTGTGAGATCAGTTAGAACAACTATTCAAAGTTATGATAAAACATTCATCAGTTGGAAATATAGAAAGAAAAACATACTGAAAGTTATAGTTGCCAGGGTGTCCCATCAACTTTCTATGAAAGTGAAAGTGTTTCCTACGCTAGAGATTGTGTGGTGGGAAGTTGGGTACCCTGCTGCTCATGCAACACAAATAAATGCCCAAGATGAACGTGGTTACACAGCATTAACGTGGCCACCAAGTCAAAGACATAAAAAAGTAGTCTTCAAATTGCTTGAAGTGGGAACTGATAATTCAATACAGACCAAAGATGGACTGACAGCAAGGGAGATTGCTAACAGCAATAGGCAATCAGAGCTTTTTAGTCTACTTTCATTGAGTAAACACGTTTGTCCAAAAAGCTTCAGCAAGCTGACTAAAAAAGAAGCTATCCACAAACTTCTGAAAGCAGTTCCCAATGAATTCAAAAGTCAGACAACCAGTTCTTATGCAGCTTTTGGTGACATGGAGACGTTTGTACAAGACCTCAGGCTTCAACACGTAACAGAGATCCTGAAGGAGAGAGAGGGTGACCCAAGAGAGCTTTTGACCCTGAGAAACAAAGACTCTACACAGCTTGGAATCCACAATAGTTACAGACGCATCGACTGCAGGGATCGGAGTTGGACTGTGTCAACTTGCATCCAACTTGCATCCAATCACGTGTGGCAGAGAAAAGACTGGTGCCTAGAGAAAGACACTTCTTGTGGCGGTTAAGGACAATAAGGAGCGTGAAAGGATCCTGGACATCGTTGCAGATGCCTTATCACGAAGACCCGAAGGCAAAGATTAAAATGGACAGTTACAAATTTTCTTGCAGTTAACTAAAGGTTTAATATTGCATGATCTATTGTATATAATGTGGAAAAAAACAATTACTAAGCCAGTATAAGATGAGGAGTTAAGGTTAGTAAACATAGAAAATGTTTGTTTGAATTAATGTCCCGCAGTTTGATCAGGAGTATAACTCTGTGCAGTTATCCCTCCTGAATCAAACTTATTTAAGGGGGGAGGTATGTGGCGTTTGCCCTTCCTAGGGTATACATATAGGAGAAGGAGTAAGTAAGGGGTTAAGTGGCTGGCCCTAGGCTAACCAATAAACAGAGGGGGGAGGAGCTAGGGGCAGCTGAAGGAGTCAGTTAGAGTTAGAGAGCGGGGAGTTGAGGGAGTTGATGAAGAGCAGTTGATCGAGGGAGTTGGTTGGTGGGTGGTTGTTGATTGTGTGGGTTGGTGGTGAGGTCTAGTGGTGAGCGTAGGCAGGGTTGTAACCAATATTTTGAGTTGTTGAAGTTTTTAAATAAACACTTATTATTTTGTTTAAAATTGCACCCTGTCTGTGAAAGTTATTACCAGGGAGGGGATCCTGGTTGGTGGCAGCGAAGCGTGTGGTGGCACAGGGATCAATAGTCCGTCAAACGACCGGGGACCCTGTGTGATCGCCACACAAGGTTTCTTCAAACCCAAGAAAAATGATATTAGTATAAGACATGTAACTAGAATAAAATTTATTTTTTTTCAAGCAAATCATTGTAATAACTACCATAATAAAGCACTGCTATAATTATATATAATTTTCTTAAAATTTTGGTTTCATTTACATTTTTCGTGCTGAAATGTCACAACCTGAACGACCATGGCTCCCCCCCCCCCTAGTTTTGATCCTGGTTACGCCGCTGCAACAGAGTCTAATTAGTTACTTAACTCAGTTGACAGCCACTGTCCATAGAAGCCAACTCCTAGGGGTAGAGGTCCCTTGACTCCCACCCAATATAATATTTGAGAGGGCTGTCAAATATTTGATGGGCGTTGCCATTCAAATGATGTGTGTGCACTGTCTTGTGATCGATTATGCAGGGGGGAGCTTACCTGCTCCACTCCCAATATTTTATTCAGGTTGGCACCCCTGCCACCATGAATGCCATGAAAGCAGCAGCAGTGCCAGTGCTGTCAAGTATCCCGTTTTCCCTGGGAATTTCCCTTATTTCAAGCAGTTTCCCACCGCTATCCCTTATTTTTTATATCCCTTTAATTTCCCGTTTTTTTCAAAGGAAGCAGCTCCTCCCCCTTCCCCTGCTGGCCAGGGACTGGGAAGACCTCGCCTCCTTGCAGCCTCAAAGCAAGCGGGAGCCATTTCCCGCGCTTACAGGCGTCGTAGCCCACGGGCAGTGTTTCCAAAATACAGTAAGCCTACTGTGCGTGTTCACACCAGTGTCACCCACTTTTGCCTCTGGCTCCACCCACCACTGCCATGTGACTGTCCCCGGGATAGGTGAGGCTGCTGACCCCTTATTTTCAAATCCGAAACTTGACAGCCATGCTTCTGGGGCATGTTGGGGAATGGCAAGGCTGTGCATCCTCCTCCAGAAAACCATGAAATACCCCTGGAAAGACTTATCTTTTCCCACTCCAAAGTCAAAGAGGAACCTGCTGTGGACCTTTCCACAGCCACCCATAGGAGCTGTCTGATGTCAGACCACTCTCTCTGAGGACAATCTTGTCTCTGTTACTTCAGAGACAAAAATCTGATAGCTCTTATGCTCCACAGCATTGTTGCCTTATACAGTATGTGTTATTTTGGGGGATTTTCTATTCATATGTGTGTGTGGGGGGGGGGGGTAGATGAAGCCAAGCAACAGCTCTTATATTGATATACTGGAAAGCTAAACATTTCTCCAGTTATACAAAATTGGATTGAAGAACTGTGTGCATTAGCCTCCTGGGAAACAGTTATATTTAATAAATAAGAGAAATCAATTCACTTTTATAAGAGTTGGCTTCTTTTCTTGGGATTCTTTGTACTGTAACGATTCTTTCTCCTACATTTTTTTACACACTCTCTGGGTGTGTGTGTATAAAGAGGGGGGAGGGTACAGAAAATCATATGCAGGAAAGCTGTTGTGCTGGCCCCAAGGGTTCGTCCGTGAAGCGAGGTCCAAGTCCAGTCCTGGGTCTAGGGGTCCAAAGGAGGTCAGTCCGGCAGAGAGCGAGGCAGAGAGCAGGTTGAGGTCCAAGGCAGGTTCAGGCACAAGGTTGCCGGTTGAGCACACGCTTGCAACTAAGTTGCTCACACAACTTGGGCTGGGTCTGGCTGGCTTTTATCTGGCCCTATGCTTAGGGCGGCCCCGATCCTCCGGAGACTCGCCTCTCCTCCGGGCCTGGAGGCGAGCACTCCTCCTGTAGGCACTTAACTCCCTTCGCCTCTCTGCCCTTCGCCTCTGTAGCTCAGGAGAGGCTGGTGGGTTACTGGACCCAGGGCTGCCTCAGCTTCCTCTGAAGAGGCTGGGAGTGGATTACCTGCAGGCAATGGGTCCTCCCTCCTATCAGGAGCCAGAGCAGACTCTGCTGATGCCTGCACCTGGGGATCCAGCACAGGTGGGGATCCTTCAGGCTCAAGCCCTGGCCCCTGGTTCTGGAGGCGGGGAATCCTGTGCAGGCTGGGATCCCTCAGGTTCAGCATCAGAGTCTGACTCCCAGGCCATCACAGCTGTGGTCTATCTTTTCTATTTTAGCAATAGCATTTCTTGAAGAATAAAAAAAATATAACCATTCCAAATGAAATCAGTGAGACTGACAGTGCAATCCTCTGCATATACAAGGACCATTATGTTCAACGAGAATTACTCCCAGGTAAATGTGTATCAGGTTGCAGTCTTAGGTTCCATATAACTGATATGTGCTAAATTGTTGCAAAATAGCTTCTCACTCATTGTCATTTGTATGGAGATGTGTATTAATAGCATACCTCATGAGGAATCAGCCATAATATTGACGAAATGTATCATGAACAGTGTGAAAGTGGGGTATGATACATTGCTTTGGGTACACACTAATTCATATTAAAGTCCAAATATACATTTTTCCAGTAACGTTTTCCAAGGAGGAAAATATCAATAGGCTTCAGATGATATCCAGAGAAGCAGACTAATGTAGGCCAAATGCAAAGCCCAACTGGGCTGAAAGAATTTTTTAATCTCAAACCCACCAGAGATAAGCACCCAAAAGCTCTTGTACTGCATGACAAGAAGGCAAGTAAACTGCCATAAACTTTAGCATCCCTACATTTCACATTTTCGTTAAAGCCTGGCAAACATAAAGATGTCCCTGACTTCTATTGATTCTGAGAAAGAGAAAGCGGTCACAGATGAATGTGAACTTTGCATCTTGCATTTGAGAGCCTATGCTCTCATACACAAAGCCAACGATTAAATTTTTTCAAAGCTTTACTTTGCCCATCCCCTATATTTTGATAGCGTATTGGAAACTTCACGATTGAGATTGCAGTCTGGAAACTTTGGTGCAGCTGCAGCAAAGTAACTTTTATTTTTTATTGAATTGAGCAGGATCTTTACAACTGAAGAGCACAAGTAGGTGTTGCATTGCAGTCTACACCTTCCCATTTGTTACACTTGCTTCTTTATGACTTCACGTGAATAATTTATGCCAGGCTCTCTTTAGAAAATCAATATTTAGCTTCCAAATTCTTGAAACGGGAGGCAAAGCACTGACATGTGCTTGAAACAGCTATTGTTCTTTAAAATAGCACAGTACACAGGGACAATGCAATGAAATATTAAAGGGGCATATGCTTACTAAACAAGAGCCACCTGTAAAAGATATGGCTTTTCCTGGGGATTTAATACAAATGAATTGCATAGTTACTCTCAGCTGCTAGAGCAGCCTAGCCCAGCCTCCTCCTACCTGGTACCTTCCATAAGTTTTGGGCTACAAACCCCACCGGTGCCAGGCAATACTAGATCTCTTAACTCAACTTTTTTCAGGTTAATTTGCTTTGTTTTACTTTTTGCTTTTGACAAGATGAGAATTTACAAGGACAGTAGAAGGAGGTCTGTAAACCAATATTTCATTTACGAATATGATGGGTTTTTTTTTTATAATGTGCTTACTGATTTTTACATGCACATTTATGTGCACACACATAACATACACATACAAAATGGGAGAAAAAACAGCAAATGGATGAAAAAAACAAGAGAGATAAATTGTAGCATATAATTGTACAACCAAATAATTAGTTTCATTCTCTTTCAGACTTTCTGGCCTACGTAGGAGTAGTTTGCCCAAAATGTCACATGAGTCAATAGAGATTGAAATACACCATCCAACATGACAACATACAGTACACAGTACACATTATGATATATGTTTGCTTTAGGTCCTTTTGCTTCGTGCTTTCAAGTTACAGGCAAGATGTTCCATCACATAAATTTGCCATATTTCATTGCACCAAAAATCAATTACATTAAGATGCAATTATTTCCAACAATGGGCTCATCCACACTTCCCTTTGTCCTGTGATTTCAAGTGATGGGTCCAAGAGGTTCTTCCCCCTCTGCCTCCTCCTCCTCCTCCTTCTTCCCCACTGTTCACTGCTGAATCAGAACAAATGCTCCACCCTGCATTGACAAACTGGCGCTATCCAGCACCTTGGGGAGTGCTTGCTCACTAGGCTCCAATTGCTGTTTTAATTGCAAAAATTAAAAATGGCCCAAATCCTTTTTCAAATTTAAAAATCAATGTACCATAATCGTTTTGCTGTGGTTTGCTTTGTCCCCTCCACCCACCCACCCACCCCCCAAGTTGGTGGTTCAGCAAGCCGCGTGCACTGAATGAAAAAGGCTATCTCTTCTAACAAGCAGGCTTAAAATTTAATTGTTTAATTGTATGGGAGGATTAGCTATGAAATGGTCAGCCACCCTGAGGCTGTTTAAATGGATTCGAACTTTTCAAGGCGATTAGTGCAATCTTTATCTAATCAAGAATAGAAAACACACTGCATAAAGTTCACTTCGATAAGGTTCACTTAGCTGCTAGCAGTTTGGAGCAGACGTGTGAAGGAGGAGAATATTAACATAAGGAGTCATTAGAGGCAGAACTTAGCCTGTCAATTCAGGCACCCTTGCGTGTGCTGCTCCATTGTTATTTCCAATAGTAAATGCGAGCAAGTGGTACAACAATCCATATTATTAGTGAGAAGCAATATGAATGTGCAAGAAACAGCAGACTTTACCAGCAGGTTAACTCCAAAGGAAGGACCTTAGAAAATGAGAGCTAGGTCCTATTGCTGACATGTGGGTTTATACACCCAAAGGCTGGTTTGAAGGCTACAACCCTAGATACATTGAGCACATTAAATAACAGAGTCTGGGATACAGCTTTTTCCAAGCGTCTCACATAACAAAGAAGAGTAACTAAGGGAGAATTTAAATCTGATCATTTTTATACTATTTGGTATAAATTTTTGACATACATCAAAACGAAAGAGATGGAACATAGACACCACCCAAATGATTCAGTTAAGCTTGTGGAGAGAATATATTTTAGAAGATTAGGATGAAGTGATTTCTCAATGCCTTGGATTGTGACTATAAATGATGCACCACATGAATTAACGTAGGGTATTATTTTCTATTTACTTCCCCTCCCTTTTATCTAGTTCTTCTTTTCTCTCTCTTTCCTTTCATATCAGTATGTATCATCAGTATGTTTGGTGATGTTTATATTTCATCTCTATTGTAAAAAATAATAAAGTTTCTTCAAAAATAAATAAATAACGGAACTTATGTCTGAGTTGGGAGGTAGTTTGAAGGTAGTTTGAACTTCTCATCACAAGTGGAAATGATAATGAATCATACGATGGAGGCAGGAAGTCTAGAACAAATAAGGAATAGCATTTTCTAGTCATTGAAATCTCTATAGTTTGCAGGATGCATCTTTCCATACCCTCCAAGTGTCCCGATTTTCCAGAGACAGTCCTGGAATTACCACCCCGGCTTCTGATTTGATCCTGGAATGTCCCCATCTCCCCTGCCAACCTTGGGCCAGTGGTGGAGGAAGAGGGGGCGGGGGGAACATATCGCCCCCGGCACCATGATCCTGGTGGGGTGCCATCACGTCTGTTCCCCCCCCCCGCGCGCTGGGCGCCACATCCCTGCGGGCGAAGCGCCACACCCCCAGGACGTGTGCCATGCCCCCAGGATGCGTGCCAGCCATGCCCCCACCTGCTCTCTGCCCCCGGTGCTGGAGCATGAAGCTCTGCCACTGCCTTGGGCAGGAGGATGAGCCAGTTCTTCGCCCAAGTGAGAAAGATGGTGGCTGTAGCGGCTGCAAGAGAGCTTTCTGTTGGCTCTCGATGGCCGCTGCTGCTGGCCTCCCCAATTGGCAGCTTGTAGCAGCTGCTAGAGAGCAGGTGAGGAGGAGGAGGAGAGGCTTCCACTTCCACTTCCAAGACCCAGACCCAGACCCTCACGGCATGCTGGCTCTGAAGGGCAGGCAGAGGGCTGGGCGGGAAGAAAGGGGGAATGGAGTGGAGCACAAGGAGTCTTGATTTTTTAAAATGCTTTGTGTGTCCCTGTCTAATCTTGCCCCTTTCTAAAATTTATTTATTGGTGTGTTTATTGCTGCTTTTTTTGTAAATCTACCAAAGAATAACATAAAATCTGGATTAAGGGGTTTTCTTGGGACAGTGGAGGGTGTGTGTGCTGTGTCTCATTGGTGCAGCTGTGGTGGTACCCTTCTTCTGATAGGAAATGCTCTGCAGGTAGGGTCCCCCACAAAAAAAGGGAGTTGAGGAGGGTGTGAGAAATGTTGGAGGTTATGTCTTTCTTGTGCCACTCTTTAAGAAACCACTCTATAGCTAACCTTGCATAAGGTGACACAAATTTGCATATGACACAATGCATATGTGAACTTCATGCAAATCAGCATCCACAAATTTTGTGAGTTGGCTGGAGGGCCCAATCCACAAGCAGTGTACTGAGCCCAGAAAATTCTGTTGGCACCCCCCGACTGGGATTACAGCGATTTTTGTGTCAGAACTTAGAAAAATGTAAGTCATTTTTAAGAACTGCTAAATGTAGCATCTCTAGCAACTGCAGCAGGAGTCATTTGAGCAAGTGCATATAGTGGCATTTCAAAAGGCATCCTTTTGTATTTCAGAAAAGAATGGAATGACTTCTGTAACAAAGAACGCTTCACTTGTTATCAACTTTAGCTCTCACGGGTGTGAATTTGAACTAGAACTTTATGAAGTTATAGTACTTCACTGATATACTGTATATTTTTTTAAAAAATATGGGAAGTTGAGTGATTCTGTGAAGACCTATAATGTCTTTCATAAGACAGACATTATGAGGTTATATAGTGGGCAAGTTCACAGCAATAACTTTACAACTTGCTTTTGCTTTCATGAAATTCAGTATTTTATTCACTTTGACTCAAAGCAGGCTAGCATTTTTGATTCAGATCTTCTGAGCTGCTTAACTAGACATTTCCCCAATTAAAACTAAAAAAAAGGAGTGTAATCTTGTTCCCTGAAAAGCTGCCTGTCCTTATATAGACCTGGATAAAATTCTACTTGAGGCACTGTAACCTACAGAATAGCACAGGGTGATGACTCAAAAATGGGCATTTTGTTTCTGCCCTTGGTGAATACCAGGAAGTATTTTAAGTAAGTTTTTTGAATTTCTGGTTTATTTTAACTGATTTAAACTTTATTATATCTTTTGCAACCTTACAGTACAGAGACTACAGCATTTAGTAGTATAGAAAATGCTGAGGGAAATAAAATAATGTTCAGTATCAACTGGAAAGTGAAGTGCACATATCCATTTTTGCTCTAAATACCAGCACAGAAAGCTTATCTCTGGGACTTCATTTACACCAACCTGATTCCATTAGCTGTGATCCTACAGATAATGCTAATGTAAGTACCAGGACCTTCAAGCTTGGCCCTGGACCCCGGCAACCTGAGACCACTATTGATGCCCACTATTGATGTCCATATTAGGAAAGGAAGTCCCAGGGTAGGAAAAGGAGGGTATTTAGGAGGCATTGTGCCAGGATCCCCCTGGATCCCAGAGTCGACCCTGAACCTACTGCATGGAGTAACACCAGCATTTCTGTCAACAAATGTTACATTGTGAGAGCAACTCCATGAACTATTTATTTCTTCTGATTTGATAGCAAGTGAGTTGCTAGTTCCATTTAGTTTCTGCACACAATTTAGTGTGTTAGTTATTACCTTTAAAGCACACAGAGGCCAGAAAACTGGGAAATCACAAGTGACAAGAAGTTGCTACAACCAGCCATGGGCCAGTGGTGGATGGAACCAGAGGCAAAAGTGGGTGATTGTTTCTGTTGTAATTAATAGATGGTGATGATGATGATGATGATTATTTATTAACTTTGTATACCACCATTCATTCAAAGATCACAACATAATACAAAATGAGAACACAAAATATATAATAAAACAAAATCAAAGATAAACCAATAACCCCCTCCCCAAAACACATTTAATAGGCCATTGTTAATCAGCCCAAACCAACATTATAGAAACGTTTTCACCTGGAGCCTAAATATATGAAATGAAGGTGCCAATCACACCTTCCTGGGTGGTTTTACTACTGCCTCCTTCAAGCAGGTGGGGACCACTCCCTCTCGCAAGGAGGCATTAATCACCTCCCCATCCCAGATGGCTGTCTCCTCCCTGCTAATTTTTATCAGCTAAAAGGAGCAAGGGTCCAGAGGCAGTGCCTACCAGGTGGAGCCTCTGATTGGCCAGTTCAGATGTTCTATTGGCAGCCAAACTCACCCCACTGGCCTGGGGAAATCTCCAAATGGCTAGCCAAGCTAAAACTGCTACCCACCCATGAAACAGGTAAGTAGAAGAAGAAGAGAAGAAGAGTTTGGATTTGATATCCCGCTTTTCACTACCCAAAGGAGTCTCAAAGCGGCTAACATTCTCCTTTCCCTTCCTCCCCCACAACAAACACTCTGTGAGGTGAGTGGGGCTGAGAGACTTCAGAGAAGTGTGACTAGCCCAAGGTCACCCAGCAGCTGCATGTGGAGGAGTGGAGACACGAACCCGGTTTCCCAGATAACGAGTCTACCGCTCTTAACCACTACACCACACTGGTTCTCTTTCACTTGGCTGTTCTTTCACTTGGCCTGTGTTATGTTGAAATCTTTTGGGCTTTCTCACTGTCTGCATTTTTCATGGTTACGTGTTGATTATATTTCCCAGCATATATCTGTACATCATTGAATATGCACTTTAACTGCTAGTTCATGTTGGTGTTCTCTCGCTTTGTAAGTTTAGCACTTAAATTATTTTTTGATTTCTCAATTTTGTCACTCACTCTCAACCACAATGGTGCTTTGATTATAGCTCAATGGCTACTGTTGTTAGTTTTGCATTTAAAAGTGAACTTCTAAGTTGACATATCAGCATGTAGCTGTGCTTACAATTAAAAGGATTAGATTTCCAACTTCTTCATACAGTGATGTAATTAATTTTGATACCTGCGGAGAGATTCAGATGTCTTTCCTCCCACTGTTATGCCAGAATAACGCATTGTAAGAACAGCTGATTGTTGGAGCATAACTCAGCAGCTTATTAACCTTATTCTAGGTATCTGCTACTGTGTATCAATTAAATTCTGATTGCCAACCTTTCAACCCCTGTATTAAACACCCATGCAATCAACAATGCTTTGTGTTCTTCCATAATCACAGTGGGGCTATATAATTGGCTGCCAATCTCTTGGCTTTCATCATTGGTTGACATAAGTAGCAAATGCTTTTGCCCTATAATGGTGAAAGTGACAGCCTTTTGTACATAATGTGGGACCTGTCTCATTGGCTTAGCTTGCTTAGTGCAGCAACCCGGTCCTTCTTTTAGCAGAGTTATGATTCTGGTTTGCATATGAATTAACAGCCTACAGGCGTAGGGGCATATTTTGAAGAGCAAAAAAGAGGACACTTTTTGCCAACCTTTTTTTGAAATCGTTTTTATTTTACAAGTGTAAAGTTATAGCAACACCAGATACATATCCATATAAAGAGATTTCTCTGAATCTCAAGACTTCCCACCATCTCCTCCCTGGGTCCTATTGTCAACATTTTCAACTGCCTATTATTTCATAATCTATATTTTGTATCTGTCCATATTGTCCATAGTGTTTGTTACATTACAAGTGTTATTAGAATCCTTCTAATGTTTTCATCTGTTTACAGTGGTCTTCTAAATAAATTATAAAATTGTCCCATTCTTTAAGTTTTTGTCTTCTTGGTTTCTGAGCTTTCTGGTGAGTTTTGCCATTTTGGCATAGTCCAACAGCTTGGTTTGCCATTCCTCTCTGGTAGGGACCTTTCCCCCCGACTTCTACTTTTAACTATTGATCACTATGGTGACTTTACTCGTGAAAAAGAGGGCATATGGCAACCAGCCGACATGTGCTCCAGTATGTGACAGATATAAAAAATAACACACACACGCACACACAAACTCTTGTAGGAAGAGCTCTTGACCTGGCATACCTGGTTCACACTGAAAAGTTATACCTGTCCTGAACCACAGGGTTGTTGTTGTTGTTGTTGTTCAGTCGTTCAGTCGTGTCCGACTCTTCGTGACCCCATGGACCAGAGCACGCCAGGCACGCCTATCCTTCACTGCCTCTCGCAGTTTGGCCAAACTCATGTTAGTAGCTTCGAGAACACTGTCCAACCATCTCATCCTCTGTCGTCCTCTTCTCCTTGTGCCCTCCATCTTTCCCAACATCAGGGTCTTTTCTAGGGAGTCTTCTCTTCTCATGAGGTGGCCAAAGTACTGGAGCCTCAACTTCAGGATCTGTCCTTCTAGTGAGCACTCAGGGCTGATTTCCTTCAGAATGGATAGGTTTGATCTTCTTGCAGTCCATGGGACTCTCAAGAGTCTCCTCCAGCACCATAATTCAAAAGCATCAATTCTACGGCGATCAGCCTTCTTTATGGTCCAGCTCTCACTTCCGTACATTACTACTGGGAAAACCATAGCTTTAACTATACGGACCTTTGTCGGCAAGGTGATGTCTTTGCTTTTTAAGATGCTGTCTAGATTTGTCATTGCTTTTCTCCCAAGAAGCAGGCGTCTTCTAATTTCGTGACTGCTGTCACCATCTGCAGTGATCGTGGAACCCAAAAAAGTGAAATCTCTCACTGCCTCCATTTCTTCCCCTTCTATTTGCCAGGAGGTGATGGGACCAGTGGCCATGATCTTAGTTTTTTTGATGTTGAGCTTCAGACCATATTTTGCGCTCTCCTCTTTCACCCTCATTAAAAGGTTCTTTAATTCCTCCTCACTTTCTGCCATCAAGGTAGTGTCATCAGCATATCTGAGGTTGTTGATATTTTTTCCGGCAATCTTAATTCCGGTTTGGGATTCATCCAGTCCAGCCTTTCGCATGATGAATTCTGCATATAAATTAAATAAGCAGGGAGACAATATACAGCCTTGTCGTACTCCTTTCCCAATTTTGAACCAATCAGTTGTTCCATATCCAGTTCTAACTGTAGCTTCTTGTCCCACATAGAGATTTCTCAGGAGACAAATGAGGTGATCCGGCACTCCCATTTCTTTAAGAACTTGCCATAGTTTGTTGTGGTCGACAGAGTCAAATGCTTTTGTGTAGTCGATGAAGCAGAAGTAGATGTTTTTCTGGAACTCTCTAGCTTTCTCCATAATCCAGCGCATGTTTGCAATTTGGTCTCTGGTTCCTCTGCCCCTTCGAAATCCAGCTTGCACTTCTGGGAGTTCTCGGTCCACATACTGCTTAAGCCTGCCTTGTAGAATTTTAAGCATAACCTTGCTAGCATGTGAAATGAGTGCAATTGTGCGATAGTTGGAGCATTCTTTGGCACTGCACTTCTTTAGGATTAGGATGTAGACTGATCTTCTCCAATCCTCTGGCCACTGCTGAGTTTTCCAAACTTGCTGGCATATTGAGTGTAGCACCTTAACAGCATCATCTTTTAAAATTTTAAGTAGTTCAGCTGGAATATCATCACTTCCACTGGCCTTGTTGTTAGCCAGGCTTTCTAAGGCCCATTTGACTTCACTCTCCAGGATGTCTGGCTCAAGGTCAGCAACCACATTACCTGGGGTGTATGAGACCTCCATATCTTTCTGGTATAATTCCTCTATGTATTCTTGCCACCTCTTCTTGATGTCTTCTGCTTCTGTTAGGTCCTTTCCACTTTTGTCCTTAATTGTGGTAATCTTTGTACAAAATCTTCCTTTCATATCTCCAATTTTCTTGAACAAATCTCTGGTTTTCCCCATTCTGTTATTTTCCTCTATTTCTTTGCATTGCTCGTTTAGAAAGGCCCTCTTGTCTCTCCTTGCTATTCTTTGGAAATCTGCATTCAATTTCCTGAATCTTTCACGATCTCCCTCGCATTTTGCTTGCCTTCTCTCCCCCGCTATTTGTAAGGCCTCATTGGACAGCCACTTTGCTTTCTTGCATTTCTTTTTCATTGGGATGGTTTTCGTTGCTGTCTCCTGTATAATGTTACGAGCCTCCATCCACAGTTCTTCAGGCACTCTATCCACCAAATCTAAATCCTTAAACCTGTTCTTCACTTCAGCTGTGTATTCATAAGGGATTTGATTTAGATTGAATCTTACTGGCCCAGTGGTTTTTCCTACTTTCTTCAGTTTAAGCTGGAATTTTGCTATAAGAAGCTGGTGATCTGAGCCACAGTCAGCTCCAGGTCTTGTTTTTGCTGAGTGTATAGAGCTTCTCCATCTTTGGCTGCAGAGAATATAATCAATCTGATTTCGATGTTGCCCATCTGGTGATGTCCATGTGTAGAGTCGTCTCTTGTGTTGTTGGAAAAGAGTGTTTGTGATAACCAGCTTGTTCTCTTGACAGAACTCTATTAGCCTTTGCCCTGCTTCATTTTGAACTCCAAGGCCAAACTTGCCAGTTGTTCCTTTTATCTCTTGACTCCCTACTTTAGCATTCCAATCCCCTATAATGAGAAGAACATCCTTCTTTGGTGTCATTTCTATAAGGTGTTGTAAGTCTTCATAGAACTGATCAATTTCAGTTTCTTCAGCACTGGTAGTTGGTGCATAAACTTGGATTACTGTGATGTTAAAAGGTCTGCCTTGGATTCGTATCGAGATCATTCTATCATTTTTGAAATTGCATCCCAGTACAGCTTTCGCCACTCTTTTGTTGACTATGAGGGCCACTCCATTTCTTTTACGGGATTCCTGCCCACAATAGTAGATATGATAGTCATCTGAACTGAATTCGCCCATTCCTGTCCATTTTAGTTCACTGATGCCTAGGATGTCAATGTTTATTCTTGCCATCTCATTTTTTACCACATCCAGCTTTCCAAGGTTCATGGTTCTTACATTCCAGGTTCCTATGCAATACTTTTCTTTACAGCATTGGACTTTCCTTTCACTTCCAGGCATATCAGCAACTGAACGTCCTTTCGGCTTTGGCCCAGCCGCTTCATCAGCTCTGGATCTACTTGTACTTGTCCTCCGCTCTTCCCCAGTAGCATGTTGGACGCCTTCCGACCTGAGGGGCTCATCTTCCAGCGTCATATCTTTTATATGCCTGTTGTCTTTGTCCATGGAGTTTTCTTGGCAGGGATACTGGAGTGGGTTGCCAGTTCCTCCTCCAGGTGGATCACGTTTGGTCCAAACTCTCCACTATGACCTGTCCTTCTTGACCTGTCCATAGCTTCCCTGAGTAATTCAAGCCCCTTCGCCACGACAAGGCAGTGATCCATGAAGGGGGAACAACAGGGTACCTGGCAGCAATTCCTGCTGGAGTTGTTGCATTAGGCCACTGCTACAGAGTGAATTATCCCATAGCAGATGCTGGCATACAAACCAGCAGGCCCAAAGTCCAGTCAGGCCAGGTTCCCACTTCTATAGCCAATCCAGGGGTCAGGGCACCTGGGGGTCAGTCCCGCACAAGCACAGTCTCAATGAGTTCCCTGGAACATCTAAGCCATGGCCCAACCAGCATGGGAAGCTGAGCAGGCACAGCACCTCAGCTCTGCTTCCCTTTTATACCTTGCATGCCAACTGCGGCATTTTGGCTTCATGTGAGGAATCACACACCTCCTCCCACAGCCAGTGCACTCCACCTGGCCAGCTGGTGAGCTGGGCTGTGGATCCTTGCCTGCCTCAGCCTCCTAGAGGGTACCTCCTGTTGCTCCTTATGCCTCAGATCCTGCCATGTTCAGGGAGACAGGGACCCCACTGGTTCCAGTGATGGGTCCTGCTGCTCTGGTTCCTGTGTACCGACATCAATCCCCTCACCAACCTCTGTCGCCCTGTGAGTACTTTCTACACAAACCTCTCATTCTCCATCCCCAATCTGCCCCAGTGTGCCCCAGTCATGGCTGTTCCCCTCACCAGGATCCTTTTGCACCTTTCCACTGTGCTACCAGTTCATGACAATACCCCTTTAAAGACAAATCCTGTTCATATAGGATTTAGAAACATATATGAATGCCTGGAGAGAAGAGGGGTTGGCACCTGCTCTCCTCACCTCAACTTCCAAGCATTGATCATTTTTGCATGCACAGCGCTAGGGCCCAAGACCACAGAGTGCACGGTGACAGCCATCACAAGCTATTTTATTTTATTTTTTATTTTGCAAAATGGCTGCATTACTGTTGACAGAAAAGCAGCAAGAGTTGGATCTGTTATCTCCAAGGTGCATTTTGGCTGCATGTGGGCTCAGAGGCAGTCTGAGTAATGAATAGGGTGGACACAGCTGTCTGGAGGAAATTATTTCTGGCAGCAGCAGAGGAAATGAAAGAGGCACAAGAGCCTTATGCAAGTAACAGTCCCAGGTGAACTTGGGGGTAGGCCACAGCAGTGTTTGCTTTGTAAGGCTCCACTCACCGACGACTGCATTTTCTGTTGCTTTGGTGAGTAGAATGCATATCAAAGGGTTCATATTACAAGGATTCAGACTAAAAACTAAGAACTTCAGGACAGCATGAGTTGTTTGAGGGTGGGACATACAGAAAGAAGTGGAATAGGCTTCACTAGAGGTTTTTAAGCTGATGCTGGATAGCCATCTATCAAGAATGCTGTAGTTGTGGTTTTCTGCAGTTGTGGCAGAGGGTTGGATTAGATACTGGTAGCTTTTGAGTTTTGACTGCTCTAAAAAAGTCATGTGTGAATCAAACAGGCCAACCTTACACATTTGCTTTGGTAGCTGTGCTAAAGCAGTATGACTGACAAATCGGGTTCTACCTTGAGTAAGAGCACGTGTTGTGGTTGGGATCTGGCAAGACACTTCCCTGTCCTATGGGGGGGCCGGCAGCTGGCCTTAGCTGCAATAGGGTCAAGAGGTGTTGCTGGGCAAAGCTAGATGTAGCAAGTTGTGATGGACAGCCCAGCATCCTTTATATTCCTCTGCACGCAGGGTGATCTCTCTCTTGGCTGCGAGCTTCTGATCACCCATCCCGCCCCCCCTCTTTTTGCTTAGGCCTCTGCGCTTGACCTTGCAACTGCCTGCCATGGGGTCGTCTGCTTTTGGGGCAGAGGCCCAGTAGGAATTTTTCCATCTGGCTGATTGGCTGTTGCCATTTGGTTTTTGCCTACTGCAGTAGCAACTTGTCACAACTTGTAAGGTTGGCGGTTAGGCATTGGTTCCTGTGTGGATTGCTGGATGGGCGGTGCCCACATCCAGAATCATGATGATACAGGGAATTCCGTTAAAGGAATCCGGCGGCTCTTATGCTTTGTCCGAACCCCCGGTAGGGGATAGGGCCGTAGCCAAGCCCCCAGGACCTCTGGGGAGAGGGTAGCTTTGACCCCAGCTCCTTAACTCTCCTCAGTTGCACTTTCCCACCGCTGGCTGTATGCCAGCCTCTGTCCCGGTAGGACAGTAGTCTGAACCAATGCCTACGCAACCACTCACCGAATTTGTATTTAAATAAAGTTGTGGCCTAAATTATTGCCAGAAACCCAAACAAAAATTATGTCTCCTGTGTCAATTCATTGGGGGGGGGTGGCTTGAGGTCCTCAATATGCAATTGCTCATTCATCTCAAACTGACCCACATTTTCTTTCCCTTATACTGGGGAGGGCTGCAGCTCAGTAAAAGGTCCCATGTTACAACACAACCCCGTGGATATTTATCTAAAGGTAAGCCCCACTGAACTTAATGATACTTACCTCTGAGTAGAAATATATAGGAATATGCTCTTAACTATTGGCATTTCCAAGTCTTCTTTGTGAAACCCTGGAAAGCCACTGCCATCAGACAGTACTGAGCTAGCTGAACCAAGGGTCTGACTTACAGGCATTTTCCTATACTGAACATAGTATATCCCTGAAACACCAAGTGTAACAATCTTTACTGAAAAAATATTTAGGCTGAATTTATCTACCAAGAAATAAGTCTGCTGAACAGCAGGACTTGCAACTTAATAAACATGTATAGGATTGCACTGTTAATTATGTTACTAAAACAAAACTCCACCATGTACTTCTTATTGTTGACATCTGGCTTATTCTTTTTCTTAGGAAAATGCCTTCCCCCCCCTGCCTATACGTCCTTTTTTAATTTATAGGCAATTGCTTCCACATCACTGACCGTTAAATAGAAACTGCAGCTTGTCTGCAATTTTTGTGCAATATTGTTTGTGTAAATTCTGCCATTTTCAGAGACACACAAAATCAATTTGAAATGGCTAATCAACCATAAATGTTTTTCACACCAGGAAATTCTATCATTTTCCAGCACTGCTGTTAGAATACGAAGATTAATGTTAAGTAGCCCCTAGGAAATTGTACGAACGCAGCCAGATTCTTTATTGTTGTACATCTTTGTATGGTGTTATTGAATTGGCATTTGCTGAGGGTTATGGCTTCAAGATTATATTTAAGCTGCTTTGTAATGAAGCTTTCATGAGGACAAAGCTATTTTGTATATAGGGCGTGAAAAGCATTCATGACTACATAGCTTTGAAACTGTGGTCTTTATTTAAGTTAAACAGAAAATAATTATTTCTTAGGGTTGTTTGCCCTTCTGATCTCTATTGGAAGTGTAAAGACACCATCCAAGATTAGCCCTCATCTGAAAGAAAGCATTTTTGCATTTGTCCCAGGACCTGGGTTCAGCCTTCACTAACCAAAAATGAGTTCAAATTTTGGGACCATGCAATGTGATTGGGCTGTTGAATTGCCATTTAGTTGCTAAAGTAGAAGTACCATACAATTCTTCTATCTTCTGAGGAAATCATTCTTCTTCATGCTCCCTGACACTTATGATTTGCTATGTTCCTTTCCTGCCCTTGCAACTTCTTCTGCTCCTATTTATAGATGCTGACAAAGCTATTGGTAATTGTTCAGATACCTCTTTGGATAATACCTAGGCCTGTTGCAATACAATGCCCTCATTTTGGAAACAAATTCCAAATACAGGAGCAACAATTGTAATCTATGCCTTGGCATCTAAAAATCTGTGGCTGCTTGGACATCTGAGCATAACTTGTGTGACACCCCTATGTAACTGTCTCATTCTTCCTGATAATAAGGAAACGTTTTAGCATCCTCCTGACCTTCTGTATGACTGCTTCTACCTGCATTTTGGTTTAAGGGTGTGAGACTAAAATTGTGATGGTAACATCAGCCCCCCCCCATTTTTTTTGAAGGTGTGTTTGTGATTCATTGATTTTAAGATGGGGAGTCTCATAAATCCTTGTCATCCAGAGTTCCCTTAGAGTTTATACTGTCAAGAATGGGATAAGAAAAGCATAAAGCTCTTTGGGCATTGTAGAAGAACACTGCTGTAACATGCAATGTAAAAAGCTACTACCCTAGCATGTATATTCTGTTTTACATTGCCTACACTATGTAAGAAAAATTGTGCACTCTATCACACTGACAGATAAAAATGAGAATATATTAAGAAGAACAAAAAGCTCTTCTGTAATGCTGCAGATGTTCACATCAAGTCCTGCACAAAATGGAGGTGACAGAAAGCAAAGGGGGGCATAATTCTTTAGCAGAAGAACCATGGTCAGCATTTTCCACATGCATGTGCTCTATTCCAGTGGAAAATGATGTGGTAGCACAGTGATTGAGCAGAAGGCCCCATGCTCGATCTCCACCACCTCCTAGAAAGGCTGGGAGAGCCTTCTTGAAACCCTGGAGCACCATTGCCAAACAATGTAAGCAAAACTGAGCGATGGAACAACGGTCTGACTCAAGTAGCTGTGTTCCTAAAGAAGCAAACATAAAAACCAACTGTTTGGTAAGCACAAGGAAGGGGATGTTGAGCTCCTGCAGTCACTTGTGTCCAATTGATTGGCAGGATTCCAGCCAAGATTGCACAACCCCAGTTAATAAGTGAATTAGCTAGGGAATAATACACACTGCATCCATTTGTGTATTTATTAAAGATGCCTGCATAGAAGCCTGCTGCCATGTGCTTAAAATCCAGAGGCTTTGTTGAAGTGGTGGCTGCTGTGGAGGGATTTGAGGAAGGAATAAAAGTGGATTCTTCCTTGCCTTTATGCGCAGCAGATGTACAGCTCTTATGTTTTATAATGGAACAACTGAAGGTGGTTATAAATCATTCTGTGTCTCTTTCGGGGAATAGTTTCATCACTTCAAAAAGGACTTAAGAGTTATTTACAAAATATTGATATCGCTGCATTCCAGCTAAGTATAAATTATTTCTCAATTAAATGATAATCACCATCTCTCATATATTCTAAGAACTACTGCCTCAGGTCCTTATGTTAGAAAACACTGCACTGAAAACTGCCCAGAAGTCAGGGCTTCAAAAAGACGGTGCATCGTATCTACCAATCAACCATGCTGGGCTCCCTAATACATTTACACAAACTCACCCAGATCTAGAGCCGTGTGTGTGTTCTCATTTGGACTAGAGCTCCTTTATAAATGACATTCTCCAGTCATTTCAAAGGATAGAAACAACTCCAGGATTTCTAACGCACTCTTTTTAGGGAAGCTTTTAATATTTGATGAATTATTGTATTCTAATATTTTGCTGGAAGCAGCCCAGAGTGGCTAGGGAAACCCAGCCAAATGGGCAAGGTATGTATGTATGCATGTATGTATGTATAAATAAATAAAATCTTTGCGATGACAACCTTACAGCTCTGTGTAGATTTAACTATTGTTGCTTTTAAAAATGTTGTAGTTGTATTTCAGTTCGTTAATTTGAATACATGACAACTCTAATAGCATAACAGTGTGGAGGAAAAATGGAAACCTTATCATTAAGTTAGCATCTTTCTCTTTAAAAAGAACAGAAATGGAAGCATTATTAAGGGATTGCAAGGTGTTGCAATCATGAAGCATCCACAAAGTAAGTATTATTGGAATTATTTTAACAGATTCGAGAGCTATTTAAAAGATGGCAGCTCACGTGATCCCCCTGCAATTAGTACTCAAATTAAAGCAATTCTCTTTACAAATGAAAAGAGATCTTAATAGATATATCCTTAGGGAAAGAGACACCTAGAATTACCCCCTGACTGGAATAGCAGACACGACTGAACAACATTAGTGCAGTGGAAAGAGCATTAATTTGGCAGTTAAAAAGATTTAAAGAAAAGACAGTGGGGACATTTATTTCTTTAGTACTTCATCTAATTTGCTCTCTTTTCATCTGAGCTTTTGAAATAATTGCTGAATTTTAACAAGTATATCATTGAAATTCATGGCAATTAAAGTTTGGATGGATCCCTTGCCGCCTCCCCTTCCTCTCTCTTTCTCTCCCTTAGCTGATATTTTATATTCTGTGTTAAGTGTTTGGAAAATATCTTTTTTTAAAAAAAAGAATAATCAGCCACATGACAGGTGAACATTTAACATAATAAAGAAGTTCATGTTCATACTATTTATTCATTCAGGAACATCACGTATCTATAAATTTTAATAATAAGGTAAAATAATATTTCAATATTTATCTAGCACATTTGTCACTAGGATTTAAGGCAGGTTGAATCTAAAAATCAGAATGAAATATTTCTCTTTTAAAGATATACAGTGGTACCTCAGGTTACAAACGCTTCAGGTTACATACGCCGCTAACCCAGAAATAACGCTTCAGGTTAAGAACTTTGCTTCAGGATAAGAACAGAAATCATGCCCTGGCGGTGCAGCGGCAGCGGGAAGTCCTATTAGCTAAAGTGGTGCTTCAGGTTAAGAACAGTTTCAGGTTAAGAAAGGACCTCCAGAATGAATTAAGTACGTAACCAGAGGTACCACTATAAGCACAATATAGGCCATTCCTATACGAATGTGTCAGTATTAGCACAAACCTAGCTTATATCAATGGTGGCTATACTATAAGGCATGAACATGGAAAACTTAGATGACAAGATTCCCCATGTGCATAAAGACAAGCTCTGGATCTGCTTCAGACTGGATACAGGAGGCTACAGGTTCAGACTGGATACAGGAGGCTACAGGTTGTCCTTCCTTTAGTGTGTGAAGAAGTGTGCATACACACGAAAGCTCATACCAAGAACAAACTCAGTTGGTCTCTAAGGTGCTACTGGAAAGAATTTTCTATTTTGTTCCTTCCTTTAGGACACTGCTCAGCGGGATTGTTTCAACCTCCAGTTCCTCAAAATGGCCCATCTAGCACCCAAACTCAATGCCTTGCTTTTTAAAGACAAACTAGCAATTCTTTAAATGCTTCAAAGGCCATCTTGTAAGCCTGTGCATCCTGAACAACAGCCTCTCATGGAGTGTTTCAAGGTAGTGCTCCTTCAGCATTTTCAGAACCCTGGACAGAAGCACTGCCACAGTTAGCTGGGCCCTGTATGAAGTGCCTTGATTTTGGCAACCACAGAGCCTAGGGCTTGCTGATCAGAAGGTTGGCGGTTTGAATCCCTGCAACGGGGTGAGCTCCCATTGCTCGGTCCCAGCTCCTGCCCACCTAGCAGTTCGAAAGCACGTCAAAGTGCAAGTAGATAAATAGGTACCGCTCTGTTGGGAAGGTAAACGACATTTCCGTGCGCTGCTCTGGTTCGCCAGAAGCGGCTTAGTCATGCTGGCCACATGGCCCGGAAGTTGTACGCTGGCTACCTCGGCCAATAACATGAGATGAGCGCCGCAACCCCAGAGTCGGACACAACTGGACCTAATGATCAGGGGTCCCTTTACCTTTAAAGGAATTGTAATAGCAGCCAATCATATATGGTTACTTGAGAAACCAGCTCATATACTCAGTATATCACTGTGGTGTATGGAAGAGCTCCTGCAAGTTTCAAAGATATCAGAAGCCTGCTCTGCATTAACTCGGAGCAGGGCTTCTGGTGTTGCTGCTGGTGTTCTGTGAAACAACACTCATGCTAAGTTATCACAGGCACCCACTAGCTGCACTTTCCAGAAACAACTGAAGATATTTTGGTTCTGACAGGCTTTTCCAGCTGAATAAATGGGACATTGCCATGAATGCTCTTTTTAATGTGTGTGCTTGTTTTTTTTAAAATGTGTGTGCTTGTTTAACTGTTTTAAATGTTTTTATTGTAAATTGTTCTGAAATGGTTGTATAGAAGTCAATCAATAACTTATTACAACTATTACCAATAATAATAACCAAGCAGGAAGTTTTTGACCTTCGACGAAATTGGCTTAGAGAGATTTCCTACAACCACCACCATATACTCAACACTGTTTACTTCAAATAAAAGTATATGAGTAATGCTGGGAAATACTCAACACTGTTTACTTCAAATAAAAGTATGTGAGTAATGCTGGGAAATACTCAACACTGTTTACTTCAAATAAAAGTATGTGAGTAATGCTGGGAAATGGATGTTTTGGTCTGTTTGCAATGGCAGGACAGGGTAGTGCAGTGCAGGGAAATTCAGAGATAAAAGCAACCACACCTTTGTGGTGAATGGAGGCTCCTTAGAACCACCTCTTTTGGCTGTCAGACCTACCACTGAGGGCAGCAACACCTTTGGGATAAATCTGGTGCACACATTTAGAATTGTGGGGTTGGGCCACTTGTGACTCAGGAAGTTCTCCCTAAATACCAGGAAATATGTGGCTTGAAGAGAAGAATATAGGCAAAATACCACCTCAAACTCAACAATGGGTTTTGCTGACCCTGAGTTAATGCACTAAAAACATTTGTTGCAAATCCTTGTTACATCAGAGTTCATAAAGTTGTGCCCATAGTTAACCCAGTCCTGTCCTGTTATTCCTAGGTTAGGCACAGACATATAATTCTCTTCTTCTTCTTCTTCTTCTTCTTCTTCTTCTTCTTCTTCTTCTTCTTCTTCTTCTTCCAGCTATAGAAAACAAAAGAGGGCACACAGACACAGCAAATATAGATAATCAGGACCAAAAAAATGAAAGTTGCGCTCTGTAGAATTTTGAACATGCTTGCATTTGGTGTGCTTTGTCACTTTGGAGAATAGAGAACCAGTCTGCCTCAAGCAATGGCTGAGAACTTGTTGTTCTTGAGAGAAAATGAGTTCCCACTGGAACTTTGAAGAAAGTCAGGTTGCTTGGGAAAGTTCTTAGGAGGAGGCAGCAATCTTGTTAGATATTTTTAGATCCATTCAAAGATGTCTTCCGGCAATTTATTATAAAAAAATGGAGGACATACTGTCGGACCCTTTGAAAAAAGTAATGAATAATATTTTGGAGACAGGCATTCTGCCAGAATCGTGGAAAGAAAGTTTTATAACATTGATTCCAAAACAAGGAACGGATCAGTTGGCAATTGCTAATTACAGACCCATCTCGTTGCTTAATAATGATTATAAGCTTTACGCTTATATCTTGGCTAAAAGAATGGAAAAAATACTTCAAATAATAATACATAAAGACCAGACAGGCTTTCTCCCCGGCCGCCTTATGCAAAACAACATTAGGAGTATAATTAATATATTGGAATATCTGGATTTACAAATCGATAAACCATCAGTATTAATGGCGGTCGATGCGGAGAAAGCGTTTGATAATGTTTCATGGAAATTTATGACAGCCTTATTAAGAAGAATGAAGTTTGGGGAAGTAATTAGCAATGGAATTAAAGCTATCTATACCAAACAGATGGCAAAAATCATAGTCAACGGAAACATCTCGGAAGAATGCGAAATTGGTAAAGGAACCAGACAGGGCGGCCCTCTGTCGCCGCTTATCTTTATTTTAGTTCTGGAAATATTAAACAGGAAGATAAGAGATGAAAAGACCATCAAGGGAATAACATTAGGGAAAAATACTTACAAATTAAGAGCATTTGCTGATGATTTGATTATAACGTCTGAGAATCCCAGAGAAAGTTTAATAAAAATATTGGAATTAATAACAGCATTTGGAAAGGTTGCGGGATTTAAATTAAATATTAGTAAGACCAAGCTGATGGCAAAAAATTTGCCATTAGTAGAAAAAGAAGAATTAGAAAAACTGACAAAACTCAAGGTATGTCAAAAGATAAAATATTTGGGAATCTGGATATCTACAAAAAACATAAATCTATATGAGGATAATTATGTAAAAACCTGGACAGATATTAAAAAGGACTTGGAGAGGTGGAGTAAATTGAAATTATCATTCTGGGGACGTATCTCCGTGGTAAAGATGAACATCTTACCTAAGCTATTGTTCCTATTCCAATCTATCCCTATCATAGGGAAAATGAGTTACATTGAGGCCTGGCAGAAAGAGGTATCTAAATTCATATGGTCAGGAAATAGACCAAGGATTAAACACACTCTGTTAATAGACCATAAAAACAGAGGGGGGTTTGGGCTTCCCGACTTCAAATTATATTACGAGGCAGCATGCCTCGCTTGGATTAAAGAATGGTGCCAACTTAAAAATACTGAACTTTTAGATTTGGAAGGCCACGATAACCGTTTCGGTTGGCACGCATATCTTCAGTATGATAAAGCAAGAATTCATAAAGGCTTTACAGGACATATTATAAGAGGTGCGTTGTTTAAAGTTTGGGAAAGATATAAAGGCCTTTTAGAAGTTAAAACGCCCAAATGGATCTCTCCAGAAGAGGCTAAAGCCTTAAAGAAGAAAAATATGAAGGGGAACTGGTTAAAGTATAATGATTTACTAAAGGAAGAAAATGGCCAAATAAAACTAAGAGAATATGAGGAGGTAAAAGAACATCTCACAAGTTGGCTTGACTATCATCAAATATATGGAACATTCAGAGAAGATAGAAAAGTCGGCTTTGCCGAAAAGCCATCTAAATTTGAGACAGAAATAATAAATAATAATTCAAAAACATTATCAAAAATATATCAAATCCTCCTGGAATGGAAGGTTAAAGAGGAGGAAGTCAAAGAGGTTATGGTGAGATGGGCCCAAGACATTGGCCATCCCATAATGTTAGAACAGTGGGAAAAACTCTGGAAAATAACAATGAAGTTCACGGCATGTTATAGCATTAAAGAAAATATACTCAAAATGCAATACAGATGGTACCTGACTCCTTCACGGCTCTCAAAGATGTACAAAAATCTCGCAAATAATTGCTGGCGATGTGGGGAGGCCAATGGTAACATGTACCACATGTGGTGGACTTGTAAAAAGATTAAAGAATTTTGGAATATAATATATGAAGAACTTAAGAAACTATTAGGAATATCTTTTTCTAAAAAACCAGAGGCATTTCTCCTAAGTATTATTGGGAATGATATACCAGAGAGATTAAAAGATATCTTTTTATACGGAACAGCTGCTGCGCGGATGCTGATCGCAGCAAATTGGAAAGGGGAAAACGCCCCAAAAGTTAAGGATTGGCAAAATAAATTTCAAGAATATGTAGAGATGGCTCAGTTAACCAGCAGCCTGAGAGGAAATAATAGACAGGAGTTTGTTAAAAAATGGGAGAGATATAAAAAATACCTGCAAGGAATTGAAAATGGTATAAAGTCTGTGGCGGCCTTTGAATAACCCTGGAGGAAAAAAAATGAAAATGAAAATGAGTTTGAGAAAAAGAAGCTGTATTCGGTAATGTAGAAGGTTTTGGATATAAATAAAGGGGGAAAAAATGTTAAGTATCTTCACAAGCAGAAAAGGAGCACACAACAGGAAAGACAGGAAGTCTATTTATGTATTTATTTATATATTTATGTACTTGAATTTGTTAGTGATGTACCGGTAAGTATTAATTTGGACTTGGGATATGCGTAGATTTATGTGAATAATTAAGGTTTATATTGTTGTTTGTTTATCTTCTGATTTTGTATTATTATTTCTATGTTGAGTTTGACGAGTGTATGTTTATGTGTTGCAAATAAACTCAATAAATGCAAAAAAAAACCAAAGATGCATTTTAAAGACATTTTTAAATCTTCTCATGTTGCTTGCACTCTACAGAAGAAGCTCAACCTTAAACATAGGTTTGAGTAGATTATACATTGCTCACATGAAAGGCACCTCTGACAGATATCAAAGCCCAAATGCAGTCTAAATCCTCCACGGCTATGGCACAGAATACCCTCTAAACCTTGGTTGTATACTTTGCACAGAATACCTTCTAAACCTTGGTTGTATCTTTTCAAATCATCAGTAAACAGCTGTAGAACATATCGAGTAATAGAGGCATATTCAGTTAGGTGGTTGGACAATGAATCATAGTGTTATGAGCTAATGAATACCAGACTCCCCATATTTCTGGGTCCAGTAGGGGCTAGAATTTAATCAAGGTGAATGTTAAAATATAAGCCAGGCCAGTTTCCTGATGAGGTAATCGCCTGGGAGATGAGCCATTTAGAGAAGAAAGGGAAGGTAACCCACCCCCCAACACTTTTTAAAAGGGCATGGGGTGTCAATCAACCCAGCTAAAACTAGTTAAAACCTAAAAAGAAAGACAATTCAATTTTTTTTTAGTTAAAACCTAAAAAAAAAAAAATCAAAAGCAATTTAAAAGAAGCAGTACTCTCTGCTGGGCAACAGCAGTCCTTATGAAGCCTGTCAGACCCTGCCTTGGGCCAGGTGGAGAGCAGCAGGAGCAGGGCCCTTAACATAAAATGACCCTGGAAATGATGCCAGGTACTTACAAAGCATCATAAGAACATAATATGAGCCTCCTGGATTAGACCAAAGGCCCATCCAGTTCAACATCCTGTTATTACAGTGGTCAACCAGATGCCTGTTGGAAACCCTGAAAACTGAACATGAACACAACAGCACTCTGTCCGCCTGCAATTCCACTGATAGTGAAGGTAGAAGATAGTCATTGTGGCTAGTGGCCATCCTCCATAGGGACAGTAGTGGCCCCATTTCAAGTTTGTGGCAGCTGGGGAAGTACCAATAACACATTCATAAATAATAATAATAATAAAAATTCCTTCCAGTAGCACCTTAGAGACCAACTAAGTTTGTTCTTGGTATGAGCTTTCGTGTACATGCACACTTCTTTGGAATGCACATGAAAGCTCATACCAAGAACAAACTTAGTTGGTCTCTAAGGTGCTACTGGAAGGAATTTTTTTATTTTTTATTTTGCTTCGACTACAGCAGACCAACACGGCTACCTACCTGTAACTAGAACATTCATAAATGCCACACAGAACAGTACTGAAAGTCTGCCCTACCCTTCCATATATCTACCTCTCCTCCCTATCTTTGGAAGGGTTTGGCTGGGTAGAACATAAGAGATTTACAGCTTGACACAATCCTGTAACATTAAGCTGTGGGTGACATACAATCATGTGCCTAAATATCCCAATGAAATTAATTAACTGAAAATGTTTAAGCATGGCGAAATTGTATCATATATTTGTGGTATGCTGAAGAAAATTTTGAAGTGTGAGTAATATTTAGCATTGTAATGAGGGAATTGCTGTGTGGGAGAACAGCCTTCTGGAGATAAAATTGTTTAGATACTTCATTGTCAGTAACCTGGAGTAGGACTTTTTTAGGCAGATACATAATGAATATCCCAGGAGAATCATATCTGAACATAGCTGCAAGGAAATGCTGAGTAGCTGATCCCCACCCCACCAAATGCTGGAAAGAATCATCCATGTCTTCTAAATATTTTTTATAATGAATAATAAAATAATGTCTTATTTTGTGAAAGGTTTTTTTTTGTATATTGTCAAATTGCTACCAAACCTAAGGTGGAACAAAGGAAAGAGAAATACTGCTATCTAGAATGCCACTGAACCTTCTAAAGCCACAGGCTGAACCTGCCCAACTTCCAAGTAGCTATATTCTTGTGTCTGGGCCTGAGTTTTCCCACTCCTGGAGTAGATAGTTGGGTAACCTCTGTCAGAATAACAAAATATTGCATCCACTGTGCTCAGGAATGGTCAGACAGGCATATGAGGGCTCTAGGCTTGTGATTTGAAGGACTTGTTAGCTTTTAGGCTTCAGCCTGTCTGAAAGTACAGAGCTAAGACTTGGAAAACCTACACATGAATATGAGGAAAATGGGTGTGGTTACTTAGTGTGAAAGAAATGCCCTTTGCATGTGTTTGGGTCTAGGAACCAACTCCGAGGGGCTGTGGGGTCTTCGGCCCCCCAGCTAAAATATTTCAGGGGGCTGGGCCCCCCAGAGTTGATGGGCATTGCCACTCAAATGGTGTCTGTGACCATGTCATGTGATCAGTTACTCAGGGCTTACTTGGATCCCCCCCAATATTTTATTCAAATTGGCACCCTTGTGCTAAGGGATGTTACCTCCCATTAGGTAACATAATCCAGGGCTAAAGCACAGCTCTCAAAATAGGGTTCTGATCTTTCCATTGGTTCCTTGGCTTGTTTCCACTAGGCATCTCATTACAACTGAGTTGTAATTTTTTCGATATGGTGAAAAGTGTCACCTGCAAAGCATAGATTCTGAGAAACTTGCTTGAATGTTCACCGAAATGAAGCCAGTGGGATCAAATTGCCTTGAATCCAAATACTCCAGTTTAACTGAGTTTTGGATTAGGGTGTATAGTAACACAGCTTCAGATATGAATATTGCATGGATTTTTTTTTTAATATAATGGTAATGTACTATGGTAGCATGCATTAAATGGCGTTTAGGAACTTTGGCTTCACTCCAGGGGATTTAAAAGCTACAGGAGACATTGGGTGAATCTGTAATTACTGGCTCGAGAACCTTGCTGTGAGTTGGAACAATTATGTGATATAATTGTTTGAGCAGGAATGTATTAGTGTTTAAAGGAAAGCTCTAATGAGCTGCTTTCCTTACTATGAATTTTTAACTGCCAGGCTTGTCAATGATTATGAAACAGCACCACTGACAAGAATAAATACTGTTGTATTCACTATGAATTTTAAAGGGAAGACCAAAGGAAATCCCAGACTGATTGGAGGAATGAAGCTTCTGATAACAAAGCAGAGGAGCCATCTTCAGAGGCTTACAGCTTGTCAACAAGACTTACAGTATGTGCAGTCTATGTGAAATGTAACAGAAACTTCAGAAGCTTACTGGAAACCAGCTTAGTTGTATTTATGCATAACCCACTCTTACCCATACATTAACAGAGCCACTTAATTAATGCAGACAGAGTCAGAGAGAAAATCAACCCTGACATACTTTACTAAGGAAACAGAACAAAAATGAGGGTATATGAAGAGAAAGAAACAGAGGTGTTTGGGATTTTAGGGAAGGGCCTTGTTGAGAATAGTGTAAGATATGCAAACAAACATCCAGAGGTAAACTCCCTAAGAACTACATAACTGATAGGAGCATTTGCTACCTTAGTGAAGATCATGCCATTCTGACTGGTTGCCATACCACACTTCTACCCACCGGCTTGGGTAGCTGATGTACACTGAGAACAGAATTAATCCCTTAAATTACAAGCAAATGATCCTTGCCTGTTGCATATCCAGCACCATATACATACATACATACATACATACATACATACATACATACATACATGGCCACTGGAAATCTAATAAAATCTAAGCCATCCTGCTGTTTTCCATGAGAAAGTGTATGGCAGGCATCTCTATGAGAGAAATAGGCCAAGTGATGTCATTTACTGCTCAGTAATCAAGCCTTCTTGGGTCTTCTGTGAGTTTACTGCTATAATGTGCTTACTCAGAAACAAGGTCCATTAAGTTCAGTTGCACTTAGGATATAGAATTGCATAGTGGAAAGAGCAATCCTTTGGCTGCCTTGTCTTCTATTAGTAAGCCTCTCACTCCCACTCCAATTATTAGATTTCCCCCAGCAACTCTAATATTGCCAAAAAGCCCCTACCTAATTTTTAGGGGCGTATTCAGCCCAGCGCTAAAGAAAATGCAGAGGAGGAGGAAGACAGATACACATTTTACTGGAAATTTGGTCATTTTGTAACCCAATGAATTCAAGTATAATTCTGATGGAATTACAAAGCAATAAAACTCTTACAGAGACCAACAACACATCTTTTGCATCTGGGGGAGTAGAAGAATATAAATAGAAGCAGGTGAATAGAAGTAGAATTTGATTATTTTAATGACTTTATAGTTCTATAATGGCATCCACTGGCATAATTTATGAGTCAGATCTATATTCCAGCCCTCAAATTACTTCACAGTTCAAGGGAACAATCTTTCAGAAACCAGAATATTTGGAAATAAGGCTGCAAAGTTGCAAAGCAATGCTCTTCCATTGATTCACTCCACTCAATAGATTTACTCCACTTGAGGCTGCAAAGTCAATTGACAAAAGCTGGAAATCTGGCCTATTTTCTTCAGCATTGGACGTATCGATTAGTCAACCCTTACCTATAATCTTCTGTGTGCTACACTAGGCACAATGTTTAAATCAAACCATTTCTTATGCTTAACTCTGATGGCACACAGCAGTACAGGATTGATTATACAATTGCTCAGAGGTGCTTTGCAAATGTGGGGTCCCGAGTTCCATTCCACCCCACACCTCCTTTTACTTGATCTCTCGAGTAATTGGCATCAGTATGCCACACAGCGATTGATTTTGAGACAGGTGCCAGTTGGTGGGCTAGACAGGCCATTAATCTGATGCAGTCTAAGGTCACTCTTTAAATTCTCATATAGCGAAAACTGTCATTGATATAAAAGGCAGAATTAGAGCATGTGAGGTGATTTAGTAATTGGCATTACAGTACCCTGGCTAGAATTCTGATGCTCTGCTATCTTGAAACAAACCATCATTAGATTTCTAATGCTCTTATATGAGCTGTACCACCAGAACATTAAAAATCTATTCATGAAGTGCACATTTTACTGACTACAGTGCTAAACTTAAGCAAAAGGCAGTAATTGTGCGTGTGTGCGCGCACGCGTGCACACACGCACACGCACACGGAGCATACTCCCCAAGTATCCTGATTTTCCAGGGACAGCGCCTGTACTCCGAAAGCCATCTTGCATTCTGATTTGATCCCAGAATGTCCCTATTTCTTCCACCGGTGCTGTTGCCGCTGAGCTTGTGGAAGGGGATGAGCCACCTCTTGTCCCAAGTGGTGACTACAGCTACTTGAGAGCATCTTGTTGCCTTTCCATGGCCTCTACTGCCGGCCTCCTCCCTTGGGCTGCTGCAAAGAGGAGGAGAGGCTCCTGCTGCCAAGGACCAGCCCCAGCTGCATTAGTGAAACTAATGCAACAAGCCTCAAATCTGAATACAATCATGGCTTCTGCTTTTAAAGACCAAGTGTATGTGGCTTAATATATTTTGTCACCACCCTGCTTCCGATGTCACGGTACGTATGGCTGTATTCAACAAATATTTACTCAGAGCAGACCCACTGAAATTACTGAACCTCAGTTAGATATGGCCATTAATTTCATTGGGTCTGCTCCGAGTGATAGCTAGTTGACTGCAACCTATAATAAACAATGTTAAGCCATTTTATTTTGAAGACAGTAAATTCCAAGAGTAATGTTCCCTCAGCCTGGCCTTAAAAATGCAGCAATTGTAATTTCTAAGGAGTATCAATTATTACACTCAGAGTAGCCCCATTGAAATCATTGGGCTTACCTTAGTAATTGCTAAGTTCAGCACTGATTTCTGTGTATGACTTAGCCTGATACTATCCAGGAAAAACCAACAATTTGCTACCCATTCAGGATACTCAAAAGCAGCTGTCTTAAGCATATGGCCCCACTCTGCCCAATGGTAGAGCCAGGCCAGGCTGTGTATGAGGAGAATTACATCTTTACACCTAATATGATTTGTTTAACATCACAAACTACTAGCTATCCTTAAAATCCTTAATGACATGAATTTCTTCAAAATGATGTCTAAGGTGATACTTTCATTTCTGTCTTATTATAAGTGACTTTGTTACATCTGTCATAATAAATGATAAATTACAGTCCTTTTACTAAGGGGAATGATAACTGTTAAGATGTAAGTGATTTTTTAAAACTACTATAATTATGATACTCGAGGCCTTGCACCTTCTTCCTTTCTTGGAGAAAAGGATATTGTCAATTATTGAATGAAAATAATATCAGGTTATTAAAATATATTTACTACAAAACAATAGAGATTTGAAAGTGAAAGCATCAGTAATCTCTGGAGAGAACCTTTTAAATCTGTATTCTTCTGCAGTGAATATATTCTAACGACATCTGATTATTGTTATTGAACAATTGGCAATTTATCAAACATTACATTATTTATTTATTTCTATAAACCCCTTCATCTGAGGATCACAGGGAAGTTTGCAACATAAAAACACTAAAATATGTACCATAATACCAAACAAACAAAATATACCCCCTTACCCACAAAGGCTGTAGATTGTTTAATTAGCCAAAAGCCATGACCTGACATAAACTTCTGCTGATTTCACATTCAGACAAGAACATGTTCTAAAATGGCTACAGAAAGCCATTTCCCAAAATGTCACACAAAACAATTCTTCTTGCTTTCCCAGGGCTTTATAAACACTTTTCTAAAAGACAGTTTGGAAAGGTGATTGATAGGAAGGAAACAGTTGTACAACCATTTTGCCCTGTGAAAGCCATTTCTGCACCCCTCCCCCCAATATGTGTTTGAACTGCAGAAGTAAAGCAATTGAACTATTTTTTCCCCCTCAGAAAGCCCAGAAGTCTGAGGCTGGAAAGGGGTCAGTATTTCCATACGTATTGCGATTTCTTTTGTTTTAGTGACAGCTGCCATTTGCTGACAGTTTCTAAAATTGCCATCAGTTTTGTTTTGCTTTTTATTCATGGGAATTACTTCTCAACATATGAATGGAAAATGCATAGACAGTACAACCCAATAAAAGTTTATTCAAAAGTACAGGTAAAACTCGAAAAAATAGAATATCGTGGAAAAGTTCATTTATGTAAGCAATTGTTTTCATTAGCTACTGGAGTTTAATATATGAGATAGACTCATGACATGCAAAGCGAGATATGTCAAGCCTTTGTTTGTTATAATTGTGATGATTATGGCGTACAGCTGATGAAAACCCCAAAGTTGAGATTGTTAATTTGGGGTTCTCATCAGCTGTACGCCATAATCAACACAATTATAACAAACAAAGGCTTGACATATCTCGCTTTGCATGTCATGAGTCTATCTCATATATTAGTTTCACCTTTTAAGTTGAATTACTGAAAGAAATGAACCTTTCCATGATATTCAAATTTTTCGACTTTCAACTGTAAGTCCCACTGAGTTCAATGGGGCTGACTCACTGTCTATAGGGCTTCAGCCTTCAAGTTGGATCCTCGATCCTAGTGGCATTACCTGTGGCACCAGGGGATCCTTGGGGAGGAAGGGCAGGATATGGATTTAATAAATAAAAATAAGTTTCCTGTGCTTTTATAAAGATCACTGTTATTATGAGTGTGATATGCTTTGCAGATGTCACACTCAACATGCCAACGTGAGTGGCAATGCATGAAGAGGCTGATTGCTATTCTAGATCTAGGCTCCATAGCTGTCAACTTTTCCCTTGTCTTGCAAGGAATCCTATTTGGAATAAGGGAATTTCCCTTAAAAAAGGGGAAAAGTTGACAGCTATGGATCTAGCACACTAATCCTTCCATGCAACCTCTCCTTGCCCTATTTAGATTAAATTGAGAGTTTCAAGGCAAATAAGTCAGTATTTGTTGTAAACCATCCAAGCGAAACCTGCTTAGATTTTTGAAGCAAAAGGACTTCTTAAATACAGCACCATACTTCACACAAATCAGGGGTAAGGAGCCTCAACCCTGGAGGCCAAATGTAGCACTCTCCATCTGACCCTTGGGACTCCGCCCTCTCCCTAGGCAACACCCTCTTTCCCCATGCCACACCTCTCACCAGCCCTGCCTCCAGTTTTTGCCTTGCTGGGATTGGTTCTTGAGGTGTGATCATATGCCTCTTGCTCACTGGATAGAGAATGGGGAGGTGTGATTGGGGTGTTGTGCAGAAACCTCCGGTTTTGCATGATTAGAATTTAGGCTACGGTACATAAGCTATGAATCAAATTTGTATATCTGCCCACTGTTTTCCTCTGGAGTCACTCACCAGAGGTTGCCCCTCAAGAGGAATGTGGTCCTGAATATTACCCCAAACTGATGTAAGGAGATAATTTGGCCAGCAAGTGTTGCAGGGGAATGGAGAATGAGTTGTTATTTATGTAAAGGACTTACCTGAGACAAACCAGCCTGAATTGGCAACTGCCTATTTTGTAAGGATTCAGAATAACATATTTTATTATGATGTACAACTTTGTAGCTTTTCCAGAGCCATTGAGACAGGGTTACAGATTTCACCAAGCAAATAAATGTTATGTACTACACGAATCTCCAAAAAGGCCATTTCTTCTTCTTCTTCTTCTTCTTCTTCTTCCCCTAACAGACCACTGCAACTTGGGGAAGTGTTGTATGTGTGCGCTTATGTGTTTCCATCCTTGGGATCAAATAGCATAAAAAATTCATTCTGAACAAAGTTTTATTGCATATGATGCATTGGAGAAGGCATTGGTATAGGTTCTAAAAGATCCTGCCATTGAGTAATCACAAGGTATTCTTCATGCCTACTTCTGTTGCTCTTCCCCACAAAAGATGAAAAAGTTTGTTGTTTTAAAAATACATCCCTCACTCTTGTCACAGTTTCTATTGCTTTTTGATGATTACAAAGAACTTTTTACAAGATTTTTTCCCCCTGCCTGGATTTCATCAATAGAAATGTATTTGTCTTCCATCAAGAAGTTTTCAGTGGATGCACTTCCTATGTGGGAATGAGCAGCAGTTGGCGATGGGGTGGGGGAGGAAAGTATTTGGAATGTGGATCTATGAACATTTCTGTTGCTGTTATACCCAAGATGAGTGGGGTATAAATAATAAATTATTATTATTATTATTATTATTATTATTATTATTATTATTATTGTTATTTTATTTTATTTTATTTTATTTTATTTTATTTTATTATCTTCTTGTTGTTGTTTCAGAACTGCTTAGTCAGTAGTTCTTTTCCAAACTTCCCATTCTAGATCCACAACAGAAAAATACAAAATGTGTTACTGCAGAAATTGTGGTGGTGTTTTTTTTTTTTTTTTTTTTTTTTTTACTGGGGTACTGCTGTGGGAAGGAAATACATCACATCTTGGCTATTAAGGCTTCAGAATTCAAGAATCCTATACATGGATGCAAAATGTATATTTATGTGTCAATATAGGTTGATTACTTTCCCTCTAGCAGAAGCCACTTGTGCCTCTTGGAATGCAACTTTGGGAAATCCTGTGATTTGTTGGTTTTGATCCTCTCTGTGTGTGCATGGAAGGCTTCACTGGAAGGAGACTGAAAATTCCTCTTGTGTAGTACACTTAGAATCATAGAATTTTGGAGCTAGAAGTGACCCCGAGGGTCATCTAGTTCAACCCCTGCAATGTGGGTATCTCAACTAGATCATACATGACAGATGGTCATCCAACCTCTGTTTAAAAACCTCAAAGGAAAGAGTCCACCATCTCTTGCGAGAGTCCACTGTCAAACAGCTCAGAAAGTTTTTTCCTGAAGTTTAGTCAGAATCTACTTTCTTTGTCACTTGAATCCATTGGTTCAGGTCCTAGCCTTCGAAGCAGGAGAGAACAAGCTTACTCCATACTCCACATGACAGCTTTTTAGATATTTGAAGATGGCTATCAAATATTCTCTCAGTTTACCAGGCTAAACATACCCAATTCCCTTAAGCATTTCTCGTAAGGCTTGGTTTCCAGACCCTTGATAATCTTGGTTGCCCTCCTCTGCACACGTTCCAGCTTGTCAATATGTTCCAGCTTGTGGTGCCCAGGACTGGACACAGTCCTCCATGTTATCTGACCAAGGCAGAATAGAGCAATACTATTCAACGGAATAGTACTTCAAGGGAAGCCTTGATCAGGACACTATATCAGGACACTATACTTCATATAGCTCTTTCGATTCTGTCCAAATTTTCCACCTGGTAGAATTCTGATGTCTGCCTTCAGGCACTATAGTACTCCAGAAACAAAATACAGCAGTGCTGAGAGTGGGGAAAAGAAAGCTCGGGTTTGTCTCCCACCCCACTGGTCACAGTCTCTACCACCCTCCATGCGATGGAGGTGACTATCTGAAGTCTGGAGGCCCCTGGACTCAAGAAGGCTGCTTGTGTAATGTAGAACCTTTGAAAATCAGAGCACTAAATTTCACTGGAACCTGCACAAGTATCTCTGCTGCAGTCAATTGTCTCCCATCTCATGGAGGAAGAGGTAGACCGTGGCTGGGACAGAAATTCACCACTCTCGCCTGTGCTCTCAGCATTTCTGTTTCAGGATTACAGCAACATTTCAATACAGTGTTTATTTTTACTTTTATCCTGACCTCTAGTATTAGGGGATGGTCCATTTGGGAAGATGAAGTACTGTCCTGCTCATCTCAATCTCAACCAGTCCCCACATGCCGGCTGGACTCCTTACTGCCAGTCCAGGAGGTGGCACTCATGGGCATAGCCAAGGGGGGCAGCTCCCCCCATCAAGTAAAAAAATAGAAATACTTAACTAACTGACCAATCACATCACTTCTGTCCCCCACCCCTGACAAAAGTCCTGCCCCTCCCTAACAAAAATCCTGGGTATGCCCATGGTGGCACTGGTAACCATTCCCACCTCCTTAGTCCCAGTTAGGTTCCTGTGTAACTCAATTATCTGACTCTGTCAGTAGCTTCAGCTCCACCTATGCTTGGTTTCCCTGCCCTACAACTCTCAATAGGCATGAGATACCACTATATTCCAAGACAGTCGTACCTTGGTTCTCAAAAGGAATCAGTTCCGGAAGTCCTTTCGACTCCTGAAAACATTTGAATACCAAGGCACAACTTCCGACTGGCTGAAGGAGCTTCCTACACTCAATCAGAAGTTGTAGAAGCAGCGTTGGATGTTCAGCTTCCAAAAAACATTCACAAACCGGAACACTTACTTTCGAGTTTGCTGCGTTCAGGAGCCAAAAGGTTTGAGTCACAAGGCCTTCAAGAACCAAGGTACGACTGTGCAAGAAAAAAATGGACAAGATATTACACAAATGTATTTGTTGCCACCACTGTTCTAATAAAAAGTTATACCATAGTAATAATAATAATTTCTACCCTCATTTCTTCTTACAGAATGGGTAGATATTCTTCCAGGCCAAAAAAAAGTGCTACTCCTGTTGTCTTTGGCAGGTATCTATCTACCTGTTGGTATACCTGCTGAGAAAGGTAGAAATGGAATAATTTCACATTCACCCAGGAGCAAATTCAGTTCATATCAGCTTTTCAGTCTGTAATGGGTTGCTATACTCAAAGACTGTAAAATGTTACCTCTTCTTTTCTTCCTTTTCTCTCTCTGTAGAAGCAATCACACACCTTATCACCAAGAAAAATGACCTCCATGGCAACATGATATAAATTCAGAAACTCACCATGGTCTCAAAGGCTGAACCCACAATGGGATTCAAAGTTATGGCACTAAAGACTGTAGAGGATCAGCGAACTAAGGCTGGAAGCATTAGTGTGTTAAGCAATCATTTCAACTCCTTTTCTCCCATTTTATTTTTCATACTCTGAGATTCTCACAAAAAATACCTTTTGTAGTCAACAGATATCAATGTCTGAATCATTTAATCAGTATATCAAGCAATATTACGAAAATCAATACCACAATAGCAGGGGTACTTAAGTGCTTTCCAGAGATTTTAAAAACTAAATATACTGAGGTTACATGAAAACCATATTGGCAGAACACCCCTATGACATATAGCTTAAATGTTTCACTCTCTTGTAATGTATCTTCAAATGTTTAGCCGCAACCATGTTGTCCTTAGTTTGATGGAAAAGGAGCCAGAGCAAGAAGTAGCAACGACAACAGGAGTATTTCCTTAAATGTTTTAGTTGTTTAGATGTTCAGTATTAACAGCTAACTAGTATTAGTGGGTGCTGTTAGCCCTGTTCAAGCATTTGGGGCAAATGTGTATGGCCTTGAATGGTGGAAGAGACCATGTGAGCAAGTCTGCTCCCCAACATCCCAGGATATATCTGTTCCACTGTAGACCTTTCTGAATTCATCATGAAGACCTGAAGGCAGATTTTAAGGATGAACACACTTAGAAGCCATCCTGGAATAAGGGTTCCTGATAGCAGGGAAACTTCCTACTGTATTCAGCAGAACATGTCTAGAATCTCACCTCAGGCCCACATGTAGATGTGTGTACATGCATGCACATATACCCAATCGATGTGTATTTTTTTTTTGGGGGGGGTGTCCTGTGCTAAGAGTCATAATATAATAATAATAATTTTTTTATTTATACCCCGCCCATCTGGCTGTGTTTCCATAGCCACTCTGGGCGGCTTCCAACAGAACATTAAAATGCATTAATCTATTAAACATTAAAAGCCTCCCTAAACAGGGCTGCCTTCAGATGTCTTCTAAAAGTCTGGTAGTTGTTTTTCTCTTTGACATCAGGTGGGAGGGCGTTCCACAGGGCGGGTGCCACTACTGAGAAGGTCCTCTGCCTGGTTCCCTGTAACTTGGCTTCTCGTAGTGAGGGAACCGCCAGAAGGCCCTCAGTACTGGACCTCAGTGTCCGGGGAGAACAATGGGGGTGGAAACACTCCTTCAGGTATACTGGACCGAGGCTGTTTAGGGATTTAAAGGTCAGCACCAACACTTTGAATTGTGCTCGGAAACGTACTGGGAGCCAATGTAGATCTTTCAAGACTGGTGTTATGTGGTCTCGGCGGCCACTCCCAGTCACCAGTCTAGCTGCCGCATTCTGGATTAGTTGTAGTTTCCGGGTCACCTTCAAAGCTAGCCCCACATAGAGCGCATTGCAGTAATCCAAGCGAGATATAACTAGAGCATGCACCACTCTGGCAAGACAGTCCACAGGCAGGTAGGGTCTCAGCCTGCGCATTGCAGATGGAGCTGGTAGACAACTGCCCTGGATACAGAATTAACCTGCACCTCCATGGACAGCTGTGAGTCCAAAATGACTCCCAGGCTGAGCACCTGGTCATTCAGGGGCACAGTTACCCCATTCAGGAGCACGGAGTCCTCCACACCTGCCCACCTCCTGTTCCCCCCAAAACAGTACTTCTGTCTTGTCAGGATTCAACCTCAATCATCCTCCAACCAATCATAGCAAGTCACAGGACAAGTTATAACTTTAAAACGCATTCAAAACACATCCTTTCCCCTCATTTGTTAAGGGTTGCTGGGAACTGTAACTCTATGGGGGGTAAACTACAGGGCCCAGAATTATTTGAGGAAAATAATGTGTTTCAAATGTGCTTTAAAGGTACAGGGTGTATGCAACCTTAGTTACATTTATACTAGGGGAGATGATCTATCAGGCTAAAGCTTAGAATCACCAAATATACAAAAATAGAGAGACGGACTGGTATGCAAGTTGCTCCAGAAATAAAAGATCACAATGGCAGCATTGAAATTGGTATGGGAACCTTAGGATTAAATAGAAATGAATGGCAGAGATAGGAGGATCTTGATACAAAATATTGCAAAGGAAGTGTGATATATACTAGCAGGCAAGCATAGTGAGCCAAATTGGACTGGGAGATTGAATTAAACAGCACTGGATAGAAGCAGGGCAGCTTGATTTGCTCAGAAAGATAGAACTAGAATAGGAACAACAAGATTTGCAGGAGAAGGCAGATTTCAGGTTTATGAATTCTTTTTTTTTTTTTTTTTACTAGAACTCTGAGGTCCACCAATGTGGAGTTAAGTGCAACAGACATACACTAAGGATTAAATAATTTTTAGGCCAGGAATTTATTTGGGTTTTTCTAATACTAGACCTGAACAGAGCTCACAGTTCTTCTGCACATGAATTCACTCCTGGGTACCATCCCCCAGCTATCATTATTTCAGGAGTATAATTTAGAAGAGGGGAAGTTATGTTGCTGCTGCTATTGATAAATGATTGGAAGTGAATCTGCCACAAATAACCCAGAGTTCCAGAAGTAGAATGTGAGCTACCATCTGTCAACTGCTGATTAGAGAACATACACTTCGTCTAGAATGACGAGAGGAAAGCACGCTTTTTCTTCAGGGGTAGACGCTTGTGGACCACCTCAGGTGCTAAGTCATCAGAGCTGTTTGGGCAATTTACAATGGACAACAGGTTCCGGTTCCTTGATATCTCTTTGGTAGGAGTTCTCTTCAGAGTGAGATATTTGGCAGGAGGAAAACAAAGCTGTGTGTACCCATGGGTTCTCTTAGTTCTATAACCAAGAGTACAAAATAACAACAATGACTCTCATGGTCTCTTCCAACTCTTCAATTCTATGATTCTATGAGGCAATGGAGCCTGGAGGTTAGGAGATAAGAAGGGGAACCAGACTAGAAAAGAGAACCCATGAGGATACAACACTTAATTTCAACGGAAATAATTCTTAAAGGTTAGGTTACTTAGGGAGAGAAGGGAGAGAACAAAGGATGAAAGAACAGATTGTGCTGTTTAGGCAACTGGGTATTCAGATATTCTGTCATGGGCTTTTCAAGTAAATAAAATGCAGATTGAAAATGGAGGGTTGTGTGCAAAAGGAACTGAATGTTACACCACAGTAATGGATATTAATGTGCATACTGGTTGGTGGTAATGTTGGTGGCATGTAGCTTTGGGGCTTTAATGTAGAGTAAATTAGGTCATGCCACAGGTGACTTAATGGATTTAGAAGTGAGGCAGAAGGAGAGAGACATTTGTGTGTCCTGGAGGCCTCATGCTGCTATGTATCACTGGGGAGAGTAACACACTGATCAATCTGAATCAAGGTCAGCAAATGCAGTCTAGATCTTTCTATGTCCTGTGCATCTGAGTCCTTGTTTTGCACACTTTCTTGGCAGCCTAGAGTCTTCCACAGTGAAGAGATTAAGGGGGTGTTCAAAATGTCAGTGAGGCCAGGCTTACTAATAAAAAAACATTAAAAGGTGCACGCAAATATATGTAAAATAAATATGGTGAAAATTAGAGACTTTGGGCTGGATTCAGCTAATTGGTCCTGCTGACGGAAGCCTGCTCAAGGACTTCTGCTAGTACAAAGGGGCTTCTCCCCTCTTCTCCCCCCTGTGTCCCCCTAAGTTGACTCTGGGGGATTGGGAGAACAGCACATGGTGGGAAGTGAGGAGAGTGTTAGGAAAGTAGAAATTCCTGTGCTCATGGACCATTTATAACAGTGCAACATTGAATCCTTCCCTTTATATAGAATTATTGGTGTTCTAATGCCTTTTTTGTTCTGGTGGCGGAGGAAGATGGCTTTGGTGATGCAGGATAATGAAGCTGCCACTTCAGCTTGTTAGACAAAAATCCTTTTGTTTGTGTACTTTTATTCTCATAATGCTCAACCATCAGTAGAATGCCTTAATCTTTTTTTAAAAAATCATATCTTATGTAGTTTGCTACATAAAAGAGCTGAGTTCATCCTAAAGCATTCTGAAGCTACATTTACAATATAGGATCTCATTGTTATTTCAGATACAGGTGTGCTGTATTTGCTTTTGAGAGAGGCCACAACATTTTGAAATGTTTGTTGTTTGCATTAGAACCAATGGCTTCATTCAGTGTGGGTTATTATGTGAACCTGATGACAATGGTACATTTCTATGCTACCATCTGAGGTCTACCTACCCACTTTCTTCTAGGGCCGAACTTTCACCCACTTAGGGTCTTTATCACGTATACAACATTTATCATTATAGTAGCTGAAACGTTGTTTGTTGATTCTTGAGGAGCGGGGGGGGGGGAGAAGCCTAGAGGCTGGATTGTGCTTAGGAGAACAGTGCACAGTTCACTCACTGAATCTGAATACACAGATGAGTAGAGACAGAGTCACTCCTTTTACTCTGTGCACTGACCTGGCTCTGCCTGGGGGGGGGGGAGAGAGAGAGAGAGAGAGAGAGAGAGAGAGAGAGAGAGAGAAGGTAAAGACAGAAAATAGAATCCAGGCAAAGAAAAAGTATATAGGTTATATAGGCACCCTCTCTAATTTACTTACACAATGGCATGAACTATTATTATTATTAATCATTATTACCTTTTACACATGTCTTATGATGAGTTACAAACATATTACAAAATCAGCTAAACTATTTTTAAATAAATTGGAGTTCTTGTTATAAAATATACCAAGAAAAAAGTGCATCACGAACTCTGGCCAGTAAATTTCAATGGTGGGAATAAATCCTACTCACAAGTCAAAAATCAAACAAAAGTATTATTCTGAAAAGAATTACAAACTTATACAAAGAATGCAAACTTTAACAAACAATACAGCTTCAAACTCACAATGATATGTGTGGCACAATAATTTGTTACAGTATAAGAATGCAAAAGTTTTTAAGTAACAACAAATTCATATTAGTCCATAATCAGAATGGCCATTACATGTATTGAGCCGAAGTTAAGAGTCGATTCTGGGTCAGACAGGGCCCTGTTTTGATGTGGACACCTTTGTCAGCTAGTTTTTTTAGGGTTCGTGTTAATTTGTGGAACTCGTATGAATATATATTGTAATTTCTATGATGTGGCAACTAGGTGTGGATTTATCAATGTGTACCTCAAACTTTTCTGTGCATTTTCTGTGCATTTTTATATTCTTATTCTTTTCAGAAAACTATTTTTTAAAACAGCACAAAGAACAGTTGAGGGTAACTTCACAAACAATACGAAACAAACACTTAAAGCAGAAACCTTTTCACCCATTAGGAAAATCTGGTCAGAACTCACCCACTTTATGGCACCTGGAATAAGAAATATAAACTGGCCTTATCTGTATTGACATCCTGCCTAGTATTACCGGTATTTAGTCTTTCATCTGGTGTGAAACTGATCTGTCACCCAAACACCAGATGTGCCCCCAACAGTTCACTTTGGTGGAAATGGATGTATCATCCCAATACCAGCGGTGATTTATGTAACCCAAAGGTATATAAACCCCTAGAACAGCTCTCTTAGTAGGAACCTCTATGCCAAGCTATCTCCAATTGCACCAGGGGCATAAGAAAATGGCAGCGCTTTGTAGTTTTCTTTCGGCTGTTTTGGCTTCACCCCATTTGTATGCTCATTGTGTTACTTCAAATTTTTATTAATGCTGTGACTAATTATAGTATCTAAAAAGAGCCATCCTTTCTCTAACAATACTCCGACTGTGTGCGTTCATGATATACATAGATCAGAGTTTGGCAGAAGATATATTGGGATCCACTCTGGGTGATTTGCAGTAAATTGTCAAGGATTTCTGACTTCCAATATTTAATAATGGCAACAACAAAATACATTCTCCCACTATAAATCAAACTGTTGAAATGATGTGACCGGGAAGGGGGTGGTCAGTAACCAAGAGTAGATTTTTGTATGGATTAACTTTGAACTCGGTTCAGTTCTGGTACTTAAAACCCCCAAACAGATTCCAAGTCTTATTGAATGTCTGTTGCACTTCACTCCATGTTGGTAGAGCCTGGGAGAATAAAGTAGATTGCATAAGCATAAAGTTTGCCCCCTCCCAGTCCCCCTGATATAGATATAGATAAAGTATAGGAGGAACAGTTCATTTATTTTGATGGCAATTTAACAGGATCATCATTTAGTTCCCCAAACTAGTGTAATTTAGAATTTTGTTCTTCACTGTTTTGTTTTTTTAAGGAAGTATGAAATGGATGCAGAATAGCTCTCAATCTCTTCCATGAACCATTTTAACAACAGAACCATTATTTAGAGAAGATTATGTGGGTAAAACTGCAGAAGCCTGATACATGAATGATTCATTTCACATATAAATATAACTTTTCTGAATTTCACAGCAATATAAAGGATAAAAGTCTGCACCCTATGTACAAACTTTCTTAGGCATACCCAAGGCAAACCTAGATAATTGCTTCAAACAAAGCTGGTAAACCAGATTTCCAAAGAATATTAAATGTTAAATTTGGAGGCAGAACAAACAAGGCAAAATGTCATTTGAGGTTCTTTTTAAAAGATTATCTGTGTGACCTGGATGGCAGAGTGCAAAAGCAATTAAGTGAAAACAAATGAAAATTAATTATTTTTAGCAATCAGAATCCAGGAAAGATATCCAATACTTTAAATGGAACTGTGGTGGGGTAAAGAACAGGTAGGGCAAGAACTTGGATTTTAACACAGGAATTAATAAATCCAGAAAATCAGATCAGGCTTAGAGAGAAAACGACCAAGGTCATATTAACAGGATTATTGAATAAATATAATTTATACAGCATCATTAATATGCACAGGACTTCAATATATTTCTATCAGCACCACAAGCAGTCCTTTACAGCTCACCATTATTATAATGTGGAACTGAGATTGAGAGAATAACGCACCCTTTAAAGCCATTTAATGAAGCTGTGGCTGGAAGAGGATCTGACCACAGATCTTTCTGGCCCACAGCTAAGGCTGAACAAGATTGAAATATACTCGGAGTCAAGTGTGAATTTCAAGCTCTTTATTCAGCTCATAGTAGTGAGGAATGCAGTTCCCCCCAAACGTTTGTTTTATATACACTATTTACACAATGGGCCCCACGTGATTGGCTAATTCCGGGATACTCCTGTATGCCAATCGGAGTGCGGATTCACTTCCACCTGGATTGGGTGGCTCCTGTGGACCAATCAGACTGCTGCAATCTCAATCCTATTGTTCTGGGACCAATCAGACTGCTGCAATCTCAATCCTATTGTTCTAGGACCAATCAGACTGCTGCAGTTTGGATCCTATTCAACTCAGTACATAAGAGATCAAGCTGGCTCACAGAAGCAACATGAAGAAATAGTATGAGTCATGCCTACGAGATGTGGAGTTTGTGGTATGCCTGTATTCCATCTGTTTTGGAAGGCACACCATATTGAATGACTGTTCTCACACAGAGAACACCTGATGGGACTACATTGATAACAAATAACTAAGTTACATGAAGTTAAAGAAAAGACTATGAGGGAGCCATTAGAATGTAGTGTTTAGTGTGTTGGTCAGGGTTGAGAAGAACGAGGTTTACATTCCCAGCCCAACCTATTTGCAGGATGTTTATTGTTGTGAGGATAAGGGAAATGTAAAGACCCTCCATGTTACCCCCAAGGATGAGTGGGGTATAAATGTCATTAATAGTAATAATAATGCAACCCCACGAGTGTTAATTGGACTACATTTGTTCAAATAAAATACATAAGAATACTATGTTTCCATTAAGCAAACTTCAGAAAATCAGCAGTATGGAAAGCAAATATGTAAATAAAGACTGAAGGACATTTTCATGCTGGCCAAGAGCTCAAATGTAAAGGAAATTCATTCTGATGTGTCCAAGTAAAGAAAAAAACAACCTATTTGTATAAGGAGTTTAGTATTTTAACAATGGATTTAGCAATGGATTTGGGCAGAAAACTGCTATCAAAAAGTGGAGGTAGGATGAAAATGATTGCATAAAAAGCCCCCTGGGATCTGTTTGCAGACAAGGTAGTTTGGAAAGCTCTGGTACAAAAGCTAGAAGGTCAGACTATAATCAACTGAAAAGAAGCCTTTACACAGTGCCAGATGGTTGTTCTCTGCAAAAATGTCTAATTATATTTAATATACCTTTTAGGTTAGGAAAGACATCAGACTAAAGTATTTGGTTTTGCTATAGCCCTGTTAGCAAACTGAAGGAAGAGATAATTTTTACTCTGTATGGAGACAAAAGGATACAATGCATTTTTTTTTTCCTTCTGGGGAGCAGAAAAACAGCAGATGATGAAAGAGCATTAAAGGTGAGTTTTATTGTAGGTGGAAAGAATGAGCCAGAGTCATCAGACCTAACAACTTCTGCAAACGTGAAATGGAGTTATTAGACAAAGATGGAAATAACTCTAATAAAAAAAGCAGAAGACAGTAAAGTTAGTGAGATTAACAAGCTGGAAAATAACATCAAAGCATAAATGCATAAAAGAGAAGACACGGTTGTTTATGAACCCATAATCCATTAGTTAAGACAGTTGCTGAGCCAATAGCTTTTAATGTGAATTTTACTTTTAAGAAAACGAAATGAATTCTCAGGGAAATATGTAGGGTTGCAGCAGGGGGAATGTGAGCAACTCCTTTTTGATTTTTGATTTTCCCCTCTCCCCAATCACATGTGAACCCTAGTCTTAAGGACTTGGACCTGTAAAATGTTCCAGTATATTCCCATCCCCCAAGGGGAGTGCTCCTTTTCTGGGTACTAGGAAGTTCACCACCATTGCCCATGTCGGATCAACAACTTTTTTTCTCCGGATTTTCACTGTTTGAAACATGGCAACCCTAGGTCATCCACACTTCTGCTTGTCCCGTGCTTAGAAAGCATGGGTCTGAGTGGTTTTCCATTTGCCCTGCCACTTTCCTGGGAAAACCTGTTCTTTACCAGATTTTCAGTGGATCGATGTGTGCTCCAATTCATTAGCAAGGAGTGTCTCAGGATGCTGGAGAGAGTGTTTGCTATGGCCTGTTAGTGTGGTGCTGGTGGCCTTTTTCCTCATAGGAAATGCTATGTGGTGGAGGTGGAGACAAAAACATCTGAAAGTTGAAAGGTGTGAGCATACTTATGAAAAGCCTAATGGGTACTAAGTTGTGTGCCCAGAATACCTGCATGTGAGCATTTCTTCATTCACTGCAGGGTGTGATCTTTGCACATGCTATTTCTTTAGCCATGCTGAGTCGTTCCCTCCATGCAAGTGTTTGGGAAACAGCCTGTGGGCAGTTCTGCATTCATACTAGAACATCAACAGCTAGACAGAGGCATAGGTTACTGGTCTTTGGATTTAATAAAGGTGAGGTATATCGACCTCAAAAGAACTAAAGTTTAATAATTGGGTGCCATGGGATTGTTTTGCTAACTCTCTCTTAGAATGCTGCACAGCACTGCTGCCATATGTCTATGAACTATATGTAATTTTGTGAACTTTAGCCGAATAAGATTGGTTGATTGAAATGCTATGAGTGAAATAATTTGGTAGAATTAAATACAGGAGAAATTCCAGCTATTGTTCACTATTAGCCCAATCACAGTTTTTGCCCTCTTATCTGATCTCAAGATTTCTTTTCTCCCTGCTTCTTCTTTGCATTTTTAATGCACACCCTCCATGTGCCATTTCTGTTTAAGATGGTTCTCCTTGTTTGAACTTATTCTGACATGCTTTTTCTTCAGAGTTAAAGCAGTTGTGTAGTGCTCTGCAGACATACAAAGCTTGATAAATACAAAAATAATTTAATATTCCTAGGGCTTGGAAGTTCTAGGGAAATTGCATCAATTTGCTCAGTTGCATATGTATTGCTATGCACTGTGAAAACAAAGGCAGCACAGCTCCCCAACTCCAGTTGCTGCAAACATAACAATTACAACAAGATTATTTCAATCTCCTTCCAGCGGAATGTCCCCAACATGGAATTTTTGGTAGTTTCAGAAGGAAGTGAGTAGGGCCATAACACATCCCGAGATTGAGGGGGGTGACATTGAGTATGGGGAGCAGAATTTCCCATGAGGAGTGTACTAATAATCTTGCATGAATACAAGGTGGCCTCATACAGTGGTACCTTGGGTTACAGACGCTTCAGGTTACAGACTCCGCTAACCCAGAAATAGTTCCTCGGGTTAAAAACTTTGCTTCAGGATGAGAACAGAAATCACGCAGCAGCAGCGTGGTGTCGGCAGCAGGGGGCCCCATTAGCTAAAGTGGTACCTCAGGTTAAGAATGGACCTCCAGAACGAATTAAGTTCTTAAACCCGAGGTACCACTGTATTTGATTTGGGGTGAGGGATTTTCATTATTTCCTTCTGTTTCTGTTTCTGTTTCAGTTTTCTTTGGAATCATCTGACAACCCTAGTAGTAATTTCAACCCCCCCCCTTTTAGTGTCATTGCTTTGTGCATATGAGTTTCATTTTTTATGTCATGTTCCACAGTCCCTTTGGATTGGCCTATCTGGAAAGCCTTTTAGTATGGCATATTAGGAAGCACCCTTCCTAAAGCCCTCTTTACCTCGTAAGCCCCTGCTTAGTCACTCAGTCCTCAGTGGAGACCTTTCTAGTAGTGCTGTGTGCTCCTGAGGTTCATCTTAGGTCCATTAACACCAGCATATTTAGTGATGCTGGTGGCGCTGTAGTCTAAACCACTGAGCCTCTTGGGCTTGCCAATCAGAAAGTTGGCAGTTCAAATCCATGCAATGGAGTGAGCTACCAATGCTCTGTCCCAGCTCCTGCCAACCTAGCAGTTTGAAAGCACATCAGTGCAAGTAGATAAATAGGTACCGCTGCGGCAGGAAGGTTTCTGTCACAGTGTTCTGTTGCGCTGGAAGCGGTCCAGTCATGCTGGTCACATGACCCGGAAAGCTGTCTGTGGAAAAACGCTGGCTCCCTTGGCCTGAAAACGAGATGAGCACCGCAACCCCATAGTCACATTTGACTGGACTTAACTGCCCAGGGGTCCTTGACCATTTTTATTATTATTTAGTGCCCATTGGGATGCACTCCCAATAAATTTCAAGGAGGCACTAACAGTATTGGCATTTAGACACCTTTCCTAAACCTCATCTGCTCACCTATGTTTTCCCTGGAGAGTGGTGGGTGAACCAGCCATGTTAATCTGATTTAATGATTTGTTATGTATCTTGCACTTGTTTAATGAATCTAATTTTATTCTTGATGTTATGCTATTCAATGATTTTATGCTGCTCACACGATTCTTTTCCAAGGTGGCTGGCATATACTGTGGTAACTCCAGTTGCAGACAGGATCCGTTCCAGAGCTCCAGTTGGATCCCGAGGTTTCCACAACCGGAGGAACCGCTTCTGTGCATGTGTGCACGGCAAAACACTTCCGGGTTTGCTGCTTTCGCAACCTGAAGTTTACGTTACCCAAGGGTAATGTAAGCCAAGGTGCTACTGCAATGCAATGCAATGCAATGCAATGAAATTAAAAATAATAATAATAATAAACTAAAATAAAATAAAATGTATGAAGGCAATCATACAAGAATGTCACAGAAGGAAGTGCTCTGCAATCATGCATACAGTAACTAGCAGGGAAAGCCCTTCCCCATTTCGCTTCCTGAGGCAAAGCGGGAGGGTGCCCCTGCCCCTGCACTGCCACCACTTTGTTCACCAGGGTTACACAGCTGCTGCAGCAGCTTCTGGTGCAAGTTCAACAAAATCTCATGAGATCTTACCAGACACTGCCACTCCACAACCCCAGGGGCAGGTAGAGGTGCTATCCCACAAGATTCTGCATCCAAGGTGGCTGCTTCAGTGGTGAATGACTGACTCACTCCAAAGTAGGTTTGGCAATATTGGAAAAGCTTGGTACTTGACATTTCCCCCCTGATACTAGTGATACTTTGATACTGAGAGAATTTCTTTTATTTCTATGGCTTTCAGGCACAACTTTCAAAGGGACTTCGTCGAAAGATAGCTGGAAGAGAGAAATGCGAAGTTGGAAAGCATAGCTGGAAGACAGAAATGATCTGGCCTTCATCGAAGCCCAGGGATCAACTCTTTTTGAAACGCCAGGAATATATAAAGTGGCAGTAACAAAGAAGAGGGGTTCTCGTGAGCTCGGGAGAGGTGCAACACACAGTTCTCCTGTCTTCTCTTGCCCTGTGGTTCTGCTAACTTTTCACATCTAGCAGCTATATTGGCAGAAAACTGCACTCTGGCAGCACTGGTAAAAAGCATCCAGTCCCCTTTGATTCTGAGTTGCTTGATGGGGGGGGAAAAGTGATGCTTTCTTGGCACTTGGCTATGGCTGCACAGCAGCCTGTGGCATCTCTGAGCCAACCTCAAAACCAGTTTTTGTGGGGAAAGGAGAACTGCTGTTTCCCAAGAACTTACTTAGGCTCAGAAGAGATCCCCACAAAACACACCTATTCTTTCCTGATCCTACATAAAGAAAGGAAAATGGCAGAGGTAACAAATGGGAGCAAGAAGATTAAAAGACAGAGAAGAGGAAGAATGGTGTGAGATTTTTCCATAGGTAAATACATTTGATTTTTTTTTTTAGTGCTTTTTGCTAGCTCTGAAATCACATTATCCGCCCACACCTCACTATTACCTGCAATGAAACAATAAAGCCTCAAGATAATAATGGCATGAAACAGCATTTTCCTGTAGATACCTGCTTCCTCTCTCCCCACCCCATTATTACAAATGGTTTGTTGATTGCCAGCCTCTTCCCTTGTGCTAATTCAAATTTTCTACCCCTTCCTGGGCTGCAGCAGTTACCTGGAGCAACACAAACCTTAATGTGCCTGGAATAAAGTCCACATCAAATCTTCAGGCTAAACTGAGAGGAAAATAAAACTGCAGAGATAAAAGAGTTTTAGGTAGAAATAGTTAAGGTATAACAGGAGAAAAATTAACCATTTACAGTGGATGCAAGTCATTTTTTTAATTTAAAAAACTGATAAAGGAATTATGCTTTTAAAAGAAAAAGATCAATGATGCATGTATCATTCATAATATGACAAATAAAGGGGGGAATGTATAAGACTAGCAGAGCAATCCCATGGAGGTCAGAGTCAGAGAGAGAGTCACTCATGGTGGAATCCTGCATGACTGAGTCATCAAATCATTGCTAGATACTTCCTCTTCTTCTTTTTTTAAGTTAAGTTATCCTAAATAGGAAGCAGGACACAATCACCTCTGAATCTATAGGCTGCTTTCTGCTGTATGTATGATACTTGGCATCCAGGGAACTCTCTTTTTATACCTATATTTGGATTATGGGCCCAGGGGAATTTCTGTACTGCAGGGGGTTGGACTAGATGACCCTTGGGCTAAATATGCTTGGGGCAAGTACTCTTTGGTGAAAAAAATTCAAATATTTGCTTAATTTGTTTATTTTGTGAAATTTAGATCCTGCCAGATTGCAAAGGGTGGGGTCAAAGTAGCTTCCAAAGTTTCTCGCCTGACCCTCTCCCTGCAACTCTTGGTAAAGCATGATCTCTTATAGATTCCAAGAACACCACTGGTGGCTTTGTTGGCAAAACATGTCCCACAATGCTTTGGGCATATATGTGCATAATATCAACATGTGCAGCTTTACATGTCCGGCACATGTTGTTAGATGTTGGATAAATCCAACTTAATCTGGCTGGAGTAAGATACCATCTGAAAAGATGTTTATAATAAAAAAGTCTTTTAAAGTGACACTGATTGTTTGCTGTGTGATATTTTTCCGAAGCCATTTCCAGATGGTAAGTGAAACATACTGTCCCAGATTTCTTTCCCATTTTAGATTGATTTATAGAATAAGGTGATATGCCTTTTATGCTGATGAAGAGAAATACTTGGCAGGTCCTATGGAATATTGATTTGACTAGATGGTTTATCACTATAGTTCTTGAGACACAAGAACCCTCTCTAAAAGCAATCTAATTGCACTAGAGAAACCGGTACTCTTTAATCAGTAACCTTAAGTGCTTCATAATGTATACCCAGAATCAGCTAATCCAGGTATTTGAGGACTTGAGAAATACTACACCATGAAAACTGATGGCATAATTTACCTTGTAGTGTACATGGTGTATAAAGTTGGAATGCAAGTGATATTATAACAATACACTGTATCTTATGGAAGTCTTAAAAGGCTGGCAAAATATTATGCTGCATTATTACATTCATTCACATTTTATGGCATTGTTGCCTTGAGTCTTTGGGATGGCAAAGGATCAAAATGAAATAAATAATTAGCCAGTGTCTCTGTGTTGGTACCTGTAGAAAATCACGTTGAAGTGTTTGAAGTTTTAATAGACCACCGTACATCATGCATTTAATGAACCACCACTGTATCCATGCTTGAGAGCTAATGCTGTCAGCCTAGGGATCATTTGTTACTGTCAGCCATTGTACTAACTATATTTTGACTTCACCCCCAAAGGCACACTCCTACATTGTCTCCTGAGACAGACGGATGCCAATAACAATATTCTGATGAGTTTCTGAAGTGTCATCTATGAATGGGGAACTAAATTAGCAGGGATACAGAAGTAAGCAGAATGGCCAATCACACAAGCATTTTCAATACTAATAAAATGAAATGTTACTTAAGGTCTTCATAAAACTCCATGGCCAGCTGCCCTTGAGACAAGGTGAGGTGACTGCCTAAGGTGGCAGGATTCACTGCAGCAGCAGATCCCAATGTAAATATTTGTTACTCACCCCCCTTGTACCTGATATACATATTCACTCCCCCTTATTCCTTGGCAGGGAGGGGAGTGTCATTTCACAGTTTGCCTCAGTTGCCAAAAGGTTTTGGGGTGGCCCTGTAAAACTGTATGGGTCATTTCAAAGGTAGTATGTTTTAGGAACCATCGTTCTAGTAAATGTAACTTCATGTTCCTCTTTCTGAAACTAAATAATAAAATAGAAGTAATTTTTTTTATTTATATCCCAAAAAAACCATGGAGGAAGAGCCATAGCTAAGTGATAGAGCATCTGCTTTGCATGACAAAGTTCCCAGGTTCAGTCCCTGGCATCTCCTGGTAGAGCTGGGGAAGATTCTTGCCTGAAAATTTGGGGAAGACATGCCAGTCAGTGGAAACAATGTAAGGCAGCTTCCTATCTTCCTGTTTCTCACGACCTTCTCCACCACCCCCAAAAAGGGTTACTTCTATTCAATAGCTGCTTAGGTTGACAGGGTGATTTGATGAGGTGAAAGAGATGTCCCAGTATTTTGTAGGATGGAATAGATGCATATATTGTAGAGCCATGCTAGCAAAGTACCCCAGCTTCTCTCATGGAATAAATGCCCTTGAGATGTCCACAACCATCAGCCAAGTGATGAAGACATTGCCAGTCAACTCTAGGAGGCTAATTGGTATGGATATATTTCAAAGGACAATGAAACAGATTCAATTACCAGTACTTGATATATGTTTGTCTGTTTTTGAGGGCTAGCAGGAATGCACAAAAATTATTTATTGATGCCATATGGTGTCTTAGCAAATGATGGACTAATTAGGCTTAATGAATTTCATTTAAAAAACAACAACAGCTTTTGTCTTTGAGAAGGCCTTTAGGATTTGTAGAACTTTTCTACAATCCACACCATCTCCTTCCTGCATATTTATTTCTGGGACTCCTATGTATAGAACTCTAGGTAGGCCTATTAAACTGTGGCCATAATAGGTAGGCCTATTAACCTAGTTCAAGTGAAACCCAGGATTTAAAAGGATTGGTTGTGCCACTCCTTTTTATTAATCTGAGTGTCTGATGGTTAGAACTGTGACTAACTTGTTCAAGTAAAGTAGCAGCTTCTCTGCCCAACTTTGTCCTCATGAAGAATGACCCTAGGACTTTTTGCTCCTTGCCTTGGTTGGTTTTACCTCACCCTGGTGAAGCGGTAAATTCTTCAATGTTCATCATGACAGGCCCCCAAACCATGCTCCTAAGTATAGTCCATAGTCATGGTCACATGAACCAATTTATTAGGTTCAGCATAACTGCAATCTTATGCCTAGTTTCCTAGGTAAACGCCACAAAGCTCAGTGATGCTTATCTCAGTTTTGACTGCATGGGTTCGACTTGTAAAACATGGTGAGCTTTAACAAAAGCTAAATACAGATTTTAGCTTTTAATTAGAAATGCAAGAAAAGATGCAAGAGGTTACAGGCTCCTTTGGGAGGAAAGGCAGGATATGTGAATTTAATAAGTAAAATAGTATTTAAATGGCTAGAATGAATTAGAAAAAAGCAGCCCCTGCTTGATTATTTCCCTTATACTATGTCACAAATTAACTTGAAAGCCTATTTTTCACCTCTTTCACTGGTGTCCTGCTCCCGGTCTGAAAACATCTGAGAACTATACCTCTGTAAGTTTCTGCTTAGAGGGCATAGTAGTTGACCACAACTAGCAGGTGTAGTGCAGGCATGGAGAGAATGAGGACATTGTTGATCATCTCTGTGGCATTATGATGAAGGGAAAATACAAAAGCCAACCCTCATAGGTGAACTTAAATAGCTCCCACAGATGGTTTTGTTGTCCTCAAAGGCTGGGTGGCTTGTAGATGCTACCTGGAGCTACTTTACCTTCCTCAAAGGACTGGCAGTGATAAGCAGGAGCCATGTAATCCCTGAACTGATGCTGGGAACTAGAGTTGGTTTGGAAGAAATTTTCATATATGTAATGCAGGCATGTCCAACTTTCAAGAGACTGAGATCTACTCCCACTATTAAAAAAAAAAAAAAACTGACAGCGATCTACAGTGGAAATTCCCCCATCCTTCCCACTCACATATCTCATGCCTTCCCCAAATTTGCTCCACAGGGTTGGGGGAATCCCTAGAACAGATGTAGGCAGTGGGGGGGGTAGGAGTGGATAGTTTGGTTGCACAAACAGAAATACTTGCACAGAAAGAACTGACTGCTTAGTGTTATGTTGAGTATAGACCATTATGATGATTTATAATTGTTTCTAATGTGTTAAAAACTTATTGCTCACTTGATATGTGGTGAGCCACTTTGGGTACAATTTTGTGGAAAGGGGGCATGTGACAGAGGATGATGATTTTCACCCAAAAACAAACAAGCTCCAAATTAGCCACCCTTCCTTGAGTATATGCAGTTTTAAACACATTGGGGTGTGTGTGTGTGTTGAAGAACTGTTTTGCAAAATTCAATACAGTGCAAATGTCAATGGACTGCTGCATTTTGGTTCATGTACTGTTTCAGGAAGTGAGAATTACTTATGTTCACGTGAAAATGCAGTGCCTTTTCTCCCCTTTATCATCAGCCCATGGAACTTAAAGGCTTGAAATGAGAGCGGCTTGGTGGTTTCTGACCAAAGCAGTGTCCTGTTCAATTTGTAAATAGTGAATCAACTAGCAAAAAAATACAAAAGTTGCCAAAGGGGTAGAGTATGTCTCAGAGTGTGCTCTATTGGAGTATGTCTCATATGCCGGTTAGCTTACAGTTTGTTTTTTCTATTTATCTCTTAAGTTTAAATGTGGGGAGGAGGGGAACACAAGGCACACGTCTCTTCTGAAGCCTGAAATTATCTAGATACAGAAACCACAGTAACCAGTGGTCTCAAGCAATAAGGCTTCCATCACACTTGGCAGCCTCTAAATTTGCTCACAGAACTTGAACCTGAGGTGGAAATTTCTGCCAGCCGCCCAGCAATTTTACACAAAGTCAACTCCAGATAAACTGAAGTTCTTCAGTAATGCACCAAAAAAACTTTTGGTTCTGCAGCAGTGGGTAAACCTGAGCACGTCTGAGCCTACCAAGAATAGTTCGGCCACCCTGAAACAAACAAACAAACATGGAAATGTTAGTAAATTCAGCATGAAATCTGACATTTAGATTGCAGTTTAATACGAAGTATTTTCAAAAGACAGCAGAGCAGGCAAAACCAAAGAAGAAAATACTAAATGAGTTTAGAGAAAGGTCAAGACTGAGAAAGTAAGTTGCATAGAGGGATGGAATAGTGAACAAAAATGTCTGACTGCTGGCAGTTGGAAGATATATGTGAGAAATTATGAATTTCCCCATAATGCATTGTTTCTCAGAGTGAGAGATTTAGATACAGTTCCCCAACTGGGAACCAAGGCTAGCAAATGTTGATTTATGGTTTGACATTAGAATAAATTCTAAGAAAAATGAAGATGTATATTAAATGACTACTTTGTATAAAAAATAATAGAAAAGTGATTTAAAATGGCAATAATTTTAATTGTCTGAAGCTTAGAGATTGTAATCTTCCTTTTGAAATATTAAGTACGATTCCTTTCAAAATATTAAGCAGGTAAGGCTGTTTGATTGAGGGAAGCTTTCCGCCTAGTTATGTCTCTGACTGATTTATGGCAAGTCTAAAGTAGAACAGGATCCATTTAAACAGCATCTTAGACCAACCTTCCCTAAACTGGTGCTCCCCACATGTTTTGGTTTACAGCTCCCATCAGCCTCAGCCCACATGACCAATAGTCAGGGATGCTGGGAGTTGCTGTCCAAAATTGATCTAGACCTACTTATTAGCACTGTGTATTAGATTCGACCAAGCCCTCAGTCCTGAGCCAAACTAAGTCTATCTGGAAGGTCTCGATTGCTATAGGTTGGGTTGAGCAGACCAGAGTCAAGCAGCAGGGCAGCAGGCAGGCCGGAAAAGCAAATATGCATGAGGAGGAGAAACCGTGAAAAGGAGGGACCTAATAGGTAGATGTATCTTCATGGAAGTAAGTACGGGAGCACCTTTTCCATCAGGCCTCTCTTCCTTCCTGTCCTGAAAGCAGCACTGTGCAGGATCTGATCCTCCCACTCAACAGCTGCTAAATGGGAAGATTCTTTTTTTTTTTTTTAAACAGAATTTATTGACATTTTCACAAAATAACACAAACCCAACCCCCACACCTACAAATATCAAAACAAATACAAATACACATAATGTCAGGATTCTTCTTCTTATCTGTATACCTTACTAAAAAAAAAAATTCTAGTTCCAAATCTTGACGTTTGACTTCCCCCGCCTGTACACCTTCGGTTTTAAAACAATACACTATTTCCTTAACAACTTTTCTCTATAAAAATTTAGCATTACTTAAAAAAAAAAAGGAAAAAACACCTTTATCTTAATCTTTGCATTATAACCTAAAACTTAACCAAATATTCTTACAGCTAGACTTATTTCTTCTATCATTTATCATGCTGCTTTTAACTTAGATTCAATATCTCCTTACTTATTTAAAATAAACTTATAATTAACAGACTTCACACTCCGATTTCGGAAACCATGGCAGACCATCTATGTTATACTTTAATTGATTCAGCCCACTCCCCTTTTGTCCATTATCTTCTCCTGTCTTTCACCAGAACCGGATCTCCTATTGTATTCTTCTGAGTGTCCACAGATCCTGATTGCAACCACAACAAACCCTGCATCGAGCTCCAAGATGTTCGCCCTCTCCAATCTGAGTTTCTCCGTGTCTTTGTGCCATACTTCTTCTTCTTGTAGAAATCTTAATTCTATGTCCCTCGACCCCGAGCTGCCACCTCGAAGTCTGGATATTAAAAATCTTTCCGTTCCAGGGTTACTGCCACCCCCTGAACTCGGGCCCTGTTCCAGACGGATTTGCTCAGCCATCTCAAACCATCCTTGCAGCACATCTTCCAACTCTTTGCAAAAGTCTGTTTCCATTGAGTAAAACTTTCGAAAAGCCTCCTCTGTGGAAAACAAATTCTTTCCATTTAAAATCGCACTCAAGGCTCTTAGTTTTCGATCAAGCAGTTCCAGTTGAAAGACAGTAAGCTTTTCCTCCTCCTCCCAGTCCTTCAGTGCCAGCATAAATGCAAAGTCCAGCATCTTCGGGGGGAGGTGGGTATCAGATTGCATTTCCTGTCTTTTCCTTCCTTTGTCTGAATTTTTTCCTACGCAAGTCCGAAACGTCGCCATTTCTTCCAATGCCGGAGTATAAAGACCAAAACTTCAGATGGAGATATTTTTTCCTCAGTTAACCCCCAAAAGGAGATCTCAACAGACTCAGCTTTCAAATTCCAAGTACTTTCAATTGATTGTTGTAGCAGCAGTCACTTAAAGAGTTAATTTCTTCACCACTCCGAAGGGAGAGAGGCGGGCTGCCTTTCTTCTCTTAATCCCAGAGCTTTCCCGGAATACAAAGAGTCAGTCAATTACTCACAGCTTCTGGTTTCTTAGCAACTCCTTAATGGTAGGTAGAACAGAGACGCTCATCACGGACTTTGCCGCCGCATGTAAACATCCCGGTTGGGGCATTTCCCCTAAGGCCCGGCTCCGTGGTCCCTTCACCCCCACTCCCCCTTTACAGGGGGTGCGGGGGAAGGGTTCGGAGCGCAATGGGCACAGCCGGGGAGCCCAGGGCACGGGACGCTCTTCCCGTGCCCCAACTGGAGCCCGCTATGCGGTAGCGGAGCTCCTAACCCCCGGGATGAACTGGGTGCCTCGCAGCCGAAGCAACCCACGACCATCCATGATTGCGCCAGCCGCCGGAAGCCGCTAAATGGGAAGATTCTACCCAGCATGGTGCGGTTCCTTCGCTAGTGGTTCCCCTGCAATCGAGTCCTTGGTGAGCAGCTTCCATTGTGTACAGAGAAGTTGTGGGGACAGCAAACAACACTGCAAACAGCCAGATCCTGCACGATGCCAGTGTGCCTCCTCCCAACCTTATTTTTAAACCCGATTTCAACTGTGTATTAAAAACTTTTAGCCCCCGCAGTTATTTGGGGGATAGATCCAGTGCAGGTGGCCCTCAGGGCAGCTTAAGGTGAATAGGCTCCATCCAGGACCCACGGATTGGGACTACAGGGCAACCTGGGTGTGTGTTTCTATACACAGACCTACTAGCTTTCTGTGGCAAACAATGGTTATCAGAATCCCTCTGAAGTGCTTTAAGAGTTGCAGCATTCATATTTGAAAATAAAAGTTTACTGTCTGTTTTTGAATAGCATGCAACACAAGAGTATTTTGAGCTATACTGGTCAATTGGGAAAGATGACATTATTATAGCTAAAACTATCAAGCATCCATAACATAGCACTTGGTAATTTATTGGACTTGTTGCAGTGTTGCCATGAAAGAAGTCAGGAAAGCAAACTCTTTTTACCTATTTGTTCCTTAGTTTTTTTAATGTTTTGCTATAGATCTCGCTGATGTGTCATCATTTCAATGCACTGCCATAGGCAATGATGACTAAACTCAGTTTCAGCGATGTTAGATGTGGAGGTGGAAGAACAATATATAAATCTTGGGCACAGCCAGGCGATATGAGACTCACTTTATCAACTTCCATTCATCAGTTAAAGAGACATGAGATTACCTCCAGGGATGCTTGAGGAATTAGATGTTTGCAAATTCTGATATAAACAGGCCTGATCCACACATCCTGGAGGAATCTGCTGATGGGAAGTTAGTCATTCACCACATTTGGTACTTCCTAAAAGTTCTAGTGCAGTTCTTGACTTTTTTTAAAAAAAAATGTATCAAGTATATTGAATCAATAAAATGATTTTTGACTGCTATGGGACAGCCCATAATATTTTTCTGTGGCAATAGGCATAGAATACCATGCTTGTGAAAGCCGCTATCAAATCTGTATTAAAAATATGTTAAAGGGGTGACATTTGAATTTGTTTTGCTGGTGAATGTTATTACATAGAAACCATCCACATTGCATTCAGCTAATCAGAAGCACATCTGCAACTCAAGAGAAATTTCTGCTATCATTGAAGGCGACATAATTATGGTCAAGCTAACTTCATGCAATTTTAAACAGTAATGCTTTTCAATAAATAGCAAATAAAAAAGGAAATGGCCTTCCTTTCTTTCAATAGTTCCCGTGTCATTGCTTCTGGTCTGTGGGCTATTCCTAGCTGACCTTCAGTTCCCAGACCAACACTTCATGTTTTCTTCTTTTAAAACGGACAGAAATATATTTGGAGTACAATATGCTTTACACCAGAGTCTGGAGCTGAGTCTTGGGGACACCACAGGGGACAACACCACTTTGATTTAGAATGGAGTGTGATAAGCTGAGGGGCACCAAACTGTGGTGTGCAGAGTACCGCTGAAATTTGAGACCCCAAGGTTTGCCACTGGGCCCTTCAACCAGCCTGTGCCTATACACTAGCATGTTGACAGCAACTGGTATCTGCAGAGTACATACTTTTGTGTTGGTGGGATTTACTACGTGATATGGATCTAAGATACTACGTCACTTAGAGGATTTTTGACAGGGGATTAGATAACCCCATGGAGAATAGGTCTGTCAAAGGATGATAGTAAAGAACATCCAGATGAAGAATGTTCAACTGAATACCAGTTCTTGGCAGTATCAGAAAGGTCTACACGCACATGCCCTGCTTGTGGGCTTTCTCAAAAATCTGGCTGGCTAAGGTAGGGGGAAAGATCCTGGATTAGACGGACCTTTGGTCTAACTCATAATAACTTTTCTTATGTTCTGATGTCTGTGCACATTTACTGAGCTTCAGTTGTAGCCAACATTTATGAATCATTTTGCCTGCTTAGTCCTTTTAAGCTGGAGATCTGGATACAGTGTATCTCACCACACCACCTATAAGACTGATCCTGCCCACTTTCACAGATATCTTCTCTTATGAATTCTGTGTGGCTTGGATAATACTATTAGTTGCATTCATGAAATCCAGTGTTGCATCTGGTTAAGTGTTTAAACCACCAAGTTCTGACAAACTTTAGCACACCAGAGTTAAAGGATCGGACTAGAATAATCTTGTTATTATTCTTGCTATTTTACAGCACTCTATTTTGAGCAAAAATTATTGACTCAAAGGGAATCCCCCAATTACCTTTTACTACACTGCATTCTTTTATTTCTAGCAATAAATATTAGATAATTAACTTGCCAGATTTTGTCTGGAAAGATTTCAATTCTCAAGGAGCAATGTTAAATAGCTTTAAAGGTGCTGAGAGTGTCCAACTCACACAGAGCTTTAGTGGTTGCTATTATAAGGGGTCATGAGTTCTGGAAGGGATTATAATGGAATCAACAATCCATAGTCTAAAAAGAGTGGGTAGAATATGATCCCCTGAGGTCTTGAAAACAAACAATGCCTTCATAATATTGCTGTCTAAATTCAGAAAGGATTTTTTTGTTATATTTATGTCTCATTTTGAATTGTCTCCTACATCTCATAACCTGAACTTTGTAATATGGAAGCAAGGGGCAAATACAAATGATCATATGCTAAGCAAGGTGTGGATTAACATGCTGACCCCATGATGTTGCTGAACTACAATTCCCACTGTCTTGTTCCATGATGTCTGGGGTTCGTTAAAGTCAAGTCCAACAACTGGGGGGTGCACAGTGTTGGCTAAGTGATAACAACATGGATCTATGTAAGCTACCATCTTGTCAAGTGCTGAGGACAATGCTAACATAGTTGACACCCACCAGAAATCCTAGGAAGCGATGGACTGATAATATATTCCTTACTTGGCAAAATGATTGCATACATACTGTGATAAGTTTGCACATGGCATAGGGTGATCTCTGTTTCCCCAAGTAACAGCATCATGACTGGCTAACCAACTTCAGCATAGATGGACACATGACAACCACATGACTGCCGATGGGGCTGACCAGCATAAAATCAATGTACCATTCCTAGTTTTGATACAGTTTTCACAGATGGGTGGCAAATGAGAATTCATGTGTGTGGTTATGATTTGGCATTGGTCTAATACAAACAGAGCAGAGCTAATGAGTTTCAGTTTACATGTTTAAGGTTGAACATGCATGGAAACTTCTCAAAAAACCAGAAATATTTCTCTAGTGTTTGTCAAGGTGATGGAATATTTAATACAGCTCATTTAATGCCCCCAAAGGCTGAATTTTAAGGCTCCAGAAAAGGATCCCTGCTAGTTTACCTACACTTTAGGCAGAATCCTTTTTACATCCTTTGTCTACAAAACCTTCCATCAGCCCAATCATTGCATAAAGCACCATATAGGCTTGTGAACTGGTGACTCTAGGAGCAGGGCAATGGTGTATTATTCTCTGCATCACTGGAGCAGCTGTCATGCAGTAATCCGTACCAATCTGTGCTGTGCTTTGCCTTGTAATGGCCAAAGACCATATTGTGACCTTGTCTGTCTATCCAAACCACGTAACCAAATGAACCAATAAGGGCCCTTCTGGCAATATATAGGTGCTACTCCATTGTTAGTCCCTCAGTTTGAGCAACTCTTAGCCCAGGGGTTGCAAATATGATGTCTTCCAGGTGTTTTCAGGCTACAACTCCCATCATCCCTGACTATTGGCCGTGCTGGCTGGGGCCAACAAAATCATAGTACTGGAGTTCTAGCCAAAAACATCTGGAAAACACTGTGTTGGCTACCTGTTTTAGCCAATCCTTTTTTTAAAAAAACAACCAGCCTATCTCAAAGACTGCTGGCCTGTATGGATTGTGCCATTTCCCTATAAGTTTACTCAGCAACTAAGTTTACTCCAAGTAGATGCATTGAAATTAATGAACATGGTTGAGTTAGGTCCATTAATTTCAATAGGTCTACTCTGAGTAAACAGGTTTTTTTTCTGGTAAGAAAAAGGTCTCACAACAAAATATTCAACTTTTTTTTCTCAACAAATATGCAGTGAGCTGGGCTGAGTAAAACTTTCAGATTGCATTCCTACTTGTCTGCATGGTTGAACTGATAATGATTGGAACCATATGGTGCTACAAATGTACTTTCTTTCATCCTTCCTTTCTTTCAAAGGTGTTGAGTGCTCAAGGATGATCTGAAGGATTCAAAGTAGACATGTTGATAAGCAGTGCTGTTTATGCTATTTTTAAAAATAATAATGCTGGAGGTTAATTAATCAAAAATTAATTTTCATGTCTTTTATGGAATAATTGGTAGGCTGGAACAAATTGATGGGCACCCATCTGCACCATGCCACTTTCCTATGAAGGGGGGGGGGCAAATCACCGCCAGTGATAATAACCTATAGGCATAAGCAACTTTCTGATTAATATGTGGAATACAAACCTAAGGAAAACAGTCTTGAATAAAGTATTGCTTTCCACCTGAATACTAAATTGAATTGCAATGAACAGGCATGAACTTGTAAAAGAGATTTAACAAATGGATATCAGTTTTGTCTATTCTCAAGGAAACATTTCAAATGCCAGCTCTTTTCCACTGGCATAAAATATATTTGCAGTTTTTGTTTTTTTGTGAGAAGTGGGGAGAAACGGTCTGCTTCTACATAACAAACTATGATTTTGTACAGCAGAAAGGGGATAAGCAAAACTAGTCACACACAAAAGAAGTTACAGGTAGGTAGCCGTGTTGGTCTGCCATGGTCAAAACAAAATAAAATAAAAAATTCCTTCCAGTAGCACCTTAGAGACCAACTAAGTTTGTTCTTGGTATGAAGAAGTGTGCATGCACACGAAAGCTCATACCAAGAACAAACTTACAGGTGAAATTCGAAAAATTAGAATATTGTGTAGAGGTTCATTTCTTTCAGTAATTCAACTTAAAAGGTGAAACTGATATATGAGATAGACTCATGATATGCAAAGCGAGATATGTCAAGCCTTTATTTGTTATAATTGTGATGATTATGGTATACAGCTGATGAGAACCCCAAATTAACAATTTCAACTTTGGGGTTTTCATCAGCTGTACGCCATAATCGCCACAATTATAACAAACAAAGGCTTGACATATCTCGCTTTGCATGTCATGAGTCTATCTCATATATTAAACTCCAGTAGCTAATGGAAACAATTGCTTACCTAAATGGACTTTTCCATGATATTCTAATTTTTCTAGTTTCACCTGTAGTTGGTCTCTAAGGTGCTACTGGAAGGAGTTTTTTTATTTTATTTTGTTTTGACACAAAAGAAGCACTGTGACATCCAGTTAAATATATTTCTAAGCTTTCTAGAGATATTGTGGATGAGTTCCCCCAATTCACCGCCCCATTTGCAGGGGATGAGTTAGTGCAGGGCATTTTGCCAGTTTTGAGGAGTGAAGAGAAAATCAAATTGTCCCAAAGATGTTCTTTGTTAAATGGAGAGGGGAAACTATAGCCCTCCAAGGGTTATTTGACTACATCTCCAGGTGGCATGGTCTTCCAGTGGAATGCTCTGCCAGCATATCTGAGATGTCTCACCAGTGGTGGTATTATTACAATGACAGTGTATGCTTCATTACACACCTTGAAATGAGCCAGCACTGCAGAGTTTCTGACGAATCCTATAGCCCATCAACCAGTGTGTCTTTGATATAGGATGGACCCCTCAGCAAGCATGCTACAGTAGTTTATAGCCTTTAAACGAAAGAATAAGAAGGAGTGGGTAGTTAGTTTCTTTTCAAAGTATTTTTTATTAAAGATTTTCTTGATTTACAAAGGTATGTACAATGTCTCTCTCATATTTTTTCCCATGTAACATTTTTACACATCTGTTTCGTTTGTTGAGACATTGGGAAGAAAAGGGGGAGAGAGGTGGGCGGGAGTGGGTAGTTAGTTGTTACTGTTGCTTGTAAAGATAGTGAGTTGTGTATTCTTTCTCCCTATCCTGTCCTTGTACTGCCAAGTCCAAGGATACACTGTGCCCCCAGAAAATTCAGTGCATTGGACTGAATATAAGTTTACATATTTTGTAAACATGATGGAATTTGAAAGGCTAGGAGGGATGCGCTTAATTAAAGTCAGTAAATTACAATTTTCTCTCATGCTTCAGAAAGCAAAGCAAAAAAAAAAGACAGACTGTGTTTTGATCTTCTCAATGTTATAGGGATATTGTAGGACATTCTATCCTCATTTTGATAGCTGATCCAAATAAAAGGCAATGGAACATGACTTAATTATTGAGATTGAAATAAAATGTTTTTATCTTAGTGCTAAAATCAAATTATTTACTTTTCTTGAGACAGTAACATGAAATGCAACTACACGTGTGTGTGTGTGTGTGTGTGTGTGTGTGTGTGTGTGTGTAGGCAATGGTAAGCTGTGTGAGAAAAGGACAGATTGTATACTCCACCCCACCCAAACCATTTGCATTAAACATAATAAGGAAGTATAGAAAACATTACACTGTTTTGATCTGTCTGGCCCAAGTTCGTTTTGATTTATGCAGGAATATAGATTCCAGTAATTATTGCTCCAGTCTGTATTTAAAATATTTAGAGATTTTAATTGGAAATTTGTTTTCATAAATTATTGATGCCTCAGTATAATTTGCAATGAACCTATGGTGGATTTTTGTTGCAACAAAAATGAACACAGGAACACATTGGAACAGAACTATTTCTTGATTTTGATAGAGACATTGTGGGTTGAATCCACATTTTGAAAGAAACATTGTGGGTTGCTTTTACTGAGACATTGTGGGTTGAATCCAGACTAAGGTTGCAAGCCTAACTCCACTTACCTGGGAGTAAGATCCACTAAATGTGAAGGGTCTTACCTCTGAATAGACACAGTTAGACTGCAGTCTAAGTTAGTTGTACTTGATTCCCATTGAAATCAATGGGACTCCAGTCATGATTAACTTTTCACAATGATTTAAACTGGGCCTCAAGCCAATCAGCTTAATTCAAATTTCACCCAATGCCTATATTTCATACAATGAAATACAGCAGTGGAGACAGCTGGAAATGATTTGATGGAATATTAATGATAACAAAACCTAGTTTGCCACTGTGACACACAGTGATAAACCAGTTGTAAGTAAATTTGTCTGATCTGAACCTTGGTTAATCTTGTGGGCCTAGAGGACACAGAAACCTTCTGAATAGCATTTGAGTAACTGCATTTCAAAAAAGAAAACCCACCTTAAGCCTGTGCTCATATTTGAGGGCCTTTTGTTTTTTTGTTTTTGCTAAAGGTGAGAAAAATGACGCAGATGGCAGCTAAAGTCTGAATGTGTCAAGGTTGCCAGGTAACTGACTAGAGAGATGTTCCATAGAGAGCAGTTCAAATGAAGGAAATTCAGCAGAAATAATATCACTCTAGGAAGATGTAAGGGAAGTGATTAATGCATTCTGCAATCATTTTAATTTAATCAATTTAATGCCATTTTTAAAAAAGGATATAAGGTTGTGTCATCCTCCTCAGGCAAGGTCTTCTGCTTGGAGAAAAGAACCTTCTGCTCCCTCTCCTCCTCTCTGTTCTGGGGTTTCCAGAGGGGAAAAATTGGAGATGCAGGGAAACACACAAAAAGGAGGGGGGAGGAAGCTCCATTGCTCAGTGGAAGTCCTTGGGCAGATGGGATGACTTCATTTGATACAACCCATTATTTGAATTATAGACCTTTAATGTAAGTCTGAGTAGAAATACCCTTATTCTCAACCCAATCTGGAATCTGATCTAGGTCCACATTAGGCTATTTTCTGTACTATTGCCCATTTTTGGAATTGCCCCCCATGCTTTCTTTAAGCAGTGGATTGTGACAGTGGGGATCTTCACATATCTTTGAATTCCGTGATTCTTTTCCCCATCTGTCAGAAATGTGGATGGTATGCTTGAATGAAGGGGTAGGAAATGCCTGTAAATGTTATTCCAGTTGAAAAATTCTGAAGTTATAGGTGGAGGAATTCCTGACTCTCTTATTGGACTCACTGGGAAACTGAAATGAATGGAAAAGGTAAAATATGGAAAACCCAAAGAGAATACCATTCTAATTATTGTTTTTAAAGGTAAATGGTTTTTTTTTAAAAAAATGAAAATGTGTAAATCAATGACACTCTTTTCCACCTACCTTACAAGGGAGGACAGACTGGAAGACGGTTGGTTGGCATCCATCTGTCATAGGAGACAATGGAGGAGTGTGACTTTGGGGATGAAGTCAAACCATTGAAGAGTGACAGCACCTACTGTGTGACTGTAATTATTGATATAGTTTGTTACAGCTGAGGCAGATGAAGGCAGCCGATTTTGCTGTTGCAGGTGTACCATGATGTTTCTTCTTTCAGTGCTCCTCCTAGCGTGCATTTCTCCTCTGGTCATTGCTGTGGATACATGACCTGATTGTCTCCAGGTGCTGTGGTCATCTGCAAGGGATTCCCACAAAACTGGAAGACACCTTTCTGGTTATTTGAACATGAGGGCTGCCACCACCACATTTTTTACATTTAATTTGAACACATGGAAATTCAGACTTAAGAGGAAGAGGCAAACCTGAGGCACCTCCTAGTAATCAAATAGTGCTTAACAAGAGTAGTCAGGTATTGATAAATACCTGGTGTGTAGACAGGTGTGTGTGTGTGAAAAAAGAAACATGGTCAGGTCATTTTCTTTAACAATAAAAACAATCCATTAAGAAGAAGAGGAGTTTGGATTTGATATCCCTCTTTATCACTACCCAAAGGAGTCTTAACATTCTCCTTTCCCTTCCTCCCCCACAACAAACACTCTGTGAGGTGAGTGGGGCTGAGAGACTTCAAAGATGTGTGACTAGCCCAAGGTCACCCAGCAGCTGCATGTGGAGGAGCGGAGACGCGAACCCAGTTCCCCAGATTACAAGTCTACTGCTCTTAACCACTACACCACACCGGCTCTCTTACCGGTATGTATGTATGTATGTATGTTTGTATTTTTATGTAATACTTACTTATTACATATATTAGCAGAAGCAGTCCATATGCCCAAATAGATATCCAAATGAGATTTACAATTATAAGATGTGTTTTGAAATTCAGAAAGAGCAGTGAGATGTTCAGATCACTGAGTAATAGATGGTAAGAGTTTATCCTTCCTGCCTTGAAGTTTAAGTCTCTTTGCAACCACGAAGACTTGCAGGATCTACTTTCTTTGCCCATCCAACCACAGATATCTAATTCTAGATAAGTACTTTCATTAAAGGACTAAAGGTGAAAGAGAATGGAATAAAAAGAACACAATTTTCCAACTAAACAGTTTGCTAACATGGTCTCTGCATTAGCTCAGTAACATACATGAAGTAGAATCCATTTTCTGTTGTACAGAGGAATGCATGGCCTCTCCTGAGGCTGATGTGAACAAGCACAGTACCCCCAGGCAGTGGAGGCAAAAGTTGTGGGCACATTACTGTTTACTGTTGCTGCAGCACACTTCCACTGCAGGTGTTTGAAGCCATGTAGACATGATGTTAACCACAATCCATATCTATCCTGTAGTTTCTTGAGAAATACTGTTGTTTGATGTGTCTTCCCTCAAACTAGCTTCTTTCTGATCTGAAAACGTAAGCCACATCCACTTACCACTTAAACTGTGATGTGTGCATTTGAGGAAGCCATTGTGCATGTGCAGATGAATGGGAGCTAGAGGAGTTGCAGGCACAGGAAAACCAAGTGGGAAATGCACACTGTGTGAAGAGCCCTCTGCCTGCTTTCTGATGTGTACAGCAAGGTGCAAATTGATTTGCAAGGCAGCTGGGGGCAGGAGGCGGGAGGAGAGACCTTGCTGCATTCACTCCTGTCAGCAACTGTGCTGCAGTGTTCTGTGCTAGATCAAATGCAAGGGAAACACCACATACAGTGCATTACAGTAGTCTAATCTAGAAACCATCAGTGCCTGAACCACTGGGGTCAAGCACTTCCAGTCCAGGAAGTGTCAATAAGGCAGGTACACATTAAGATATGAACAAAATAAATGTCTCCTCCATCCTAGTGCATAGTCCTATCATTTATCTATAGACTGGGGTGCCAAGAGTTGAGACATGAGACATTTTCTGCATTCATTTGCACTTTTACGCCTCTTCAATACTGAGGACTGACCTCCTTCTAAGACAAGATTCTTAAAAACAAAGCAACAAATATTATAATACTAGACTGTATTTGAACAAGCCAACCTGTGAAACAATAAATTTCTCCTTTGGCATATGTAAAATCTGTGTGCAGTTGATTTCATTTACAAAATAGATCTCTGGGTTTTCAGCTTCACTTATATACATTCAGCCCTGTTCTTTCAGTTATTTCTCTCCCCCCCCCCCACTAATTTCAAGTCTTTGTACCTTTTTGAGAACCTGTGAATAACATAGGAGGAAGCCTTTAATATATTAAACCTCCCCACCAAACACACACACACACACACACATACACACACACACACACACACACACTTTAAGTGTAGAATTCTATTGTTACGCCATGGCTGTCAAGGTGTATCTCAGCAGTTTGCCTCATTGATCTTTTTCTCTTTGTTTCATTGTAGCTATGTGAAACCTGATGTACAGCTAATAGCAATGTCTCTTTTCAGAGGTTACTGTTCCACTTACATTAACGGTGTGCAAATCTCCCAGTTTTCAGCAGTACCAGTGACAGGAGTTAATTTCATTCCCATTAAAAGGCATAATTGTTACAGCATCATGCATTGCTAGGGCCCTGGCACACTGCTTCCAATAATACGCAGCAAATTGTCGCTTTTAGTTACATTTAAGGCTTCAATCTATGCTGACCTTTTTCTATATATGTCATATATAGGTCATATGTTCATTTTTCTGTGGTGTTGGGGCACTACTAAAAGGGGGGATAGTTCGGAGGTTCATGACAGAATAGGACCATGTGCTTGCTCCATTAAAAAGGACCAGTTGGATCTTAATCTGATGTCATGCAGCCCAACATCTAAAGATCAAATATGCAGGACCTTGAAGAGACACTGGGCTAGAACTTCTAGATTACCTCAACAGGAGTTTTTCAGGATGTCCAAGCTGGGTCTGAGCTAACAGTTGCTGACCAGGAAAGGGGTCTTGTGATCATGGTGGATAGCATAATGACAACATTGAATAGTGCAAAGCAGATATGGGGAACAGGGAATCCAAGTTAGGGATCCTTAGGAAATAGTTTGAAAATAAAACTGCCAATATTGTATTGCCTAAGGATGGATTTTATTTTTTATTTTTTTGCAGATCTCATTGGCGGGCTTATCTACACTGATTTCCCCTTTAATTCTCATCTTGATCTCACTGAGAAGCATTAAAAAAAATACCAGTTCTGCTAAAATGAATGCTTTCTGCCTATTATATGCACTAATACACACATTATTATACATATAAAAAGTGCTTTAAGAGGTGAAAAATCTAAACAATTGCCTTAGAAGAGCCTATTTAACCTTATATTACTGCGTCAGAGTTGGCAACAAAAACAATTTTAACCAAGTTCCTGCCCATAATACTTAATGGTTCTTTCCCCTGTTAGATCAGGAATATGTGGTGTAGTTAAGGAACATGGTTATTTGGTTATTTTTCACAACCAAAAGTGTTTCTTTAAATTGTTGCAGCAGCCATAGAGACCACCCATTGTATAATTTGACTATTTTAGACCACTAGTTGTAAAATTCACATTTTCTGATGTTTTTGTTCCAGTCTTTGTCACACAGCTGTGTTCTAAACTTGTGTTACAATCCCAAGGGCTATACTCATTATCCTCCCCTATGCATTCAGCGATCTAATGAGTGTGGGGAGAAATGGGACCACACCCAGTGTCTCGCCCCAATTATCATGTACCCCATTGAGCCATCTCCAGTGTCTGTGCATTCTGAAAACTAAACCTATGCACATATGGCTGTGTGTTCCTAGGCACTCCATGTGATTGGGAATCCTGAACAACCAGAATAAATGTATTTACACACCTGTGGGCTCTTATAAATGAAAGTTCAAGTCACAACTCCCATATGGTATCCAAGCATCAATCTGTAAACTGCAGGAGCCCCACAAGATAGATGCATTTGCCAAGTAGCCAAGCCTTGAGATAATTAAAACAGTACATGCTCGGAAACAGATGGCCCTGTATCTAACAGCAGATGAGAAAACCTTATATGATCTGTAGGGAGCAATGCTGGCAGCAAATAGTGGATGATTAATAAGCTATCAATATTCTGGTAAACATCTCCTTTCTTTACTTTAAAATACATCATTACTATTTATATGATATGGCCATCTACCCTGCTAATGCACCTCTGAATACTTCTTCCATCTGGATCCTAAAAGTATCTGATGTTCAAAAACATGCTGTGCATGTCTATTTGGAAATGAGTACCACTCCAATCCAAAGGGGCTTACTCTTTCATATGTGTGATGATGATTTACTACATTTACATCTCACCTTTCTGCTAATGAGCCCAAGCTGGTCTATACGGATCTCCAACACCATAGGATCTGGACTAAACTGGACTTTCCTCCAGTCTCCCTACATCATGTCCCAACTCCACACATTTCTTTCCACTTCAACTTGCACACTTATTGGCACAGACCAAGTTATGGCACTGTAACTCCTAATTGCATTGTCCAACTGACATAATTTAATTATATGATTGCCATGTGGGGCTGAAATTTTGTGCATCTTTCTTACATTGAAGAAAGGCCTACTGCGTCCAGTTCAGGACTGCATCCTCAGGCTGAAACTCTATGCACACTCAGAACATAGGGACACAGGATGCTACCTTTTGTCACCTTCAGACTGTCACTATGTGGGGAAGGGATTCAATCACATACCAGACATTTAGGTTTGCACATGTAAAGTGAGTTAAAGTGCTCTGTCTAATGCAGGCTTCCTCAACCTCGGCCCTCCAGATGTTTTGAGACTACAATTCCCATCATCCCTGACCACTGGTCCTACTAGCTAGGGATCATGGGAGTTGTAGGCTAAAAACATCTGGAGGGCCAAGTTTGAGGAAGCCTGGTCTAATGCAATAAATGTACTGTTAAAAGGGGACTTTCCTTCTTTTTTTACATCTAGTAATGTGATGAGGGAATGCATCAAAAACGTGGGATGAGTGAATGATTAACAGGAAGATGTATAAACACAGCACAAGCAAAACATTATGAATGAGCATTGTTATATAACCTCCTCAAAAACATCAGAATGAACGCTGAACGAAGCCCAGACATAGTCGAACCTCGGCATAAGTTTTGTGCAAAAAAAAAAAATCAGGATAAATGCCCCCAAAACAGGTCATCTTAAATAGCCCTTATACCATATTAGTCATTGGTCAGTGACTGGGAAAGGCTCTTCAGGGTGCCAGGTATGAGTTTTTCTTAGCCCTGACTGCACATGCGAGCAACTGAGTGTGGAACCACCTGCACGCAAATCATGGTTTACCACTCAGCTAGGACCCTTCCTCTTCATAGGGAATTAACATCTCTGAATCCAGTGAGACTTACTCTATTTATTCAGCTCCAGAAATATACATGACATTCTGCCAAATTCCACAAGCAAACCTATAGGTTCCTGTCACTAAGGTATTTGAATCCTGAGTAAATATGCACCAGCATGGGTCGCCAGCCTGCTGTAGCTGCAGGTAAGCTTTATTATTAGGTGGCGTATAGAAAAGGCCTAGCCCCTTTCAGAGACTATACGACTGCAGTGGGGGAGCAGCATAATGCACACTCCACTTCCACTGGCTCATAAGAAGATCCAGAAAGAGCCCTCATTTGTACAACTGTGCCTTCCCCATACATTTGAGACCCTTGCTTTTTCAGAAATGAGCATGTGATGCTTGTAAAATCCGCATATATCTCTGTGGACAAACACAGAATCTGCCTTAGCTCTGGGGACATTTACACCTGAAGTGAAACACAGATGTTCAAGTCAGTTGTGCATGTCTTCCTGTCCCTGCATCACAATGTCCAACTTTAAAAATACCACAGTGCAGTACTTTTCCTTTATTCTTCAGTATAGTGCACCTTTGGAGAACTTACTGAAGACACTACTAGATATACTTCATGCTTGTGGTTATCATTTGTTGAAGGATAATTAGTTCATATATAGCCTCAGGTAACAGATGTCAGTAAAGTAACTGCCCAACCAATCATCTTTTTGAGAAACAGACTGAAACATATGTTACTTAATTCCAGATGGGATAAGGAAAACAAATTTCTTTGCTTACAAGCAGCAATCTATGAGTTGGACTAAAAAACCAAGCATAATTAGGTGTTTGACTTCAACAATGGAAGCCATCCAAAAGCACCATTTGGATTGGGGACTGTTCTATTTTTTTAAAAATCAAAGCTTGCTTTTTTCTGATGTTAAGATAACTTTGCGCCATGCATTAAACACTCCCATAAAACTGATGACACACTGAGAACATATGATGTGTCAATGACTTTGTTGTTCGCATCTGTCTGTCTCAAGAGACAATGGAGTATGCCTCCAGGGGTGAAGTCACTGCATAAGCAGCACTGAAGTGACCTCCCTGGGGCCACATGCTTGAGCAGTGTGTATGGAGGTCCTGAGTCCCTGCTCCCAGCCTTGCTGATGTAATCCAAAGGAAAGCAATGCTAATTGTCTTTAGAAAAAGGAAAAGGAAAAAGAAAGAATCCAGTGATACATCTAAGAAACAGCCATCAAAATATTTGTTATTATGATGTTCAGGTGAACATCTGTATATTCAACGGCCTCTGGGAATTAAATTCAGGGTGTGTTGCACTCACCTCCAGGGCTCCTCTTAACAGGGACCAGACTATGCAGCATCACAACTGGAGGGCAGCTTCTGTCCTCACTGCAACAATGCCCTACTTTGCTTTTCTCCATAGTGGTAAACCATAAGCAAGCATTCATTTATGTGAAGCAAAGTAAAGGAGAGCACTCAAGGATATGACTGCTGTGGGAACTGAAACTGCTGCTTGGCTGCGAGTTCTAGTCCCATCTGTGGTCTTAGACCGCAATCTATTTGCTTTGTCCCACACAACAGAATGACAGTTGTTGAAAATGAATCCTATGCCTCCTTTCGTGGACATACAACACAATCCAAGCCATGCACATTCAGTAGTCCTGTTGAATTCAATGTGGCATGTTCCTAGGTAAGTGGGGATATGTATACCACATTTCACACAATAGAAAACTAAAGTGGCATTAAACTAAATACAATATCAGTGAATTTCGCTAATCATTGTAATCACAATACATAATTAAAAAACTCATGAATTACAATAAATTAATGCATTAAAATACAATCGACAGTTTAGCAATTTATTGTTTAACAATCCATTTTAACATTTCAAAAGCTTTAATAAACAGAAAGTATAACAACAGCTTAATGAACAATCTCTAATTCCAATAATCTCAACATTGTGCCCACATAATAACTATCTGAGCTGCTAAATAGATTGCTGTGAGTCAGTTGTTACGGTAATTTATATAATATATTTTCCAAAGCAGTTCACAGAATAGACAATGTGATTTAAAAATCCACAATAAATAAAAATTCAATATTTTAAATTATTTGTTTACTGCACTAATCTCCTCCTCCTCATTCTAATCCTTAAAATCACCCTGTGTTAGGTTTGGCTGGCCTTTATGACTAAATGGGGAGTTGAACCCAGGTCTCCCAGGCCCTGTAACTACAGACCTATCACAACACCATACAGTTTAATTGTTCAACAATTAATAGTCCATTAAAAGAACCGTGACCATTGATCATGCTGGCTCAGGCTGATTGGAATTGTAGTTCAATATATCTGGAGGATGCTACATTGGTTGCCCGTGATTTGAAACATATAAACTAAATGAGCACAAACCATATTGTTGCATTCCACCCCAATCTCCACTGAGCAGCTACACGAGTTTCCAGGGGTTCCAGGAACTCACCCAGGGTTGTGTTTATGTTGGAAAATCAAGGCACAGTGGAGACTAGTGTCTTTAAGAAATCTGGTTTATTTACACATATCTGCACCTAAAGCCTTCAATGGAGAGAGTTCAGAGCATTAGATCTCCAGAATGGCCTGTTCCCCATAGCAGCACAGCATTGGGGTGCAAGATACGCCATCTCCACGGCTCTTGTCCCAGCCTGCGAAGATAGATCTGCCCCACATGCTCTTAGCCTGGAGCTCTGGATCCACCCTTCTCCTTCTCAAAGACCCATGCCAGGAAAAAACCTAATGACACCTTTTTTTTTTCTTGTGGGCACAGCTGGCCCCCTCCCGAGCTTTCCTACATCATGGAATCTACAATCCTAAACCTTTTTCTGGCCATGGGAACCATGGGATCTCCACCACCCCTCTGTTCACTGGCAGTAAATCTCTTGGTTTGATGATGGTTTTCACTGATGAGTTAATGGCTTGCTTCCAACACCTTCTTAATGACTTCTATCACAGGTGAGGCTCTAGCCTGTATTTTTCCACTGTCCTGGCATCTTCCATTCAATATTTCACATGTTATCTGAATTCTACAATGTATTAATTTCTAATATGTACTAACTCTAGCAGTTATGGGTGCCCTTGCACCCCCAAACTCTATAACAATCTCAGTCAGACAGTTATCAATATCACTATTTGGACATTCCCCCTTTTGCAAATCCAATCATGCAACAGGGTAGCAGAAGAAATGCTCTCATTGGCCCTACCTCCTCTATCACATTCTTAATGTTACATCTCCATAACTCCGCACACATGTCTGCAGCAGGGAGCTGTTTCTCTGCATGATTTAGAATCCTGCACAATCAAACCACTGGTGCAAAGAATACATGTTGCCATTGGCATTTCATTTACATCAGGGGTGGGGAACCTATGGGCCTCTAGAGGTTGTTGGACTCCCATGATCCTTCAGATTGGGCTGATGGAATCAGGAATCCAACAAAATCTGGAGGACTAAAGGTTTCCTATTCCTGATTTACACCACACAACTGAGAAAAGAACTCTTGCTCCCTGTTAATTTGACCAGCAGGTGAATCTGTATTTCTCTGCACCAGAATTGAAATAAATGCTGTTTGCACTACCTTTGCAGTGAAGATCATCAAGATGAAATCCAAAGGCTCAGAGCACTTTCTCCAGTGTGATTCATAGCAAAATCACTTAAACTACTTTAGAAGGGGATTGCAAAATAATAAAAGAGTGGTTTGAGAATTGCAGCTGAGATGTTTATTTACCATTTATTGGGTTAGGAAGTAAAAAACTGAAACACTGCCAGGTTTCCATGGCATTGACACAAAGATCAGCTTTATGACCTTGAAATTATACACTGCGACAACAACAACACAAATGGAAATGCACCTGAGCTGTCTGAAGATTCTATTATGGCTGTGTTCATTTTATGTTTTAGAACTAAAATTACAAGTTCCGTTTAGTCCTCTCTGTATGGCTCATACTTGTGACTGACCCCAGCACTTGTTTCTGTTCAAAACCTAACCCTGTTTCATTGTGCTATATTAGCACACAGGTAGACCTAGAATTCATAGTCCTACAATATATTCTGTACCTGCTTTGCAGAACACACTGTTGACTGACGTTGGACAAACCCTGCATTCTTGGCCAGATGCTAAAAACTCATTTGTCTGCAGGCTTTTCCAGATGGATAAATCCAGGTAATATCAGATTCCCTCTTGGGAAAAGAAAATTATTTCCCCATTTATTTCATTTTGTTGTTATAGTACACAACTATGATATTTGGTTATGTTCAGCCATCTATAAATATTTTGAATTAATATTTTGTTTTCTAAAAGAAATGGAACACATCTGTTAGTCCAAAGTAATGTCAATGGCCCACCCTGTGACAGAGCTAAGAGAAAATGACTTTGAGAGCTGTGCAGCTATGTTGAAGATAATTTCTTCCATTAGGGAAGTGACATGAAGCTAGACTTGTACTCACAATATTCCTGCACTTACTCAGGTTGACTTGGAGCCTTATTTGCCCCTACGGGTTCCCATTGTTGCGCCCGGTGAGAGAACATGGAAGTAAAAAAAAACCTGAGGCTTCTGGCTTCAGAGAGAGAAAGATTTAATTTCTGCATGCAGAGGTACTTGGGTGTTTAGATAGCCAAGCAAGTACAAAACTAGCCAATTTTCAGACAGTTCTTATAGACAGTTCTCTGGCTCTCTTCCCACCCCAGAAAACTTCCTCTTGTCCATATAAGGAACATTTCCTGTTGTACATATAAGGCAAATGACATTTAGCCAGAGTTGGTTCATGCGCACTCCAGCAAGGCCATCCTATCTCTTGACCTAGACAACAGTTCCTCTCAATGAAGGACAGCTACAGTACTCTCTGCGTAAGGTCTACTGTTCTTATCTCCAGACACTTAGTAAGGCAAAGCTTGCCAGAGAGAAGTACAATGCAGATCAAAGTTCACAGCTTTACAGAGCAGTTTCATACAGAAAAGCTTAACAGGGGCACTTTATACTTAATACATTCACTGGACTAACAATACATTCAGGTAAATATATAGGTTAGCTAATTAACCCCTTCCAGACTTAGCTTTTCCCTTTTTTTCTTTCAAGGTTCTAAGATCTATGGGTTTGCTTCTAAAATATCTAGTTTGGCCCTCTTTATATGTATTTCAGAAATCCATGAAACAGCAAAATTAGTGGTGTGAACTTTTAAGGAAGGGTTGAACTCAAAATGAAGAATGGAGAGCAATCTGTGAGGCGGTCAAACAGTGGTGTTGTCCAGAGGCAAATCTGGGTGGAGTATGAAGTTAGAGGCTATGTACTGAGGAATGTACATAAAGCCATATGACATGAACTTTTGTCCTTCTCAGGGAAGGGCTGTAGTGGAAGAACATCTGCCTTGCATGCAGAAGATCCCAGGTTCAATCCCCAGCAACTCTATGAAGGACAGGAGATCTCCCTCCCTAAAACCCCAGAGAGCTTCTGCCAGTTTGTGTAGACAATACCAAGCTACATGGACCAATGGAATGACTAAGCATTAGACAGTTTCAAGTGTGTGTATATGTGTGTTTGTGTGATTCTTGGGCATGTGTGATAGTAGGCAAATATGCCCTCTTTTGGAGCCTTCAACAAGCTGGAATGACACTTGAGAGGCTGCCTAGAGCACAAAAATTCCTCACTTTAAAATAGGCCAGCCATGCCAGCTATTGGGTTGTCAGCAAACTTAAAGGAACAAAACAAAACAAAATCAAAAATTCTTTCCAGTAGCACCTTAGAGACCAACTGAGTTTGTTCTTGGTATGAGCTTTCGTGTGCATGCACACTTCTTCAGATACACTGAAACAGAAGTCACCAGATCCTTAAATATAGTGAGGGAGTGGGGAGGGGTATTGCTCAGAAGGGTGGTGGGAATGGGTGATCAGCTGATAGGTGTGGAAAACCTGTTGACGACTCTTAACGGCTGTAATTAGTCTTGCAGGGAAAGGCAAGGGGTGAGATGGCTAAAGATAGCTTTGTTATGTATAATGAGATAAGAATCCAATGTCTTTGTTCAGACCAGGTTTCTCCATGGTTTTAAGTTTGGTGATTAGTTGTAATTCAGCCACTTCTCTTTCCAGTCTATTTCTGAAATTTCTTTGTATTAAGACAGCTACTTTGAGATCTTTTATAGAATGTCCTGGGAGATTGAAGTGTTCTCCTACTGGTTTCTCTGTCTTGTGATTCCTGATATCAGATTTATGTCCATTTATCCTTTGGTGTAGGGTTTGGCCTGTTTGTCCAATATAGAGAGCTGAAGGGCACTGTTGGCATTTGATTGCATACACAATGTTGGAAGATGAGCAATTAAATAGTCCTGAGATGGTATGTTTGATGTTGTTGGGGCCAGTAATGGTGTTGTCCGGGTTTATGTGGCAGCAAAGTTGGCATCTGGGTTTATTGCAGGCTCTGGTACCAGAACAAAACAGTGTGCATGGTGAAAAAATACATTCGGCGAAAAAGGCAAACATTTACCAGATGTCTCATCACATCAAGATGATTCCAAGAACTGGCCCTGGGTCTATTTAGATGAAAACAAATATCCACAAGAAATCCACAACCACCTCCATTTCCTTAGTAATTGACTTATATTTTCTCATCACTCAGTTGCAAGTGCCGTTTAAAATATTGCATGTTATGAAGTTAAGCAACCATTAAGGCAAATAATTCACAGCAGCTCATACCTTTTAATTACATAAAATGCTGAAATATAGTTCAAAATAAACAGAAATAAACCATCTGCTGGGAAAAGTTATTTGTGCCCTATGGTGTTAGTGTACTTAATTAAAGCCATGTAAAATCCTGCCTTTTGCCCTGGAGATCTACTTAACATTCTGTGCACTCCTTCCAACTTTCCTCGTGTAACCTCTGAAAAGCAAACAGCTTCTAACGCAGGCCAGAAAAATCAATCAAAGAGCAACAATTCCTCTTAACTTTCCTAAGGAGGAAAAAACCCAACCCCAAACTTGTTAAGGCTGCAGTCAGGGTGGCCAGTCCTATTTCACTGCCTGAGGTGAAATGGGAAGGTGTCCCCCCCCCCCGAAGCTGCTGCTGCTGTATCTCCTTGCTTCTCTGGCACTGGCAAGTGGGGGGCCCATGGAGGTGCCACCCCGTGGGATTCTGCTACTCCAGGCAGCTGCCTCAGTCAGCCTCATGGATGGCCTGGCCCTGGTTGAAGTTCTATAGGAGGGTGGGGTGGGTTTGGCAAAGGCATATGAAGTGCCCATGACACATCACACCCTGCTAGGCTCTCAACAGCAAGGCAGAAGGGAGAGTGGAAATGAACTTGTGCATTCCTCCTCCATCCTTTTCTTAACTGTGTCTCCTGCCCCAAGATCAGGGACAACGGGAAGGAAACAAAAGTGACTGACAGATCCAGGGCTGGCATAGTACACTCCTGACTTTAAGGACGGGAGTGTTAGAAGGCTGAGAAGGAATATAACACTACAGTGGTGGTGTGGGGACCTTAGTCAAGATACTTGAGCATGAAAAATGCTCTGTGGCAATCTCCAGCTGTGGCTTCCAGCAGCCCCAGCCAGCATGGCCCAAGATTAGGCATGCTAGGAATTAGAATCCAATGAAACCTGGGGGGCACCATGTTGACCACCCCTGCTCTAATTTAAACTCAGATCCTCAGCTAACTGACTAGCTTTGCTGCCACAATCTATCAAAGGAATATGTCCCTGAACTAAAACAGTCAATATAGGAAACACAATTAAAATTCAGGTTCCAGCTGCAAGCCCCATGAAAATCACTGGAATTATGTCTTTGAAAAGGTCTTATAAAGCCTTTTATTGCCATAAAAGCTTCCAACCCTGCTCACTTTGTAATATCAGCTATGCATCAAAGTGACCTAAAACACACACTGTAACACTGTGATCCATAGAGGGTCATTAAAGTTATCAAGAGCCGAATTAAAGACTCCTGCAACTTTGTTAATAATATATGGCGAGAGAGAATAAGCCCAAGAATGATATAAGTTCCGAATCAGCAATCATAACTTATCACTCTGCAAAGATTATATGGCTGAGTGTGAACCGACTGAAGTGTTAGAGATATACTAGATGTTAATTTAATTGAGAAGCTATTTTGGAAAGAAAGGAAAGAAAGAATTGCATCTGGGAGAAAAATGCACTTGGAAGAAACCTCATGACTAACAACAGAAACAAAAAGTTCAACTGTGCTCAGGCCTGGCATATTGGCCAATGTACTGTACTAAAAATGCACTCTAGGATGTGTCCCAGAATTTTATACAATTTGTGTTATCATTCATTCATTCATTTAATTTTTTAAGATCTTAGGGTGGTTCACAACAAAGTACACAATAAAACAAACAAACAAAACCAATAACCCCCTTCCAACAAAAAACATCTAAAAGCCCACAAAATGTCAATCAGCCCAAGACCTGGTTGTAGAGAAACATTTTTGCTTGGTATTGAAAGATATGTAATGAAGGCGCCAGGCATAGCCAGTAAAGTCAGGCCAGAATTGGTGTAATACGCTCAACCCGTCTTGTCCCGGTGAACAACCTGGTCACCAAGTCTGCACCAGCCAAAGTTTCTAAACCATCTTACGGAGGCAGCCCTGTGTATAATGCATTGCAGTAATCTAACCTATAGGCTACCAGAGCATAGATGACAGAAGTTAGGCTATCCCTGTCTAGCAAGGTGCATTGCAATTGCTCCAATAGGCAGAAAAAACATTAAGTGGTATGCTAAGACTCTCAGCAATTTTCAAGTAGTCTTGGTGGCAGTGGCCGGGGGGGGGGGGGTGCATTTGGGAACCACTGGCAAGATGTATTTGTTTATTTACTAGAGTTCAAGGTGCTTTGCAACAGCATAAAAGCATAGCAATACAATGTCATCCAGCAACCAAAAGGACAGAAGCGCACGAAGAATTATCAGTAGCAACCTATGCAATTTAAAATACCTGGTTGAATAAAACACCTGGCAACTGAACAATGATAATATAGTAATTGAGCTGGCTCTCATAACTGGGGCACCAAAAGAAAAAAGAAAAGAAAAAAGCTCTTTCCCTTGGTGGCATCCATCTCACCTCACTTAAAGTGCTTAAAGAAAGGTTTGAGGAAATAATTCAAGAGGAGGAGTTGCCATAGATTCATATGGCTGAAGCCATGGTTAAAAGGGGACTATTTGCATCTCCATTGTATTGGAGGATAACAACTACACAAATTTCATTTTCTGCATTCACTTGCATAACTGAACAGTTTTCATTACAGGATGACAAGCCTCTGACTACTCACTTTTGGTTCTATCTATAACACATTCACAACCAAAGTCATTGAACATCTTGTAGGGATTACATAGTCTTCCAAGGGCATATCCTGTTGTGGATGACATGCCCTGTTGTCTTGGAAGAATGTATATGAACACCCTTGTGATTTGCCACCTTCTAGAATCATTACAGGACTGTAGAGATAATTTGCTTGCATATGTATGCTCTTGGATTAAGGATGCAAGGCAATGCTGATGCTTTTTGTGGCTTGTTTGCCCCCCCCCCCAAAAAAAACCCAACTTCTGAAAATGAGAGCCTGAATATGTAGGTTTAAAAATATTTAATAATTCTTACTGTGCACAGACTTCTTTTTTTGAAAGACAGTGCCAAATGTAGCGGTATCAAAGATGTGCCTGTGACATCAGGGGTGTGGCCAGCAGCCATGGTTCCACTTCTACATCCACATATTTGGTATATATTTGAAGGCAAACATATGTGTGGCCTTCATGCCAATGATGTTTAGATGTCCAACATTCAAGTCTAAATCAGTAGCACTTCCATCATGAGGCTGAAAGATACACCAGAATAAAGCTCCAGTCTTAACCTGAATTACCAATAAGAAATATAGAAGTGACTTCCATTCTTAGGATTGTGTTGTAATACTCTGAAAAGTGATGAGTAACGAAGATGCAATTGGGTGTGCTTTTATTTATGATGACTTAGTGTTTGGTGGGGAGCACCTGAGATTAAGGTATAGTTACATAATGAAGAGGCACCAGGGACTCTGGTGTGCCCTAATAATTGGGCACTATGAATAGGAGTTTCTTGTCCCACCTCCATACTTATATTTGTTATGAGTTTGTGGGTGCTAGACCACTATAATCTTCAGAGCAAGCTAGTGTTAGAATTAATTAAGGCTCGAGGTGTTAAAACTGGGTGCAACATACATGTGTATTTAGAAGACATTTCTAAATCCTGTAATCAGCAAGTGTTAAATGTTAATTAAGCTAGGCTAGCACTGATAGTTGAGGTGACAGCCTGGAAGATGGTCCATTAAGATCAAAGGAACTTGGTGCAAGACAGCAAATGTTTGGTGCCTGACACTCAATAGATAAAGCCACAGCTTAAGTGACAGAGGTTAGAGTTAAGAGTTTTGTGACTGCAGGCCTTGCAAGTGCCCCTATTTTCCAGGGATAGTTCCAGATTTACAGAAGCCATTCCAGTTCCTTATTTGATCCCGGAATGTCCTGCTTTTCCATAGGAAGTCCCTAATTTCATCAGACAAATGTTGGAGGATATATGACTGGAAGAAGCACGATGTCTGATGTCTATTTGAATCCAGGGCTTTGGCCATGGGAAAAGCAAGGCCCGCTAGGCGTGTTAATGTTGTGAGCCCCTCCATCATAACCTCAAATTGTGTATATGTGTAAATAAACCATGTATCATAAAGACACCACAGTCTCCGCTGTGCTTCATTCCCAAAAGGAAACATGAATTCTGAGTAAGCATGCCTGAAACACCCTTGAAATATTGTACCACACAGATTTTGCGGGAGGTGTGCAGTAAACATTTGAGCTAATACCACCACATGCAGAGTAACATATGGACCAGAAAAAACCCAATAACTGTAGTAACTTCTATGCAATAATAGCAAAATAAAACTTTTCTAAAACAGCAATTAAAAAAAAATTCAATAAATCCTAATGGTTTCATTCAACAGTATTTACCTTCCTGACCAAGTGTGATATTGAAGTAGGCGTCCTTATATTTGGTTGTCTGTGTTGTTTTCTTGTAGAAGCTTGGAGGAATCCTGTTACTTCCATTTATATATGTTTGATCTGAAGAAAGGAAGGAAATGTGACTTCTAATACCACCAGAATAAAACTGTAGTCCAATATTACAACACTTAAAAATACATTCTCCCCCCCCCCTTTAAAAAAGAATTCAAATACATTGGGAAGGAGATGATGCAGGTGTGTGTGTGTGTGTGTGCTTGGAAAGCGACACTTGTCCAAACATTAAGCAAATGTCACCCAGGTGTATTTCATGTGATAAAAGCCGCATACTTGATAGATGCTGTGAGACGGCAAGAAAAGAAGGAAGAAAGATTAAACAAACCTGCAGCTGCCACTAAGATGAGTTTCCAGCTGATTTTATGAGTCACAGGACATAGCCACTTAGGACTATTTGTATTTGCGTACTATTGCTCAAAGTGCTGGCTCGCTTCCTCTTGCTGGCATTATGAGCTTTAAGTTAGTCCCTTGAGGTTGTGCGGTAAGAAGGTGAATTTATACCTACCTAACTTTTCAAAGAACAGCAGTTTGCTTCTCCCCTTCAAAGCAGTAAAGCGTCTCACTTCTGTACTGTTAAGCACATTGACTTCTGGGAGGATAAAACTGCCCCCGTTCTTCTTCGTTTCCCCCTAAGTGGAGAAGAAAACGGGGGGCTGAAATAGTGGCTACTGCATATTCATGAGGGCTGCTGGAGTTTAATCCAGAGATGCTGGACTGTTCCTTGAAAATTTCAAGAAGCAAGGAAGGGTAGTGGCACTACATACCTCACTGCACCACTCCTTCAGTCTTCTTGCCCTGCCTCCAACAGCAGAAATTAAGGCTGAGGGATATAATGATGATGGAGAGCCAGACCTGTCCTTAGAATAAGGCAGCTGTCTTCATAAGGGGATGCTGGAAGGTGGGGTACAGTGCTGAGTATTGAAGAGCTATGGGTGATCATTATTCCTACCCTAGATCCACTAAAGGAGCATGTTGGCCACAGGAGTGGTGAAGGGTGCCACCACCACTGAAGTCAAATTCACTTGCTAGTCTGATTGAAATAAAAACAATAAATAAATAAGTGTATGGGCAATCTATCCAGAAGATATTTGTATTTCAAGGAGATAAAGTGATCTGACATGGTTATCCTTCCTGCCCCCTGTTCCTTCCTTTCCCCTATCTTTTGTTAAGCTCTTTGATGGCTGAGAACAGCCTTTAATGTCCTAATCTGTTGGAAGGAAGTGATAGCGATGAGTACCTTCTTTGATGTTGGACATTGTTTGGACAAAGTGAGGCACTGGGAGAGGGTGGAGAATGAATAATCTGCACATAGCTGGTGATCTGCAAGACACACAGGTTAGCTATCTATAAATCGGATGGTTGTGGGCAGAGAGTTGGAGAGAAGCTTGTGCACGGACTGACGGCTGTGGGGCTGTGCAACCTGAGGCTACCTGGGGAGTCACTTCGCCACTTCTTCAGGGTTCCCAAGTGGCAGATTGAGGTGCTTGCTTGGCATGTATATATTGCTTGCTGTTTAGAATAAAATCTTTAATCTTCTCACTCACTTGTGTTTTGTATTACTTCTGAATCTCATTTTAAAAGAACCACCTTGCATTTGGCAATACAATAAGGCGAATAGCTCAGTTGGTAGATCATGAGGCTCTTAATTTCAGGGCCATGGATTCGATCACCACGTTGCACAAAAGATTCTTGCATTGCAGGGGCTATATGACCATTGCAGTCCCTTCCAACACAACAGTTCTATGATTCTATGAAATGTATGTTTGTTGTGACTGTTGCTTTCAGTCAGCAAATGATACATAATCGATTACATGTCCCTCGCCATTTGCATTGTATTCCGTTTGCACTGAAAGGGTTGGGTGGAGCAATACAATGCAATTCACGTAAATTACGTAAGAAATAGTGTTGTGTGCAATGAATACAAGGTGAAATGGAAGATGATGCCTTCTTACATCCCTCATTGCAAGGCAGGAGCTCACTTTCCCATCCCACAGGCTATTTACAATCACAGCAAGAGAAAATGCCTGGGTTTTTTTCATGGTAGGAAAATATCAGGGGAAGGATCACGAATGCCTAAGCACCTATTCATTCCCCCCCCCCCCCGAGGATGGCCATTTTAGAAACAATGCATTTATTGAAGAATTTACTTGCTTTCTTTAAATCATGATTTGGGCAGGTATAAATAAATTGTAGAACAAAATGCAGTGGTAGTCATCAACTTAGATGACTTTAGAAAGGGATTAGAGAAATTCAGGAATAAAATAACTTTAAATGGCTATTAGCCATGATGTCTATGCAGTACCTCTAGCATGCCTCTGAATAATAGTTGCTGAGGCACACCAGTGGAAGAGGGCGCTCACACTCTGGTATGCTTTGTGAGCTTCCCATGGGCATCTGGTTGGTCACTGTGCAAAATGGAATTCTGGCCTTAAAAGGCTTTGGTCTGATCCAGCAAGGATCTTCTTGGATCCATAATTTAAGTCTGCAGCATTCTTCAACTTCTTACTCTGTTTTTCTCAACTTGCAATTGCATCTGCAATACTTTTGCAAAAATAGAAAGAGCAAACATGTGGCAAATTTGGATTGCAAATGCTATCTTGAGTTGTTAATTAGGGAACAATGGTTGCCCAGGTCGAATTATGAATATCAAAAATTAAATACAACCACTAATTGTGTTCAAGTGCTGGAATGATACAGGGCTGATAGATGCTCTGTTACATAACTATATGACAGTTTAAACTCCAGTAATTTAATTGGAGAGCAAGGTTTTAATGAAAGGCTATTCACACACCCACACATTGCAATTTAATTAATTTTCTTAAGTTTGATGAAAAATACTAGATAGGGCAGAGAAGTTGTGCTATGCTTGCTTTTATCACATTTCATCACATTACAGTAATTTAATTGCTTTAACCTTTACATGATATCTTCTGTCACACTAGGAAAGAAATGAACCGATTTCATGTAGATCGTAACAACTTCTATGTTCCTCATCTGTAAAATATGGACATTAATTATTTATATTTACCAAGAGTATATAACTTACAATCAGAAAATAACCTCTAAGCCTTTTCATAAGAAAATATTATTATTTATTAAATTTGTTAGTCACTTTATCCTGCCCAAGGCAAACCAAAGTTACTTACAACTAATAAACCAACTATCCAAACAAACCAGCAACCACACCACCCACATAAATACATTAAAACCAAGAAAGGGGGAAATAAAATATCTCACCTATTTCCAAAAGGCCACAGATAGCTAAAGGCTAAAGGGCCTGGTTATCATGGAATGTTTTTGTCTGGCACCTAAAGATATATAATGATGACCCTGAGGAGAACATTCAATGGGGAGCCACCATAGAAAAGGCCCATTATTATGTTGCCACTCTCAGAACTTCTTGTGGAGGAAGAACATGAGGAAGGGTTTTAGGCTCTGAGTCAATTCTTATGGGGAGAGGCATCCCTTGAGGTATTGTGGTCCTGAGCCATTCAAGACTTTGTAGGTCCAAACAAGAACTTTGAATTGGGCCTGGAAACAAAGGGGCAGCCACTGCAGTCAGGCCAGGATTGATGTTATATGCTCATATTCAGGGATGCCAACTTGAATAATATATGGGGGGGGGGGCTCCAGGTAAGCCCTGCCCCACATAATTGATCACATGATGTGGCACATGCACACCATTTGAATGGCAATGCCCATTAACTTGGGGGGCAGCTCCCTCAAATATTATATGGGGGACTGAAGGTACCTCAGCCCCCAGGAGTTGGTTCCTATGCTCAAACTTTTTTGCTGTCCTGAGCAACCTGGCTGCTGAATTCTGCATCAGCTGAAGTTTCTGAACCATCTTCAGAGGTAGGCCATGTGGTACAACAGTGGTTAGGTTATCCCTGTCCAGATCAGGGCATAGCTGCACCACCAGCCGAAGCTGATGGAAGGCACTCCACATCACTGAAGCTGCCTGAGCCTCGGACAACTGCAATGGATCCAGAAGTACCCTGAAGCTGCATACCTGCACTTTCAGAGGGAGTGTAACCACACCAATAGCAAGCAACTTCCTATTCATCCAGTCTAGGGAACCACTCGCTAACAGTGCCTCAGTATTATCTGAACTGAGCTTCAGTTTGTTGGCTATCATTTGGTCCATTACTGAAGCAAGGCATCAGACCCGTCCACCCATTGCCACAACTGCATATGTAAGGGAGAAGTAGAACTCAGCATCATCAGCATACTGCTGAACATGAATTCTAAAACTCCAGATGACTCCATTCAGCAATCTTATGTGGTTACTAAACAGCATGGGGGGATAAAATCAAACCCTGAAGAATCCTGCATTGTAGACTCCATGGGGCCATACCAAACTCCCCAAGCAATGCCTTTTGAGAATGAGTACTGCAAAGCAGTGCTGCCAACCCTCAGCTCAGTCAGCCACTCCAGAAGAATACTATGGTCATTGGTATTGGAAGCTGCTGAGATGTCAAGAAGTAACAATGCACATTTCTCCTGCCTCCTGACAGAAGTTATCACATAGGACGAGCAAACCAGTTTCTGTCCCAAAGACTGTGCTAAACCCTGATTGAAATGGGCCTAGAAAATGTTTTCTCCAAAAGAGTTTTAACTTTCAAAACAAGTAGACAGCATAAAATTTATCTAATATGGATAAAACAATGTATTTAAACCAAGTATGCCTGATAAAATAGCAGGTATTACTTCCACAAAGTTTTAGAGTTTTGTTTTAAATTCTTGTCAGGTCAAAATTCAAATGTAGATTTGTACTTGTATGTGTAAGTCGCCCCGGTGTATGGTTCAGACTGTGCAGTAGGTAATTGGCTGTGAACCTGAGCCGCCATTTTGTATCTGACTCCTCCTCCTCCTCCTCCTCACAACCATTTTGCACTGGTCTGCTTGGTGGATCTTGAGGTTTCAGTAAAAAAACCAACTAGATGTCACCAGAGTGTCCATAATGGCCACCCATATCTGCGCACAATTTGACTCCATACCGGCTCAGTAATAACCTGGCCCAGCACACTTTACTATGTTCCCTTGCAGAACAACTTTCTGTATGTTGCCAAAAGAATGTGAGACTAATAAAACAGAGGGGTTTTTTTTTAATGGCATTCGTACATACAACACTGTCATTCTGTTAAAGACTGAGAAATAATGAGCCAAAGTTGTCTTGGGCACAAATTAAAAGATCAGAGTGACAATGAACAGCAGTGGATTCTGCATAGCTAGCTCATCACACCCACTGGCAGACAACCTTTGGAACCAAGTGGCACATTAATTCTCATTTGAGATGAACAGCAGCACTCAGCGTGTTTTGCAGAAGCAGCTACATGCTGGGAGATGCATTGACAGAGGCACTCAAGATGACAGGAGTGCAGAGTCCTGCTCCAGAGGTAGTGTAGTCCTCAACAAATAGTGACAACAGGCTAAGGTTGACAAGATGTTGTAACATAATTATCTTAACATTAACTTAAAGACCTAGTTATGTATCCAGCCAGCTTCTGAAGGAACAAATAACCAAAAGGGGAAATATGATCTCAAAAGAGACTTAGAGATAAAGGTTGGCGTGGGGTAGCTAACTAAATCATGTTGTTGTAAAAATGTGAAACCCTATTATTTTAATAAACAGACCAAGGTAGCAGTCTTCTTAATTACGAGTATTATTTTGGGAAGGTACAGATGACTGATGTAGTTTGTTCAGGAGATGACTTCTTGACCCTATTATCTTTCATCATATGTGAGGAGAGTACAGATACTCTTCTCTTCCAAGTCTGAATAAGTCAACCACATGGTGCAGATACTGTGATTTAATCGCTGCTTCTTTGGAAAGGACTATATCTTTTAAATGTAATGCATTTAACTTCTGTCACAGACATGATCCTGAGCTGATATGGATGAAGAAATGCATGCAAGAATGATGGCAGCAGAACTAGATTGTTCAGTTTGTCACCTTAGGTAAAAGTGGGCTTTTTGTTATTTCTGAATTTAAAACGGCAGCTTTTTGCAATAGCATAATTAGTGGAAGAGAAATTGCTTTATGGATTTTTGGAATAAATTATTTAACATTCATACACCTTTGAAAATATTGATATTTTAATGTGTGCTTAAGAGTATCTATTAATTTTGTTACAAGATTAATATTGTGTACAAGTGGGGGGGGTTAACTACTGTTCTTTTTTAAATGTTCAGAATCGGAGATATTTTATTATGAGAAAATGAAAATGTACTACCATTCAAAATCGATGGCACTACTTCCCAGAGTTGACATTAAGGATTATAGCCATTAAAATAATTTGGGGTATTTTTTAAAATTGTTTTAATCAAGAATGCATTAACAAAGTAACTACAGGTATCATACAGCAATATATGACTTATGCAGGACGGAATATGTAATATGATAACCACCACTGACCTATGCACTAAAGCACCCATTAAAGGCTATTTTGAAACATAGGCTTTTATATAAATCATTTAGCATTTCTTGTAACTGATTACAACTGGTTACAGAAACCACTACATTCTCACATTACTTAGAAGAAATACCATATTGGCCTGAATATAAGCCTCACTTTTCCCCCAAATTCCAACCGTGAAAATTTAAAGTGCGGCTTATATTAACGATATTACGATATGCAGCCATGAGCACAAGGGAAACAGGGCCAGAAGCGCAGCAAAGCAGTGCCTGCCCCGTGCGTAGTCCCCCGTCCCCTCCCCCAAGGCCAGGAAGGGAGAGAGTAAGGAAGTGGAATGGCCGCCAGAAACCAGTGGAGCTCTCACCCCCCCCCCCCCCGCATATGCACCCAGGAACAGCGAGGAAGGGAGCAGCTTATATTTGGGTATTTTTTTTCTTTTTTTTCTCCCCCCTCATCAATTTGAAAGGTGCGGCTTATATCTGAGTGTGGCTTATATTCAAGCCAGTACGGTACAATCAGGCAGGTAAACATACATACAGAACTGCTTCTGATGGCACATTCCCAGTTCAACAAATCTACATCACACACTTCTCTCCCTCTCTTTTCTTCTCCCTTCACACCGCCAGATTAATACAAGGTTTCCTGGTTTGTCAAACCAGTTTGCTTTGACATCTGAACCAGGAAACTGTGGTTTGAGTGCCCACTGTAAACCAGGTCATGATTTAATTGTAGTCTGCAATCCTGGTTTGTAGGGGCGGTTAAATCACAATTTCCTTTACTGGAAATTGTTCATGGTTTATTGGACACCTGAAGCAGGCCACACCCTCATATAAAATATAAATTACTCATTAGGAGATCCAGGAATAATTTATATTTCATGTGCATTTCAAGCCAAGCCAGTCGTTCTTTTAAAATAGTTGTTGTTGTTCAGTTGTTCAGTCGTGTCCGACTCTTCATGACCCCATGGACCAGAGCACGCCAGGCACGCCTATCCTTCACTGCCTCTCGCAGTTTGGCCAAACTCATGTTAGTAGCTTCAAGAACACTGTCCAACCATCTCATCCTCTGTCGTCCCCTTCTCCTTGTGCCCTCCATCTTTCCCAACATCAGGGTCTTTTCCAGAGAGTCTTCTCTTCTCATGAGGTGGCCAAAGTACTGGAGCCTCAACTTCAGGATCTGTCCTTCTAGTGAGCATTCAGGGCTGATTTCTTTGAGAATGGATAGGTCTCCTCCAGCACCATAATTCAAAAGCATCAATTCTATGGTGATCAGCCTTCTTGATGGTCCAGCTCTCACTTCCGTACATTACTACTGGGAAAAACATAGCTTTAACTAAACGGACCTTTGTCGGCAAGGTGATGTCTTTGGTTTTTAAGATGCTGTCTAGGTTTGCCATTGCTTTTCTCCCAAGAAGCAGGCGTCTTCTAATTTTGTGACTGCTGTCACCATCTGCAGTGATCATGGAACCCAAGAAAGTGAAATCTCTCACTGCCTCCATTTTTTCCCCTTCTATTTGCCAGGAGGTGATGGGACCAGTGGCCATGATCTTAGTTTTTTTGATGTTGAGCTTCAGACCATATTTTGCGCTCTCTTCTTTCACCCTCATTAAAAGGTTCTTTAATTCTTCCTCACTTTCTGCCATTAAGGTAGTATCATCAGCATATCTAGTATAAGAAGCACCCTCTTAACTTTCATCATATGTCGTGAGAGGATAACATAATTCTTATTGCCTTCAATAGGGACAAATTGCATACACAATCAGATATCCTTCATAGGTATTGGACTTGCTTCAGCGTCTTTTATTTATATATTAAGTGGGTGAGTTGATTTCTTTAGACTAGTTTATTTGAGTCAATCGTGTTGAGCCAATACATGTTGTAGAATATGGCTCCTTCATGAGTAAACCCATAAATTCATGAATTTAACAAGGGATGGAAATAATACTGACTAGCTTCCTCATGAGGCCAGCCTGGCAACAGCCTTCTGGGGGTAGGTCATTGAAGAGGCAAAAGGCTGATAATGGCCTGGTTTGTTTGATAATGGTAAGCGATCGGCAAATCATAAGACTCTCTGCCCAGTAGTTTTTGGGGTAGAATTACTGCTGGCCTACTCCCGAAACTTCAAACCCTATACCAAGAGCAAAGGTATACCTGGCCTGATGTTAAGAAACAGGAAACAGTGCCTTTTGCAATGGTCAGGGTCAGGGCGGGATTTAGGTTTGATGAGGCCCTAAGCTACTGAAGGTAATGGGGCCCTTTATATGTCCAGCTGTCCTTTGTCAACAACAAATTGTCGCTGTTTTTTGTGTTGAATATATGCTATATAGTAATTTATGGACCTAATAGGTATCTAAAGCCATTTGCACATAACAAAATACGTATTTTATCAAACTAATTGTTGAACTGAAATACAATTAAGAAGTAGTATATTAATAGTGAAATACAATTAAGAAGAAGTATATTGGGGGGGGCAAGAAAGTGGGGCCCTAAGGTATAGCTTGTTTAGCTTATACGTAAATCTGGCAGTGATCAGGGTGACCAGAGTGGTGACGCTGCAAGTGGAAGGAGAGGAGTTGTTTTCTGCTAGTGCTGCTGGGGTAAAGGAGGAGGAAATGGGCAAGGACTGAAGGGCAGCACCCATGCTAGCTGGCTGGACACACAAGCATGCCTCTGAATCTAAAGGTGCACTGCACTGCATTGGATTCAGAGAATGAGAGTGCTGCAAACACTAAACAGAAGTAATATGAAGCTATTTGCACCAGCTGTTTAAAATATAAGAAATAAGAAAGCAGCCCTCCTCCTAACGCCCACTCTCCAGTCCAGCTAACTTAAAAGCAAAAGGAGTAAAAATGTAAAAACAATATAGGAACCGTTACTTAAGACTTTAAAAGTATTTTAAAAGTAATTAAGATCTAGGATATATATATATTTATTCCCTTAGTATTGGGATAGACTTAGCGCTTTGGGTTATAATGAGTAAATAAATTCTATGGAATTTTAAATGGTAATACAATAAAATACAATATGCAAGAAATAAAAGAAGCAATAAAAATACAATTAAAAATCAAGCGGCATCTAGTATGGTTGCTACAACAGGCAGAAAACCAAGACCCTCAGCAATCTTCAAGTGGTCCATGGGGAATAAGGTTTGGGAACCACTGCTCTAATACAGGTTTCCATTGTTATGGTATCAGTCACACAGCACTAAAACCAGGAAAGAATAAAACGGGGTGGGAAAAGGAATAATATATACATTCGTTTAAAACACACACACCCCAAATTTCATCTGGACTTACGTTGAGTTTTAACTAGGCATTTCTTAAAAAGTGATTTATTTGGTCTAATGACCAACCAGTGATAAATTTTCATGCTTGAGTTTAACATAAAGGTACACACCTGGATAATTACTAGATACAAGGGAAGACATCGCTCACCACAACCTTGAAGTGTGCTTAGTTCAGATCTTTTCCCACCCCCCTCCTTTCTTTCACTTCTTTTTCTACAGTTTGCAATTGGCATGTTCCCCCCCCTTAAACAGCTGTTCTTAGTTTAATCAGAGGCATAGGTAACTCTGAATTCTGAACAGGAAATATTAGAATTAAAATGGACCCACATTAATACATATATCTATGTATTAAAGTAATAAGAAATGTCATTCTCAATCTAACAAAAGTTCTGTAGTGTGACTGGATCCGGGAATATAGAGGTAAGACACCAGTGAAGGGTTGAACTAAAGTCACTTTTTTAGTAATACTATCTAGGGGAAATGAGAAGAGTGGGAAGCTAACATAACTTCAGCCCTGGGCAAGCTGAACCCTGCTCATTTCAAGGGGCATGACAAGGCATAGACCCAAAATGTGGGTCCCACATTGTGGTGGGTAGGGAGCCTTTCATGCCTCTTCCAAGGCCCCACAACTCTGGGCAGATGTGGCAGACGAGCCTCAATAATGTTCAACATCCTGGGGGAATATATCCTTGTGAATTCTCCTCGACCTCTCAGTGTTTTTTGTTTTAGTTATTTGTGTTTTCACCTTGTATTTTTATCTTGTGAACTGCCCTGAGATCTTGTGTTGAAGGGTGGTATATAGGCCTAAATCGAATTAATAATAATAATAATAATAATAATAATAATAATAATAATAATAATAATTGATTTAAGATCAGTGGGAATTACTGTTTTGTTTTTAATGCAAGCCATTATTTTTTGTCCTTTGTTGTGTCTCAAATCCTTCAAACAGACTAAGTACTCTGCCAGCCCTGGACTTGTCTCACTCACTTGTCCGTACTTCAAGCTTTTAAGGAGAATGAATGAATGGGCTTGTCTTTATAAGCAAGCTCTGCAGATTTGGATTCCAAGAATTAGTAGAGTTAGGCTGTATATACACCATACATTTAAAGCACACAAAAGGTAATAGCTGTGTGAATTATCCTGGCCATGGTACTCCCTTCCTGCTACCTCTTATCAAAACAGTCTGGGGACTGTAGTTTGTTAAATGTGCTGGCAATTGTAGGTTGTAGGGCCAAACTATAGTTTCATGGCATAGATGCAGCATCAATGTGGCAGCAGCAGTGATGGATTTAAGAAGGAAGTGTCTTTCACCTTTTCCTACCTTACAGGAATTGTCTTGAGTGTGCCTTTCTGTGACAGGGTGTGTCCTTTAGAACACTTGCTAAATGTAAAATATGTTATTTAATCATGTGGAACATTATGCCTAACTGCTAGGAAATGGTTTCAGGAATGTTATAGAAGGCATTTATTTTGACTTAAGTTCTCCTTTATTTGACACTCAGTTTATAATAATCATCTTGTTCTACATCATCAGCCTACGGTAATGACATGTCTTGATTTGCTTCTGGCTTTGTAGTGTTATATATAAGCCTGATATTATCCAAATGTCACCATAAACAGATGCAGGAAACACAATCAATATGCAGGCTTTAAAATGCCACATCTTTTGCTGGAGCTTGTAGGATAATCATAATTGATCTGCTATATAATTACTGCTTTATAGTTGATTTTGAGACGGGCAAGCTTTTTGCAGAATTTTAATTTTAGACCTGTGAAACCTTGGAAAACTTAGAACTTCTGAAGATACCTTCTCCACTGAAGTTTAATGTTAGTTTTGTGCATATGCATTGGAACAACTGGAAATCAGATCCGCTCAGCTTGCAGAGATCAACAGCACCTGTCAGTATGGAAATGAACGTTGTTTTCTCATTTCCCAAACCTTTGAACATGTCAGATGTGCTGCTTTTGGTACTGTGTAAAGGTTAACCCTATAAATAAATCATTTTATTCTGTCAACACTGGGAAAAAAGTAAAATATAAAATATTTATCAGAAATAATAGAATAGATCAAGGTTATCTAGAAGGCCAAGTAGATGCTCTCTTGAGGAGCTCAGATGTATCAACAGCTTCCTCTAAGGCACACCCTCTCCCCATACTGAACAAAAGTGAGGGAGGGGGGTTTACAAAGTAATAAAAATATATTCTGGAATAAAATGTGAGTAGGATTCTTAGTATTCAAGTTTCTTCGTTGTGTATTTTCAAATGGCCCTGACAGTGGAGGTAGAACATACCGTGTTTCTCCTAAAATAAGACACAGTCTTATATTTTTTTTCGCTCAACAAAACACAGTATGGCTTATTTTCAGGGGATGTCTTATTTTAACCGTGTCACATCGGTACGCTGCATAGCCACACTTCTCCAGGCTGTTTTAATGGGAGGTACCACGTCACTATGGCTTATTTTCGGGGTATGGCTTATTTTTGGGGAACGGCTTATATTTCGCAAATGCATAGAAATCCTGCTATGGCTTATTTTATGGCTATGTCTTATTTTAGGAGAAACAGGGTAGCTGTCATGGTGAGTAGCCGCTTTCGTTCACAGTGGTACATCGTGTTACATATTTAATCCATTCTGGAGGTCCGTTCGTAACCGGGAACTGCCCGTAACATGAGGCGTGCTTTCTCTAATGGCGCCTCCCGCTGCTGCCGCACTGCCGGAGCGCGACTTCCTCTCGCATCCTGGGGCAAAGTTTGCAACAAGGGGCATCTACTTCCGGGTTAGTGGAGCACATAACCTGAAGCATTCATAAGGGGGACGGTACGTAACATGAGGTACTACTGTGCTTGGATGCATCTCATACATCTCAGAAATGCCACTTTTATTTTGGGCCTAAAGATACAACGTTACCAAACTACTGTCTTTAAACTGTGAAGCATTAGCTACTCTCTTACTGCCCATTTGCCTTTTTACTAGCTTGTAACTGATAAACACAAGGTAGGGACCATGGCATAAAGAGGTGGCTTGTTTTGATAAGAGGCAGCAGGAAGGGAGCATCACTGGCCAGGGTAATTCACACAGTTATTACCTTGTTCGTAAAATATCCAAATTCAATTAAGCATCTTGACAACATCAAAACCAGGGCAATTAACTCCATGGTGTTTCATTGAAGAAAAGCTGTTAATTGGTGGTTTAATCATCTTACCTAATATCAGAAGTTCAATACCGTTTAGTTGCCAGGGTCATTTAAACTCTATGGTATAACATGGTGTATATATGTGTGTGTGTGTGTGTGTGTGTGTGTGTGTGTGTGTGTAAAAAGCCTTTGCTAGCTATATTAGCAGCATAGGCATTTCATTCTTACATCCATTTTCATACCTCTGGATACAAGCCACCTGATGGTGCTTAATTTATTAGTTTCTTGCAGAAGCTTTTTCTTCTGGTGTGTCAATCTCTAGAAGTGCTGTAGCCTTTTTTATTTATTTGAAATGTGAGAAATGAACGCTCAAATCTCTCCAGGAACAAAGACTACTTTGACACAATATGAAAAATGAACCCTCGTACCATTTTTCTTTGGCTCTAGTCTGGCACCCACTTACCTAAGAGTAAGTCCCATTACACTCAATCAGGCCTGAGTAGACATGCAAAGGATTGTGGTTAATTAGCAGATGATGCAACCACTCAGGGGCGTCGCAGGGTGGGGGCGGGGGGCGGGCCGCCCCTAGGTCAAGGGGAGGTGGGGTGACACTTTGGCCGGCCCCTCTCACCCCGCCCCGCCAGGCGGACCCGAAGGAGGGGGGCATGTAGCCTTTTCCCCCTTCCAGCGGCTATTTTTTGGTGGGAGGGGGGGTGACCAGCGAGGGGGTGTGTCAAACCTCTCACCCCTTCCTCGCTGGCCACCACCCCCCGCCGAAAAAACCGCGGGGGGGCGGGGAAAGGAAGCAGAACAGGCGCATTCAAGCGCTTGTTCTGTATCTTTTTGCCCTTTCCTCCGCTTTTTTTCGACGGGGGGAGGGCCGACCAGCGAGGGGGGGTGTCAAACATGCCACCCCTTCCCCGCTGGCCACCACCCCCCGCCGAAAAAACCGCGGGGGGGGGGGCGTGGAAAGGAAGCAGAACAGGCTCATTCAAGCGCTTGTTCTGCTTCTTTTTGCCCTTTCCTCCGCTTTTTTTCGGCGGGGGGGGGGGCCGACCAGCGAGGGAGGGTGTCAAACCTGTCACCCCTTCCTCGCCGGCCACCACCCCCCGCCGAAAAAAGCCTCGGAAAGGGGGGAATTCCCCCTTTCTGCATACACGTGCATCGTGACGTCATGATGACGTCACGACGCATGCGTCGTGCCCCTCCCCCAGGGGGTGCCTCTGCGCTGCCGCCGCCCCCAGCAGCACTGAGGCTAGCTACGCCAGTGCAACCACTTGAACAACACAAAGAAGCTGCTGCTGCATAACTAGTTCGAGAGCTGTTGAATCACCATGGCAAACTTCACAACTATTAATTCAGAATGGCAGGGCCAATTCACACATGGGTGTGCATTATTGAGTTGGTATGTTGCATTTTGGTTAAAGGGAAAGAAAGATATGCCACTTCCCTTGGCATACAGACCACACGTTTGGTAAATTAAAAATGGTTTACTTACAAACTCTTCAAAGGTCAGATTCATGTGCTTTTCCATACAACAGCAAGAAAAAACAGGTAGTATAACTTAGGGTCCACAATGGTAAGCATTTCTAAATTATTTGTATAGAAACATAAAGGTTGTTAAAGCACCTGGCTTAGATATCCTTACTGGTCGGGTTCCCATGGTAACACTTTTGCCCAAGGTTAAGGGGTGTGACATAATTATTTGGTTCTTTTGTTCAATCATGTGAGTCATACCAGTAAGGAGGTCTAAGTTGGATGTTCCAAGCTTGGACTGTAAGATGTTTTTCTATGTGATTTGAACCTGTCCCACTTCCTCCCTTTTCTCAGAGAGGAAGGGAGATGGACACCTTGTGTCCCAGCAGGGAAAAAGAAGAGTCAATGCACAGTGAGGTGCATAGTGGGTAGGGAGCCCAGGCAAGCTGGAGAACTTCACGGCAAATTTGGAGTAATGCACATTTTGAAAAGTGGTTGCAATACAGTTCTCAGATTATTTCGTGAAGTTTGAACGATATAAATTCACATTTAAATGCATACCAAATCAAATTTCTCCCCTAATTCCTAGCTGGAGGTATACAAGGACATAAAACTTACCTTTCATGAACTACCTTAAGTTAACTTATTTTAGGGGTAAGCCATGGTTTTCAAAAGGACTTACTACTAGGTAATTGCATACAAGTGACTGCTAAATCTTATGATAATATAAATATTTTTTTCTAGATTTTCTTAAATAGTTTTGTGTTGCTCACTGCTTTTAATTTTTTTTAAGCTGCTTACCTTCTGTGGTGCCTGTCATAGAGGTCCATGAAGTCTTGCAATGAAAATGAACATAAAGAATTAAACATTCCATTTCCTTTGCTCCATCAAATACAATGCATGCAACAGAATAACAGATATCCCATTTGAGCTTTGTTCATGCTTAATCATAGCAGTTGAGCCCTACAGCTCTTTACCGTCTGACTTTACTATGAATCTCTTTTACTTGAACTGCATTTTATAGGCAGTTCCCTAGCAATTTCACCAATGACTTCTCAGTGTTCTATACTTCTTTGGGGCCTAGCTGTTCTCTCTGCTGTTTGATTCAGTCCACCCAAGTTTTTATCATAGTTCCACATATGGAACTCAGGGAAAAAAACCTTGTCTGACAGACAGATGCTCAATGCTTTCAACTTCAACCTGCATGGCCAACCTTTTCACATTTGAAATTAACTTTTAATTTGAATTTAGAGTGGGCACCATTATTATAAGGCAACGTTCCATTATATAGGAAATGGTACACAGAAGAGTTAACTCAGTCTTAGTGGGGGGAAAGTACCACATCAAGTGTAGACTTGCAGGACCTCCGCTGAGAATGAAATTGCACTATGAGAACTTATAGTGAATGGTTAAACAAATGCACTTTAGCATTTGTAAGTATGAGACAATCCTAAGTATTCCTGTGTGTTATACATTTTACTAGAACACAAGCAAAGTTGCGTACCCAGGCAATGTGACCTGCCACCTTCTTATCACATGTGACAAATAAACAAAGACTTGGACAAGCACCTGGGGTTCAAAATTAGCCACAAGTTTATTTATTATGGATGTATGTTTGGGATGGCAGTGGACATATGCATTGGGCACATCCAACATTGTCCAGCCCATCTGCTGGACAAATCCAGGATCAAACTTGATAAAAGATGTCCTATGACATACACCAAATTGATACTATCCGACAGATGTGCACCTCTCCTGGGATCCCTTTAATGGGACACACTGCTGCTGCAGAGGGGGGTGGATCAGGCCTGTGCTTCCTCCTCTGACAAAGAGGAAGAATTTCATGACTGCCAAAGTTGTGACGATTGTGATGAGGAAGGCAAAAACACACCAGTTGGGCCCAATTAGCCTGAGGGCGAAACTTCACCCTGGCCCTGATTATGATGAATGAGGCAATTCATAGCAGGGTCAAGTGAATACCAGAACAAATAAATAAGCAAGGGAGGGAGACCCAGAAGGTGACTGTGGTGCTGGGTGACAAAGTGGGACAATTTAAATGGCCAGGGATTGGACCTGAGTGAAGACTTCATCTGAGTCTTAGCTCCACTCCCCTGAAGTAATTGGCCACTTTAAAGCGAGACAATTTGAAATTCCCCTGGCCATGCAAAAATTAAGTTATCTGAACATACAAACTATGCCTGAACTGCTCCATGTGTGCTGCAGATTCAGATATACGAACAGCCAAAGTTTTCCCAACAAACACCCAGAAAGATACATAAAGGCTGAAGCACAGCTCCTCTTCTTCCTGCACTTGAACTGCCAAAAGTGACCAAATTAAATACAAGATTATCCTAATTAACAGTACAGCAGGCCATCTAATGCACACCACTCAGATATTCAGGATGGAGTAGGTGAAGAAATCAGCCTACTAAGAGGTGCATCAGCCAAAGATGTCTACACAGCCCCAAAGTGGCCAACTAGTTGCACTGAGAGACAGGGTGGTAGGATGGGTGCTGCTGCCCAGAAAAGAAGACGTAGGGAGGTGTCTGCCTAACCCTTAAAAGGATGGTCCACCCCCACCCTACCCATAAGTGACTGATGCAGGAGCATCAGACAGGCTGTCTCTCTTGGCCTGAACAGACAGTAAATTTGCCTCCCGGCCAATATAGAGGCAAACAGGAAAGCAAACCAGGACTTTGTATGGTATTTTCACTAATATATGGTTTTTTATGCACACCCAGTATATGCATTGAGCATATGCAATTTTTGTACACATAACTTTCCTAGATAAGTGCATTGCAAAACTGGGAAAAGGACGAATTTGAAGGATGGCTGTATTTTGGTTCTCAGCGTTCATTATTCAGAATTGCATTTAAATGGGAACTGAATCGAATGTTGCTCCCATTCCTCATCCCAGGAAGGTATGCTTAAGATTACAGTCATAGTCTTCAGAAAACCTTACTGTCTGATTACTTACTGTGAGGACAGGTATCTTTGGGGTTGAAATACAAGTATGTTTAGTCCTGTGTATACATACAAGTGGGCAAGAATTGTCTAAAACCAACCGAAAAGGCTCCCAGAATGGCACACATCTTAGTGAGTTCCATCATTCTGAGGAAAAAGCTTGGCCCATTTAGTTTATTGAACATAGATTAAGTGGTGACTTGATTGCATGGAATAAGCACCTTTACATGGAAAAAGTAATGGGGTAATAAAGGACTCTAATTTAGCAGGAGAAGGCATAATAAGAACTAATGGCTGGAAGTTAATGCTGGACAAATTTGAATTAGGAAGAAGTCTCCAATTTTTAACAGTGAGGATGATTAACTATTGGAACAAAGTACCCAGTGAGAAGGCACATCAGTGGTGCATTTGTGATAGTTATGATTTTCTAAGTTAGGACTAAACAAGTCTTTCTCCTTCAAAAAAAGATAAGCATTAGGGGAACACAGTTTGGTGAGCTTCATTTAGAAATTCAATTTCCCTGCACTGCAGAGGTGATTGTGGCAGGTGAATGCTTTGTTCTCGAAGTATGCAAGTTCTTGAAACCATTTCATTAAAATTATGAGAGTGGAAATGCTAACATATGGTATGATACCTAGATTTTTATTAATGAACATGATGACACCAATTTGAGGGGAAAGTAGTGCGGTGCTTAAGGCTGTATTCAGAAAGCACTTTATTTCATGTCCCCAATGTTTCCTTACTTGATAATTTCTGTGTTTCATGTGATCTTTCACACAACATAAAAGCCACTTCTGGAAAAGTAGTGGAATTTAACAGAAATTTAGTGCTAATCTCCTCCTCCTCTTCCTCCTCCTCCTCCTCCTCCTCCTCCTCCTCCTCCTCCTCCTCCTCTTCTTCTTCTTCTTCTTCTTCTTCTTCTTCTTCTTCTTCTTCTTCTTCTTCTTCTTCTTCTTCCTCTGTTTGCAGCCTGGGAAAACCCTTCAGCCAGGAAAATCACAGGAGTTTTGCAGTGTAATTTAACCTAATGAGATTTATGGCAGTATCCTGCCAAACAATTCATTCCCACCGTTAAAATTGTAGCACGACATGCCGGTATATCAGTCACATAGCCACAGTTCCATAACGCAACAGGTAGTGTGCAGTGCAAAAGGAATACTGGAATATTCCAGGATAGAAGCATTAGCATTATAATCAGGAAAACTAATGCAATAATCCCTATGTCTGGATGCATCCTAAATTCCACTGGAATCAATGGGACTTTAGTTTCAACTAAGCTGGCACACGACCCACAATCTCCGAGTGGTGCGAGATTTCCATATTTACACATATATACTACCTGAGCCTATGATGGAAGGGCTCACAGTGTTAACACCCCAAGAGCATCTTGCTTCTCCCATAGCTGCACCTTGGATTCCAGCAGAAATCAGGCATGGCTCTGTCCCTCATCTGCCTAGCTTGCAGCCTGCCAGCTTATAGTTTGTAGCTTACATAACTCAACTCTCAACTCTGGCCTTTGTCCTTCTAACTACCAGTAAGTTGAAGAAGTGGGGACACCCATTTGCTGTCTGGCACAGATCCACTTCCTTAGTACCTTAATGGCCATTACTTCTCCAGGAAGCTAGTCTGACTATTCCAGGAATTAGAAGTGTCTCAGTCATACAGCATACCCGCTCCTAAATTCATAGCATTATTGAGTATTATAAAGACTCCCTCCAGTAATATTTTTACTATTCCTAACACGGAGTGGGGGGAACCTTACATTTTATATAGCCAAATTACACCCCCAAACTTCACACACAGTAATGCACATTCTGCTTCAACTGTGTGTGACCAGAATCTCTGACACAGAGGAAAAGGTTGTAGGCTGTTTGCATTTGATTTTTTAAAAAAACCTGATTCCTTATATTCCACCAATGTATCACAAAAGGATGCTTTCCTAGGCATATGGGCCAAATCCCACTTTCAGACCTGATGGTGGCGGATGACCACAAAATTTGTAATTGCATCAGTGACTGTGGAATGTGTTCACGAGCCCTGACCATGTCATTCGAAATGAGTTGTCATTGGCAAGTTCCTAAGGAGGAGGAGGAGGAGGGAGGAGGAGGAGAAACTACTGTAACGTGTGAATTTCTGAGAGAGATACCACAATAATGACTTGTATCCTCAGCAGCTCTCCCCAGAGATCCCTTCCCTGAGCTCATTTGATGTGTCTTTCTCTAATCATGCTCAGAGTTGTGTTAGCAGGTAACACAGTCCCAATCTGCTCAGCCACAGCAGCAAAAGCCTTTTGATAAGTTTTTTTTTTTGGGGGGGGGGGAGTGGTGAAAGGACAGTTTTGCAGAGAAATGTAACTTTGATTGTCAGCTGTGATGAAAGCAAATGAAGCCATTATCCTTCTTAATGCTGCGAGCTTACATCAATTTGTGCCTGAATTTTCATCCCATAGCCTGCAGTGGAATCCACTTGCGTGCAAGTGGATTTAATACCAGAGCTTTAGCTATGTTCAACCTATTTCTTTTGAGCATAAACTTAATTGGTTGTTATGTGCTTTGTAGTTACCTATTCTTTTCTTTAAAACAACACAGGATTTTTTTGCGGGGGGGGGTTAGAGTGAGTGAGGAAACTTTTTGCCACTTATAGGAAATAAAAGCCTTGCTTGCCTTGGCCTGGTACTGTGGCAATGCCAATTATGTCTCAGAGAGGGGTGTATTATCACTCAGCAAAGTATAACAGAACTCCGCGTCTAATTTATGTAATAGGCGGCAATATGAATGGTACAGAAAAGCACTGTGGCAGAAGATTAAACCATTTTAGTGAGCAGCATGGTGACTCACTATGGAGACAATTTCTAATGCAGCGCTTGTGGTCGTCAGCTCCAAATGCTGCCATCAGGATGAGGAAATACAATGCTGGTCACAGCAAGATTGTTTTTCTAAATATTTCAGAGTCAGGAGGACATAGCTTAATACATGGCAAGTGGCAGAGCTACAATTTCTTTCCTCCTGTTGCGCTACCTCTGAGGGATAAACTGCGCAGGCTATTATCAAAAGGGGAAATTGTAAGTGAGTGGAATAAAGGAAAAGGAAAATGTATCTGCATTCCTCGACCAGCTTGAGTCTCCATTAAACTATCATTACAGGTGCGCCTGCTGGTTTGGCTGATTTGGCTTAGGCTGCATCCTTCTAACATTAACCTTACAATAATGAAACAGGAACAGTTCCATCTGTGGTACTCAGTCCACTGAAGATATTGGATGAAGGCCACAGATCTGGTCCCATTACAATGAAGCCTCTAGTAGGCAGCAAGAGCTGTGTTCTATCTATCCATGCAGTGGATGCATCCATCAGCTGAGTTAACGTACTCAGCTGACCATCAGGACCATTTAGATAGACATTTTCCTTGGAAACTTATAGACATGTAAAGTTTTGGAAATGTGAGTCAAATCACTGGGTTAGCACAAGAAAAGGAGTGTTTGCATATCACATTCAAGAGGTGTATGATCCGTGTGTACAATAGTTAAACTGTACACTTCTGCAGTTTTTCCACATGTAATGTACAATGGCAGTAGAGGCTGTGTGCCTGTATACACAATAGTTGAGCTGTACTAATCAACAAGTGTACACTCTTTCACACAGACACTTATACATGCGTACACACAACTTGCACCTTTGTTCAGTGTGCCACGTGAACAAGTATAAAGACTTCATATTTTAAAGTAATGAAAAATGGTCCAGTCAAAACCATCATCTTAATATGTTCTATGCTTCTGTTGTTTGGGATCAACACAGGAAAACCTTCTCAACTATTCCTCACTTAAAGTTTGCTCAACTACTCCACCCTTGTCACTATCCCTGATGCTAATCTAAGCTTCTAAATATTTAAAAGCACATTTCTATTTCACAACATTTCATATGTTTCTTATTTCTCTCTTCTTGATCTCCCTTGGGTTGCAGAGGTGCATCTTTAAATGTGGTACTGGGAACTTGGCTCAACTGTTTGACTGAGGCTTATCAAGTATTCAGCAGTAAATAACAGGATGAGGATGGGGTGGGTTGATTGCTATCACAACACCACTTCAAGAAAACTTAGTCCTTTGACAGCATTTCAGAAGCTTTTAAGAGTTCTGAGTCAGCTACTTGTAATCTATACTGTGGGACTCAAAACAAAAGCACAAATTTTTTATTAATGTTTAAATGGTTCTTTAAGAATCTGAAATGAGAAGGCTTAAAGGAAAGGCTGCAATTAACATTGGTGGCTTGGATCCTACTGTGCAATCCTATAGCCCCAGGGAGAACATTGGAGGGGACATAGATATCAGATTTCTCTCTCTCTCTCTCTCTCTCTCTCTCTCTCTCTCTCTCTCTCTCTCTCTCTCTCTCTCTCTCTCTCTCTCTCTCTCTCTATATTGGATTTCCCTTCCTTACTGCTACAGCAAGTTTCACAACCCTTTGAGCATCAACACCAATAGAAGGCATGCACAGGATGGTTTGGAGGCATGCGGGGAGTGGACTTTCCAGTCCCCCAACATGCCCCCAAACCAGGAAATAAACTATGGCAGCCAAAGAGCCATCATAGTTTCTTACCATTTATTTCCCTCCCATTGAGAACAATGGGAGAAACATATTTTTTTAATAATAATAATAATAATAATAATAATAATAATAATAATAATAATAATAATACCCCACCCATCTCTGGGAAGCTCACAGCATATATCAGAACATACTAAAACATCAAACATTAAAAACAATACAAATACACAGAAAAGAGCCTTGCAGGGTTTGGGATAAGATAGATGAACTGCTTCCATCTGCTTCAACCACCACCACCCCAACTCTTAAGATTGCAGCCTTAGGGAAACTCATGGGAGGAAAGCTTCCTGTCCACTCTGGTGTTTCAGCCTCCTGTGTCAGTCAAAAATCATCTCTGGAGGGTCAGGGTGTCTTCTGTATAAGTATTTATATCTATATAAATAGCCAGACAGTGCAAATGCATCAAGTATTCACAAAAAAGTTATTCCAAACTTTCAAGCATTCATTATGTGCCCCCCTTCCAAAACAAAACAAAACAAAACAAAACAAAACAAAACAAAACAAAACAAAACAAAACAAAACAAAACAAAACAAAACAAAACAACCCACCATGCAATATGAGAGAACAAAACATGGCACAAGGAAACCATGAATGCATTGTCATCAACAGGCATAGGAGACATCTATAACTGGTATGTTTCAGATGATTTCAGAGGACAGCTGTGCTAAAACTGGTCCTTCAGCTTTTTTAAAAGAATAAATCTTCCCCCATGGAATTAGAATTTATTTATAATTTTGGTAGATGAGTGGTTGAGTTTACCTTTTTGTTGTGAGATGGCCAAGGGTACTGAAAACATGTTTGGAAGCATGTTTGACAACTTTCCTGACTTCTCTGGCTTCCCACACTTCTCACATAGGAAAGCCCAGCTGAAGTTTCCTTGGGGTTTTCAGGAAGTATGGGCACCTGGGAAGGCTGCAGAATGCAGATCAACAAAGATATAATTTGCAGAATGAAAGGACTCACCTCAGAGTTTGCCCACCTCAAAAGCAAAAAAAGTGCAATAAAATCCAACACATCATTGATTTACTAGCAGTATTACTATTAGCTTGCTAAATTTATATCTCGCGCTTCCTCCCTTGAGAATTCCACTGACTTCACTACAACTTGTATCTCCTGCTCCGAATCACTGTCTTGTTGTCTTCTATTTGTATTAATTTGCATTTCTTCATTGTCCTGTTAAGATGTACTTTTTTCAGTTATGCCCTATGGTTTAGAAGCTGGCACTCATGTCCTATGGTACATTACAGCACCCAAACTTAGACTTCATAACAGTTTCTTCCCTGTCTCAGCTAGCTAATGCTACCATGTCCTGATTTGCCTGCTTGAGAATTGTGTGTCCACACACAAGCCCCCTTTGGTTGATTGAGCTGAATCTCAAGGATATCTGATTGATTCTTTTCTGCTTGTTGAAACTTTTGAGTTGTCCATGAAATTGTAAATTACTTTCCATTGCTCTTTATCTCCAATAGATTTGTTGAACTGCATAAAGCATCTCTAAATTGTGCTGTCAGTAAAAATGCAGACACAGAGATTCTATTTGTACAGTACTTTGCTTACTATGGATTTTCATCACCCAAAATATCCAGACCTTTCAGCTGATCAAAATATGCAGCGGAGGATAAAAAATATCCTGACAGCAATTCACAGTGTTCCTTTTTGGCTGTCATTCAATAAATATGTAGTCCTATAAATGTGTTGCCAACTTACCCAGTTTGTTTATCTTAAGCTTTTACTGTATGCAGGGGTCTCATATTCAGAGGTAAACTTTGAGCATTGAATCAAAGTCTGTGCCCTAGTCTAGAAATCTTATCTGAGTGCATGAAATATGTGTACAAGAAAGTCCCACATTCACATGAGTCATCCCATTTATTTAAATGGAGACAATAGCTTGATGAACATGAAAGGATCTGTATGGGGCACACAGAAAAGTACCAGATATAAGAGAGGAATACTTGAAGAATTCAGTTTCTTGGAAAACCAATGTGAATGTTCCTGAACTGCATCTCATAAACTACTGTGTGAATTGCAACAAAATTATATTTCAGCCCAGGCAATTCTCAGCTCAAGAAACCTCACAAATGTCTGCTAAAATGCATGTTTTGAGTCAAAATGTTAAGGGTGTGCATTGGATTTAGATAAATCCTGAATCCCCAACTGAAGTGAAGTGCCTCAAAGGGATTTGAGGCTTTTCAGAAGTGATGCGGAGAGGGGATTCCGGAAATGTTTTGTGATAGCTCGGTGATGTAGACGTTAAATAAATGCTACAGAAAAGCATCAACTAGAAGTGAAACAATATCTCTAGCTTAACATATAAGGAATCAGATCAGTTTGGGATGATGCAGGAAGGAAGAACAGGCAGCAGACTAGGGACGGGGGGGGGGGGGGGGAGCGAGCTCCATTGTCACTGATGGGCAGTTTTAAATCAAAGGGAATTATCATATCCAGAATTCGAATCCATTCTAGTTCTTACAACCTTAAAATGAATTTTAAAGGTGTCTAGTACAGAAGACTTTGGAACTATTTGCCAGCAATTTGGCAGGTTCTTTGTTTGGGGTGCCTGTCTCATGTCTGCAATTTTCCAACCAATTGGTCACAAAACACTAGCTGAAAGGGTTTGTTTGTTTGTTTGCTGCTTCTGAAGTGCAATTGTTTGTGGAGAAACCACTGCAGTTGTCCTTGTGAAATTTGATGGGATTCATGCCCTCAGACGTGACATCTTTGCTTGCAAATATCATCAAACTCTGCCCCCAAATAAAAGAAAAATGATTATTAGTAAATAAATCTTATTTTAAAGATGCCCAGCAAAAATAAAAAGTTCCCGAACCCAGTTAGCTCCAATCTGACAAGATTTCACCCCTTTGGAGGAGGTAGAATGTCTGGAAATGTCATCCACTTCTGTCAAAAGGGGGAAATTAATAGTGACTTGATGGAAGGGAGGAAGCAGACTAGATCAACCCCAAACTGAATCAGTCATCTAACTTTGGAATGAAGCGGGGAGTTTTCCAAAGTGCTCAGTCAGGGACTGAGCCATGTCTTCCAGTCCAGGCACCCCCATAAAACATGTATAGCAATATGTACATGAAGATAAAATATGTATTGAAACATGTATTTTGTGATAAAAATATTTAAATATGCATTTAAATCAAATTTTTGCATGGATTTCTTTTAAATAAAAAACACATATTAATGGATAAATGGAATTGAATGGACAAATGCAAAATCAACATGGCCTTGAAATAGATGGCTCTTTCCATCTCCAGGCTGAGGATGTGGTAAATCTGATTTCAGATATCTAAGGTATTAGATTACTCAGAATTACATTTGCCATTACCAATACACTTTTCCTCACGGGAAGCAATCCCCAAATTTGTTTTAAAGAAACCAATACTGGTTCCCCATTCTTCGGGTATCGTTCTTTCTAAGCAACAAATAATTCAAATTTGAGTGGCAGTTTAATTCTTCAGCTCACAGCTATTGTTTCCTTCTGGAGAGCCTTTCAGAATGCTAGAAATTAACAATACATATGCTATAAACATTAGTACTATTGTGTTTGTAGACAGGCTTTTTTTTTAACCACTTAAGAGCAGTAGTGCAATTTCAAGCAGAAGACTGACAAGAACAATTACATTTAACAGGGGTACATGGTTTCATTAAACAGAGTAAATACTATTGGCTCTTTCAATGTTCTTAGAACAGAAAAGAAATCTATAAACCATTAACCCTCATCCCCTCTCCACATGTGTAATGTTTACTAATATTTGCTGTGTTCAGTATGAAATCAGATTTCACTGAAAGCTACAAGTCAAAACTATTATATTTTGTGACATGGAAAATAGGTATATTTTCATCTTACAGCCACCAAGAGAGATTAGTAAGATGAGACACCCTTGCCTTGAGTCAATGATTTTGAGATATTCAGTTTTGGACACAACGTATGAATTGCTAGATTGATAAATCGATCACAACCTCATTTGTTTTGCTGTGGTTAGAACATTCTCCATACCTGTCACAACACTGAGTGATGCTCTCATTGCCCACAATATTTTTATTTTCTGAGGACTGTCTATATTAATAATTTGTTCCCTGGAAACAGGAATTCTCATGAATCTTGCAGAATGTTGCAACAATCTGGAATGGAATTAGGTTGGAAACTAGCTTAAGAGCAATTGAACCTGTTTTCATGGACTTCCTGTTCATTGACTTTCCTACATCTGAACAGTCCTTCAGTCTAGGAATGTTCAACTGCTAGCTTGTAGGGTAACGTCCAGCTCAAACAGATACTTGTGCGTGGCCTTGGACACTCTTTGTTATTGGGTGGCACACGCAATCTGCAGCTGAGACCAATAGGAAACTCTTTGTTAATGCAGCAGCAATTATGTGAAACTTGTCAAACTGGAGACATGCTTGAAGCCATGTAGAACCAGATGTATTAGAACTGAATGAAATAGGTAAATGCCCAATGTTTGTCAGCTTAGGCTGATTTAGCCTCAATTAGATTCTGCTGCTTTACTGTCCTGTATTATATTGAATCCCTGCCTTGCTTTCTTTGTGTTTTCATGTCCATATTGGTGAAGCCATGCCTTCTTCTTCCTCCTGCAGTCCAGATGGATTCCCCACCTTTTGCACATTAGTTAAATGAGAATGAGTCTAGCTGTCCTGGGCTCTACAATGCTCTCCCCACTTCACAATCTTCCAGAGTAAATAAAAATAAGACTTTATAAGGATAACCATAAGAAATTAGGGACATAGGAAGCACCCTTCTTAGTTTGTTTAGATGGACAGGCAGACACACTCCATGGCTTCCCAGGCCTCCATGGAGATGCCAGGGATTTAACTTTGGACCTTCTGCATGCAAAGCAGATGCTCTAACATCGAGCTACAGCCCTTCTCAAAATTATATGAAATATTCACAATAAACCCGTGCTGCGGACCTTCTTCTGGAACTGATCTGCTGCCACAACTGTGCAGCAGAATATCGGTTAGAAATACAACTGAACAAGAAAGTATGGTCAAGTGTGCCATGTATAAGAAGGATATGAAAAATGAAATAAAATTTAATTTTGCAGGACACTTTATAAATGATACGTCACTTCTTAAAATACACTGCATGTATAAATCACTTTTTTACAATATGAATTGCTTTGAATCTAATAAATCTGCCCACTGTAACTGTGAGGCAGTTCTCTGCAGTATGTTATTTTCAGTCTTGGGGATGTGATTGAATAAAATGGAATACTACAATACAGACTAATGAAAATCTTCATAAAAGAATGAATAAGAATGCAAAATCATAAATAATATTCAGGTCCTGAGATATGGATCCAGATTCGCTCCACTGGAATAGCGCAAGTATATAAAGCAGCAACGATAACAGGGCATTCCGTTCCACCTGGCTTCTGTCTTCTGGATATGGCTGGGAGTGGTTCTGGACACACACACATAGAGAAGCAATAACACATTTAATTAACTAAGCTATGGTACAGTGGTGGCCATTTTCAAGAGATTCAAGTTGGACCGCACTCAGCTACATTAGAGGATAACAGATGGCTTGGGATCAAAGACAAGCAACCAATTCACTGTGGGATTCGGAGATGTCCATGAAACCAAATGCCATTGCTTTCTTGGAACAGAAAATATATCTATAATATACAGTATCTATACATGCAGAATACAACAAACAATGTAACAAACCAGAAGGGGAAGATGAAGGAAGTCAGGAGGGGAGAGAGGGGATTGTAAATGTAATGTAAGGTAAGGTAGGATTGGATAATAGTATATGATATTTGATATTTGCAATGATAAAATCTCAATAAAAATATTATTAAAAAAAGAAAAAGAAAATCTACCTAAGTGAAAATGTTCCAATAAATAAAGTGAATTCTCTTAAACAAAGTATGGAACAATGTCTTACTACCGTATATCGTATTTTTGTAAGAAAAGAAGTTGTCATGCTGCAGTTTGCATGGCTGCTGATAGGTGGCCGCATGAACTGCAGTGTGACAACAGCAGGTGCTGTGAAGAGCAAAGCAGGCACACTGGTGGGATAATTGAATTGGCTGGCAGCATAGGTGCTGACTCCTATGCTGTATGGCAGAAATTGAAGTCCACAATATCTGCAGAGCAGCGCATTGGCTACGCCTACCCTATTTCTAGTTGGTTGCAATTATGAGAAAGCCCATTTTTACTGTTGCGCCATCAACTTAGATGTATGTGTGTGTGTAAGTATAAGAAGAAGAAACAAGGAAGGCAACGGAAAGTTGAAGCATCTTAAATACTTTTTAAGAAAATGTGGGTAACATCCTTGCTGTCTGCTCCACCCATAGCATTAGCAACAGAAGTGCTTGTTCATTGCCACAAACCCCTCATTTAAAGTCTGCTCTAGTATAAAAAAAGGAAAGGACCAAGAAAGGGGATTAAGGGGCTGATAATGAGCATGATGTTTTCAGAAAGGGCTTGAAATGTGAATAGTATTCACAAAGTGGGGGAAGGTGGCACAATTCAGCCCCAGTACAGAATGAGATTCTGGAATCCATGGTGTTATATCAGATTTGACTCATTATAAATGGCAGCAGACATGGCCTGTTAGTTTTTTTCCAGAAATAAGTTGTACTGCCTTGATTCTTTATATCACTAGCCCAGCTTTCCTGCACTCAGACACAATTAAATGAGTTGTTTGCTGTGGCCTCATGCCGCCACCAAAATCCTTCCATTATAGGTAACTTAATGCATTGTTGCCAGCTCAAAAGAAAACCAATGAAGTGAAAATGTGTAGTCATGGTTGTTAACACAGAAGTCAGATATTTAAGGGACACATATAGCATTGCAGTAATTTATGACTGTGGAAAGGGAAATTGCAAGAACTTTGCACTGATAAAGTAGGTCTGGGGCGAATTTATTTTTCTCAGCAAAAGTAATGAAGAATTTTTAAGGTAGATGTACACTGTGAAGTCTTCTGCATAAGAACTGGCATCTAAAAACACCACCGTCTAACTGTGCAGCTGTGGAGTACTTGTTTGCTCTCAACATACACGGAAATGTTTGGCATTAATTACCGGTAGTTTGTTTTTTGTTTTTTTTTTAAAAAATAGCAAATACAACAAACTTGTTGGCATGCAAAGGAGCTGGAATAGCTTCGCAGAAAAGACGCTTTGTATAGCAGCATTTACAATGTGAAAGGTTCTAAAATGGAGATGGGATGCGATGGTGGTACAGTTGGGCTCCATTAGCGCAGCAATGGGAAAGCTGGGTAATTAAAATGGCTGCCAGCTTGCAGCTGTGCACCATAGATCATGAGGATTCAGCTTTGGGGAGGCCCATCATTGATGTCAAGGGAACCACTATTACTGGAAAGCCTATTGCCCAAACCTTGAACCAGTCCTAACCATTCCTCCCACAATCTTTCACTAAGCATATGGCAAGGCCTAAAAACGTCAGTCTTCTTAGAATCCTGTAATCCATTTCTACTCTGTGAGGGCACTAACATTATATGATTGTACTGACGGTAATACGCCTTTCTATACTTCAGGGTAGTGAAACACTCTGACATCCTGGAAGGGAGGAATCATAATTTGTGCAAGAGGCATCAAACTTGTAATGGCGCTATCATTCACACTCATGAGATGGAATCAAAGTCAGATAAAACACTGTGATTGCAGCCTGTTTCCCTGTCTGGAATTCTCTAGGGGAGAAGAGCACAACCAAAGGAACACCTGCATGGAAGGTAGGGACTAAAGGATTATCAATGTGGGCCCAGATGGCTGGTTCACTGTAATGAACAATCTCTTAAGCAAGCCAGGCTGCATAAGATGATTGATGCCAGCAGAAGCACCAACTTGTGCCAAGGAATGAGGGGAGCCTGGTGTTGCGTATGTGACATCACACACCACGCTGTCGGGAGGAGGCCAATTGTTGAGCTGAGTGCAACATGGCTTCAATGGCCAGCAGCTCCTCCTCTCTCTCACTCAGCCTCCTTCAATGGTTGGATGAGGAGCAGCAAGCCAATGAAGATCCAATGTGCTTAGCTCTGCACTCAGCCTTGTCTGCCCCCTCAACATGGGGGGGGTGCCTCCCCAAATATATTAGGGTGCGCAAGGCAGTTCAGCCTCCATGAGTTGGTGTCCCTGAATGCCAGATACAGTGGCAGGTTTCAAAGTGTGACACTGCCAAAGCGATGCAGAACATAGTCATTTTTTTTCCTTGTTCAGTACGCCATTTGCTAGATGAAAGACTTACTGGATGATTTATTACAGGCTGTGTTGTGTATTACTTAAGATCACTAATCATAATATTGTAATGTTTTATATCATAAAGCCAATGACTGACTGAGCCATGGTCTGCCTTTGGTTGTCAGCAACTGTCATTTCCTGGCATAAGCGAATGAGCTGCTGACCTCAGGAGACTTTTAATCAGAGAGATGGGAGGGTCCAGAGTAGATTTGGCAGCTGAAGACGGACTTCTACCTCCCATTCTCAAACATCACTTCCAAAATGAGAGTGGGGGGAGCTCTTTGCCTCTAATTAGACTGTGATGTATGGGATACGACTGGCAAGCAGGAAACTTTCAAAAAAATAAAGTTTCTGTTTTTATTATAAAACATTTTACAAGCCTGGACTGGGAAAAGATTCAAATTAGAAAGCAATGATGCTCCTTAAAATGATGCCAATTAAAAGGGAATGAGTGCTAACAATATAAAGGAGATATCTCAACACATTTATTGTACAGCTAGATCACCAATTAAAACAATATGTGAAACCACACATTGAAAATCCAAAATTTACTCACATTATCAAATTAAGTTGGCAATAACCATTAATCCAAGCTCCCCAATCCTCCAGCACTTGACAGAGGAAAAACAGGTACATTTGTTTCACATTGCATTTCTAAATGTCCATAATACAATAATGAGAACATTACTTCTGAGAGACCCACTTTATGAAGCAATAGCTTCTCTCTCTCTCTTGCTCCCTCCACGCCTCTCTCTCTCTCTCTCTCTCTCTCTCTCTCTCTCTCTCTCTCTCTCTCTCTCTCTCTCTCTCACACACACACACACACACACACACACACGAGAGAGAGAGAGAGAGAGAGAGAGAGAGAGAGAGAGAGAGACATAGACATTAAGGGGAATGGCAGTTGATGTGCATAATAACTGGCCATTGTGCACATCCATCAGATTTACCAATAATCCATCAATGAAGAGAGAAACGTGCACATTTCCAAGTCAATATACATAACACCCACCATGACTTGCAGAATGTGCATTATATCAATGGAATTTAGTAAAATATCTGGTCTAACCATTTCCATAAACCATGGGTTGTATTCAAATAAGTCATACTCAGAGTCCTGACTAATTTATGTACATAGATTTTTGTTGGTCTACTTTGAGGAGGACATGTTTGGACACAACTTTACATCAACTATACTCCAAGAAACAACCCTAAAAGTAGTGCACAGATAGTATATCAGTCTATGAACAGAGGGAGCTCCTCAAACTAAAAATAATAGTTTGTATAAATAATAGTTTGTGATCTGGGTTTGGGGACAACCTAAACAGTGGGGTGGTAGTAGTTCCTTGTTTTATATGTGGTAAAGTCAGTTTATAGAAGACTTTCTGATGTACTGGTAATTTCTGCCTATTAGTAGGGCTGGGTCTACTCTTTCCCATACTCCCTTAATAGCATATGGATTAAGGAACAACATGGGCAGGACCTATGACATAGTTTCATTCATATACAAACACTGTCTATGCTCCAGCAAGCTGTGTGTTATGAAGAAAGCATATGGAAGCAACTCCCACACTGATGTTGTAATTGGTCTTTAACAAGGAAAGCTACAGAAATGCTACAGAAATTAGAGCAGAACTAGATATTGTATGAAAGGAAAGGAATTACCCACACTTGGTGCAAAACAAAATTTTGCTCTCTCATTCTTTCTCTACATTTTCATTATTTCAGTATTGGTTCATGAAATAAAAACCAAGAGGATATTTTAAGACTACCAGTGACCATTCCATATGTATGTATTTAAAAATAGATGACTTAACTACAAGCGCCAAAATAGATGACTTAACTACAAGCGCCATACTTCATATTTCTGCATAGACCATATAATTAGCTAATTAATTCACAACCAGGCTATTTCACTGACTATTGCTGTTTTACTATTTTATGACCTACTGTTCTGAAAAATGTTATCAGAAGGATAGTACAATGTCTTGGATATCTAACCATTCCAATCAGGTTTCTGACCTGATGTTCGGACATAAACAGCCTTACCCCCAACACCCTGGTGGTTGGTTTACACCAGGAAATGTATTAGGGATGTTTGTGTGTGAGAAAGAGACTATTAGTTCTCTGGACCTTGTAGTAGCCATACCTGGTCCTTGTTTCTTGAGGCATCTCAGGTTAACCATGTGCTTTGTAACAGTTACATAAATCAGCCAAGAGGAGGTTGTAGACGAAATACAGTTCTACCTCTCATTTCCATCTTATGGTTTTAGGGAAGCTGTTGAAGTCTTGAAGCAGTTTTGGGATGAGGTCAAAAAACCTAAGGCCTAATTCAGGTAAGGCAAAGGGATGCAGCTGAAGGTTCATCCGAGACTTAGCACTGTTCGTGGAGGCAAGCAGTAGTAATAAGGCACTGATGGCTTTTGTTCAGGATATGTTCCCCAAGCAGTCACTTGTGCAGCCTGTACTGTGAAGCCAGTACTGAACAAGGGACTTGTATTGAAAACAACATCTTTGTATCTAGTTCTCTCAAACCCTCCATTATGTCTAGATAAATTCACCACTTGCCATGGTGTCATCACACTTTGACATTTTCATCTCCCACTGGTGACATTCACATTGTGATGGTGTCACATCCAACAATGTGTTTCGGTAGACCAGGGATAGGGAATATGGTGAGATACGACCAGTGCTTCCCCCCTAGAAAAATAGGTGCCAGTACTCACCATGAAGTTGTTACAGTAAGTGCCACAATTTTCAGCAACAAAAAAGAGGTGCTGGTACTGCATACCCTTGAGCACCCTCTGAATATGACCCTCCAGGACTTTCTTTCTGATCTTTGACACTACCCCCCTCCCAATGCCTCACTCTTCACCAGCCCTGTTCTGCAACTTCTTAAACTGCTTCTGGCTGGCTACCATGTGTATTGAACCGTCATCATTCCTTTTGCTTGCCTGGATTGAGGATGAACAGATGCATGTAGTAGAAACCTCTGGTTTTTGTGTTGCTGGAAGATATAGTCTACTGCACACAGCTAAAAGTTACAACTATTATCTCAACCACTTTTTAACTCCGGCTCGACACTCGCATTCACATTCAACCCTCAGAAGACTGAGCATGACAGTCCCTCAGACTGAAAAAATCTCTGGTAAGGATGGGGAAAGACTATTAACGGGTGGCAATGGTGTTACAAATAGAGCATTTCAGAGGGATTTGATGCCCTTTGCCTTACCTTTTCCTTAACTGGCTTTACCAGTGTTGCCACTTGTTTGTCTGCCTTCATTTGCTTTGCTATCCTTCACACACACAAAAGGCATATGAAACCAAATCATACAGGTGTCCTTGAAATGACAAAACATACAAATCACAAGTACAAGAAAGCCGGTGACTTTACTTTGATCTCCAGGAACAATGCCATCGGAGCATCCCATGGAGGCATTCATGCAGATCAAGTCTCTTCTGATACACTGTTGCCTTGCTCTCTCCCTTGCAAAATGAATTTAAATAAAAGAGGTGATATCCATGGCTGGATCTTTTGCATCTGATTGAACCACTGGTCCAAGTAATGAAACAGAGATCATTTCATAGTGGGCTAGTTCACAGGTGATGGAAAATAGCAATTAACCAAGTGCAAAATAAATTCTTGGTAACATGTTAGTTCTTCTAAATTAAAATTATGTTTTATACTTTCTAATCATTGATTTTCTTGGCTCGCTTGTAAACTCTGCTCCAACACTGCATAATCCAGCTACAAAGATCAGACAGATTGTCTTTAATTCCTTTTAATATACGACTCTGGTAATATTCCCAAGAAATCACAAGTCAACCAAAATATACATTTTCCATTAATACAGTCATTCTCTGGTGGACTTCTTAGCAATTTCTGCCTTTCCCTACATAGGCAGGAGCAGAAAGTAATATTGGATTTGTAGATAATAAACTTTTGTCAATAGTATTTTTCTGGTTCGAGTACTTTGACTACTTCTTTGGAAATAACATCTAGGCAGGAATTATGTGCATGCCATTCCTTCTGAAATAAGAAGCCTTTCTACAATTGAGTGCGAAAGTCTGCAAATTGCATGAGGTTGCTTATTTTCTTATTTTCTTATTTTAATTACAGAAAGTGAAGCAAAGAATTACCAGGGGTACTGGGCAAACAAAACTTAAAAGAAGGCTAGAACTGTAGCACCTGATCCAGTGCCTAAAACATGAGAAGCACCTGCTGGAATCACCTGACAGTGGAGGTAGAACATAGCCATCAGGGTGAGCAGCCATTGATAGCCTTAACTTTCATGAATTTATCTAACCCTCTTTTAAAGCCATCCAGGTTGATGGTCATAACTGCCTCTTGTGGGAACAAATTCCACTGTTTAATTATGTACTGTGTCAATATGTATTTTCTTCTCCCTGTGCTGAATCTTACAACATTCAGCTTCATTGGATGTATCCAATTTCTAGTGTTATGAGAAAGGGAGAAAAACTTTGCTCTATCCAAATTCACCATGCCATTGCCAAGCGTCAGAGGATCCAGCCCTCACAGTAAGTTGCCAGGAATGGGTAAGACAAGGAAGTTCTTACCAATTGCTTTTTATTCACTGTTCACAGAGAGATGCTTAGAAAGGCAGCCTCTTGGAATAATGGTGTTGCTCCGAGTAAGTCTCCTCTCCCCCTTCCTGGCTGGCACTGAGGGCCTTTTGCTTCTGAGCCCTTTGCTCTCCTATTTTTAAGGTTCATTGGGTTCTGGGAGATGGTGGGTCTGGAATGCTTTCTAGTGATAACGTGTCAGCCAGCTGTTGCTCCAGCTCTGCCTCCTCCTCCTCTCCCATTATTTCCCAACTTCCCCCCTCATCTTCCTCTGGCCTGTGATCTCCCTCAAACCCCTGTTGTAATTCTGAACTGTCTTCTTCTTCCCTGTAAGGGTCAGGCTGGGGAGGTGGTCTTCCTCCTCTGCCCAGCCCCTGACAGCCATGCATACTTTTATACACTTCTGTCATTCAGCTCTTGCTTGCCTTTTCTCTAAACTAACAGTTCAAATTAACATAAAAAACACTCCCCATCCTACTTCATAGCACCTCTACTTATATGATGGGAGAGAGATCAAAGCAGTCACTGCCTATGGATTTGTCTGCCCATCCTTTGATGCAAAGGGAGATTCTTCTTTTAAGAGACAGAGAGTTCCCACATTTTGTTTTGTTCTAAAATAAGATTTCAAAAGCATGAGCCCACTTCATCCAGAAAGTAGACTGAGAAGGCAGAAAATATGTGGATGCCTGATCTCCAGATTCATGTGGAGCTCATCCATCTCGCCGCAGGAGATATGAATGAGCAAATTCTTTGCTGTCCACGTTACAAAGGATACACAACAAGAGAAGTGACTGATGCTTTCTCTGTCATCATCTGAATGCCTGAAGCTGCCAAAATACGAACAGAAGTCAACATGAAAGCAAAAAGGCACATCCTGACAGTTGTAGGATTATACTTGAATACAATGAATAATTAAATCATTCATAAAACATCAAAGGTGGATCCTAAACAGTGACTGTGTGTATCTATCTAAGCTGTCCTCCCAGGGCATACTCAGACAATTCCAATATTGACAATTACCTGTTCTCTTATACCCGGTGCTATTCATCTCCTACTTCTCACTGCTGATACCAGCTTGAATGTGAAAAGCACAGGTGGAGCAGACTGAATGACTGTTCCTTTGCGGTGGACAGAAAGGCAGGAGAGAGAAAAAAGTTTCTCCCTTTTCTTGGGGCTCTTACCATGCTTACAATTACATGCCACAGCAGCAAAAAACAGGATTATACAAAGCTCCTATCTTGATGTGCCGCACTGTTAAACATTGACTTTTACCATTCATAAAAGGAGCAAATATTAGCTCGTTTCACAGCCACCTGTTACATGGAAAATATGCTTGTCATAAACAGTATAATCATAGTCTGGGAACTGTGGGCCAGTTTGCAAGTATATGCTATTACATGGAGCACAGCACTTTATAGCGTGTCTATGCAATATATCCTATGCAGCAGTAGGGTATGGCACTGCTCTTCAGAGGAACACAGGAAGCTGTTTATATGCATTCAAACCATAGGTCCCTCTAATCCAGGGTTATCTAAACTAACTGGCAGCAGTTCTGCGGGGTTTCAGGCAGCAGTATTTGCTAGGGATATGCCAGGGATTGAACCTGGGGGGAAATGTCTACAGCCAGTGGTGGACCTGCATTTTTGGGTCCCTGAAGCTTGAACTGTCATGGAGGCTCCTTCAAAACCAGAAAGTCAGGAGTCCAGATTCCCAGCTTGATAACAAAGTAACCGCAGCTAATTAAAAAGGAAGATTTATTGCAAAAACAAACAGAAAGCTCTGGACTGCTCTGACAAGCCTCCAGCCCCCATTACTCACAATGACCCTTCTGAAGTCTCCTTCTTATGGCAACAGAAGATATTGAACTTATGAACCTGGCATCTCTTGTTTTGCTTCCTGTCTAGCAACCCTCCCCAGAGCCCACTCTGAGGAGAGATTGGATTAGCTTCCCCCTCCTCCCTTTCTGACAAACTGCTTCCATCTCTGTTCCCGCCTGATTGAACTTCCCAAGTACTCCGACTGGGTTCCCACCCGCCCGCCATCATTCTCTTATCACCCGGCATTCCTAGGGGCAGGGGAGTTAGCTCTCTCTGCTGTTCATCCTGCATGAAAGTTAACCCTCTCTGTTCCTGGCTGCTTCCTTCAGTTGTCTGTAAATCTTCCCTGAGAGCTGGCTGTAACCCTTCACTGGGAACTGGCTGCAATTCTGTACTGGGAGCTGGCTCATTCCTGACGCAGAAGTAAGGTCTGGGTAACCACTGTTATCTTCTGCAACAGGCTTGTTCCATGACAGGCTACCACACTTTTACAACATCTGTGCTATTTACTGTCAAACTTTGGGACTGTTGAAATATATACAACAACAAAAAATCATAGAATCTGAGTTGGAAGGGACCCTGAAGATCATCTAGTAGTCCAATACCCTGCAGTAGTACCACTCAAATTGGGTCTATGAGATCCCAAAATTTTAAGCCATGTGGACTAAAGTTGCTTCTGGGACCCCTCCGGGATTAAGGGCCCTGAAGCTAAGCTTCATTAGTTTCATAGTAGATACACCCCTGTCTGAATGATGGGGGTGGAGATGTTCCTTCAGGTTGTTGTTGTTGTTGTTGTTCAGTCGTTCAGTCGTGTCCGACTCTTCGTGACCCCATGGACCAGAGCACGCCAGGCACGCCTATCCTTCACTGCCTCTCGCAGTTTGGCCAGACTCATGTTAGTAGCTTCGAGAACACTGTCCAACCATCTCATCCTCTGTCGTCCCCTTCTCCTTGTGCCCTCCATCTTTCCCAACATCAGGGTCTTTTCTAGGGAGTCTTCTCTTCTCATGAGGTGGCCAAAGTACTGGAGCCTCAACTTCAGGATCTGTCCTTCTAGTGAGCACTCAGGCCTGATTTCTTTGAGAATGGATACGTTTGATCTTCTTGCAGTCCATGGGACTCTCAAGAGTCTCCTCCAGCACCATAATTCAAAAGCATCAATTCTTCGGCGATCAGCCTTCTTGATGGTCCAGCTCTCACTTCCATACATTACTACTGGGAAAACCATAGCTTTAACTATACGGACCTTTGTCGGCAAGGTGATGTCTCTGCTTTTTAAGATGCTGTCTAGGTTTGTCATTGCTTTTCTCCCAAAAAGCAGGCGTCTTCTAATTTCGTGACTGCTGTCACCATCTGCAGTGATCGTGGAACCCAAGAAAGTGAAATCTCTCACTGCCTCCATTTCTTCCCCTTCTATTTGCCAGGAGGTGATGGGACCAGTGGCCATGATCTTAGTTTTTTTGATGTTGAGCTTCAGACCATATTTTGCGCTCTCCTCTTTCACCCTCATTAAAAGGTTCTTTAATTCCTCCTCACTTTCTGCCATCAAGGTAGTATCATCAGCATATCTGAGGTTGTTGATATTTTTTCCTTCAGGTATACAGGGCCAAAGCCATTTAGGGCTTTAAGGGTCATAACCAACATTTGAATTGTGCTTGGAAATGTACTGGGAGCCAATGTAGATCTTTTAAGTCTGGTGTTATATGGTCTGGGCAGCAACTGCCAGTCACCAGCCTGACAACCACATTCTGTATTACTTGTAGTTTCCATGCATTGTATGGTCTGAAATCCAAACCTAATCCCTTAAATTGGTCTGAAAAGAAGTTAACCTACTTAGTTTATGATTTTTTAGGGGAATGTCTTATATATATTCTCTCTCTCTCTCTCTCTCTCTCTCTCTCACACACACACACACACACACACACACACACACACCTTTTCTAATTGCACCTCACACATTGAATAATTCATTAAATACCTTTATTGGAAGACCTAATGTTTACTCATTAAAGCTTCTCTTTCTTGGTCATGTTTAAACTGTTTGGAGCAATGGGAGTAGTAATTGAAAAGTGCTGCAGGGATCTTTTAAATAAACAAATAAATATTGCTAAGGAATGGAGGCGCCCTTCTCTGGTGCCTTACTTGGTTTGTCTGTCAACTTTAGAAAGCCAGTTCCTGTTATCATCACCTGCTTTGAGAGATGGGCATTGTGTAAATAGAAAAGATAGACTTTCTCCTGAACTTTTATGCTCTTGGCAAGTAAAAGATGCTGGACTGCAAATCTTAGTTTTAGACAGAGCAGGGGTAAGGAGCCTTTCACCCTCCAGATGTCACAGAACTATATTTCCAGTCATCCTTGACCATTGACTATGTTGGCTAGATCTGATGGGAATTGGAATCCAACAACATCTAGAGGGCCACAGACTCCCCTATCCATTAGATAAATATTTTATATTGATGAATGCACAACAGGCAGAACTAATAGCCATTAATAGCCTATAATGTCATTTACAAATTAGAATATATAAAAGGAAAATCAAGAGAAATAACCAAGTTTAATGTGGAAGAGATACCTTTGTCTACAAAACTCTTTTCACAAGTATGTTATGGCTGCCAGTGTATTCAGCAGTCTGAACCAGAAGAGGTTAGATAAACAGAGGAAAGTCATGATGAAGGCTTCATTGTTGATAAGAGTACAAGCTATCTGAATGCTGAGTTCAGCTTACTTCTTATTGTTGCAGAAATGTACAATGTAAAGTAGAGAGGTATCAGCACAGCATTCACTTCAGGTTCAATGCTTAAAATCAGTTCCAGTCAGAAACTAAGTTTAAGAAGCCTTGCTCATACATCCCTTTCGGATACAAACCTTGACACCTTTCTAATCTATATCCATGTGATAAATGCTTTCCCTTTGGGGGCTGCTGTGCCCACGTCTACAAATTCTCATTACAGACACATACAAATATGGGTTTTCCCCTCAGGAGTGCCAGGCTTGAAGGCAAATGCATACATTCCAAATTCCATTTGAAAAATGGCAAATAAAAATAATAATGCTTCCTTTCTCTGGTTTTATTGAAACGTGACAGGAAAAAAATGTTCTCCTATTTCAGGCAGGCTTACAAATGTTAGGTTGAATCTTAAGATCTGTTAACTTGGGAAAGGTCATGGAAGGAAACTTCCACATCCCCTCTTCCCACCTGCAGCCACCAGTGACCATCGAAAAGCCTTTCTGGGGCCTTAGAAAATCTCTGCGGATGATGTAGAATGGGGTGAAGAAAACTGCTGCGGTAAAGGGAACATGGTAAAGGGAAATTTGGAACTGGGTTCTAACACAGCTGTGACCCATAGTTAAAGCCAGTTAATGGCTCATTTTTATTTGAGGTGTGATGATAGAAGTCATATATTACTACAAAACCAACCAACACTCAATATGTTGAAAATCTGCCCAGTTCCTGGATAACCACAAAACCATTTTGCTATTCAAATCTCCCTATTCCAGCATGTTAAACCACTAAGAATTGTACATATAAACTTATTCAAATTAAAATTCAGAAAGGATTGCTTCATGAATATCCTGGAACAGTTTGCAGGATCTGGATGCATGTACCTTCTCTATGTATATTCTCAAAATGGTTGCCTCTTGTTTTGCACTAAGGAATGATGTAGGGTATTTATTGTTTTTCTCCTGCTTGTCCTTTATCTTTGCAGATTATAAAACATTCCAAACAAGGACCTGCCTTCTTGCAAACTTCACAAAATATTTTCCCCACCACACTAAAACAGAAATGAGATTCATGCTTGAAATATAAGCACATCTCATTCTCCATGTGCTGCCTTCCAGTTGTTCAAATCACACTGGGAAAGCAGACAAAATAGATTAAGCAGAAAGGGGAGCCTCAGTGCAAGTTGCACACATAAGGAGCCTTCTGGCTAAAGAAAAAGCAACCTGTTCTATCAACAGTTCTTCTATGCATTGTTTATACTTGCATAACAAATTTCTGATTAGGCATCCTGCCGGCCTAACAGATGGCCATTATGCTATTATATGGAAAAACTGAAATGTGCATTGAATTTGAGTACTTTGAGCAGAACACTACACATACCAAACAAGACATCCCAGAAAAACCTTTCAGAACAAATGTTCTCTCAGGTACATTGGATCAACTCTGAGAATAGAACTTGGTGACCTGCTCCTGTCCAAGAACAACTTTCTTATACATAAAGAAGCCAAGCTTTATTCCAGATGGTACACAGCGCAATCTCAGAAACATGAGAAGATCAGAAATTAGTCCAGAATCCCTTAGGCACAACAAATGTGCAACAATCTAACCAACTTAGGAGAGGAGATTCAACAATCTCTAAATACAGATAAGGGACAAAGTCATGGGTCAGAATTCCAGGATAATAATAATAATAATAATAATAATAATAAATTTATACCCCACCCATCTGGCTGGGTTTCCATAAGTTCAAAGCTTCATGCACAGAAGCGTGAAGTTGTTCCAACACCCACCATGCTCTTCAACAAGGCAGGGAAAGTCCAGCTATTGGCTCACATGCCTGTCTGGCTGAGAACTGTGGAACCCAGTTTCATGGAACCCAGGCCTTCTCCTGCCTCTTAATGTGCCACTATTGCCTCAGAGAAAAGGCCTGGCTTTCCTCCTCTCGTGACAGCTCAGTCTGTTCAATGGAGCTCCCCTTTCCCATATCTGACATGAGAAGTGACCTCCCAGGGCTTGGCTAGCCTGTACTTACCCAGAGTTGAAATGGCGGGGCTGCATGACTTCTAGAGGAAAATATTCAACAGAAAGTCCTGACTTGAGCAGGAGGGCTCTGATCTATGACCCTTTCCTTCCCCTTATCATCCTTATCAGAGTCCGTAGGGACGGCCAATATGGCATTTGAATTTTTGATGTCCAGATTGAAGGAACCATTTAAACAAAATGAAGTGGGAAATTTCTCATTCTTGATATAGGAGGTTGCCATAAATGTATGTTTGCATCTCCAAAAATAGTACCAGTGGCAGAGATTTTCAAAGGCATGATCTTTAAAGCAACATACTTCCAGCATGTTTACCTGGAAGTAATTACCTCTATCTACACTGTGGCTTACTGCATTGCAAAATTCAGTGAAGTGTGAAATACAAAGAATAGCTGTGTTTGGATCTGCACATTGGTCCAGGATGTGCAGATCAGGTGAGTTCATATTAGAATTGCTATCCAGACTAAGTTGTGGCCAAATGTTTAATAGTAATAACTCATTTATAAAGCACATAGAATTAACTAAGCACAGCACACAGATTATCATCAACCGATGGCTCTATATGGGTTTGCATGCCAGAATCAGCACCTTGAACTTAACTCAGTAGCTAATTGGCACCCAGCGCAATGCAGTACTGTCAAAACCAGCATAACATGGTGGTGATGATCTGCCCCAGTAAGCAGTCAAGCAGCTGCATTTTGCACTAGCAGCAGCTCTCCAGTGTGTTCTGTCACTCAACATATGGCCATAGTGATATTCAGTCAAATTTATGCATCCCATAAATTCAAGCATGACTTTAAATACGTGCTTTATATAAAACACTTCCTATAGATAGCAGAAATTATCTTGTTTTGGCTTTATTCTTTTACATTAGTTCTGCTCTCCCATCATTTTTCTTTCCCTATTGCCTGAACTGTATGGACTCCAGAAAATTGAATTTATAATGGCTGTACATTCCCTTGAATGCAGTAGAATAGAAATATTATTTCTAAATGAATTAATAAAATGACAAAAATAGGAACCCAGCTGTATGGCATGGAAAGTGAATAATATGCATCCATTAAGAAAACAAGCCCTTTATCATCATCGTTGCATTGACATATTCTCTGGTCTACACCATGTTATGTACCTTTGTGCTGGAGCAGAAGATATATGTAACTGCATTCTTGAGTCTTTGGTTGTCTCCTTGAGTAATGCAGCTCTTCATGTACTTGTATAATATTATATAATAAGCTTATAATTGGGGCTGCAGGGAATAAAGAAGAAGAAGAAGAAGAAGAAGAAGAAGAAGAAGAAGAAGAAGAAGAAGAAGAAGAAGAAGAAGAAGAAGAGTTTGGATTTGATATCCCGCTTTTCACTACCCGAAGGAGTCTCAAAGCGGCTAACATTCTCCTTTCCCTTCCTCCCCCACAACAAACACTCTGTGAGGTGAGTGGGGCTGAGAGACTTCAAAGAAGTGTGACTAGCCCAAGGTCACCCAGCAGCTGCATGTGGAGGAGCGGAGACGTGAACCCGGTTCCCCAGATTACGAGACTACCGCTGTTAACCACTACACCACACTGGCTCTGTGATACCCACATGGAAAGGTATGGTGGAATATTATCTAGGAAGATGCTCATGATAGAGTTATATGCATCATCTAGAAGGAAAAACTAGAATAGAGCAGTTGTGAATACAGCACCTGTGGGTTCAAGTGTGCCCACAAGGTCCTTCCCTGGAGCCTGAGGGGTCTTCTCCCCCACCAAAATTAGGCTTGAAAAAAGCTGGAAAAGGGTAAAAGGTAAAGGACCCCCAGACAGTTAAGTCCAGTCAAAGGCGACTATGGGGTTGCAGTGCTCATCTCGCTTTCAGGCTGAGGGAGCCAGTGCTTGTCCACAGACAGCTTTCTGGGTCATGTGGCCAGCATGACTAAACTGCTTCTGGCACAATGGAACACCATGACAGAAGCCAGAGTGCATGGAAACGCCGTTTATCTTCCCAACAGAGCAGTACCTATTTATCTACTTGCACTGGCATGCTTTCGAACTGCTAGGTTGGTAGGAGCTGGGACAGAGCAACGGGAGCTCACTCCATTGTGTGGATTTGAACCGCCAACTTTCAGCCAGCAAGCCCAAGAGGCTCAGTGGTTTAGACCACAGCGCCACCCGCTGTATATTGTAACCAATAGAACTGGTCTCTCTCTCTCTCTCTCTCTCTCTCTCTCTCTCTCTGTGTGTTGGGTACTCCTGGGCTTGAGAAAGTCTTTGTAATTGTCTTTAAAGGACTAGGTGTCAAGATACCAAAGACTTAGAAGCGGCTTTGCATTTGCTGAAAGAATAGTCTGGGGTTTGTGCACCAAACAATAATTTTTGATAAACATAAACTCCTTCTCAGGCCAAAAACAGAAAAGCACTATAGTTAAAGAGACCATCTCTCAGTCACGCTTTGACAAGCCGCCAATAAGGCCCATCCTCCTAAGCACTTATCTGGTGGCACACCAAGCATTAATAGGAGATTGCAAAGGCTTATTTTGAAATATAGTCATATTGGAAGTGGTAAGAGGATGTGAAATTGGATATATTAGTGCATTTGGATGCTTTAGGGCTCGAGCTGCCAAAACAACAAACTGCACAGAGTCCAAACACACATACACCAACTAGAGGAGCTGCATGAACTGGTATAACCAACAATGCAACATATAAAACTGGCTTAATGTGACCAGCCTTTCAGCAGAGCCAATACAATATAGAATGATGGTTGGTCAAACATCAGAACAAGCTCACAATATTTTTTTAAAGTGTTTTCTGCCCCATCAAAATGTGCACAATATATAGCTAAGCAGGGAGAGTGTTAAGCTAAAGATAGCTGCTTGGAGAGAGTATGTTCAATCATGTTTGTTTGTGAGCAGGTGTTTAAGATGAGAGAGGGTGCATCTTGGAAATTAAAGACATCAAGTACCACAGAAGATTTCTACTGTACCATCATAGCAACATCCATCAGTATAAGGGTAGTTAACACTCCGTCAGCATTTCCATTTCAATCCTAATGTTGAAGAATTTATTACCTAGCTGGTATTAATCCATATTAAGTAGATATCTAGTGAGCACAGCATGCCAGAATCTCAGCTATGGCATAAATGAGTGGGAGCTCATTGCAGATTTACACTAGCAATTGATTGGTTTGCTTATTATAAAGCTTGATGAGCGCTGATTTGGCATTGGCCACTGCTATATAGCTGAGTTATGTGCTATAAGGCATAATGTTTTATTACCCTCTAATTTCAGAAATAAATTTGATTGAATATATTATTGATAATTGCATAAAAATGGAAGGAGGGGAACCACATGGTTTTTTCCCCCCTAAGGAAAAGCACAGTCCCTCAAAACCACAAAAAGCTGCCATTTTGTTAAATTATTATTATTTATTTTATTTTTATTTTTATTTTTAAAAAAACCATGTGTAGGGATTATGGATGAAAGCCACATGCATGCGCTATTTCATGTTAGCTGTTTTAAACTGCAGGAAAATGGCAGTGGCAGACTTTAGGCTTTCAAGTTTCACCCTGTACAATGCCAATACAGTGGTACCTCTGGTTAAGTACTTAATTCGTTCCGGAGGTCCGTTCTTAACCTGAAACTGTTCTTAATCTGAAGCACCCCTTTAGCTAATGGGGCCTCCCACTGCACCACCAGAGCACGATTTCTGTTCTTATCCTGAAGCAAAGTTCTTAACCTGAAGCGTTATTTCTGGGTTAGCGGAGTCTGTAACCTGAAGTGTATGTAACCTGAAGCGTATGTAACCCGAGGTACCACTGTATTTGCTTCTCCCCCAGCTCTCACTTTCTGGTTTAAGTCACTGTTGTGATGCCCCTTGCAGCACCCTTGTGGCTCGGCACTCAGTGCAGGCAAACTGGTCACACTCCCCTAAATCTGCCTCTGAAAATGCTATGGGCCAAGAACCAGAGGCAGATAATACATGGAAGATCAAGTAACGCTTACTCTCAGGTAAATAGGTGTAGGATTGCAGCCTTAAGAAAAAGCATTTGAAGCAGGAAACAAATTGCATCTCTAGCATTGCTACTGGAAGTAGGTCCACTGTGTTTAGGATTGCACCCAAACAGTAACATTTCATAAGGTGGGGGGGGGGAGTGATGTTTTAGTTAAGAAACAACACGGGCTTCTTAATACATGCATATTATTATAACAGGCTCCAGAATACTGCAGGTTTCTATGTTGGTATGGTTTGTGGGCCTGGGTGTCACAATTTGATGTAATGGAATGAGTGCCTCGTATCATCAGAGGAGTGAATTCCACCTCTGCTAGCAACTAAATATTCACCTCTAAAGCACCAGTCACCTCATGTGAGAACTCCTTGGCAGCTTACTGTTCTGAGCTTGCTATTCAACCAGTGCGAGTGAGTCCCAGGCCTTCAGTACAGCTTGACTAATTTACACCCACAGCAGAGCGGAGCCTCCAATTTTTGTGGATAACTATGCCACAGTCATGCTTCAAGCATACTAAGCATATGCGCACCTCAGCTGACAAGGATTCTGTCAGTCTGGGATATGTGCAAGTGGTTCCAAGTGAAACGTGCGATCATGATTCTCCTTTTATCAAGTTTTAGTTCCTGTCAGCTTTTGAGAGCGGTTCAGTCAGATGTGAAAATGAGAAATGGGAGTGCGGGGGGGGGGGAGGGATATTTCACGCAC